>NC_064550.1:6507500-7707500 GCF_023856365.1 Brienomyrus brachyistius | reverse complement strand
AATGAAACATGAGTCTTGTAACATTAGTAACATTAGTAACAAGAGCTAAACATGCAGCGGGTTGGAGTTGGGGGGGTAGATATCGTGATTCCGCAACATGAGATCATGAACGTTTGTATCATGGTGTCTGTCTCGGTTTCAGGACCGTTACACCACTAAAGGATATATTTACTGTAGGAACTTATGACAAATCCCATTTTTCATTCCATAAGCCAGTGTTTCCCAATCTAGTCCTCGGGGGCCCACAGATTGTCCACGTTTTTACTCCCTTGCAGCTCCAGGCGTCTATGGGACCCCGCGGACCAGGAAATACTGACACAAAACAGCAGTTCTTTTAGGTAAGAGCACAGGGTGAGCTAGCATCCAGCATCTGCCTAGCACAGGGTTCCCCAGTTCCGGTCCTGGAGGGCCAGTCTGCAACACAGTTTGCAGATTTCCCAACTCAAACACACCTTTTTCAGCTGACCAGACAACTGCCTGGAAACTGGCCTTCCAGTACCGGAACTGAGGAAGCATGCCCTAGTAGGTGGGGTTAAGGGCCTTACTTACTTAAGGCTGAACAAGGATATGATTTCTCCTCTGGCCAGAGGATTTGGCTGCACGACCTTTGAGGCATGCAGTCCTGCTAAGTTACACTCTGCCCTGAAAGCTCTGGGGTTCAGTTCTCTGTGGCGTCATGAGTAAGTCAAAGAATTAAATAATGTTGCAGCAACAGTTTCAACCCAAAAAAACGGACCTATCACCGGCCCTTGCCACCAAATAACTTCCTCTTTCATAATTCCTCACTGCAAACCTAGAAATCTACAAATAAAGAAGCCAATTTATTACTGTAAAAAAATCTGGCCCTTCGTGGGACACAGGAATATGGAAGGTGGAGACAATGTAGAAGATGGAGACATAGATTTCATGTCGGCATCTTGATGGTGCAACTGGTAGGTGCACCAGCTATAAAAATCAAATTTTACTCTCGAACTAGCTGTAAATGGCATGAGAGCTGGATCACTGCTTCCAAACCTATGCCCCCCTGTGGGGAACAACCTTAAATTAACCAGTTCTAAATGAATTACGGATGACTAGAGGGGCTTTTAAACAACCTTGCCTGCCTCTGAAATATCCACACCATGACCCGTTTCACAATCACTGCATCTTAACCTGTAGGCAAGCTGCAACTGATCTTGCAAAATTCCCCTTCTCTGTGAATGGTGCCTATTACAGGGTTAATTATTCAACGCTTTCTCTTAAATCGAGAAATATATTTTCAGTTAGGTCTTGAGTGCATTGGCCTAGTCTACGAAGTACATCACAGAACTTCTCTCCATAGATGCGTCACTTTCTGCACACTAAAGGAAACATTTGCATTAAGCAGCTGTCTCTTTACATTTATGGCATAAGCTTTGGCCAAGCAGTCATAAATGATTATAAAATAAACAGAAAGTTGTTGTGTTGAAACATATGGGCATCTCTGCCACTTTCTCCAGCCTTCTAATCAACTATTTACATTTGAAAATAATATCACATAATACTACTGCACCACTGCACGGTATCCCCCTTCTTTTGCTGCAGAAGATTTCGCAATGTACGTTAAGATTGCTCACATGAGAGCTTCTTTCTTAACTTCCTGATACCACCCACTCAACACCTCGTTCTCACTTCCCTTTTTATTCAACTCAGTTTTTTGTCTACTGGATAGTAGCATCCTGCTCTCTCTACTTCATACTTTTTCAATAGTCTGGAAAATACTTGCACACATCCTCTGAGTGATTATAGATGGACAGATCCCGCTTAATCTGCTCTTCTCTCTCCCAGACTAACCTCTATAACCTCTTCTAGTTTAGTTTAAAGGCTAGACTGCCCTCCCCCTGTATCTCCAGTACTAATCAGTTTGCAAGAGCTGCAAACCATGCCGGTCATCTTTCTTCCTTGATTTCAGCTGTGTGTATGACAGTGAGTATCACACCCTTCTGTACTTCCTGTAAAATGTGGATCTTGATGACTCGGTCAAAATGTTACACTAGTGTTCCCCAATCCGGTCCTGGGGGACTCATAGGTAGTCCATGTTGTGGACGGTTTGGCAGGTAGCTACGAGGGAGCAAAAACATGGACTGTCTGTGGGTCCCCAAGGCCTAGGTGGGGAAACACTGGATTAGACCATATGTTTTCAAATGTTCTTATGCAGTGGCACACTTCAGTGGAACTCTTTTCTAACCCCTCGCCACATCTTTAAATGACTCCTCGAGTACATAAAATCACCTATTTTACCCCAACATTAGACGCTTGGATCACATTGCTGCCTATTTACACGTGACGCTTTATATTAATCGAGTCAGACTTCTGGTTTTGTCTATGAGGCTTCTAAGAGTCTGGATGTCATTTTCAACGACCGCATCCCTATTCCACCGCAACACAGGAGGTAATTACCAAGAGAGATCCTTTCTTTATAGTATCACAGTTGATTTTTTCCTTATAACTGTTTCTCACTCAGTATATTCATTTATTTATTTCTTGGTTAATCCTTATCACACACTAATGAATGCTCAGTGCTATGCCAGACTCATATCTGATTATTAACAAAAAAACTGGAGTCTGGACCTGATTATTGTTAATCTGTTTGCAGTTAATCCCCATCAGCCAAAATTTCTTCTCCAAAACTATCATTGGTACAGCCAAATGTCAGAACTAGTGCCTAATACCAGATCTGCTGAAAAGACTTCACCTTAAACAAACATCTATCCATTTTCAAGACTCAGCTGTCCTGTGCTGAGTCATGGGGGCTACATTGAAACACTAAAATAAGTAGTTAAGTATGTATTATTTCTGCATAAAAATACAAACATCCATTCATCTTCCAGCCAAATTTCCAGTTCCAGTTGTGTGGTGGGGAGTAAATTCTAACCTGGGCAGCAAAGGACTCAAGGATGGGGAACACCATGGGTGGGATGGCAGACTTCAGCTTTTCAGTTATACATGCATGTCATTTATCCAATCTTCCTACATCCCCTTCAGCACAGTGCGCACGGTCACACATTATGGGCAGTTCATAGTCACCAGTTCAATTGACTGCATGTTTAAGACTATGGGAGTGACCTGAGGAGACACAGAAGCATATGCAGCGCTCAGACTCAAATCCCCAAACTAGGTGTTCGTTTTTTTTCTAATCTGCATATGCGTTTTGTCTAAAATGATGTATAAGTGAGGATTACACTGCAGTTACGGGCCTAGCTGAAGGGTCCAGGGTTTAAATCACTATGCCAGCCATGGGAATTGAACCAGTGACCTTCCGACTGCAGAGTCTGACCCTAAAGATTCATGCATTACCCACCTAGTTCCATTTAAATTACATGCCTAGCAATTTTAGGTAAGAAACGTCAAACCCAATGATTCTGAATGGTCACCAGTTTTACAAAAATTAAGAACCACTTACATACAAGAACAAGTTCTGAAAGGAGGGAGTGCGGAAGATGGATGGTCTCTGTAAAAGCCACAAGCAAACAAACAGAATGCGTTTCGGCGTTTATTCTGATATGGGTCCGTTGCAGTTTTCAACTGATAACGGTCTAAATCTGGGTTCTACTGAACATGAGTAACACAACATAAACACTCTACTTGTAAAATCACAAGGCGTATTGTTCATTCAGCTGTGTTTTTTTATAGTTTGACAATAATAAGTACACTGCTAAAATCCTTTTGTAGTATTTCGGAAAACAACAGGCGTTACTACAGTTAGCAACAAAGTAACGTTTCTAAGACATATCATACCAGCATGTATCACAAAGCATCTCAGTTACACAATCACGTTTCTTTGCCTTGTAGGGTAAACATTTTGGGTAACATTGTTCTTCCTCTTAAATAACCAACGCCTGAAAGTGTCATAAAATCTTGAAAGGCGCATATAGCACACGTCCCATCTTAGAGACACTGACTTCAGGGATGCAGATAAGGGGCATCCGGAAAGGCGGGGTACTGGCCAATGGTTGGCTGGTATTATGGTAACACCGTACATATATATACAGACTGGGGTGAGAGAGGGGTAAAATTAGTGGTAAAATGGGTAAAAGGCTGTAGCAGTAAAACCTCTGCCAGCTAATTTTACCACCGCTGAATAGCGGAACAACAGATTTCCAGGACATAGCGCATCATTCGCGGATGTCAGCGAGCCAATGCCAATTTGTGGGAGACTCCTTGAACTTCCAGGAGAGGTGGGATGTCTGATATAGGCCTATTGATATATATTCAAAAGGTTGCTGGTTCTAGTCAGAGATAGAGCCCTGCAATTATGTCTAAACACAGGTACATCATACTATAGTTTGGGTCCAAGAACCCAGGTCAGAGCAAAGTAATGACGCCCATTCACCTTCTAATCACTTGTCCTGGTTCTGGCTGTGGGCAGGACCTGGCTGGAACCAATCACAGTCAGAATAGGCCCTGAGGCTTAGGAACACTCTGTATGTGATGCCAGGCCATTGCAGGGCACGTAAACAAACATACAGTAACACACACAGTCACACCAACATGGCCATACACTAAGGGGGATTTAGTGACCCTACTTAGACTAAATGAACATTTTTGGACTGTGAGGCATGACCAGCATGACATGACAGAGGTATGCAAAATCTATGCTCAGGCGGAGCGGGAAATTATACCATGCTTCTAAAGCAAGAAAGACAAAGAATCCTTATACAAGGATTAATAGCTTGAATTGCAACAAAAGTATACTCTGAGGTACAACGCACGAAAAACAATCAACTGAATATTGTACTTGTGTATTTAGGAACAGTGGTTTTTCCATATGACCACGTCATATGACCATCATGTGAAGTTCCCTCTAACGTTCCAAAGCGAACAGCAAAGCGAAGGCTCTCATCAAAAGCAGGCCTAATGTAGTGCGATACCAAGGATGATTCTGCCTGTATCAACTTAAAGTTACCATCATCAATAAGTTTTACTCACTATACTTACTCATATAATTATTTCGCAGCGTGGTAAAAAAAGGATACTATACTTTTAGTATACGCATTTTTAAACTGTTTTTAATTACATTTTTGGAACCTTAAGAAACGGAAGTGGCAGGAAACTTATTTCTGAATTCAGGTGGAAATTCCCCTACCGTTAACCGCACCCGATACTCTGTTATATTTACTTGTTTAATTGTACCTATTAATCTGGTAACATTGACACACTATAAAATACTTTCGTAACATTCGCAACAGCACCGGGCAAGTTAATTTTCAGTTACTCACAGGTACTTTAAGTACCCAATCATTAATATTATTACTGGTTAGGTCAGAACTAAAGGTCCCCTTCCTTGCAGACCTAAGCATTATGCAATTAGACTTCAAACTATTTGGTTAAATGCAAGCGTTGCGAAAATATATAGAAAATAGTTACATGTCAATATTTACATATTTAGAAAATAATTCGCGCAAAATGGACGACAAGTGTCGCCTTTTAGTTACATTATTCTATTTTATACACAGTTCGACGCCATATGAAAATTATTCAACCGCTTTCAAAGTTAATTGCGAATATGTAACTCTGCAGTTACAATTAATAATTAATATAGTTAAAAGTTTTATATGTACGTTTTCATATGAGTGTTTTCGGTTTTCATATAGAAAGAAGTAGACATCGACGGTCAAGATCCTTTTCAAATACTATACTTAATCAAATGAAACATGTCTATACATAAAAATAGTTTATACATAAGTTTATTAAAAACGTAAGTTTTATTTACCTCCATCCTCGAAAAGATGCACTATTCCCTATTTTCCCAGCAGTGTTTTGTTTTCGGAGGCTGCTAAACTCCAGCCGAAAAACTGTAACTGACAGTCTCGAGACTGTTTCCTGTCACCTCTCGCGCGCCACAGCGGAGCATCTGACAAGGGCTGCTCTGCCGGGTATATTTAGACTCCGATTCTCACAACACTTTAACTGATATTACGAGGTAGTTGTGGTCTGTGCTGCTCTTGCAATACTAGCAAGTAAATGCAAGGGATTTAACAAGCATGAAACTACACAGAACAGCCATTATATTATATTATATTATATTATATTATATTATATTATATTATATTATATTATATTATATTATATTATATTATATTATATTATATTATATTATATTATAGACTTATGATTTTATTTTTGTTTTGGTATTACAAAACTTTTGGCTTTACAAAAGTTATTTGCATTTCATTTACTATATTTATTACTAGGGTGGTGAGTAGTTCACTACAACTCACTACTAAGCACAGTCATAGTCATAGTTAGAGTCATAAACTCAATGCCAATGTCCCCCCTAAGGCCTAAACCCTGAACCCTCACAAACTTAATTGACTTTACCTGGTAAGTGACTTAGGGCAAGAGACTGCATGGGCTATAAAAAGGAATGGGAGCATTGCATAGCAACGTAACTTGACAATGCCAAACATATTTCTTACTATTGTGTATTACTATTGCACTCTTCACAGCCAAAGTGCTTAAGGGGTCGACTGTCTAATTTGAACGTGTTCTACGCTCTTGCCTTACAGAGTGGACAAGAGGTAATTGTCAAATAATCAATTTGCTTCTTTTTTCCCTCAAAAGAGCACCATTAACCAAAAAAAATAAAGAAATGGTTTGTTTACCATTTATGCTTCCGGATTTAATAAATTCTCTCCAGATTAATCAGTGACACATTTACAGTTTGCAGTTTTGTTTGAACTGTGGATATTAGGAGCATTGCAATTATAAAACTTTGGCAGAAGTCTGAGGTTTTCTTGGAACGCAGTCAACATAAAGTGCTTTCAACCAATTTTAATACTTCAGCATTTACTCCTGTTATGAAAGAAACAGCAACAGAATATAGTTCAGATAAAACTAGTGATTTTATATTATTTGTAATAATGTGTTATTACCCTAAAATGAGGTTCTCCAATAGGCAGCCTGTGGGCCTAGTGTGGTCTACGGGAGGTTTGGTCCGCGGGAAACATGTCATATTCATCAGTGTAATCACGTTTTAGATAAGATAGCCTTACCATCCGGTCACTGACCTTCTACACTCTTCACTCTGAAGCGGCCGCTGAATGTTCAAGTAGCAGCGGAGTCTGACAAGAATGAGAATATAACACGACTGCTGCAAAAAAATGTAGGAGAATGCAACACGACCGCTGCAAAAAAGAAAAAAGAAAAACATGTAAATTCCACACAAACAGCACAATTTATAATTGGAGGTGTAAAAAAATTAATTTATGATGAAAACAGACAATCCAAGTCTGGCTGGACTGACTAATTTTGTTTTATTTTACTGGATCACACCAATGCTAAATGCTAATGCTGCTATTATTATTACTACTACTGCTACCTTTGCTACTACCACTAATAATGGGTAATAATAATAGTTTCATAAAAAACAACTTAAACCAGCACAAGAGAACAATACTGGGGCAGTGGCCTTCAGCTTTGTTTTGCTGATAAAATTTAACCGTCAGGGAAAAAAATATAACCATAACATGAGTTCAGTTCAAATAAATTTATTTCAGAAATTTAGTTCAGAAATAAAATAGAGGAAACTGGTCCCCATAAGGGAAAAAAATCTGATATTTATCACCTTGTGGGAACATTGTGTTCCCATAAGGTAAGGTATATCCGCTCACAAACACACATACACACACAAACACACTTGTATTCATATCTTTGTGGGGACTTTCCATTCACTTCTGTGAGAAAAACCCTAATCCCAACAATCACAACCTTATCCTCTACGCAGCCCTGTCCTTAACAATAAGTAACCAAACAAAATACTAGTCTTTTAACATTGTTTTTTATTGCATTGACAGATTTTTCAGTTATAAAATTGAGTTTCCCCTTGTGGGAACTGAAAAAATGGTCCCCACTAGTCAAAATAACAGGTTCTTATCACATTGTGGGGACATTTAGTCCCCACAATGTAATATAAACATGACCCAACCGTACATACAGACACACACCTTTAGGCAGGTTGGGTTTAAGTGTGGAAGATGTGTTTAAAAGCCACTTCTGTCCCAGAAAAAATAAAAAGGACAGAATTTTGGACAGAGTCCCGAATTTGCGGAATGGTTACAGCAGAGGTGTGTGGAGTCATTAATTACGGTTTGAGTTCAATGCATCTACAATTGGTGAGCTGCTCGATTATTGCCAGGGAGTAAAGGAGAACACTGCAGGAAGGCTTTCTTCCAAATGGAAGGGTGGGTGTCTTCGCAGGAGCAACGGCCAAACGTGGATATTCACAAAGCCCCTGCCTACACTGCAAAAACCACCAAGTTCAAGTTCAAAGTTTTATTTGTCACATGCAGTTGTACTTGTACAACATACAGTGAAGTGCTTGTTCTGGCAGATTCACTGGCTATGCAGCTGTATAAATACAGAAAGCATTATATATTATAATAGGTATAATATATCTAAGCATAGAAGAGTGTAATAAAATATATACTGAATATAAAAATATAAAATGCCAAAAAAACCCTGAGACCAAAAGAATAACACAACAGTGCGTGAGCGGTGCAGATGTGCAAGGCAGTGTGCAAAAAATGCAAGTGACATGAAAAGGGGAGACATAGGAGGGTAGAGACAGAGAGTTAGTGTGAATGAGGGCAGATTTTCCATTATATGCTGCTGCTGAGAAGAACAGCCCATCTACCCAGATGTGGCTGGAGATTTAAACCCTACAGAGAACATGTGGTCTCGCATTAAACACAAACCAGCATTTTCCTACTTCCGGTCCACTGTGCGAAGCCAGCAAAACTGAAGAGAAACCAGACTAATTACACTTTCTATAAAGTATCTGCAACTTCAATATTTAAAGAAACATAAGAGAGAAACCTTGCTATACTTAATAATTTTATCTGTTACATTTTTGCTTCTGACCATTGATCTGATGTGAAAACCACGATAAACTAAATTTCTTGCAGTTTTTGACTCGGCCCTTATTATTTTTTTTACCCAAAAGAGTGCAGTATATATAATGTGTTTGTATTATGCAGTGCATAAGTGGTGTGTAAGTAGCTGGTCATTTCCTTGAGTGTCTTAAATACGAGGGAGTATTTAATTTGCATAAAAAGAATTGTGGACTTTCACAGGATGGATAGGATGACTGGGTGACTGGGTAGGACACAGTCACACGTCACAGGCAATCAGGTGATACCAGTTCATTTAACGGCATGATTTGTACTGCAGGTGGTAACCCAGACGACATGGGGAGAACATGGAAATTCCACATAAAGAACGGCATTTACGGTTGGAGGTGCAAAGCAGCAGCGTTACTTACCGAAAAATCACGCAAAATGCATTTCAGAGCCAAAGGTAATCATTTATCTGCAGGGATTGCAACTTTGGTCAGCTGATTGGAGTGAGATTTTCGATTCGAAGCAAGTCTGCTCACACTTACGCATGGATTAACATGTATGTAACAAAGTTTCACTACCTAGTGAATAGAACACTTATGATGTAGCTAATTTTGGGTTTATAATGGAATATTATAGATTTGCCATAAGATTTCTGGCGTGAGAGTCTGGAAGCTTGAGTGTCACGCCGGACGCATGAGATTTGGCAGCCTTGTTTCTGTAGATAGCAAAAAGGCTAAAAGAGAAATTTGCTATCTCCAAAATCAGCCCTTACACCAGCTCCCCAAGTGTATTTGCTGCTGTCAAAGCATTGAGTCCATTGGCGTGGAGGTTCTCCAGCTCCTTCTCTCACTACTTTGGAGGGATTTCATCCATCTCTTGCACATTCACTGGACAGCACTTGTGGAGCGTAATTCTCTAAGTATTATTGCAAATGTAAAAAGTAATAAATAAAAATAAAATAAAAAATGAATATAATAATTGTTATTTATTGCTACCTTATTGCTCATACTGTAAGTTGCTCCATCTTTGGCTCTGTGTTTAGGGTCAATGAAAGGTGGCATTTTCCATCTAAGATTCATTTTTATTTAGCAACATGGATCAAATTCCTTTGTAGACTTGTACAGTCATACGGCATGTTCTCTGGGGACAATAAAGGCATATAGGGACTGGACTACAGTAGTGACATCAGACACCAATCCGATTCACCAGCCGATCCGTCACAGTATGTATGGCAGCTATCAGACCTACCCGGCCAAAAGTAGGTGTACCCAGCTACAGAGATCTGAGAACTCCCCGGTCTGCCTATCCCAGAGAGAGCCGCCACAAAAACGCGGAGTTTATGAAGCTCCCCCAACAGCAGAGGATGATGGCCATCTTGCCGGAGAGAGAAGACGTTCCACGCGCCAACCCGGATGGGCCACCTCAGCCTGGGACCCAAGTGCCCCCATGCAGCAGGCCCTGTTACACAAAGATCCTATTAGCTCTCCGACGGTTTCGACTGAGCAGAGCTGCTCCTACGGAGAGCAGAAGGGTGTTGTGCGTGTTTAGACTGAGCTGCTGTGAAGCGTTTTACGGTGGCTGGAGTGCCAATCCCACCACCAACCTCACAAAAAATATTTCCCTCATTGTTTTACAGCTACAGCAGAATGCATGTGGAGTGACCACCCCAAGGAGCGTGACGATGCTGATCCTGTGGTCTAGACTGGCCATCTGGCATTCCAGGCATTTTCCCGGCCGGCCCATGGGTCTGTGGGCTGGCAAAATTAATTGGGGGTGTGTGGGGGGGGGGGGGGGGTATGTAGCTTCCAGGTTAGGACCCGGAACCCCTGACCTTCCATTAGGCAAGTGGGTGAAAATAAATGGATGGATGGATGGATGGATGGATGGATGGATGGATGGATGGAGGGTGACTTGAATGAATGAGATCCATTTTGGTTCAATGTTTTGCTTTTCCTATAGTTTTGTACATAATTAAATAACATGTATCACCATTTTGCTGGTTGGTTAAGTAACTTGTAACTCTACCATTTGATTGTTTTTCAGACCATCAGCTTTGGAGTTAATTGACTTACAGGTCCATGGCCTTTTCTGGTTCTTAACCCTGTTTAAATCCCTTCATGCTGAACATCTGGATTACTGTACCTGGTGTCCATCCATCCATCCATCCATCCATCCACCCATCCATCCACCCATAACTGTTTATCCAGTACATGGTTGACAATTAAGTAATTTCAGAGATCATGGGCTATATTGACAAATTTCAGTTGTTTTTTTTAAATTATGCAAATTATTTGATGCATTGATCTATACTGGATGTTGCTAGCAAGTCTGAACCTTAAGAAGGAAACCAAATGCATATGTAGGTGAATGGCTGGAAAATGTATCATGTTTTTCAACAATGAAATTTGTTTTACTGTGTTTAGTTTTGTCCTACTTCTCAAGAATTATTGAGATATTTTTGACTCAGCTGTAAGCCCTCCAGTCTCAACTGTCTCCCCTTCAATGCCAGCTAGAGGTACCCAGCCGCATGTCCTGGGTCACAGTCAAACATGAATCTAAGAGCTCAGAGATTACAGCCCTTGCAAGCCTGTCCCAAATTGATTCTAAAAATAGGATGTCAGCCTTCCGCATACAGATATCGAATGAGTAGGTTCTCACTTGAAAGTGACATAGTTTTAATGTCATAATTTCTGTGGTTTATGTGAAACAGCTTTAGTATTTTTATCATTAAGACTTGATCGGACTTCAGTCGTAATGATTATGATGAGTGCATAAGAGTGGTGGTTCTAGACTATTTCAACTCAGGATGGGGGGGAGGGGGTAGACTGGGGTCAGTTGTTCTGTTAGGGGGGGCAGATGCATTTGACCTTCATTTCCTCCAAGTATTTAGTATATTAGATTGCTCGCATTAAGAAGCAACCAATGCAATGCTGTACAATTTAATTTGAATTTTTTACAAATATGTAACTCTTTCTGAGTTCTGCTTAGACTGTTTTGCTTCCACAAGCTTGATAATTTTTTTTCTCATTAACTTTGCTTTTCACCAAATGTAGTGACTCGACCACCCAGTGCCCACATTAAGAGTCAAGAAAATGTGCTTTCGTTTGTCCTTTGTGTTTCGTCTGTTCCCAGCACACAAAATGTAATTTTCCCAGCCAACATACATAAATGTAAATAATAATAAAATAATCATAATATTTATTTTAGACCTAATTAGCATACGCATTTAGAGGGGCTATGGGGGGGTATGCATGTTGTCACTAGGGGCACTGCCGCCCCACCCCCCCCCCCCCCCCCCCCGGCCACCTCGCCCTCCCCCACCCCCAGAATCGGTACTGGTGTATAATACTGGCAGCTGCTCCTGGTGGAGTAGAGGCTGAACTACGAGAAGTTTCAGGTCATAGGAATAAAGTCAAGGATGAAGAGAGGTGCATAACTATAGAATAGAATAAAGATGCTTTATTAATCTCTGCAGAGAAATTCTCATTTCCTGTCTTTCTCTCAAAGCAGGAGAACAAGCTTGGGGGGGTCACAGCAGCAGGAAACTGGGGATTAAGGGCCTCGCTCAAGGGCCCACAGACATGTGACTATTCCGTTGAGACCGGGGCTCGAACCAGTAACCTTCTGATCACAGACTCAGAGACTTTGTGTTATGGGAAGTTTGCTGGTTCCTGAATGTCATTCATTATAAAAGAATGAGTCATCCCATTCACTCCCTGATGCTCAAAGACATGCCGAATTGTTACCAGATAATGGTCTGCTACCCATATTATTTTTCCATTTGCACTAACGCAAACAGCACTTGATTCTGCTAAGCAGGTTTCTCCCCAGTGCCAACGTGCTCCATCCCAGCACCTTTTCCCTTCCCCAGTTTGATCCTGCTTGTCCAGTTTGGGCTTGACTGGATATCATGAGGGGCACGCTGGGAACTCATACCTTCCCATCCTGGTGTTGGATAAAGACCTGAGGTGGATAAAGACCTGAGGTGGATAGTCCCGGTCCAGAAAGTAAAAATCCACACCAAGGTTTTGTTTCAACCAACCAGTATTGTACTCTGTGACTGAGACTCTTCATACTCAACTGGTTGGTTGAAACATAACCTTAGTCTGGACTTTTACTCTCTGGACCTGAATTACCCAACTCTGCTCTGCTTATAACCAATGAGAAAAACTTCCCAGAAGCTGGGTGCTTGCGTGCCTTGTTTTATGCTGGCTACAAACTAAGGGTTATGTATGTATACAGATCTGGGACAAAATCCATTGATAGGCAACTTTCCAGTTTCCAGAGGGCCCAGTTTAATGTGTCCTGGTACCAGTGAAGGACTCTCCTCTTCAGTAATTACAGAATGATACCCTTCCCAATGTCACGGACCAAATAATTAAAACATGCGAATGACGATTGTTTCTAGACTAAACAGTAACATACCCAGCTTTAGTGATTATTGAGGATGGGTTGCATCATGTAAAATCTAATATGCTTTAATATAAGCACTCCTGTGGGAGTGTCTCATTATTTGTTGCTAAGCTTTGGTGAAATTGCTATAAGCCAACTTATGCCACAGAAAAAAATATTTCAATATTTTGTACTAAGTGTACGTAAGTATACAAGTAGAAGCAAACATAGTTAATAAATTCTCTCTATTATAATCAATTATACATTTACAGTTTGCAGTTTCGCTTGAACCGTGGATATTAGGTGCCCAAGGAGCGTTGTGATTACAAAAATTTGGCAGGAGTCTGAGGTTTTCTTGGAATGCAGTCAACAAAAAGTGTTTTCAACCAATTTTAATGCCCCCATATTTACTCCTGTTATGGAAATAAATAGCAAGTGAACATAATTCAGAAAAAAACTGAGATTTTTATATTGTTTGTAATAATGTGTTATTACCCTAAAATGAGGTTCTCCAATAGGCAGCCTTTGGGCCTAGTGTGGTCTACGGGAGGTTTGGTCCGCGGGAAACATGTCATATTCATCAGTGTAATCACGTTTTAGATAAGATAGCCTTACCATCCGGTCACTGACCTTCTACACTCTTCACTCTGAAGCGGCCGCTGAATGTTCAAGTAGCAGCGGAGTCTGACAAGAATGAGAATATAACACGACTGCTGTAGGGTTGACAATGAAGACGATCAAGTCAAGTCTGCCTGGACTGACCAATGTGGCTATGATTCATCCATCCATCCATCTATCTATCCATTTTCCAACCTGCTTATCCCACTGGGTTGTGGGAGGTCTGGAGCCTATCCTGGAAGCAATGGGCATGAGGCAGGGAACAACCCAGGATGGGGAGCCAGCCCATCACAGGGCTGGACTGTGGGGGGGGGGGGGGGGGGGGGGAACCGGGATTCCCAGAGAAAAATCCACAATGACATGGGGAGACCATGCAAACTCCACACACATGTGACCCAGGCGGAGACTCGAACCAGTGTCCCAGAGGTGCGAGGCAACAGTGCTAACCACTGTACCACCATGCCACCCCCTGTGGCTATTATTATTATTATTATTCTTATTATTATTATTGTTGTTGTTATTATTACTACTACTACTACAACTACCTCTGTTACTACAGAGATACTACCACTAATAATAGGTAACAGTAATAGCTGCATAGGAAAAAACGTAAACCAGCACAACAGAAAAATATCAGGGCAGTGGCCCTCGGCTTTGTGTCGCTGATAGAATTCGGCTTTTAGAAAAGAATAATTGGGGAACACTGCCCTGCAATATGTATAATTCCATATGTTGACTCTCTGATGAATAATGAATAAATTATACATAACCCTGAGATTATTGAGGACAGGTTGCATCATGTAAAATAGGACATGTTTTCGGTTGAGGAATTAACATACTTGCTGGTGCCAAGGAGCTGTTGGGCATGAGGGGATCACTTTGTGTAAATGATTATGAAATATGCAAGGTAATCCCTGGAAGCAGTACTCTGATGGTGAATTTGTGAAGACATGACTCTCAAAGCTACAGAAATCGTGTGTCGGGCTTTTGCCAGCATAAGACTGTCGAGAAATGCAGCTGCAGACAGGATTTCACATCTCGCCTATCTCCATGTGTCTTTTTTTTTTTATTCATGAGTGCTTTCTGAGTAAGTGTATGGTGATTAACTGTATTGAATGGCAGGTATAGAACTACTTTACTGAATCTGAGATCCCCAGTAGCTGAAGATCTGTTTACTTGCAACTGTCACAGCTTGTTACCGGACATTTTTATACTTGCATTTTACCAATAATCACATTTTAACAAGAAAGAGTATAATTGTTTATAATTTTATTATATGTGGGGTAAACCACTAAGACCCTCCACCCCTTTTAATAAAAAATGAAGTGGAATGTAATTTACATTAGCCCTCTTGGGACTGGATTGGGTCCAGGGCGGGCCCTTTATTGAAATGATTTTTCAGCTCTGCAATGGTACATGGACCCGATTGATAAAGCAAGAATCTAAGAATGGAAGTATGCATCCATCCATCCATTTTCCAAACTGCTTATCCTACTGGGTCGCGGGGGGTCTGGAGCCTATCCTGGAAGCAATGGGCACGAGGCAGGGAACAACCCAGGATGGGGGGGCCAGCCCATCGCAGGGGAAGTATGTGTTCTGTGGTGAAATTATGTGTGAAATAGAGGGGGAAAGTACGCTGTAGACATCCTGCTCTTCTGCCCTGGATGAAAAAGGGAATTCTTCTTTGGAGTAAAGGATGTGGAATTTAGAATGGACTTGATTTTACCCTGCCTACATCACGTGTGTGTAGGTACCGTGCGTGTTACCGTAGGTAACCATTTTAAAGGAAATGTATATACCTTCAGCATTTTGAGAACTTAGCCAACATAAATAATATCATAGTATTCCATTAGAGGAAGGAAAGTCTATTGCAAAGTACACCACTATATGCACCAAGGATCTGATAGGCGGAGGAGAACACCGGCATTATCAAACGAGTTTGCTAAGAGCCGAAAATTGGACAGGCTGAGCTACAGGATTTTGTGTCTGGCTGGAGTACTGACTAGCCATGCTGCTGGCAAATAACAAAATGACAGCTAAATGATCCATTTGCATCCACTTCCAGTCCTGGCTACTTAATACAAGATGGTCATAGAGTTCATCACGTAAAATTGGTGAGATTTTTACCCTCCTGAACACCATGAACCACTGCGCAATGGAGTCTGTAGGCAAGAGAGTCTTAAATTGCTGATTGCTAAAATAAAGCATATATATATATATATATATATATATATATATATATATATATATATATATATATATGTGTGTGTGTGTGTGGCCTCATGTCTGCAGCTGAACAGTCATGGTTATTTATTTATGTAAACATTTATGGGTCTCTGCAAAACGAAAAATAGGTCCCATAACGTCAGCTAAAGCGTGATGTGCTATCGCGTCCACACCTGTTTACAATAGCTGAATATATATATATATATATATATATATATATATATATATATATATATGTATACATATATATAATGTGAGTGTGTATACATATATGTATGTATATACGTGTGTGTGTGTGTGTGTATATATATGTGTGTATAGTGTGTATATGCCAGAACGTATGCTTTAGCAAAAAAATGTAATGTGTTTGTTTTGGGTTCAAACATTTGAAGATAAGTATAAGTTTAAGTTTAAGTAGAGCTTTATTGCCATCCTAACAATACACAATATTTATAGAGTGAGACGAAATATCGTTCTCCATGACCATATGTGCAACATAATACACAACAGCACACAAGACAGGTCACAATGAGGGTGAGAGGGGTGATAATATACACTATACATTATTTATCTAAATATACTGAGGTATACAGTACGACAGGACAGAGGGCTCCACTGAGCAGTGCATCCATTGTTCAGTAACAAGTAGAAACTGTTCATATTGGCCGGAGACAGAACTGCCCCATTGCTATTTTGGAAATGTCCAAGAAAGAGCTGTGATTGGAGTGTATGAAAATCAGGGCTAATGTAAATAAAGTTTTCCACTCGTCAAAGGGCCTTTGCACCTTCGCTTTTCAGGACTGCAGTCAGCAGTGAGAGGACAAAGCTGAAACTACAAACGTCATTAATAAATGTGAGCAAAGTTCAAGAACGTCCATACTGCATGGTTGCGGTAAAAGGTCGATCTAGTACAGGATGACTACTGTCTGGCACTTCCCTAATTTTACCTATAAGCTCTTCTCCGGGAGATGGGCGTACGACCTGACATACAGGATGTGCTCTTCGTCAAACCATGAAATACTAGGACGGTCCAAATATTTCTCCTTTTCTGCTTGTGTCCTATATGATAGCAGGACACTTAAGTGTATTTAACTATGAATGCATTGAGTCCCAGGTCATTTATTTTTATTTTTTTTTGTCATGTCTGGCAGCTTTAGCAAGCAGAATCATGGTCTGAATGCCCTGCTGTGCCAAACATGTTTGCTTTACCATGAGGGGCTCATAACTCTGTACGGGCCCCTCATGTTGGTCGATTTCTTTTTATTTTATTTATTTCTTTCATTTTTAGCACATGTAAAACATTGCAGTGGCTGAGCTGACTGAAAAGGAGGGACAGATGAAGGAAAAAAGAGAGAGAGAGAGAGAGAGAGAAAAAAGGAGGAGAAAGTGAGAGATAAGCTAAGAAAGATGGGAGTGAAGTAGGAAGCACATAACAGGCCACCAGCTGCTGCATCTGCAAAGGAGAGAAAAAAAAGGCAAAAGATCAACAGCATCTGAAAGAAACGCAAAAATTGATAAATACAGGAGTCCCAGGTCATTTATGAAGGGCCATAGTCCCTCGTCCCATTTCACCTTTCTCAACAAAAACCATCCAAGCTGGAGAAGACGACAGATGGATTGTTCCTCCTCTTTGGCCTCTGGTAGGAAGATCTTCACAGGGTCATGGGTCTGAGGCTCTTCCTAGGAGAAGCGGCAGCCAATAAATCAGGAGAACAGTACTGAAGGTATGAAAAGCACTGCAATTAAAAATTGTACGTGATCATTAAATACACCCCGAGTGTACAGAAAAGACAAGAAACCTGTTCAGTTCTCCAGAATAATTGCTGATGAAGGGGAGGAGACGGGTTAAAAAAAAGGATATTTAAGGCCAGAAGCAACTGAGGCATGAATTGTGTTTGGGAGGCAGAATGTGCTGGAAAAAATACTTTTGAAAAGTACTTTCGAAAGGAACTGCAATGCTGCTGAGGTTTTCAACCTCAGTAGTGTGCTATGTGTATCTGGAACGAAACCACCGGAAATACATCTGGCCAATGGCAGACCGATGGTATAAGACAGCTCATTGATGAAACAGGTGGTAGGAATCTACTACTGCTAATTGTGCAGATCAACAGATGGTCTGCAGTTAGTCAGCTGACATTCCTGTGTAATGGCGGTGCAGAAAAAAACTGAGAAAATGATACGCGATGCAACACGCCTTAACACAAATGTGGTATGACAGGCGATGTCTTTATAGAGTTCCATTGTTTGTCAGCAAAAAAAAAAACAAAAAAAAACTGCATTTGCATTGGGTTGTGGAATGAAAGGATTGGATTGGAGGACTGGAAAGACACTGCCTAGTCCTAGATCCTGTTGCTGCATATATACAAAAAAGGGAAGAGTCAGGTATGGATAAAATACATTAGTGCAAGTAATCATCATGGTGTATGTCAACACTGCAAGCTGGGGGTGGTATTGCCATAGTAACGGGTATACTTATGGCAATAGTACATTCATCTGTAAATTTGGGCTGTGGCATTAATCATTTTTAAATTAGATTACATTCGGTTAGATTACATTCAGGTAGATTCAACCTTGTCATTAAGCAAAGTACAAGTGAAGACAACAAAATGCAGTTTGGTATTTAATTCGAAAGTGCAAAACAGGGCAAAAATGCTAAAAACAGTTATACAATATATACACATGTGATAAATAGGTAAGTAGAAAATATACACCTATACATGGTGTCGCTGTTGCCCCCACCAGATGACGAAACACCTCGGGATCCTGGTTGATGACCCCCCCAGGCCAATATATGGTCCAGTTCCACCTCCGGACGCACACACACACACACACAGGTTTGCAATTACATCTTTGTGGGGACTCTCCATTCATTCCAACATGACGACCTTAACACCTACCCAGCCCTAACCATAAATAACCAAACAAAATACGAGACTTTTGCCATTTTTAGTTAGTCATGGATCCGAAAAATGGTCCCCACAGCGTCAAAATAGTTTTATCACATTGTGCGGGGACATTCGGTCCCCACAACGTGATATAAACCTAATCCACACACACACATATATGTATACATGCATGTGTGTATATGTTTTGGGGGTATTCAGCAGGGAGACTGCAGCGGGGAAGAAGTTGTTCCTCTGTCTGCTGGTGTCAGAACGCAGGCCTCGGCACCTCCACCCATACGGGAGCAGGGTAAACGGTCTACGGTTTGGGTGGGAGGAGTCTCCAGTGATGTTGCACCACCCTTTTCAGGAATTGCTCACGCTGGAGGCTCTTGATGTACGGGAGCTGGGTGCCGGTGACATACAGTACTGGGTGGTTTTCACCACCTGCAGGGTCTTCCAGTTGGAGATGGAGTGACTTTATACACACTGTGATACAGCTCAAGATGCTCTCCAGGGAACACGGGTAAAAGTCGGTCAGGATCTGAGATGACAGGATTTCATCAGTCTCCCCAGGAAGTGAACATGCTGCTGGGCCTTCCTGACCAGGGTAGAGGAGTTAATAGACCCAGAGAAGTCCTCAGAGATGCATAATCCCAGTGTTTGAACGTTCCTCATCTGTCAATTGGCCTCGCCTGCTCCTTGTTGCCCCCAGTCTCTTGTTTGTAACGGCACACACCTGCCCCTTGTTATCCTTGCCTTGTGTCCTCAGTCAGTCATTGTGGTTGTTACTCTGTGTTAGTTCCTGTGTTTTTAGTCTATTGCTCCTTTCTTGCTCTCCACATGTCTTGTTGCCAATGTCTTCTTAGTTGTAGTTTCAGTGTTAGTTTACTTTATGGACAGTTATGGTTTAGTTTTTGTTCTTGCCTACTTCTTTTGGCCCCTCATGGTCCCTTTGTTTGCTTTGTGTTTTGTTTAATAAAACCCTGTTTGTTGAGAGCTGCTACGTGAATCATCCCTCCTTCCTCATGCTCCATTGTAACTCTTTTTTTTTGTCTGTGAACTTGGTGATGATAGATCGTGATCTCGATTCATACCGCTATGAGATCTCATTCTAGGGCTGCATGATTAATAATTTTTAATCTCGATTCATACCCCTATGTAATCTCATTCTGCAGCAACACGATTAATCGCTTTTAAATCGTGATCTTGATTCATACCCGTATATGAGCTCATTCTAGGGCAGCACGATTAATCATTATTAAACCACGATCCTGATTCATATCCCTATGCAACCTCATTCTAGGGTAGCATGATTCAATGTTTTTACATCGTGATCTCGATTCATACCCCTATATGGTCTCATTCTTACATGACACCCATTCTGCCGTGTTTGCATCAGCAGGAAGATCGGTTGCATCAAACCAAGCGTTCCCTTTTTCTCCATAAGCTGTATCAACAAATGACAGGACTGCGTTACACCATGTGACAGGAAGAGGGGGTGGAAGGATGAGAAAAGTGAAAGATCAATATGTGAACTGGTACTTTGAGACTTCTTGTAAATGGTGAATGAGCCGACAAAATCCATTTTCAGTTTAATGCAGGGGTGGGAAATCTTATCTGCAAAGTGCCAGTGTGAACGAAGGTTTTTGGAATAATCTTTAGGTCAGTTGCTCAAACCCAGGTGTGAGGACTCTTCAGGCAATCAATCCTCCAATTAGTAATCGAATTTGGGAACTTGAGTGAAAACCCACATATGCAACAGCACTTTCTGAATAAGGTTGCCTAGTCCTGGTTTAATGCATTGGCCTGTCCAGTCCCTAGATCTCAACACAACTGAATATCTGTGTGATGAGCTAGCATGAGCCTTTCAACGTAGAAATCAACTACCTGCCACCTCCACATAACTATGAGAAACAATGGATGGCTCAGTATGCCTATGGAACTCTTTGGTCGCCTTGTTGAGTTTATACCCTGACAAAGAGACTTGTGAAGATGCTGTTTTTAGTATCCGGAAAAGTAAAGGCGATTAAGGCATGAACTGGAATAACAAATAACATATGTGGTGTAAACCTAAAAAAAAATGTCATATTTGTTCAATCAATCAAACAAAAATTGTTTATCCTAGAAATTGCTGTGTTGGAGCAGTGTGCTTGCAAGCAACACTGGCAAAAACACATGATGAATCACCAGAAACACAAACAAACATCTACAGACTATAAACATTGCAACAAAACTAGACTGGAAACAAACTAGAAACGACGATATGGTTTAAGACTTGGAAACAATATCCAAGTACATAATAAACTCTGTGTTACTTATGCAGAACTTATGTATGCACACTGCAATTACCCATACATGTTTATATGATAAGACGTCATCTAAGGCTAAGATTGACACACAAAACGTCAGAGATGACAAACTTTTCTTGTGCACAAAAACAAGTACAACATAACAGCAATCATTTCCCATAGACATTAGGCCAGGAAGCCATGCCAGGATGCTCAGAACACACCCTAGATTTGATGCTAGTCCTTCAAAAACTACACACAAAGGACATCTTAGAGGCATTAGTCCATGGACTTCGGACTGCCAAGTACCTAGTGAAAACCCACACAGACAATGGGTACGCAGGCAAACCTCACGTCAAACCCAAAAACCCGGAGGCGTTAAGCTGTTACATACTGGTTCACACTTAAACCCTGCATTTTAACGACATTTTGTGTACATGAACCAGAGGTTTTATGCATTCTGGACTTCGAGAAACACAATCAGTTTTAGTGTATGACGGGGGAAGTCTTGTTTGTTTGATATGAACTGGGAGCTTGTATTATTTTGCAAATCGTGTTTTTTATTTAAAGTGTATTAAAGACTACTAAAAGATTACATTTTAGCATTATTCTATGTTCTGTGATATTCAATTGACGATAAATAATATTACAGTTAAAAAACATGACATTTCATAGCCATTTTAAATGTACTGCTGTCACCAGCAATATTAACACTTAAATAAGAAAAATGAAGAATGGAATCAAATCAAAACTATACTTGATGGTACATAAGCCGGACTGGAAAACATGATCTGAGATAAAAAAATATATATATAACGTTTTAAAACGATTTTCATTCTGTCTAATGCTACCTCGAATCTGGAATGAGCTCATTTTAACACGTGAATATATCATCCGCCAGCAGAGGGCGCAAAAACATGCCATTTCCTTTTGTAAAATAACAACGTAATACGCTACGATAACTTCAAAAAAGGCCTAAATCCACGCCCCTGGCCACAGCAACCAACTTAAGATATAGTGGTCTCAGAGGTGCGTTAAGACCGATTAAAATATTTCGTTACAAGTGTTCATAATCAATAGAAAAATATGCATTGTTTCCAACGGTAGGTAAAAGCAGTAAAATCAAAATGGGAAAACAAGCATGCATTGTTTAACTGGAATTTAATATTGTAATAACTTTCAGGAGAATGTTGTGTGGTTATCCAACTCAAGAATTTCCATTTATCACTGAGTCATAAGGCTTGTTTAATATTATATTTTCAGATAGAAAATCAGTTCTTTTCCGCCACTAACTGGTTTATGTAGCGTTTTCATTTAGGCGATACATTATTATTGCTAGCTAATTTACATGGTGCAAACATAATAATAATGGACAATATCAAAAGTAAATATCTACATAATAAGAATGCATTCATTTTCATCTAGGAATATTTTATATTTTCAAAGCCGAGTTCAAACTGTAAATGAGTGTATGTATCGACGTTTATGTATTCTGTCTAATTCTCTCGAATCAATCTTTACGTTCGCAGTCATAAATTAACCTGGTTTGCGGATAATTTTATATTTTCATGCGCCTGACCACCCTGTTTCAGTAACTGCTTCTCCAGTCAGGGTTCACGGTGATCGAGAGCAATATCCTGAGAAACGTGACACGCAAGGTGGAGTACAGTATTGCAGGGCACACATACACGCACAAATTTGGAGAGATACGAAAGGCAAACCTCTGATCTGTGAAACGAGACTGGAGTACTCGGGAGAAATAATAATAATAACAATAATAATAATAATCAACAAGCAAACAAACAAATAAAAACACCCACCATACACGCCAACAGGGGCGAAACCTGCGCACGGGCAGTCGGGCGCGCGCTGCACCCCTCGGCTCCGCACGGCACCGAGACAATAAGGAACCCCCGAATCGCCAAAACCTCAACATATTCAGTCTTTTATGTTATGCGGACAGAATTCGCCGCACAAATTAAGCTGGAGTAAACTATACGGCCATTGTTTGTTTTTGTTATTGAATTTTGTCAGTTCATCTTCACTGTTACAGAGTTAAAGACAAACAATAAGAAAATGCATTTAGTCCACCATATTAACATCGTTACAGCGTCCATACCAAGAGTGTAAGAAACGTGGATCTAATGATAAAACATTTTTTTAATGTACGATGTTCACATTGAGAACAAATATGTCTAGAAATAACATAAGGTACAGCTTTAAGTCTGACTCCTGCAGTCTAGACTTCAGACGGGCACACACACCTGTCACTGTCTAGACAGAGGTAATGGTGATGATGATAGTGGAGAGGAGGTGCAGGGGCAACACAAAACCGTATCCTCAGTTGCTCTCATTCAGTGTCAGTCACGGTCTTCTATAAAGATATTGGACAATATAACCGTTCGCTATCACCTTTCCCAACCTGATTGGTTAGATAAACTGTCAGTATTTATTTAAGTTGGCCTGAGGTCAGCTCGGGTCGTTGTCTTAAAAAATAAATAAATGAGAAAATAGAAATGCGTAGAAAGTAAAATGCTCCGAGGCAATCTAGCTTGATGGTATTAAAATGATAGGCAGCCACCTCCTCCAATATGAGCCGGAAAATAATTCTGGTTGGTTAACTGACAAGATTTCCACCCAATGTCTGGCATGAGTAAATGATAGACACATTTAATTGTCAATGAATTGCCTTTCTAAAAGAAGACGGGACATAAAGACTTTCGGGAGTTTTCGTCAACATAATTTAATGTTGTGGACCCTAACACTATATATAGTGCGCATATAATACATTTGGTATATATATTCACATAAACCATATTGGGTACGTATTATTTCAGTTGTGTATAAATGACGCACATATAATGTAAGATGTAAATACAAGCATATAGACATATATGCAGAAATATGTATATATGTCATGTGCGAAGTGTTTAAGACACGTAGCATGTATATATGCTATAGTGCATGACTGTATGGATGTGACTATATAGATCACAGGGACGGACACCGGACAGAATCGCTGAAAATCGATTACAACAATGCAATCGCAAGCCACCAAATCCCCTGCTTGAAATGCGTGAGTCTTCCACCGTTGATTTAATTCAGAAACTGTATACCTTCCCTCTCCATGTTGGATCAAATTGCTTCACTTTATTTGCTACAAATTCTATTTCTGTATCAGAGCCGTAATGGAGTCACTTTCAGTGCTCCTCAGTGCTATGAAATGTGGGTGTGCAATGTAATGATTGGGTCATTGTAATGTTAAACGATTTATTCCCCAACCTACGCGCTTGGAGAGAGTATTTTCTGTTCCAATCGTCAATGAAAAGGCGTGACTATCCGAAATATTCGACGAATAGTGAAAAACGGGCGGGAACTGGATGTACTGGTTGAGGTCTTTTGCCTAGGTAGGCTGCAGCGTGTGTTTATTGATGAGATGAAAGAAGATGGAAGTGAGAAATGAAACAAAGTAAAAAAATATATTAAAAAACTCATACTCTTGCCTGGTGAAAAACGGGGAAGGAGTGACGGGCAATCGCAACAACAGCACGAAAACAAGTTTAGAGTAAAAGGTAAGATATCAGAAAAGCAATGGGAGGGGGCGGGTGTTGATAGTGTCTACGCTATTTATAAGAACAGAAATGTCTGTTATTCTATAGAAATGGTTTATGAAAGTTTTTCGGTCAGCAAACTAAAACAAATGGAATTTAATAATAACAACGCTCTTAGATCTAACAAGTCATGTTTTACTTTATGATATAGCTTATTGTTTGTTGCATCCTGCATAGTTTTGACATGATTTATAATTACTTGATAGTATAATACGTTAAATATCGATTATAATTTCTGCGGTCTCTTAGGCACCAGTTGTTGAATGCGACAGGTAGTCATGTGGTTAATTTGGCAAACATTTTTATACGTCATTAGAATTAAACATTACCTATGTATTGTAAGTGAACCAACAATTGTCATTTTAACGCTTTCATGTGTGGCTAGAAGAAAAGACAATGGATGCTTTACTCAGTTGACAGTATGAAAAGTGCGATTTAAGTTGCCTATAGGAAGTCTGAGACTGTCTGAAATCAAGATTATACCACCCACCCCACCCCCAACACCCGCCCCAGTCGGCGGTTTACTGAGGTGAGCCAAGATGATTTAATACACACAATGATTACCTTCATATGCAACAATTGTTGAACATATCGGGACTAATTTAATTACTTTACCTACCCATGTGCAACCACTTTTTGTCCCAGTTGTAAAAAAATCGTTGTACACATTGTCAGCGTTGTAAAACAATTGCTAAAACTTATATACTTACATTACATAAGGATATAAGCGCGGCGACCGAAAAACTGGTTATAATAAATGGAAAGTTTTCCCCTAAAATAATAATAATGAATTGTTCGTTCCGCGCAAACTTGTAACGAAACGGGCAGTAGTACTAAACAAACGCGGTGTATGTGGTGAAACTGGAGATCTCTACATATTTTATAAACATCCAAGTCTACAGGTCTCTTTTTAAAATGTCTTAAAATTTTATGGCCGCTGTTCGGGCTGGTTTTTTTCGGTGCCGTGTTTTAATAAACAAACCCCCTTTTTTTACTATAAAGTTGACCGAGTTGCGAAATTCCAGCCCTGGCAATACGGATGATCGGAGTTGTATCATAGGTAGTTTAATCCAGCACTGAAGGTCACGTATTTTCTCGAGTGATACGGATGAATTGGCGATGCGAAGGGAAATCGCGCAGCTTAAGCGTTTGGATTTTGAGGGCGAAATATGGCAGAGAGTCAGACAGCGTGTGCGGATCACCGTGGTGTTTAATGTCACTTTGGCCCGCGACGCAGTTCAGACCAAAAGATGCTGGTGCCTTTTTGTATTGCTGGAGATCAGTCTAACATATGAGGCGATGGCGATCTGAAAAAGTGATTAAATACACAAAGATCATAAACCGAAAATAAAAAAAATATCATACGACGTGTGCGGCACACTTTTATTCTTTGTCATACATTAATACCGGTTATTAAAGGAATATAGCGTTTGGACTTACCGCTTTTTCCTTTCGGACGCTGTTCTTCTTTTCTAAGAAATGCAATACATTACTTGTGAATGCAGGAATGCAAAAAGAAAAAAAAAATCGTTATTAGCCCCTTTGAGCTTAATTTTCACTATGCATTATGGATGATGTGGAAAAATACGTGCGTTTCACCTTGGAACAGTGTTAAAGGAATTTAATAAGTTTCTGGTAGGTCACGCATTCTTGCTCAGCTTCGTTCATTTGCAACCAAACTCTCACACCATTTAACCTATTCCAAACCCATGAACTCAGATCGACAAAACAGACATATTTTCTAAATGTAGTCATGTATAGTGAATAATTCGGCTGGTTTGGAGATATCGGCTTTTCTGGCACTGTTGACGGCTGCTTACCTTAAACGTTACAAAGTGAGCTCCTGTAATGACATTGCTTTCTCGTTAATTTAACCATACCTTGTGGTTCATTTACTCAAATCAATCACTTTATAAGTATAGTGTCAAATTTAACTTTATAGGCCTATAGGCCTACGTGCCTTACTTTCTTTACTGCTATTGTCGGTAGTCCTTTTTGCTCTATGTCCAGTATCTTTTTTATATATGGAGGGGAATATTGAGACTTATTAAGTTAAATAGTCTGGTCCATGAAGTTGAAAGGATGGTACGTGACATACGCGTTATGTTACACACCTATAACGGAAGAAACGTAGGCCTGTAAAACTATTTCATAAGACATATGCACGTGAAAGTATTAAAGTGTGTTATTTGAAATTAACAGCGTGGAACTGATTGCAAAAGTATATATAGGGCCTGTATGTCTACAAAAAAAAAAGATCGGTTAAGAAATATGTATTTATATTATTGTTGTCTCCTGTTCCTGGTATAAACGGTGACAAATGGCTTAACGCGGAATGCGGACCTATATGGATTCTGTGAATACAGCTTTACGTCCAATAATACGGGTAAGATAGGAATCGATGTGTTTTATAAATTTTAATTATTATCACTGAAGCACTTCTGAAAACACGTTTTATTTAGGACCTGGACCGAGTTTTTTGCTGCCCATTACATTAGTTGCATTAAATTTTAAGGAGATACTGACTGACGCCGTTAAATGCGCTTTACCTTATACATCGTCGCTTTTACAACTATAAACCACGTTATGAACTTTTTTTCCTCTTTATGTATTTTAAAATTGCAAACTTGCTTGAATGAAAAATCAACGACATCACTGTATATAATTTGTCATGTGAAGTTGTGCTGACCGAAGAGTGTGGAGTTTTAGAGCTCTTTTACATATCGTAAACTTCGACGTTGTCCGATCTATATTGTTATTATCAAGCACGTAACATTGTGTTGAGCCATTTTTCCATTCATTTTTAAAACATACAGAGAAAGGTTTTGCATTAATTGTGCCAGTTAAATACACACCCCTAATGACTGACCTTAATTTAATTACCAACTGGGTATTTTATTTAGCCTGTTTGGGAGGAGATAGAATGAACAATCACAAACAAGTAAGAAAGCCACTGAGACCTACTTTGTGCATGTTTATCTTCCACAGTAAAGAAATGTTTTGCCAGTGTTATATTAAAATAGGGTATTATGAATTAAGCCTTTGAAACTTGAATGTAGCATTTCAAATTTAAAAAAACTTGAGCAACAGACGACTAACGCTGGATCGTTTCTTCCCTGAAATGTGCTGTCATTTCAGTATTACTAATTGCATATATAAACCATTTTTTAGAATATGGCATAACAGAAGAAAGAAAAATAAGAACAAAGAACAAACACAAGAAATAATTAAACTCGGTTTTATGGCAGGAACTCCAAATGGCTACTTCAGACACAGATAAAAGGCACCTTTTCATAGCCTAGCGTTAATCCCAAGGTTAACTATTTGTTACCCACCGTTTCCTCATTTACACTGTATAACTATAATTAATAACCTATTAATGAATATTACATTAATACTTCCAAACAGAATGTCATGTTCAAATCTTTATATTATTTATGGTATTTTGCGGAAAAAAAGTTGGGATTTTTTTTTTCAAAGTCAGTTTTCTATATGATGAATTTGGTAATATGATAATTAATCATATAACCAGCATTGCTCATTTAGGCTTGCCCCCGTAACATAAGAACTTGAGGGTTTTTATGTTTTTAAGTTTTTATTTTTTCCTGTTTAATTCTTTGTAGACATTGGGCCTATTTTGCATATCAAGACTCCTAATTTAAAACATTACAAGCCAAATTAAAAAGCATTGCAGTGTACCAAGCTGTTTTAAACAATTTATAATCTGTAACATTTCAATAATATTTAGCAGTATAATTTATTACAGGTTGCTTAGCGAATAGTTTACCGCAATCTTAATTTTAAAGAGTTTTTTAAACAAACTATTGTTACGATGTTAGAATGCAACCTGTGATTTTATTGAGGAAAATTTTTGTGGGATTTTTTTTTTTTAGTTTTATATACTTTATTGATCCCAGTTGGAAATTAATATGCATACAGCAGTAAGGAACATAAAGTGTACAGACTGGAACACAGGAGTGCTCAAGACCAAGTTTAGAAGACATGTAAATGTAACTTACCGTTGTACAGAAATGGATAAACAAAGATAAATAGATTGCATTTTGTCGTTGTGATGTGCAGAGTCATGTGATAATGTAGCATGTCATCTGTTTTAAAATTTTGCCCTGGAATGTGTCATGGTTTGGGAGGGGGGGGGGGGGCGTAATTGTATTAGAAAAATGTGATCCATTTTAGCAGTTTAGGGTTTAATAGAAAAAAAATAAAAATTCGATTACATTTTTAATTGATTACAGTATCAGTATAGTGAAACAAACCAGTGTGATCAATATCCCAGAATCTTCTGCCATTATGCTAATTACGGCTTCGCTAGCTTTATTTCTGGCCGCATGTTTAAGACATCTGACGGACTTGAACTCCTTTCTGTTTTGCATTTAAAACTGTTTCTTGTTGTGTCTCTGCAACATAAAATTGTTTATCTATTATGCACATGTCATGCATAAATTGAGCTAAATATTTAAACTGAGATGCAAAGGAAGACACTGCAGCAGTGTTATGTCAGTTTTTTTTGGACAGCTTAGATTTCCCCAAGGTCAATGGCAAGTTATTTCCCACCTCCATTATTATTATTATTATTATTATTGTTATTATTATTAATATTATGTGGCACATCCCCATTTGCACTGCTTTGTACATATTATACAATGTGTGTTATACGTACATCCATATACAAATTTGGCAAAATCTCCTCGGTAAAATCGCTTATTCTGATATTCCTTGTGTATAATGCATGTTGTACTGTTTTCTCAGTGCTTGTGATGTGTAAAACATGTGATTGCTATTTAATTATCCAGTGATGATTGTCTAAAGACAATGAATAGGTCTTGTGATGTCCACTGTTCCCTTGCATGTTTTGCATTAATTATATGTGCTTATAGTGGTTCTGCTGATCAGCCATGGTATCAGCGCACATGGCTACTTTGGGCACTTCCCCTGGTCCCCACTATACACACCCCGTACCTCTGACCCGATCCGCCCCGGGACGCTGCACTGGTGTCTGAGCTGCTGCCGTCCAGTGGGCAGCCCGCAGTGGCCACAATATAATTTGCATTTCGGGGAAGTGTGGTACATAAGGTGTTGTGGCAAAATTTTAATACAAAGCGATAAGCTTTTTTTTTTTTTTTTTTAACTTTAGTTGAAATATGTATTAAAAAATACAGTTAAGGATGTACAATGAGTTGTGGGATAATGCAAAAAAACATTAGAAATATAAAATTTCTATAAAAATACAGTTAAAGAATAGTGCAGATGTGAATTGTTTTGGAGATAAACTGTGCAATGAGCAATCCTTATATGAAAAGGAAATTAATTCATTTCTGAGAATTTTTAACTGTCTTTTTTTCTGTAATTGAGGGATGAAATAAAGAGGAGCAAAACTTGAATAGTCTTGTCTCCTATATTATCCTGTTTCAGTGAATTAATCTGGTGCTCGATACCATAATGCCGCTCGACGCATACAAGTACATTTCTGCCATTGTTTCATTGTTCCCCCAAAGCATACCTGAATTTCTGATCACGCAATGCTCCTGTTTTCCTTGGCTGTCTACGTTGGGGGGAGGGGAGCCATTTTTGTGGCCTGTGTTATGTAGTTCAGGAAGTACACAGATTAAGGCAGATGCGTCCTGGTGAGGATGCTTGATGAATTGGTGTAGGTGGGACCAATAGGGACGATTTGTTAAGGTTGGAGGACATACAATAGGGAGTGGCATCTCTGAGGTCTCGTTCATGCTTTTGTGGAGCCTTCTGGATCGCAGCACTTCAGACTTGCAGTATATTGTCGTATCCTTTAATATTTTCAACATTATCATTAATTTGTTCATCTTTTATACTGCTTGTCTTGGACAAATCAACAGTTACGAAACTTAGTCTTGTTTTATTATATTCCGCAAAGGGGAAAAATACTTGAACAAAACAAGAGGAAATATTAACCAGATGTTACAGTTAGAAACTCTGCTTTATAATAGGGCTTATGTCATATACAGCACAGTAATGTCTCCGGCGTTTTTTCAAAGGGTACTGTTGTCTTTAAATAAAGTGTTATGTGTTTCCGCCTGTGCAGAGTTAGCATCATCTCTCATGTTCATGCCAGTTTTCATTTCTCTGTCATTTATCTTTCATGTACTTTACCTAAAGTGCTCAGAATTCCCTCTCTTTTATCAACGTGCGTATGCTTGAGTGATCTTGAATGGCTTCCCATCCTGGGTTCATCTTGCTTTACGGTCTATATTTTCTGAGATGTGCTGTATCTGCACTGTAATAATTGTACGAGAGGTTTATCGTAAATAACGGGATGAATGGACGTTCTCAGGTTTGAGGTGATCATGTAGCAGTACTTCCAAACCACCTGAAGATGTTCTGTGGCAAAATTGCCTTTTTGTGTGTGTGTGTGTATGTATATATGTATGTCTATGTATATATATGTATATATACGTGTGTGTGTGTGTGTGTGTGTGTGTGTGTGTGTGTATATGTATTTCCATATATTGCTTGTCAGGCAATAGTGTTTCCGTGAAAAGAGTTACAAAAATTTGACAGCTGGCTCGTAAAGCAAAAAATAAACGCATCTCTAGGTAAGTTGATGCACCTTTAAAAAATGAGAGGTATGGTAAAAAGTTTGCAGTTATATGATAAACTGTCATGGTCATTAGGCATATACATAAAATGATTACTGCACTTAGAAATTTATACTCTATTGTAAAATGCCCCATACATACCTAAAATATATCTAGGTGTACAATGGTCTGCTTCTTATTTAGAATTGACTTTCCTGACAGGTACTACGGTAATCCATAAATACTTTTTATATTGTTGGTCTTGAATCAACTTTCCGTAAGTATGCCACATGTGGCTGTAGTCTTACATCATCCGTGAATACAAACATTTGTTTTTACCAAGTCAGATTATTTATTTTACCATAGCTCTGGTAATAATTTACATATCTGCATAATACATCCATGCACACAAAAACAGAGTGAATAAATAGACAATCATTTTCTGTTCCTTGAGCTTGTTGTGAGTTGGATTTTTTATTATTTTTTTTATTTCATTTAAGGATGTAATAGTCGGTTTGCTCATTCCAAGGTGACAATTTCCCCTTGTATGGGCCGAATGTTGCAGACAATTTACTCCCAAATGACTTTTACCCTCATTGCTCACTTTGAAGGTTGCAAAATCATGCAGTCATTGTGTAATTTTTTCATCCTATCATCCTGAGAATGGACAGGCTGATCCAGCTTCTTTTCATTCGGAGCTGTCCCGTCTGACTTGGACATCTGACTTTTATCCAGCAGAACAACGATTAAGAGCCAATGCTTAAGTGTAACAGCATAGATTTTTGTCTGTATTAACTTATATGTCATAACTATACTGGCTTGAGACTGAATTCCAAAAGATAAATAAAATGTACAGGCAGAATAGAATAGATTATCTTTGGAGTTGCCTTTGCCTTTAACTCAGTACACTAAACTCAATGTCACAACATGTTTTTATATGACCTATATAGTTAGCATCTGTTTTCTGGTCAAAAAAAGCCACAGTGAATTGGACAGATGTAAGTAAAGGCATTAGACTTCAATATAACGTGTTGCATTGATGTGGCTGATGGACTTTTCGTATCTGGCTGCACAAAATAATTATACCACGTCTTAAGTTACATGAAGACATATGAAGCAATCCGGTTGACATCATGGACGAAGCAGGAGGAATTCGCAGTGAACACTGAATGAAGATGAGCCTAGGATTAGCCACGCTAGCCACGCTAGCCACGCTAGCCACGTTAGCCATGCTAGCCCCGTTAGCCACATCACTAGATGCTTTTTTTTTTATTAAAAAAAAAAAAAAAAACAGACTCTGCTAGGTTTAAACATTTTTACATATTTTAAAGATGTGAATATTAAAAGTAATGGCTGTCGCATTTTTTGACTTTTTTGATTTTAGAGGCGAGCAAGCTCTGGTGGTGGCCCTTTAAATCGTGGTCGCATTCGGTATACAGACTGTGTAGGGCGATGTCTCTCCACTGTGGCGCACAGCCCTGATGTGGAAGTTCCTAATAATATCGGCCCAAATGTGCCCAGCATGGGTGGGGCTAGCTGACAGCTCCCACTGCGGCAATTAAAAAGCAAGGCCCCCGCGACAGCTGTTTAAAGCAGTTGCATATTTTTTTTTTCTTCCCTATTTGTTCACCTAACCTGGCGCTGGTGCAGTCAGAGTTATTTGCGTCCTTACATTGCCCGACTGAACTATTATGCACCAAAGGGACAAGTTGCACACAAATACATATGAAATATTCTAATATATTGCACGGTATTTATAACAATACGCGCATTAAAACGCGATATCTTATGATGCATCAGAAGCTGCAACTCGTTGAAACACATAGACCTGAATCCCCTGTTTGAAATTTCAGCAGACGGTTAAACTGAAATACAACCATCTTAAATTCACCATTATAGTACCATAACGATTTATATGTATATAATATTACACCTTGAGATCCAATTTTCCAGAATGAAATTTATTTAGAAACAAATGAATACCAAATCATTTGAATCTTAGTTCCACCTACCATTGGACTTCTAAAAATCACCAGCTACTGTAAAATGGTAGTTTTACGTGTTGTAGCTCTAAAATGCTTTGCACGATTGTGACACGTCATAACTGCTTGTCATTAGTGTGTAATGGCGAGCACATGCTGTATCAGAGGTAAAGGAGAAAGGACTTTAGAGATGCCACTGTGTTTTGAAAATGTTGGGCCCAAACCACACTACTACGCGGACGTCATTCTTCAAATCTCGATTTCAATAATAAGATATTTAACATGAAATAGCTGTTGCCTATTACTGTCCATCAGGGAAAGTGAACCGCCTGGCAAAAAAAAAAATCATGCTGTAAATTTTAAATTAATTTGCGTTTCACGTAGAAAGCCGAGGTTAGTGGTTAATAATCATCCCCTTATTCTTGGTTTAAGTGTGGTAGATGACATGAAGGTCGCCAAACAGGAGAGGTCAACACATTTCCTGGGTCTCTTATTTGTAATAAGTACTTATGGTATCATGACAACAAAGTTACATAATCCAATTTCATGTGATTTTCAAAAGAAAATCCATTAAAACGTGCCAAGAAGTGCAATTTTAAGTGATTTCATATAGTTACATCAAAAACACAGATTTCCCCAGATGGAAAAATAAAAAATCTCAAAACTGCAGTAAAGGAAACGCGGCAAATATGCCCCCAGCCATTCAAAGAAGGCAACTGGGTCGTGCTCCTGTACAAATGGGTCTGTGACTGCACCGATCCATTAATCTGTCTTGCAAATGTATAGGGTCTTGCATTCAGTATGGAGTCACGATGGGGCCACAGAGCATCATGACCGCTGGGTTGCCAGTCCGTTTTGGGCCCCATATATTGCAGTAAAATTAGTGATGTCAGTTCACCTGTGTGACTTGGGCTGTGGGTGAAAGTCGGAGCAGCATGAATAAACCGGCTGAGGCCCGGAAGAGCACAGGGAACGAGGTCAGAACCTGCATCCCCAATGCTGGAGGTTTACGGCAACTGTGCTACCTGCCGAGCCGCCGACTGTGTAAATGACGACCGCGATTGTAAACAATATACAAGAAACGGCTTGATCATGAATGACAGCAGCCGGGGTCGAATAATCAAGGTCATGTGACTCAGCAGCCGCGGGGGGGGCTGCTGCTGCCAGGGAAGCGGTTGATGCAGCATCTGTAAAGCAGAACATCCCAACGTGTGGATTCATTCTCTAGACATTTGCATGTCAGATGTTTGGGTCCAGGTAATCATTTGCCAGCTTAAGGCCAAAAGGCCCCCAGTGGAGGGAGAAAGGGCAGAAAGCAGAATTAGAGTAACGCTAATGTAATATGGAATAACCTGGTAAATGAAACTATAGCAGCATATTAAAAAAAAAATGTTAGGTAGGAGATACATGTAACTGGCGCAAGACAGCTTATTGACCAGCTTACAAATAGCTCTGCAATGCATTCTATATCCTGTAATCTTATAGCATTACAAGTAACACGTGTTTTGTCATAGGATGAATTTTTAATTTAAACAAGTAATCTACTGATATGTAACCTTTTAGAATTATCTTACAAGGCCTGTGTCCAGCTTTTTCCAACTGGCAGAGCTGTCTTAAACAAATTGTTTTTTTTTTATTATTGTTTAATTTTCAGTGAATGAAATTGCCATGAAGTTTTTAATCTTGTAGGACAGAACTAGTGAAAACAAGGCTGAAAAATAATCATGAACTGAACTGGAACAAATACAATTCAAATAGGACATTTTAAAAGTTTACGCTGTTGTATTGAGAGCAAAATAAATTCCACTGAGATTTTAATTTGGGGGTGGGGGCAGCCTTATAGATCTACTTAACTAGAATACTAAAATTGTTTCATTCTTTGAGGCTGTGTATAGTCAACAGAAGTTTTTAAATGCAGAGACTCTTCGTGTTAATAGTTACACAATGCAGAGCAGCAGGACCAAATTCTGGCTGACAGAAATGTTAGAAAAAGACCCAATGAAACCCGAGTAAGAGGTTAGACAGAGGAGTGCTAAAATATTTTGTGTTCCTAACAGTCTGTTATCATAAATTTCACATTTATGAAATAATTCTAAATTATTCAATTTATTAAATCTAAATTTTCCCTTCTTGTGTAACACTGGTTGTATGTCCACGGTCCTCACAGTTTCAGTGATAGTTGGTAAATTGTTGGGTTAACACATTACCTCTAAAATTATTTAATACAGATCATGCACCATTTACTAGCCAGCAGTTATTATCAATCATTTACATTCCATATAAGGCACACTTGAAACAAGGATGATTATAAAATGGTTACTGTTATATTAAAATGTAAGAATATGACTTGTCAGTTGAACTTTGAAATTTGCAATCGAGTTAAATGCAAGCTTTATATTATTCCTCGGCAATTTTTGATACCTAAAATAAAGACAAAATGTTTTATTCCTGGACTAGAAATGAATTTAATATTAAAGCATTAAGGCCTTAGAACATTTTGCAGAAATGCAGCTTCATTTAGTATGTGTCAATGTGAATTTATCATTTACTTTTTAACATACAGAAAAAAAAATCAGATTAAAAAAAAGACATCTGATTCAAATGCAGATATCATTTCCTTCTTCCCACTTTTCCACAATTTAAATACATGCTATTTTGACATTCTTTCAAAAGAAAATGATCGTGCTGTGGAACCCTGAGTGGTATAAGATGCACAATTTTGATACAAGAAAATCCACAAATTCCTGCTAAGATTTAGAAGGAATCATTCAAAATAATAAATGGCCCAGGTGTGGAACAAGACTGGAAAAAAAAATCATTGTTTGCTATGCAGTGGGATTAGAAAGGCAGTTAAGAACCATACGTTTTCATTTGTATCATCTAACAGTGATAAATTATTTCTCAAACCTGCTTGGAACAGTTCCACGGGGAATGATGCTGTACTGTATTCTATGTTGTTCATATTTTAGAATGTTTAGCTTGCTAAATGCATTTTGTATATGATAAGCCACCTGATTTTTTTTTTAACCTTCCATATATAAGCCCATAGCAGTGTATTGATTATTTATGTCACAAGTAACAGGATACATTTATTCATAATGGTGCTGCTGTGAATTACTTCTACACAAAATGAATAGCCAAAATGTCCAGACTTCCCTACTGTAATACCTTGCATCAGTTCATTTTCCAGAACCACTTGCAGGGTTGTGATCAGCTTGGGACCAAATCCAGGAAGCACAGGGCGAAAGGCAGGTAAACCCTGAACTAGCTGCCTGTCCATCATATGTCGCACATTTCCACAAACAATCTAAAGCCAATTTACAGACACTAGATTAAATGGCTACATGTCTTTGCATTGCATCTGGATTGTGAGTCAAGTGGCATACCCAGAGAAAGCGAGAGGAAACGCGTAAACTGCACATATGGGGAACCAGACCAGAAACCACCCTGCACCAGTATTATAATTTCAAATGGTATTGCAGCAATCTCTCGATTTACGAACGACTGACCTTTATTAGCTTTGCATCTTTCTTAACGATGTTAAACATTTATTCGATTTTTACGCTGATAAATGTAGAGAAATGTTGGGTTTCAATGCCCCGAGAAACACGCGTGACGCTAAACTGCGTAAACTGAGATCTTGTAAATCAAGGAATGACACTAGTTGTTTAGGCCAATTTTACCCTTCATCCACTCGTTAGGAGCAGTTTGATGTAAACATACTAAAAATGCAAGAATACCACCAGGAACAGGAAACTAGACGATTTATAAATGACGGATTCATAAGCAAACCTTTTTATGATATTATTTGGACAGATAACATGTTTATTTTGCATGATGATTTCTATTTTGGAGCATAGACTAAATAACATAAATGGAATAAAGTTAATTTTATGCAATATATATTTGACAGAACTTTATTCATTTTAACAGTCCTTGTTATATATATATACACACACACACACATTCGAGTTAATCTTAAAGCTGTAATGCGTTATTTCTTTGATGGCTTTAACGCATGTGGTATTTTAATACGCAAATGTGAGAATAGTATGACCAAAGATTTTTAATGGAGACCTATAGTATTCCTTCCCGCTTCTAGGTAATGCAAGAACTTTGACCATGACGTTGCCCAGAATCCCAAAATTCACAGCTAAGGCCTAGTGAACATCTCAGTGGAAGCTTACTTTATTAGTGCTAATTCGACATTAATTTGGGGGGTTGATGTGTAAATATTTATAAACATAAGATTTAATGCTGGGTGCGATTAAATTATGAATAATTACAGAAAACTGTAAAAAAAGTTATTATTTTTTGATCAATTCACAACTGTAATATGTATAAATTCCATGCTTCCCTGACCCTACAGGCAGCTGCTTTTATTGGGGTGGGTGATTAATAGCCAGAAACAAACTCTCCGAACATCACTGAGGAGGTGCTATGACATTGGGAGGAAGGTTTTATTATAACGCGTATATTATTTATTATAGTATAATTTTTTTATTAAATTCCCCTGTAAAAATGCATTTTTCTGGTTCCATGCATGACATTTGAGAGGTTGTTCCAGGATGTCTGCACATGAGAGAAACTCCTATCAGATTTTATAGCTTTGTGAAAAAGGAAGAAAAAAAAACCTCAGAATTAAAGTCCATTACATTAGAGAAATCATACAAATATTTTTCCTCTTTACAAAGCGATCATTAATTTGAAATCAGTGTTTAATTTAGCATTTTAGTTTGTCTATTAAAAAATTTCTGTTCTTTCTTGTACTATTCCACGAAACAGTGAGAAATTCTGCCTCAAATGGTTTCTGGAGAAAAGGCTATTTTCACATGCAGGCTTTGAAGTAGTAAATAGGCTTTATTTACAGTACTCTGAAAAAAGGCATGCATTTCTAAAAGGGGACACAATCTTAAAGTTGTTTGCAGCATCTTGGTGTTCTGATTCCTTCCATTATTTTTGAAAAATCATTTCCAGTGTTGCAGAATGTGTAGGATGTAGAATGTGAAATTTGACAGTCATTTAAAGTGTCTTGCTAGCATTATTCTGTTGATGCTATTGATACAATCGGCATTGTGTAATATTTTGAATGTTCCAAGCCATTTTCACTTGTCACGTAACAATTACTGTATTCAATACAACCACCAAATGATTCACCTGTTTATTTGGCCGTGATGTTATTGAAGTATTTTTTTGCTTAAAAGCTTCTGTATATGTACATACCTCTTAAGAATGTTTCAGCTTAAACTGCAAGCTTGTGTAGAAGATATCGGGATTACATTGAAGTTCATTTTGCAGAGTTGTGATAAGACCAAAAAGCTACTAAGCCGTAAGGCATTTTGACGTATATTCTAAGGCTCACGGTAAAATTTAGTGATTACTGCTGATTCTGTAATACATGGTCATCATTACTTTTCCAGTAACGTTTAGAGCTGAACATTGAATGCCTCTTCTCACCTATCAGTTCAATTGATTTATCTTGGTAATCTTCTCTCGCTTGTGTCAACTATTATTATGTTAGCTGAAACGCTTTTAAAGAAGCACGGGAAGGATGTGTCTCATAGATTTCTTGTTTTATGGAATGGGCCATCTGTCAAATTAAAACAACTTGTATTAGCTGTGCCTGCTTTTATGACGCGTGTCTCAGGTCATGGCAACGTGTATCTGCAGTCTTCCGTGTTTTTGTAAGGCCATGGAAGCTTAGTTCGCCTGGGTCATTCTGTATTTGCCCTGCCGTCCTCTACTTCTATATCAAAACTACTTATAAATAAAACACTTTTTATTGCTCTCTTTGGCCTTCTCCTTGGAGTCATATGATGACAGATCACCAACAGTACCCAGACATCTGGCATGATACAGTATCTAAAAGAAGCATCCAAGACCCCAGACTTATAAAGTATACAAATTCAATTATCTCAACAGACACTCCTGTCATGTCATTCACTTCAGCAACCAAATTGCTTGATGATAATGACTATCAATTGATCATTATCATTCATTGCCATGCATGAACTTCGTGTCTGTCACCTGTAATTTGTACATTTATTGACATTGTGCATCAGTAACTCCGTGAAGCTCTGTGACCTTGCACCTCCGAGGCTATAGGTCAGTTCTGGTCCTTGCTGTGTGTAAACGCTTGCGGTTTGAGTGGTTTCTCCATCTTCTTCGCCTCATATCTTCAGGTAGAATGGTTTCCTTCGACATGTTGTCCAGATTTGTGTCTAAAATGATGTGTCCCCCCTGGATCCTCATCTAATTAAAACATCTAATTAGCAATTGATATTGATATTAGCGATGTATACATTGATAGAATGTTGCCTGTAAGGTGGTGTGGGTGTCTGAATTTCTCCCCCTTTACCCGTTCTATACCCACAGCCCCTTACACGAAGCATAGACCCTCTACGAGCAGGGACGGATTATGGGTTGTGTGGGCCCCTGGGCAAAACGTTCGCCCTCCCTATAGGGTCAGGGGCCCTTGTAGGCAGAGGATCAAAGAATGTAGGCCCTCTAAAATAGACAAACGAAAATACATTGTTGATAAGCGTTGCAAATTGTTTTGGGCTAGGAGCCCCACGGGCCCCCTGCACCCCAAGGGCCCCTGGGCAGCGGAATGTTGTTTTTTTCCTCGTTATATATACCTTTATTGTATATATGTCAAAGTTGCAGTTATACAGTATTAGATGCTTCCAGTGCCTTCGCAAAAATAGGGAAGGCGAAAAGCTGGAAAAACTGTATATATTTAAATCTCTTATTGCAGTGACCTTGATGCTATTGAGCTTCAGCCATCCATTGCTAAGGGACAGTATTGGGTATTTTGTTTTGGTATTGTTATATCGGGTTTACCTCCTGGCTGTGATGGCCTGGGCCGCAAAGCAGCATATGCAAGGACAGAAGGGCGAGAGAGTGAGATGGACAGAGGGACCCTGCCTAGGGTAGAGGCAGTGTCTGGGTTAAGAAGGCACGACTTAGGGACCTTTGAACAGACTGTCGTGAAGCCTATTATATTAAAAATTCAGGTTAAATACAATGGTTCATAATAATGAACGCACGCACTACTTTGTGATGCTCGTGAAAACATTGCGTAGCTTCAGCAGCTTGTCGGCTAGAGGACAGTACAGTACTGTATGTAGTTACTTTTATTATTGCTGTTTAGTCATTATGACATTAGGTGCTTATGGTGTGGCCATATATGGAAATTAGCGGGAGGACATTTTAAAACGAATTTGAAGAAGCACTTCTTTACACAGCGTGTAGTTAGAGTATGGAATAGTCTTCCTGCTAGTGTAGTGCAAGCTAAAACCCTGGGTTCCTTTAAATTAGAGCTAGATAAGATTTTAACAACTCTGAGCTATTAAGTTCTACCCAAACGAGCTTGATGGGCCAAATGGCCTCCTCTCATTTGTAAATTTCTTATATTCTTATTATTGTTATTATACTGTGTTGTTAATTTTCTGACTTGCCTACAAATTTGATTTAAAGACAGACTTAAGGAAAGGATCTTCGTAACCTGGGGACTGCCTGAGTTCAGAGGCAGTGCAGGGGGGCAGGTCATCCCCTTTCCCGTGATCAGTTCCTGTGTGGTGTTGGATTGTGAAGTCAAGTTTCTGAACAGTGGGGAAGCAGTGAGTCATTCAGCTATTAGTATGCTTGGCCTCGGTCATCCATGAAGGGCTGCCCAAGGAGATAATGCCTCAACTTACTGATAGCCTATTTGATGGCCCGGTCCTCTTGTTTAATGACAGTGTACCACCATTTGCTGGAAGTGAGCTTGGGCAAGACCTAGATGCTTCTCACTCCTTAAGTCTTGGGAAAGGACAGCTCCAGACCAACCTGTGATGCACCGGTGATGAGAACATCTTTCAGCCTTGGAAGCTGGTCTCTGTGGCCTTAGTCCAAAGGACTTGGTCAGGCTAGTCCTTCTGCATCAAGTCCAAAAGGAGGGGTGCGGGGTGACAGAAGTGAAGTTAAGGACAGTAGTATTTAGCCAGTCCCAGGGTAGTCAAAACCTGATTTTTGGAGTCTAGCAACTTAACTATGAAGGTAAACAAGGTGCTTAATACATCTGTATGTTTAGATGGTGGCACTGTCTAAGTAGGTCATCATTTACTTCCAACATGATAGACATCAGCTTCAGTAAGGTGAGGTGTCTCATGGTCCCCAAAGGAGGGGAGTCTGTAATGCCGGTGACTGAAAGATGGTTTAAAGTTCATCTGTCTTTAGCATCTGCACTTGTCAATAACTTGACAATGATGTCCTGGGTGGAAATGGAGTGGGCTTTTCCTAGATGTTCCACCAGTTTCTCCATGTGAAGCATGGGATAGCTGTTGAATCAGGCAACCTCGTTCAACAGGTGGATGTCATTGCAGATGCTGTAGGTGCTGTCAAGCTTAGAGGCCATTGTAATGGGACTTCACAAGGGGCTTTTGAACATGCCCAACTGCTGCATACTTTTGATCACCTCACGTCGACATGTGTCACCAGTATGGCCTTTGTCAGATGATGATATTGTAATGTTGTAGTAGGTGCGTGCAAACTGGGAAGAGAACAATTCCTTGCGTTTCCCAGCAGTGGGGCTCTTCTGAAGACCCCTCATAGGGGGATGATGGGAGGACCCAAAGCTCAAATTATTGCTTCAGCAGGTTGACTTGGTTTTCAGACCCAGTTGCATGACCCACCTTCTCCAGGGTGGTGTAGAGCCCCTACCACTTGCAGAGGTATTTGGGATGAGGATGAGCATTTCATCACCAGGGCACAGGTTGGTTGGGCCAGTTGTAGGCTCATTGTGGTGCCCATTGGGTCTCTTCAGTTTTTTTCCTTGATAAGCATGACCATCTCAATTCCCTGATGTGTTCCACTGTAGTACAACATGTCAATAATTGTTGCTTATATTATGACGTAGCGCAGCCCCCATGCCATTTACCCTAAGAGGAACTTGAAGGCACGTCACCTGTCAAAGTTTCGGGAACTTCCTGCACCACAAAAAGAATGTAGGCCAGCATCCTAGTCCTAGTTCCTGTTGTCCTTGTCAATGATGCATCAATGCATCTCTCTGATTTGCTTATGAATCTGGTCATCTGAGGGTAACACACTGAGTTCCACAAGCGGCGTAGCTTGAGGAGCCTGCTAAATCTAAGCTGTCCAGTGACATATGGGAAATCTATTTGGCTTAAGTTTTTGATGGTGGATCTCATCTTTAGCTAATAGAATAAATCTGACTGTATCCTCCTGGCTCCGTGGTACCACTAACAAGTCGTCATTCTCCTTGCTGGAAGACTGAATAATAGAAAACCTCTCCAATGCACCAGAAAGCAGGTATCATAATTGTGTCCTCCACTCACCCTGAACTAGTAGGACCTGTTCCCCAAAAGTGTTAAAATTTGTTGCCTTGCTCTTCATCATTTGCCAACAACCCTGCCTGCGCCTCTGGTTAGAAAAGGTCTGAGTATGGGTTGTTGGCTAAGAAGGGAGTCTCACTTTCCTGTTCAGCCTCTCTGTCCTTGGCTTGAGCTAGGAGTACTGGCTCACATGGGTTAGTGGGTATTCTGTATGGCTTGCAAAGGTGATTCGGATTGGATTTTCAACAGAGAGGGGTGCATCACAGGAGGCCTCAAACCTAGGCCAGTTCCATCTGAGTAGGAGGAGTATGACCCCAACTGTGACTCCCCCAGTGAGCGATACTCATCATGGTGGCAGGGAGAGGCCTAACATATCTGTGCATGTAGTTGAGGGATAGAGAGCCCCTATAGGAGGCAGAAGGGTCCGGCAAGGATGACGGTGCTTCTGGAATCAAGTAGAGCTGACACATGGTGTCCCTCTACCTGAACTGTGCAGCTGAGGTGGCAAACAGGCTTGTCCAGGTAATCCTACCCCTGGTTAGCCAATTTCTGGGGGTAGTCCCAGGTCAAATTTGACCTTCATCAGGGCCTCATCTGCTGGCTTTGAGTGCTCTGTTGAGGAGCGTTGGGTTTCATTGGCTCTGCCTTCATCTAGGGTGAGGAAAACAGTGGCCTGGTCGGGTGCTTTGGCCATCTTACTGGGGGTTGACAGGTCTGCCTGGCAGACGAGTCACCACTTGGCAAGCGGCAGGAAATAAGTGGCCTATGGCCATCTTTTCCTCCACTTGTGGTAAAGTGAGGCTCTCTGGGTGGAGCCACCACTATGTCAGCTGTGAGGTATAGCCCCAGCTGTAAAACTGGGGTCCTGTGGTGAATGGGGAGAGGCTTGAGTGGGCCAGGATGTCTGCCTTCAGGGTGTCGTAGTCTTTGGACGTCTGTCATGGCACAGAGTGGTAGGCAGCCTGCACCTCCCCTATGAAGTAGGGAGCCAGGGTACGTGCCCAGGCGCCGGCCGGTCACCATTCCATTTTGGCAGTCCGCTCGAACATGGCGGCGTACATCTTAATGTCGTCCCCAGCAGGGACATGGGCTGGGACTCCTGGTTACTCTTTGGTTCCAGGGTAGCGACAGACTCGTGATTCTCTTGTTTTATCCCTTTATGTATTCAGCTTGACTATTTTACTGTGCGCTGGTTGACTGGAAGTAACAGATGTTGGGGTTTTGGCTGTTCTGTTTGGCAGTCTGTGGGCACTGGTTTACAATTGACACTCTCATTGGTTGTGCTCCATTGCTCGTTCTTGTGCAGAGAGTAATTAAAGTTGCAGAACTTTGAGTCCCTGGTAACTGCGTGGTATAGTACTTACATTTATTGAGATCTTAGTGGGTAATCAGGTATGGTCATTGAAGACAGATCTGGGTGGTGAACTCTAGCCTGGATTTACTGGTGTGGCCTGGCACTGAATGTAACTTCTGCTGTTCGTACGATCTCTTGTGACAAAGCCCTGTGGAATGTTGTTTAAACACGGGGATTGAAACAGTAGTGCTGGCTATGAAGCAGAGTAAGTAATGATGGGTACCTCTTAAAACAAAGCAGGTAGAAACTAACAGCTTAGACAACAAAATATATTAAAAAGGATAAAATGGCTAAACCAGTTATTTACAGTGTTATTTGTTACAGCTGCATATTAATTTCATAGCTACTGCTAAAAGCTATGCTCCGTAGTATGTCAAATTGCTTTTCAAAATTAATCAGAGTATGCGTTGCGCAAATGTTCTCAAACGTTTTGCCCTTCATATAGTTTAATATACTCTATGATTATATAGCTAGACTATTCTCTGTGTTCCTTTAATAATTCCTCTTTTTCAAAAGTGTTACCATCCTTTCTCTTCCCTATATTGAATCTTGAATCCTGAATTATTATAAGTACATGGTTTTTTTTTTTTTTTTTTTTTTTTTTTTAGGTATTTTGTAAGTTACTTTAAAGACTGTCAAACAGTTCTGGCCGTTTTAGCTAACCCAAATAAGGTACTGAATATTAAATGTCATTATGTAGTAGAGTTCTGTCCATCCACCCATTTTCCAGCTGCTTATCCTGATCAGGGTTGCAGGCTGTTTAGTGGAATTTCCTTAATTACTACAACAAAGCAACACAACTACAGATTTAGAGTCGTACGGTTTTTTAAAATTATTATTTTTTTTATCACTCGCATGTTCAGTTCAGCTGAAACTGGATGCTTTATGTTTTGACTCTGTTGAGAATGCAAGCTAAAATCAAGGTGCCTCATTTGTTTTTCCTTTGAAAAATGCCGCTTTGATGAGGGAGAGTGTTGACCCAGTCATGTGGACTTGGAGACTGAAGCCATTTTTTTTTTTCTTCTTCAGTACAGGTCTCTCTCCTACATATGGTAGGTCTGTACAGTGTTCCAGATGTTGTTTACTGACATACATTTAGTCCCTCATTCATTAATCTCTGTAAATCATTGTCAGTAGCATTCCTCGCCAGTTTATTAGTTTTCGTATACCTCATTTAGGAGAGAAGGACCCATTTGGACAATATTGATTGGTATCTTCTGTCTATTTCTGATGGTTTTGTAGTTTTCGCGCAAACCATATTCGAGACCTCAGTATTCATGTACCTTTTACTCAATATTCGCATTTCCATAGCTTCAGACTAAATTAATTTTAAAAACATACTCTTCTTCATAGGTGAGTTTGATTTTCTAAAAATTCTATACCAGACTAAGAAACCTTCTAGATGCAGAGTCTTGGTTACACAGACGGAAACAATTCAGTTACATCGTGGCTCATGCAATTTTACATGCAAATATAATTCAGTACCTATTTACTTTTTAAATTTCAAACCAGTAACATTTGAATACAAAAAATTCCAAATAAAAGCCATTGAATTTATTCTCTGTCTATCTAGACCGACAGATACAAGCTTCTAGTTGTCATATGGTTATGGATCTAATGGGACTGTTAATTCAGAGGATTCATATTTGTCATGTTTAATGAGTACTGCTGTCGATTATGAATTGTATGAATAATATAAAGCAGAATGCAGTATATTGTTTCTGTGTAAATTAGCAATCGGAGGCAGTCGGGCACTGGGCTCATTTTATACAGAATGCCAAAGACCTTGTAATCTCTAACATCTCATGCCGAATGGTGTAGATGAACAAAGCCAGGTAGAGAATCCAAAAAGATGGCTGAAAGATCAAAATCGGAATACTTTTGTTAAGATGCGTTTCTTCTCAAATATTCCACTTTGTGTTTTAACAAAGGTCATAATTTCCCACTTCTGGAAATCTACAATCACCATTTCTTAAAAGCTTGGCCTTGCCTAAGTTGATCTGACTTTAAACCTGAGTCATTATTGTGATCTCCAACTGAGATTATCACACTCAGGGTGACAGCACCCCCTCCTGGACAACAGAGGTAAAGTTGTTTATATAATATATATTTACCCTCCAAGAATGATATAGTGGGGTTTGAAACTCAGGGGGCATGGTGGTGCAGTAGTTAACACTGTTACGTCACACCTCTTGGACCAGGGTCTGAACCTCCGCCGTGAGTGTGCATGTTCTCCCTGTGTCATCATGAGGTTTCCACTGTTTTCTCCCCCATGGTCCAGAACATGCTGAGGCTGATTGGAGGTACCAGATTGCCTGTAGGTATGCTTGTGTGAGTGACCTGGAATAGGACAAGGGGTTTCAGAAGATGGATGAATGAATTTGAAACGCTTTATATGTTGCAATATGGACAAACCATGTCTTGCATCAAAACATTGAAACTTGATGGGAAATGAAAATGTTGGATCTCTATTCCATACCAACTACAATAAATAACAGTAGATCACACTTTTGATATAGACAGTGTTTCCTACTCCCAGTGGGGGACGACGAAAAACATTTATGATGGAAGGGGAAAAACAGGAGTCGAATGTTTAGTCCTGGAGAGGATTATGGATGCATCCTCCGTTTTATTTTTGGTACCGATAAAGACAACAGTAGTTGGTCAACTTGGGCTGCTACACCTCTTCCCCAGTGTCTGTCCTTTGGCCCAATTTCTGTACTGTTTGTTTTGATGAAACCTGATATCGCCATCTACTAAGGCTGGAGAAGCCTCTAGACTGGACGCAACCGGAGTCATAGTTATTGGTACTATTGAGTCAGAAAATTTTGCTGTCCTAGACCAAGTGCAAAAAATTTCTCCTCACTTCATATAATATGAGAGGTGGTATATCCTATCCAGATTTGAGTTAGATTGAGTTAGATTGAGTATTCAGCATCACCTGACAGGATTATGCGATTTTTCAGGACGCTAAGCCACCTGCTGCTGCTGTTACGGCCAAAGATAAGGCTCTATTGCACGATCAGAGCAGAAATCCAGCAGAGATGGAGGCGCAGCAGGTGGGCTAATTGTAGGGAGTCCTTTCTCCTTATGGCTCCAAACAGGGGGTTTGATGCGTCTAAGCTTGGGGAAGAACAGCAGGAGTTCAAGTGGTCAGAAGAACCTGAGCTTGATAGGGACATCGATGCACCCTTTTCCTCGCCGCCATCAGTGCAGAAAGGTGCCTGCTAGACAGCATGTCAGGGAGAACCAGCAAATGACACTGCTGAGACGATACAGTTTGTCTACTCACAGCCATCTAGCAGCAGACTTGAGGCACATTCTCTGCCAGTGGCACCGCTGATAACCGCTATGGCCAGCTTTCTGCCAGCAACAGGAATAACCTACATGCTGTTAGTTATTGTCCAACAGTAGTGATGCGTTGCCTGAGATCTGCCATTGAAGGATATGCCAAGGAAAGGAGAACATGTTTTGGCAATTTGAACTGACACGTGTTCATCATGCGAATTCGATGTCCGCACCAACTTACTCACGTGCAGGAAATCTTACGGAAAATTTATATTATTACTTTATAAACCTACAATTAGCCACATCAGAACCATTGGGATAGTTTGGAAACCCTACAGACTACGAACAAGGTAATAAAACTGTCACATGCATGTAAATGCGTGTGCATGTGCATGCAGACATGTCTCGAATTGAAAATATCACACTAGCCAGCAGACAGAATTTGGCCATCCTGTTATCATGGTGGGGGGGGGGGTGGGGGTGGATTACAAGATGTACTGAACTACAATAACTAAAATTACTCGCATGCAGAAATCCCTGCAGAGTTGACCCTGGTTGAACCATATATGTTTTCACTATACTAAAGGTATCCAGGAAGGGAGCATTCTTGTGGTTTTCTGAATATTTTTAAGCTGTTTTCACGGGGTAAGGAAAACGGATATAAGCTAAACCGTTTTAATATTTAGATTTTTTTTAAAAGACACTTCATTTCGGGAGTCACGTAAATCATAAAAACTCACCCAGTGAACACAGTGAAATAGTTTAATAGAAATACTTCAGTAATAAGGACGGTTTAGTAATTTGTATCGTTGCTAGTTTTATTTCATAATAGATGCCTTATGTTTCGGTTTCTTTGAAATTGAAGTCTGTGTTGCTGGTTTATTGTCTCTATGAAGAAGAGGTGCTTTGATTTAAATTTTTTTTTTTTTAAATTCTTACATGTGGTGTTTATCTACTCCCACCTAATTTTCTATTATACATTCTTTAAGTAGGATCATTCTTTAAGTAGGTTATGGGAGATTTAGAAAAGATTTCCTGGAATCCAATGATTCATTTTTGGGAAGAAATATTTCATGAAAGTTAGAATGGTTGCCACACCTATCATTAGCGATGCCACCATCCCAAGGAAGTAAACAAGGTTAAGTTGATAGAAAATGGCTGCCAAGAAATATTTCCTGATGGAGCAGTAATTGGAAAGTGTGTGTGTGCACGTGTGAGAGTGTGTGTGGGTGTGAAAGAATAAAAACAATAAGATTTTTGTTTAGAGTTAAATTAGTGTTTTTTTCTTTCCACTGAGAACAATATTGGTCATTGTTTTGACATATTTTATATTTTATTTTGTTCATAGTTGGTCTTGATTTGTGGAACTCATAATCTGCAAGTAGTCTGCTGGCTTATTTCTAATTTGCAGCTTGTTCTCTATATACAGTAAATCACAAACTGGATTGTTTAAAATTTATCCATGCTTATTATCTTTTCCTGGATGGACCTTGGGGCCCATGTATTAAACAGCCATCCCTTTTTTTGGTTTGTGTATATTTGGGGCCCTTAATGTGTCGTGAGTGTGTTTGTGTCTGTGTGTGTGTTTGTGTGTTCGTGATAAAGTGTAAATATTTTATAGGTATCCTAAAGATCGTTTTCTACATAAGCAATATAATTTGAATCCGAGTATGTAATGGACTGGTTAGTATAGCATAATGTATCAAATCAAGTCAGTATAAATTTTTAAATGTGCTATATAATAACATATCACAAAGCAAAAAAATCATGACATCATAAAATAAAAACATGTCTGATGCAGAAATGGATTAAAATAATGTAATGGAAAATAATGTATATTAATGGATATCTTATATCCATCCATCCATTTTCCAAACTGCTTATCCTACTGGGTCGCGGGGATACCTTATAGAATAGTGATATTTTATTGATCTCCAAGGGAAAGTCTTTTCGAAGGTCAAATCGTGTTCTCTTTGAGACACTGAGACACAGCTCAGCTGCAGCCAGCGTGCAGCATTCCTGGAGCAGTTGTGGGCTCGGGGCTCCGCTTAGGGGCCCATTGGTGGCCTCAGTCTGCTGGCCATGGGATTTGAACACATCGCCTGCCGTCATCCATCCAAAATGCAAAATAGTCAACCTGATTCCATCAAACTGGGCACGAGGCAGGAACACACTGGATGGGATGCCAGTCCATCACTGGTCACGGAGCCACACACAATTCACACAGTAGTGGTGATTTAGAGTCACCATTTGGTGTAACCACATGTTTTTGGACTGTCGGAGGAAACCAGGGCCAAGGGGGGGAAACGAATCCACAAACGTCAAGGAGTGAGGCTGCATTTGTAATTATACCTTAATTATATAATAAGCCATGAGCTCCGCTTATTGGCAAATGATCGTTGAAGACAAAGCCTTGAAGAAAAGCTCAGGTGCATTTCTGAAGCTCATTGATCACGTTATAAAGAAGAAAAACAATCAACGTTCAACATTCGGGGGCAGGATTTTAATTACATATTTAACGGTAGAAATTTTATGATTATTTATCCTGTTGATTATTTACCAACTCAATATACATTCAAATTCTACTGTAATAGGCATTAACAAGGCAATTGAATAAGTGTGACCTGTGAACTCCTAAAGCAAAACATTTGGCCTTATTTGAATCAAAATTCACCTTACCAGAAAAAGCTCATTAATTAGCAAGCACAAGTATAAAATGGGTGGCATGCTATGATTACACATATGGACAACTTGTTTGTTTGTTTTTAGGATATATTACATTGTGACAAAATCAGAATTTAAGACTATGACACTAGCGGAGTGAAAGAGTATCATTCTGTTTTTAGCCAAGTGAATCAGTCTTGAGGTATAACTCGCCAATTAGTGTATCATGAATGTAAGACAAAATGCAGGCTAACATCTTGTTGAGTTTTATTTAAAATCATTTAACATAATTATTTGAAACTTTTATTTAAAATGAAAAATATAAAATATAAATGTTTGCTTTACAGCATCTACTATATTATTTTTATTATTATTATTATTAATAATAATAATAATAATAATAAATAATAATAATAATAATAATAAGAAGACTAACCATAATAATAATATTAAGAATAACAATAATAACAATGACAATACAACAAATGATGATTGTTTCATTATTAATTGGCAGATCAGTATTGGGGTAACATTACTGCCTCTCGGGGTTAGGGATTTAAATCACCCCCCCCCCCCCCCCCCCAAATCTGTGCATAGAGTTTGCGTTCCCACCCCCGTCCTCTGGATAGACCTGCTTATCCCCCTAACAGTGTGTGTGCCTCTCTGTGACCCTGTACAACAAAGGCACTTAGAAAATTCCAAAATTGTTACATGTATACATACATTTCAAAATGTTTTTTCCCCCCAATGAGAAATGCATATATTGTTATAAATAAAAAAATAAATACATACATAAAAATGTGACAATATTAGGAGAAATCGAAAAGGATTGACAAGTATTCCTGTACGTAGGGTTTCTAAAGGTATGTGTGACATAATATGGAATATTATATTATATAACACTTAGAGAAATTGATTTTTAGGACAATAGCAAAAAGATGTAACCTGCAGCAGATAACGTAACCTTTGGAGAATGTAACCTTTAGAGAATGCATGGCATTCATGTTGCACAGTGTAACCATATAAGTATGTATCTGCAGCCTATGTTAGCCCTACGACACATCGCTATGTTGTAAGCCATAAAATGTAAGTAGTGTGTAGCTTAACTTGTAACCATGTAAGGAAGCACCCAAAGCCTACTGCCATAGTCTTTGAGAGAAAGGCATACGTTCTGATTACTGCTATACATGGGTGTTGTTAGGCCTATATTAGGGGGGCTTTAGCTCCACCCCCCCTCCCCCCAACAAATGTATATGTATTGGCTTAATAAGCTTATTAAAGCTTGTAGAGATGGTCTTGCCACAATTCTGCTCATCGGAACGGCTAAGCAACTGGTCGAGGAAGAGATGATACTTAGGACGTCCGTTGTGTTGAATATCTGATAACAGATCAGAAAACTGTATAAAAATCGGTGTAAGTCAGCATCAGACAGACTCTCGCTGGGTGTCCACACTTGGTGGTCTTTGTGGATGCAATAAAGACCGACTCTGAAGATCTACGCAAGCGGCGCCTGACTCCTGGTTGGCTGAGAAGGAAAACCACTTGAGCATGAATGACGATACATGAGGTATTGTGGTCGTGGTCAGGTGAACCAAATTCTGGAGCCGGGGTAGCGAGAGAGAGAGAGAGAGAGAGAGAGAGCAGATGTTCCACTGCAACAGATCATCCCTACATATGGGTCTGTTGTGTACACGCCGTGGAATGATCTAGATGGCTGAGGTTCTGTACAGTAGATCTTGCGCAGATGGGCCTTTGCGAAGGGAAAATGAAAAAGCAAAACATTTTGTATAAAAAAAAATTAAAAATAAGACAAAAAAACAATACAGATACTAGTTCTGGCATATTAAAAATATGTGATCAGATTCATCCAAGTATGCGCAAAGCCTGAACCATCCAAACGGGTAACAGGGTAGACCATATAGATCTTGGAATTTTTTGGTGTTCATGCTAAAGAACTAGGAGACCCAGTCCAACTGAGTGACTTTATAATAGACTGCAGACGAGAGAGACGTACAGCCCATTAGCCAGCGATGATTCTCTAATGAGATATAAAACAGAAGTGCCTTTACAGCCACTACTCTGTGTGGGAGGACCCAAGGTCCTTCTGTCTCACAAGTTGGGCTGGCTAAGTTATCTCACAAGAAGAGCTAATAAACGGGGCCATTAAAGGAGAGAGACGAGCAGGGAAACCTAGCAACTACAAGTCACACTTGCAACAGGTTCTTAGCTAAAGATACGTTAGGGAAGCATCCTCGTGTCACAGAAATATATGTGGCATCATTTCTGCATCGTCCCGCTTGGAGTTTGCACTTTTGACCATCTCTATATCCCACAGATTAAAGCAGCAAACTCTCGTGAATTTGTAACATTGTTTTTTTTTTTTTTTTTTTTTTTTTTTTTGCATTTGAACCAACGTAGAAGCCACTCAGTTTCATCTTGTTTGGAAAGATATTGTTTAAGCAACGTAGGGCATAGTTTCTTATAGGAATTCAGACAGGATTCCCAATGTCCTCTACAGTTTTCGCACATCTAAATAATTGCCTAATTTTGATGCATAGAACTATAAATGGCAAATGAGGAGAACATAGTGCCCGCCTACCTGAGGCCTGTGGAGCTCTGAACCTGTCAGTTTATTATTGTAGTCGTTCAAAATTTACTGAGACAAAATTATAATAGAAAAGGCAACTGTACACTTACACCACAAAAATCACCTCGTCTGTCAGAATCAGAATCAGGTTAATTAGACAAATATGTTTACACTCGGAGGGAATTTGTTCTCCGTTTGTCAATGGCTGTCAGGGAGGCGTTTTCTGCAAGAAATAAAATGAAAACGATTTTTGCATGTAGACTTTGAAAACTGGAGAAAAACTGAAAGTGGAGATTGTATTTTCATTTTATTATTTTCATCTTAATTTTATTTTCAGCAGTAAATCCCTCCGATGCATAATTATATATATATAGCAGGTACGTCGTTAAGGCCAGACAATGATGACATACAGTCTGATTGCATGTGTGGTTGATAAATTTACAGAGTGTATGTCGGTGCTCAGAACGTTGGCATAAATACGGCAAAATGGAAGGCTGGAGAAAAGAATAATTTGGATATATTAGACGCAAGTAAGGGCTTCATTAGAGCTGTTTTAAAACGATTAGCAACACATTTATAACATAATATAATGTATTTCTAGCGATCTGTCAAGGGTTTTCCAGTTACAGAAAGAAAGGCCCTCATTTTTTAGTTTTGGGTTTTAGTAAGTGGATGATTTAGAAATAAATCATTAGTCTAGTCTGTTCATTTGGTGTAACAATGGAAGATAACTAAGTATGCCAAATATGTGTAGTAACAGTAGGAGTTGCTACAAATCTGCCAAATTACAACTCCAAGATTTTGCATGAAAATCAAGTCTACTACAGTTGTACAGTATATAGCATGTAGATATGTGGGAGTTATTAACTCATTTATTAATGAAAGGAAAGGCATCAAATCTACAATAGTACTGGCACAGTCATAGTGGAATGCTTGCTAACCCAAAGAGTTTTTTTAAATTGTTAAAAAAATATTGTATTTTTCTGAAAAGAAATTTCAGTTTAGTTTGTGTTGGAATATTCTAGAAGCTTACTTTTATTGCCTGTAATTGAACATTATGCCTTAGATACATTTTTTAAGTATGCAGCTCATTTTTTGTGTGTGCAATCCAGGCCCATAATATTCTGCTTCTGTCGTTAAATATGTATTATTTATAGATTAAACATCCAATGTTTATTTTGATGTAAGAAACAGGCCAGTCTAGGCTGCTTTCAAATATAGCTGGCAATCTTTTGCACAGAGTTTTATGCCTTAATGAACAACCAGACCATCGCAGATTTCAGCTGTCCACATTTGCACGTTCCTAAAACTTATTTGCCATATTCACCGTAGTCTCTGTCATTGTTTTTTATCTCCTTCGTCTAATTCCTCCTCAGTTTTTGTGGAATAAACCTGCACGTGAATTTCTGCAGTTCTCTTCTACGACGGTGCTGCTGTCTTCTGACTGTATTTGAACATTTTTTTTTAATTGGCAGTGGTAACAAGTGCAGTATTCAACTTTGCTGTAAGCAGTGCAGCTTGTCTGATTGGCCAGTCAGTTTTTGCCCCTCTACAATAAGTACAATGACCTCAGATTTTTCCAGATAATGCTGATGTCATTCTCTGTGTTTTGTTTTTCTACCCCTTTTTCGGTTTGGGTTCTTTCAGCTGCGGCAGAGCGTATAGCGGCAGGGCTTAAGGATGTCTGCTTGTTTTATTAAAATTTAAATGCGCCTCTTTTGGCTCCTCTATCAGCTCGCTCCTCGTCTGTCACTTGATGTAGCAGATGATGAAACTCTTATGAAAGAGACAGACATCATCTCTCCTGTTGTTTGACCTTTTGTCCCTCCGACGGTTTCTGGTGCTCAGTTGCTCTAAAAATCATGAAAACAGTGCCTCTGTTTGTGTCGTCTCTCCAAGCATACGGAAAAGAAAAGTCTATTTTTATATTTGCTTTTATTAGGAAGCGTAACGTGACGTCATGTAAGGCCGGCCGATTTGCAGGTTTTAAAACACGAAATGTGGGACCCGTAATAATTGTGGGAAATATAAATGTACGCTTTTAACTAGGATGTAGAATGTAATCAAATGGCTTAACGTAAGAAAATGCATTTTCTTATTCTGGGTGTTTTACCATTTGCAGTTGTAGGTTTACGTTTTTACAGTCATTAATATTTAATGTGTTAGAGGAAATAGAGAGGTAGTCTGGAAGCAAAGGGCACGAAGAAGGAGAACATTGAGGCGGGGATTCCGCTCCATCACAGGGCGTGCACACAGATCATCACAGGGCGTGCACACAGATAATCACAGACTGCAGGCTATTTGGCTGAAAGCGGTAGTGGTTGGTATACGTAGGTGCTACAGTCTTACTGACAGATTTTAGCCCATTTTTCCATCCTCATGGTCATGAGATGTAAATGTTTGTTGTGCGGCAGATTTTTATCGTGGTGGAATCTCTCTCTCTGTCCCTCCACCCCACCTCCCCCCCCCCCCCCCCCCCCCCCCCCGTTTTGATGGCTCACTGTTTCACCAAATTTTACAGGTTTTTCATCACTCAGCTCTGCGTTCGTTTTCTGCAGTTGGGTTGAAATGCGTGTATGAATAAATGTATCAGTGATTATTGGTGAGCAGGAATGCGCTGATTTTTAAAGCCATCGGTTGGTGTGAAAGTCATCGGAAGAAAATATCCCATTTATAATCATCCACTGTTAACATTATCACACCTACAGAGATGGACATATCCAATGGGGTATGATTTGGATCCTGGTACATATGCATTCACAAAATCAAAATCTAAAAAAAAACAAATCTAAAACAACAAATGACACCTAAAAGGAAATTGCTTTTTCATTACCCGTATGTTAGCTAGGTTACCATCAGCAAGGACGTAAGCATACAGTTGGAAAAATACAAAATACAGCCTGATTGGTGTAGAGAGATAAGCGTTCCTTTGAAAATATTTATCTTCTGCGTTTTCACTGGCAGTCAGTGGTTAAAACCTTTGTGTAGGAAAACATTTTGAAAACAGAGGGCTAGATTCTGGCCTTGTGATGAAGGACATGGACTTTTTCCAAGTCTCGGCAAGGTCCTGCTGTGATACTCTTGAATAAAACAATAATTCAGTCAGGGACCTGTTGAATTAAATCACTTTCAGAATTTGCAAAAAGTTGGCATTGTCTAACTTTTGGAATGTGAAATATGTTTTGATTATCACGCGGCATATACTTAACTATAAATAAAAATCCTTACAGAATATTACAAAATAAATAAGTCTTGGTTACCATCAGTATAATGATGTAGGAAACTAGTAACACTACATTCTTTAACTCTTTCAGTTTTTGAAGAAAGTTATCAAGGGCTGACCACAGAGGCTAAGATCAATTTGAATAAATTCTGTTTGAGGTAAGTGCTTTCATTATTTCTTAAGTGTAATTGAAATCGTCTTTTTGTGAATTCGGCAAAATGACTTTTTTGCTGCCTCCCAACCCCTCAGGCATTGCCCTTAATAGATATGTTCCCCTAACACATGTAACGGTGGTTATACTATAGCTGAATGTTTGCACGTATGTTTCTGTGCACAAAACAGGTGTCACTGCCTGGTACAAAACAATCATCAGCATCATTTCTTAGGCCATACGTTTTATGTCTAAGTGAGGATGATTTGGAGAGCACACTAACATAGGCCAAATTTGGAGGAATTTAAATGATTGTACCATTCTTCATTGAATATTGCAAGACTCCTGCATCAATAGTAAAATGTTTTTTAGCGTAGTTCTGTATAGCTGTGAGTTAAATAGGCTTGTCTGAAAAATATTTTATCCCATTCAAAGTATCAAAGTTTATCAAGCATTTGTTTATCAAGCATTTGAGTGTTGAAAATGGATGGATGGATGGATTGATTTTAACTACAATTTTTCATGTCTGATTTCTAAGAAGAAAACGTCATATTTTCACCCAATTGACAGTTATATCAGAATTCCTGAAGTGTCAGATAGGACAGGATCCAGATTGAATATTTACCATCTATTAATATTGGTAAATATTTCTGGAGCAAATACTTCCGGCTTGTAGGGAATGGGAAATTTCATGATAATGAGATGCACTGAAGAAATGGTATATTTTGTTTTCGATATAGGATAGCTACATCAGAGTCTAAATTTGGAATTTTGAGCAGGACTGACTATACAAAGCCTGATGATGCATATGCATTATGATAAGGCTAGACTCAAGTTACAGTCTATAAGCAGTTTTGTAAAAGTGAGATATGATGGAGAGATGGTAGATTTTACTTACAGTTCATTTTAATACTGCTTTATAATAGTAATGGTAATAATGGCTGAATTTCATTGAAATGATGTTAATGAAATCATTGTTACTATTATTAAACCATGTGGTTGTTCAGGAGCTGAAAGTCACATTTGCATAGATTTATATATATTTTTAATAGTGTCCATGAATTTACATTAATAGGTGGTGTCAGTGATTTTGATTAGCTGGTATATATAGACTTTCCAAAGGGTTTAACTTTGGAACTCTTTGACAAGCTACTGCATTTGTGTGGAGTTTGAACATTTTTTTGCATTACAAAATATGCTGGACTGCTAGATTGTTTCCCTAAGAAGGATACATGCAAAAAAATGTGCACTTAGAAGGAGAAAGCGTCTTTATTTTCAAAAAAGAAGGAAATTGGTTTGACAATTATGTCCCAAATGGTAGAAGAGAATGAAGAATAAAAAAATTGCTAACAACTTCACTGGAGGCCATGCAGGAAAAGAATACATTAACTATTCATAAGTACAGTACAAATAAACCAATTTTATTTTTTTTCCAAGGTTTAATGTTTTATTATTACAGTGGATGATTTGGTTTGTACTGATCAAGTTACTTGTTACTACTAATTACAAATATGTAACTTTGTGTCTTTTAATATTTGTTTCAAGTTTTATTAATATGAAAACTTCCAATGATTTTTACATAGTCATCTAGTCACCCTCAGCCAATGGAAGACCCACAGAGGGTTTTCTTTCCTGAATTAAATTAAGAAATGAATAAACCAAGAAGAAACTTAATAACATTTAACAAATACACATTTTTTTATAACACCGTAGGTTGTGAGGCTTCAAACATATAATGTAAACATACTATTTTTCTGGCAGAACAGATAATAAAGCTAAACACATTTGTGAAATGTAATTATTACTTTTATTTTTTGTTTAGTTATTGTTATTCAGATTTGAAATGATTAATGCAGCTTTTCAGTTTGAGGGAAAACCTCTTTCTCTTGGTCATCACGCTGCTGGGCCAATCGTGATTTTTGACGCAAACCTGTTTTCTGAATCTGGGAGGCAGATTTCCTCTTAAATGAATCAAGATCCACTGATTTCACGATTCATTTGATACATTCATAAGCTTAATTTTGTCAGTCGTACTGTAAATCAAAAGCTAGTCCGCATTGCTAAAGATCTCTACTCCGGTTTCATCTGTCCATAGGTCACCTCCTTGAGTATTGTGATTTCCCTTGGTAAGTTTTGGAAAATACCCATTTTGCTTTTTACTGTGTCTTTTCCAGTAGTGCTGTCCACCTTGGCCTCCTTGGCTTAGTGTGCTGTGGGTTGAACCCCTTCCTCCAGATTGCACCAGGTCACCCTTAAGCCTTGTATCTGGTGTTTGCACTGACCTTTTAAGGCATCTCTGGTCAATTTTGTTCTTCCTACTATGTCCTGGGAGGTTCTTGATAGTTCTGTGAGCAGCAGACTTATTAATAACATCGGGAACTGTTGAAACCGAGGTGCCAAGGTCTTTGGAAATGGCCTTGTGCCCTTTAGAATTTTGTATGCTTGGTGATAATAGCATTTCTTATCATTGTGAAAAAGGAACAGGGACTAAAAATGGACCTTTTAAGCATTAAAGCCATCATTCATTGGGTAATTCGTAAGTCATGTGAGGACCCAAAATTTATCACAGGTGAGTGTAATTTAACTACAATGCCAATCTAGTTCTTTTTTCCCCCAAACTAATTTGAATTCTCGGAAAGGGTACCAATAAATGTGTCAAGGTAATATTTCAGTTTTTTTGTACATTTTCCTCCCATTTTTTTTTCCGATTGCGATTGTTTGTATCGGCCGTTCTGTAACATGGCTGTTTAGGCTCTTTCGCTATGCATCTTTTTTCAGGAGATATTGTACATTCAGGAGGTATTTGAATGTTAAAATAATATTCAGAGGTGCCAATTAACTATCACCTGCTGCATCTGTGACATGCAGCCTTAGTGAGCTTGTTCCTCTGAAGAACCACAAAGCACTACATGGCCTTGCACCGCCTTACCTCGCTGACCTCCTGACCCCTTACTCTCCCCTTCGCTCTATCCGGTCATCTAGCTGTAATCTGTTCCTTGGCCCTCGCGTCAGGCCTCTCACTTTGGGTGGAAGGTGATTCAGTACCATTGCCCCCAAACTCTAGAATTCTCTTCCTCAGACTCTCCGTGACTTGCTCTTCACTTTCCACTTTTATATCTGACTTAAAAATGTCCCTGTTTAATGAACATTTCTCTTCCTGTTCTACTTAGGTAGGTGTGTGTGTGTGTGTGTGTGTGTGTGTGTGTGTGTGTTTTTCTTCCTTGTAAAGCGACCTTGGGTTTGTGAATGGTGCTGTATAAATGTACCACTATTATTATTATTTTATTATTAATAATAATATTAATAATAACTTCAAATTGAAGCCCTTTAAGACCGGCACACGCTGACAGTGTATTGACTCAGGCACACTCCTTCTTCTGCCCTTCATTAGTGAGCTCAGAATCCGCCTCCATTTTCCATTCATCTCAGTCCATGAATCGTGAAATGATCATGTGGTAAAACTACGCTTGTATGTGAATGGAAGTAGCCCTCTCTGGTCAGGTAGAGGTTTAACTAAATTGGATGAATGAAAACTGGATGCATCCCCAGACTGAACATTTCCCAAAGGACGTGTTTCGGAGATTGTAATCTGTGTACTGAATTTAAAAGCTATGAAAGATTCCCAGGTCTTTCACGAGTAGGTTTTTTTTAAAACTGTTCCTCTCTTTTCTTTTTTCATGTGGACAATTTTGAACCTGTAACAGATGGAGTGAACAAATGGTTATTTCATATGGGACCCCTTACACAAGAATGCATAAAACTGCATCAGAGCTCGGCCCAAATTCTGCCACACAATAGGGTTTGAATAATATCACTATGGTATAAGAGGGGAGAGAGAAACCAAGGTTGGCAGGAAAGATGATAAACATGACAGGGTCTGCAAAAGGCATCAGATTTAGCCTGGACCCACAATGCACTGCTCTTTATGTTAGCCAGCCAGGAGTAAAAAAAACGAAATTTTAGGCAAAACAACACTTCCATTAGAATGAGACATTTGAAACATTTGCTTATGAATCCTTTCGTCTTGCCATTCCATAAATCACTTGGGACAGTATACGTTTGTGTTGGCATGAATATTCCGAAAGAAATTTAGAAGTTAGTATGGTCATTTTCATATCTCTGCAAACAGTTCAGTGATAAACAACGCAGCCTTTGGAAATAGAACTTTATTTTAACAATTTCTGGAATAATGAAAATGAATGGGACTGCGGGTTCTCAGCTATTTAAGAGAGGTTCAGAAGACAGGAGACTAAATTGTGCAAGGACGTTTTTAACAGATACATTCACTTTTTTGCTAATTCTATATGCATGCACCAGATTGCTTCAAAAATATATATTTTAGGCAAGGTAATAGGGACAGTGATATACAGCAATGGCAGCAATTATTTGCGAAAAAAATAACATTACTCTTTGTGCATACTGTATCATCCTTATATAATTCCTTGAAACAAAATCAATGTCCTGAAAAAGAGACAATGGAGATGCATGAGCTTTGTCAATCTCTTACCTTTGATGCCTACACAGAAGTATACAAAGATGTATCCATGAAATAGATTGCCAAAAACAGGTTTCCGCAACAATGAAAATAAGCACAGCCGTGTGGTTAAATGGTTTCAGCTTTTCAGCGTCTAACAAAAACAGCGGTCATATGATTTCATACTTTGAAGACATACGAAGCTCCATTTTACAATACAAAGCATGTCACCATTTTAAATTTTATTTTGGTGCTTCTGCCGTAATGTTAAGAAGAGTAAGTTGAAATCTTGCCTTTTGTCATAGCAACAAGTTTTGGCATCTGTGTTTTATGAAATAAATGGGCGTTTATTCGTAAACCTCAGCTGGATCCCTAGCAAAGGTATCGAAGGCTAAAGCACAGGGCAAGCACCCATTTGTGAGGATTCCTTATTTTTTTCAAACTGAAGATGTTTCTTAACAGAGAATTTTAAAATGTTTTTTCTTCCTGATCGCCACAGAGGCCTTGGTATCAGGAAAAAAAAAAGAAAAGAAAACCGATTGAATTATTTCTTATTGAAAAGAGGAGTAATGCTAGGCAGCAAAGAATACATTTGTAGTGTATCAAAATATTTATATTGATTTTCAGGGATTGTGAGTTTGTGATGAAACAAAAACATTATTGTCTGTAGGCATTGCTTTTAAAAGCTTTCTCTGTTTAAAGACATAATACCCTTTGAGAATACTGGCAACGATGCCTTTAATTAGAGGAATAAAAAGAAATCTGCACTTGTTCTTTGATTGCATGTGGAGCAGCACTCTGTTACCATATATATATTATAATCACACACTCACATAAACATAGTGAGTACTGAAAACATAAACTAATATCTTTGTTTTAATTTGAAGGAAAATGATTGCCAAGTTCTCTATGTCATGAGCAGAGTTGGGTAATTCAGGTCCAGAGAGTGAAAGTCCAGACCAGGATTTTGTTTCAACCAACCAGTTGAGCATAAAGAGTCAGTCACAGAATCAGTCAACTGGTTGGTTGAAACAAAATCCCGGCCTGGACTTTTACTCTCTGGACCTGAATTACCCAACTCTGGTCATAAGTGTGTAGTTTTGTTTTTTGTCAGAGAACATATTCATCTGAGCAGGATACTGCATTTCAAAATATGGTTTCTTCTTAAACAGTTTAGTTTTGACCTCTTTGGACCTAGTGAGTTGATGCTCATGCTGTAATCCAGAAAAGGAGAACGGTTTTGTCCTAGTTGGTGAGCTGCTTTGTAAGTTATCAATCTTATAGCAAGGCTTGTGCAATACGCAATGGCAGTGGTGAGTACCTATAGACAGTGGTTGCTCCATTGACGTTTCACATTGATGGCTCTTGGCCACCCAATGCTCTGTTGGCGGTTCATGTTTTTTCCAACCTCAGACCACTCTCAGAAGGTATTCCCCACTCAACTGCTACCATACCCTGGGAATAATGGAATTGTTATCATTGGTGATTGGAAGATACCGTTCCCATGATGCTCGAGTAATGAAGTTGGTCATAAACTTCAGTGGATCAGGTCCTACAAGTTCTCTTCAGAACTCCGCGTGTTTGACTGTTGTGATCGCAAATTGTCTTGCTGTTTCTTAGCTAGTTTGTATGGGTGCATGTTCTCTGTGAGCTAACAGTCCCCCTTGCCTGTCAGCAATCCACTGGTCCTGTAAATGAGCTCTTTATCACTTTGTTGACAAGGAATGTTGAAATCTGGGCATGTATTTTTTTTTCTAGTGTAGTATTCAACAGGATTATAAGTGAACTTTGAGCTCATTTTTTCAAGAACGGGTGGCTTGTTACTACTGCTGGGTGGTACAGTATACCGGTTCATACCGGATACTGTTTTTTATTATTGTTATGATATGAATTTTTCATATACCGCAATACCGGTTTAAATAGCCTGCACAACGTTCGGAAAGTGGTGCAGCTGGAATCTTTAAGGGGGGACCTTTCCACTGCTGCACAGCTAACAATATACCGCGAAAGGTCAGAAACTGAAGATATAGCTGACGCTGGAGTTGAAAATAATGAGACACTTGGGTTGTCAAAAATTGATTGTCTGATTTAGATACTCATTTTCACCATTATTGATACCAGCGGTGCACGCGCACACTCGCATAGCCCCTCCCCTCCTCTCCATAGCCGCGGAACGCATTCACGCTGGTTAACATTCATATACCAAGTTGGTCGATCATGGCATATGATGCAGTTGAAGGAACTTCGCAAGCTGCTTTAGTTAAAAAAAAATATATACAAAAAATTGTACTGAAATGTAAAATTGCTGTATTTTGCAGATGAGCATGAAAAGGCTAGGGATGTCCATAATCCTGTATGCAAACAGTGCTACAGAGTTCTGGCAACGAAGTCAAGTAGCATGTGAAACCTGGCGAAGCATCTTAAAGACCGACATCCCGGTCAGTATGAGAAATTTCACGAGATCAGTAAAGCTCGTGTTCCAGCAACACTGGACTATTAAACACTTACCAAAAATGTTACCTTGGCCGGTGCACACCTTGACATTAGCCGTTTTTTATTCTATTTATCCTTTATTTTTCCAGGAAGGTTCCATTGAGTTACAATAGCTCCCATTGAGTTACAATAGCTCTTCTTCCAGGACGAAGATGGCAACAAATAAGAAAAGTCTAAATTCAATATATTTTGTAATATATTCCACTCATGTGGGGCATAACAACAAAAGCCGGATTTCCTCAGTTCTGTGCCTGTGTTGATAGGCTGAAGAAAAAGTTTAACTGATGAACGAGTTCTGTATGTATTAGTGCAGATTGTCAGCAAACTACATATGTACCAAGGTAATTTGCCCATTAAAACCTTTGCAATAAAAAACAGGCAAGAAAAGGAAATTTATAAGCAGTTAGACAACAAACACGATGGCCGACTGTTATCGTTAATGTAGCAGATATGTGCAATGGCTAATAATAAAATAATATGGTTAATGTGGGAACAATGCAAAAACGTAAAACAAAAATGCGTCCGGTAAAATCCTGTAAAATGTGGTTAACGCCCAGTCATACTTAAAAAAGAAAAAATACCCTTTTATACCGTGAAATTGATATAAAAATACTGTGATATACGGCGGTCATACCGCCCAGCTCTATTTGTTATTAGCAGTTACTTTCCATCTGCTAGTTTCTTTGTAACTTTTTCTAATTTGTTCTGATTTGTGATTTTGTGGCAATATAATAAATACAAGTTAAAATATGAATTAACAAAGGTATATTCTACAAATAAAGTGGTCAAATGTATCATTTGAAACATTTCAACATTTCAAATCATTGATGTATCTATATAATATATAATATAAAACATTATATAGCTACCCAATCAGACTTGCTCATGAATGGGATCGTCTTGATACATGTGACTTGTTTCAGTTTTGGATACATGCAGGGTTGGCAACTTTGGTCAGCTGGCTGGAATAAGATTTTCAGTTTGAGACAAGTCTGCATGCACATGCACACTCAGTTACACATTTACCTTGTAGATAGTCTTTTGAGTTTCTTAATTACAGAAATACAGCATGATTTGAAATGTTCAAATACAGGGGTTTTCATGACAGTAAACTTAATGCCTTACTGGAAGAAGCACTAGTTTCATGCTTTGCAAATGTGCACCAACATGCATTAAAAATATTCATATTGTGATCAGAGTTGGCATTTTGCTGCTTCGGTGTGTCCTTGTTATTTATGCCCCTAACCACCTAAATTCCTTCTGTGGGATTTTGACATCCCCAAGTTTGTCGTTACAGAGAGATGCTTGCTCGCACGCCTCATGCAGGCTGTCGGTTAACTGTATATTAGCACAGAAGAACAGTAACTAGCATAATCAGACAATGATGACAACGTAAGCGGCAGTGCAGTCGATAAATAACACCAAATGATAGCGGTGAATAGCACAAAACCATGCAAAACTCTATCCCAAAAACAAACAGCAAGATAGAATGGTGGTGATGAATAGAAGGTGCAAATGATCAGCAGTTTAATCTACAGCACCCTTATAATTATCAGACATTGAGTAGCCTGATAGCCTGTGGGTTTATACAGCCACTGAACCGTGGGCTATGGGTTCTACCTGAAGTGGAAGTGAAGTGGCTATGCAGGGTGATTGGAATCCCCGATGATTCCTGTCTGTCTGAGGCAAGCTGTGGTAAAAATGCCCTGAAGTGAAGGCACATGTGTGCTAGTGATGGGCTGGGCTGTCCACAGAACTCTCTGCAGCTCACTGCAGTGCTCAGCCAGGCAGTTTCCCTCTCTTAGTGCTCGATAGATATTTAGCAACATTGTAAGTTTGTCTCACAAAGAAATATGTATGATAAAGTACCTAATTTACATCTAAATGTCAAGCTTTTTCGCCAGATGAGTGTGAAAGCATTATAGTTCATTGAAGAGCTTACAGTTGAGTAGCTGAAGCAAGGCTGGTGTGGAGCCTTGAGTAAGGAATATTCTGGTGGGATGAGTCGTGGTTAAGTTTGATGTGGCAGATCACTGACATCTTTGTTATTGCAGTGAAGTGTGAGAGAAGCCACTGGAAACACGCAGTACATGCCACACATGTGCTCAGTAAGTCAAATCACCTAATATAAGGCAAGAAAGGATGACCTGTTTCACTGAAAGACAGAACTGGTGAAAAACAGTCATTTTCACCAGCGTAAATGAAATTATATACTTTAAATATTTTAAAATGTAATGGTCGAGGCAACGGGAAGGATTAATGGTAGTTATTGATAGCTTAAGGGATTTCAGATTTGTGCAGGTGGCATTGTTGTTGTAGAAGAAAGATCTCTTTGTTTATAGTTTGTGCTGTTGAAGAACTATGATTTTTATGGTGTCGACCTCTCATATGCCTGAGAAAACACTGCATGTGGCATTAAATTATGATTAATTACTTGTCACATGATTCACTAAAGTATGGGAGGGTAACGCGAGCCAAATATAAATAAGAAAAGAGAAGGAAAGGAAAGAAAAGAAGAAAACAGACACATGCCATAAAAATGTATACTTTCTAAGCTATTCTAGGATATTCTATGTTAACCCTATAAGAAGTAACCTCATGGCTGTGGCTGAACATCCATCCATTCTCCAAACCGCTTATCCTTCTTGGTCACGAGATATGGGCACGAGGCAGGGAACAATCCAGGACGGGGGGCCAGCCCATCACAGGGCACACTCACACACACATTCCTACATGCAATTTAGTAACTCCAATCTGCTTCAGCGTGTCTTTGGACTGTGGGGGGGGAAACTGGAGTACACAGAGGAAACCCAGGCGGAGACTCGAACCCGGCTCCCAGAGGTGCGAGGCATCAGTGCTAACCACTGCACCACCATGCCGCCCCGTGACTGAACATGCAAGCAAGAAATTAATTTTAAAAATATATGACATAACACTGCAAAATGGCCTCTAACAGAAGCATAAGATGTAAGGGAACAATGGACTAGGTATGAAACTTAGTAACAAGGAGCATGTTCACGTACATGTGATCTTTGGGGGTAGTATTCTGATACTACTATTTGTTTAAAATGATTTATATTTTTATTTTCTAGCTTTCTTCTTTTCATTTTAATTAGAGCACTTCCTTGCGTCATTTACACAGTGCCAGGTTCGGTTAGACTAGTTTTGACCAGTTTTATTTGACCCAGATTTTCTTACCTCTAACAAAAAAAGAGTGACATCACTAACCTGGATGCTGAGGAATTTTGGCAAATGAATGAAATGCCAATCCTGTGAGAAGCACATCGTGTTCGAGGAAGCAGTGTTTGTTCCAGGAAGCGCGCTAAACTACGACCTTGGCTGCCAGAATGTGGCGTTGGGGACGAGTGTTCGGCTATCGGGGGCTACGTCTGCACAGGGGATGCCATTCCTCTGCAACCCTCCAAACAACCCGCCAATCTCGATTGATTAGCCAAATACAATTCACAAAATGATTAGTTCTGACTCTTAACAGCTCTTTCTTAATTTTTATTAGTGTCACATGCTGTCGAGTTAATGTCAACTCCAGGCAACTGTATGAATGGAATTTCTTCAGAATTTCTTCATGGGTTGTGTATGAGTCCACATGAATCTGTCTGTCTGTCTCTTAGTCTACTACTAAATAAGACTGAAGTAAGATTGAAAGTTTAGGCTTGATTTTGCAAGCAACCCCCCCCCCCCCCCCCCCCCCCCCCCCCGCACATGTGCCCCAGCACTTAGTTGTATCAGTTTTTATATGTTTTCTTATCTACTATCCTCTAGCTCGTGGCGAGCTGATCACGGGGCAGTCTCTAGAGGCCTTCCGTCCTCTTTGGCTCGCCCCTGTTACTCCCAGTCCAGACCAAAGTTTGGCTCCTTGCCAGGTTTCCCGCCCTTGCAGACGCTCTTCCCAGCTCCCTTAGAATGTAATGGTGCCAGTTTTTGCCCATAATCGCTATTGTCCAGCCTTTTTCAAGCATTCCTATTCTATTTTTTATATATTTAACTGTTGCGTGTTTCTACCATGCTTGGAGATTTTTTATTTTTTTTTACATTGTCCATCTACTTTCTCAACCTCACAGTTATACAGTATGGTGGTCATTCAGTGCAGTAACATGTTGAACACTGTACACTTTCTTCAAGTGCATAGCTGCGTTTATTCAGTTAACACTGCACAAGTTAACACAAAATGCAATAACACGTGCTTCCTAAGGCTTTATTGTCTTTTCCTTTGTCTCTTTCTTCCTTTAAGTTTATATAGGTTATGAAGTTACATGGGAATATATACCATAGAATCCACTTTTGTTCGACCAGTCCATATGCATTGTTATGAACCTTGGCTCGTAGGACGTATCATATGGTGTGAGACTCTTCATCCCCGCCTTCGCTAAACAATCTTAGTCCAGCTCACCACAATAACCGCTTAGGAGGAGGCCTTTAGTCAGGAATAGCTACAGTCAATGTAACCGAAAAACCTGTACAACTGAAAAGGGAACCGGATTCTTGAAATATAATGAAACAACAATACTCCCTCTCTAGCAGTAAACACATCCTGAACACGTGGCACAGTTCCTGAAAGCCACTAGTGAACGGGTGAGTGCTGCTTCTCCTTCGTCCTCGCCTAGGGGTTTAACGCCACCCCCTACAAGTGGAATCATTTTCGGCCCTCCAATAGATCGCAGCAGCCCTAAAACGAATCAAGAGACGCAAAAGGCATAGCAACAGGGAACAGGAGTAGGTCATACACACACACACACACACACACACACAAACTAATATAAATAGTCTTCAGCCTATTCTTCGGAACACAGATTGAGACGTTGCTAAACACCGTGTCGGAACACTCAGTAATCACTAATCATAAATCACATATACATCATAGTAAAATATTGAAAGAAAATAGTTGAGGATCGCTGCTGTAAGCAGCAGGACAGGTGTCCACCACATGCATGGTATCCGATTTGCGAGCCCCAAAATCACAGGACCTAACCATCAGAACTGTCGGCGTGCATCTCTCCTCTGAGGTGTAAGGACACCTTCTCAGCCGTCTCCAAGGGAAACATCAGCGGAAAGGCCCAGAACCACCGATGCCTCTCCTACTCTTAGAAACCAGTTCCTGACTTAACACTAGAGAAGAAAAACATCCTGTTGACCACTAGCTTAGTATTCTCCATAACCAATGGAATCATCAAATTATGCCCAATATACTGTATATCCACTGGTATTAAGCAAAACCTACATATATTCAAGCACTGTGTAATATATATATATATATATATATATATATATATATATATATATATATATATAAAAACAAACAGGCAAAAGAACGATGCTGTTTACAGGACATTCTTAGAAAGTAACAGTAAGTTCATATTTTCAAGGGTGTGGTGGAACCACTTAGCGCATACATTCCCTATGGGGTGGAATTGGTTAACGTTCTGCTCTGAATGGATGTATTTCGGAAATCCCGAGACTCGTTGGCAGAGTCATGTTTGTGTTTATTAACTGATTTTGATAACGGAAAGTGTTTGCCCCTTTGAAATAATCAAAACACTGGACTTGCTAAGACGGTGTTTCTCAAAACCGGCCCTTGAGGACCCCAGAAAGTCCATGTTTTTGCTCCTTCCCGGTAGGGAGCTGGGAGGGAGCAAAAATGTGGACCATCTGGCAGGGAGCTGGGAGAGAGCAAAAATTTGGACTGTCTGGGGTTCCCTGAGGACCGGGTTGAGAAACACTGGGCTAAGAGATTTTTCTGTAGTCCAAAAACCGATGTTCCAGCTCCAGTGATATGAGTTTTGCTTTGGACTAGGGAGATATTGGCAAAAATATCTTTTCCCAATACAAATGTAGTCAATCACGCTCTGCCCAGTGATTAGAAGCAAAATTTATAGTCTTAAAGCATAATTTTCCTTGCTAAACTGTCAGAACTTAATGATATTTGAAGAGACAAGAGAATGAGCTTGTGTTTATTATTTTTTGCTTCTAATAAATGCCAGATTTTTTTGTGCACCATTTTTTGCAAATTACAAAAATGAAATTTTTACAACGTGAAATTGATTAAGCATTTGAGAAAGCTGGATTAGCAATTTTTTGCATTATTAGCTATTAATCTGGTTTTGTTTGAAGTAATCTGATAATGTTCAACAGGCATAAATCGCCTATAAATGGCATGAACTGCAAGCAGCAGAGTGCAAAAGAAACACTGAAATACTATAAATAATATACATACACATAATTAATGCATTTTGATGTGTGATTTTGACAGGAACTAAAGACAATGTGTCAAATATTATGTGAGGAATGAGCTACAGGTAGAATTGCTGAATATGGAAGCCTTGGTCACCTGTTGAAGTTAAATGGGGAAAATTCCTTCCTGTCTATAAGAAATGAATTTCAGCTCCTTATTTCCTAACATCTTAATCTGTTATGAAGTAAATAATACCATAATAAACCTGTGTGTATTTCCTGCCTGATTATCTGTTCACTCTGACATTGTTTTTGAAAATAAATCCTTATTTTTGTTTTTCACATATTTTCAACTTTCTTTTTCCTGAACCCAACCATTGGTCAAAAAAACCTCTCCTGTATTCAGCTGCGTAGGTATCCGTACTGGTATGACTATAATAAAATGTTTAATGCAGTACAGCTGTTTGTATTTTTGAAAAACAGGACAGGCAGAGATAAATTTCTGTGCTCTAGGCAAAATAAGAGGGTTTGGAGAAACGTAGGCCTTTTGCACTCCTAGAATCAGTGTTTTGGACTGACTGTTGATGCAATCAGAAATGTAATGGACCTTTTGGAATCTGTCAGTGCTGGACTTTATATTATAAAAATGAAATAACACGATTATGAAAGGGATGAAACTGAGGCAGGGTCTTGGTGTCAGGAAGAACAGTGCACATGTATACTGGAGGCAAGTCTGTTACGGCACATGGGCACCAGTGTACCTAACTGCATGTTTTTCTACTGAAGCCTCCTGCAGACTGCGATTTCAGCAGCTGAATGAGTAGATTGCTATACTGTGTGACATGCATCTAAAAAACATCAGTGTAGACTGTACAGTGATAACGGCTGTTGAATCAATTTGTATATATGCAAATCAATATACAAGAATAAAACGTCATTGGTTTTGAGTCGTTAGTATATGTGGCTCGTACCAGTAGCAACAATGTGAGACAGTCTTACTGCATTTCTGCCATTGTCAGAAATTTGTGACAGTCTGTCTTTGGTCGCAAGACCGCGACAACATCCATCTTTGGACCTCTCTCACAGTGCGATGCATGACCACCGGTTTGGAGCCACAGCCAAAGATATCACCACGAATCTCTATGTTGGTAATCTTTTGTCTGGGACAGCCAGAAATCACACACTGTATACCCGCCTTTAGGAAAGATGGAGGAGGCTCGCCCCAGTCTGTCCAGAGCGTGTCAACACACAGACGCAGACACATACACAGAGCCGGGGGTAGAAACCTATCCCTCAGTCCTAAAGGTGCATGGTCTCGGTGCTGCTTACTGAGTCACGATGCCACCCACATAAAGCAAAGTGAATTACAATCCTACAGCAGGGCTTAAAGACCGTAATCCGAAGATCCAGAACAGAGAGGTTTCCAGCAGTATTTACTGTAGGGGTGTCTGTGTGCCATCTACTCTGGCAAACTTAGTCCAGTGACTAAAAGATGGAGGGAATGTGTGAGCTGGCATGTGGCTAATATGAGCTTTCTTATAGATACACGGGTCTCAAATGATGAACCTTTTAGAAAGACCTTAGTTTACTACATCGTAATGTGAACTTCTGGCAAACACAGTCATTAGCTACAACTTGCACACGGCTAAAACAGGACAGGAAAAACTCCAAGGTCCTAAAGCCCCACCCATTACACCGTGGAACGTCCTTGGTTGCCAAATGTTCGTGTATTAACAGAGTAATTCCTGTCACTTTAACAAAATTATATTTCATTAATTCCTCTGTGACTAAGTTCAGTGGCTCCACAGTAACGAGGAACCTTGGCCGTTGTACACTATTACAGGCTCATTTTTATACTCCTCATGACACAAGATGTTTTCGTCTGCTAAAAGTTTACTAGCACAAATTCAATAACTATTTTTCAAAATCACATATTTTTGAGATCCAAGTAGCTGTAAGCCTCCCTCTCTATATACTTGAGATTGATAACTGTGGGTAAGTAACCTGTCCATTGACATAAGCTAGATTTCGGCAGCTTGATTTTCTTTTTTGAATATTCAAACTAAACAGAGAACTAAACTATTTTGATGTTTTTGACCACATTGTTAGCTCAGTGCAGGCAGATGTAGCCATAATTTTGCAAACGTGAAACGGCTCTGTGTAACACATTAAGCAATGGCTGCATTGGGACTTCTGTTGTCATCAACAGGACGCAGTGTTCCGACAGACTGCTAATTAACATCACAAAGTACATTTCTAATACAAACTGAAAAATGGAGTAAAAGCGGGTAGTGGGGCAAAGGGCTACAACGTATATAAGCAAAAACCATCAGTGAATAACATGAGAGAACAGATTTGTTACAGACAGTGTTGTATAACAATTGGCAGTAAGACAGAAGTCCTGTAAATGAATGTGCTTGACACATAACTATACCCCATATTGCCCAAGTTGCCCTTCCAGTCTTAACTGTAGTTAAGCTACACTTGTAGAAGGATATAGTATTTCCTTGTATTTTAGTTTCAGGAAATATCATAACACATGCTTCAAAGTAACAAACCGCTGATAAGCTGCCGCTTTATATACTGTTTATGTAACGTTAAAGAGAGTTATTTCAGTGCTGGGAGTTTTAAGTTCAGAACTGTAGGCAAATGATTGATACATTGATACAAGTGGAGCAATGTGTAGTTGGATAACAAGGCTGTTAATGCACAGGAAGCCAGGAGCACAGTCAAGGTGTAATTGTGTGAAAAAGGCTAGGAAAACAAGACTGTTCTAGACTGAAGGCCATAGGAAAGATCCAAAATCAATAGAGTGCTGCTAGATGAGTGTTTAAAGCACACAGGCATGAATTAGGGACATGTTCAGGAGTGAAGGGTTTCTCAGAGATGCCTGTCGCTTCTGGGGGGTCTCTGGCTGGCAGCCCCCCGGCACGGTGTCATACAAAGTCAACCACATTCAAAGAGCCATATTTGTTTTTTTATGTTACCCACCTTGGCAATGATTACAAGTCAATAATATGTGTCAGTCTTGCCTGCACCCCATATGACTATCAGGTACTGAGATGTTCTTCAGCTGAGCTGTTTTCATATTTGTTTTCCATAACTAATTGAACCGGCCTCACGGAAATAAAGAATAAACAAAGTTCATATAGTACTAAATTCATATGTTATCAATCTTGTGGATATTACAATTGTGCAAGATAAATTATCTTACAAATGCTTTCATTGTGAAAATATGCATTGTTCACACTGTGCACAGATTATTGTCTATAATAATTGCTTTGTTTTCAATGTATTAAAAATACATTACCCAGAATTCACACAGTCTAAGGTCCTGATATTATGCTTAAAGAAAATTAAAGGCCAGCTGTGCCAGTGTTGGAATTGTGAGGCTGGTTGGTTTAGTGTGTGGAAGTTGAACTTTGATTTGGTTTTCATAGTTGCCGGCATAAGAGGAGGTGCCAAATTATCTGAATCTATCATACCAGCTGGATCCCCTCCAGGACGGGAAACATTACCAGAACCGGTTCCCTTACTTGGCCAGACTTGCTTCCCAGTGCCCAGGCATTCCTGCCTCATCTGCACCTGTAGAACACATTTTCGGTGTCACTGGCAAGATACTTGGGCCTGACAGATGTCATTTTAGCAATGTGAAGCTTCTACCAGTAATGATGACTGGATGCAATAAAGAATGAAAGTATATGAATGGAAGATTATAATCAATAACAGAACGTTACCGCAAGAGTGCAAATTGCTTATTATTTCATGGTTTGCAGCATCATGTATTACAAGAGCAAGCAAGGCAATACCCATTTTCTCCATTTAATGTAGCAAAATATTCCTTTTCAAATAATCCTTCACTGCTATAAATAGTACATTCAAATCTACATCATACCATGGATTTCAACAAGGATTTCGGTTCTACAGCTATATATTCATCATTCCTCACTTATCTTCAAGTTCTCAGTTTTATTTAATGTATTTTACATAAAATACTGTTCCACTTGAAAGGTACCTTGCACATTGAACAATTCAATTTAGCTCCTAGAAATTCCAATTCAATTCTAGTTCTTCTGCCTGTAGGATTTTTTTCCCAATTCCAATTTCAGTTCCATTTCCTGGTTTGAATTGGATTTGACGAGTTCATTCATGAATGGCTGTTTACTGATGATAGTGTCATCAGTAGCAAATTTGATGTGATCATTTTCAGATTAAGAATGACAGAACTTCATTTTAGCCAATCTCTAGCAATAATGCAAATCTTGCCTTAGCACTTTAATGTAGTCATGCAGTTCTTTTTTACTTTTATAAAAATTATACTTGCATTTCTAGTAGATGCCTTTTATCAGTGGGGTCATTTAAAGTTACTTTGCAAAAGTACATTAAGTCAGTGCATAAAATAGGCACTTGAGAAACAATGCATTAAGCTTAAAATTAAATGATGGCATTATCATTCAATTCAGTGATGCTCCAATACTATACAGTATACTGCTATATATACTTCATATGCAAAGTACTTCTGTTTGAATAACAGGGCACCAGCTATGGAGGGTTAATGGTGCATGCTGGACGTCTAGCCAGGAGGAATGGGCAAGAGGCTAAGCGAGAGGTGACTGGGGCAGCTGGGATGACGGCCAATCGAGGCAGGGGCAGACCCTGTGGATGTTATTCAGGAGTAAGAACCCCAAGTCGTAGGTGCGCATGCTAGAGGATGGTAACCTCAAGCTTTGTGGCATTTGAATAACTCTGAGATGCATCGATGCCGTGAAAGGAAGTCCGCTTGCGTTTCAGAAATGGCCAGTTAGCTCATGTTGAATTATCTGGTAGAAAATAATTAACATAACAGACGACCTGTGTGTGTCAGGGTCAGATACAGTTTATCTATGTAATGGTCGTAAGAAAAGTTGTAATGAGAAAGGTAGGATACCAGTAGATAAGACTGGGTCCAGTGCAATGGCATTTTCATGGACCATGTGACTGCAAGCAGTGCTAGGGACCAAGGGTCTGCTGACAGTCATTCCAGAAGGGTAGTCTGGAGGGCAGTCTGTGAGGGCAGCGTACTAAAGCCTCTGTACCTTTGATCAGAAGGTTGCTGGTTCGAGCCCAGCCTCAGCAGAATAGCCATGTCTGTGGGCCCCTGAGTGAGGCCCTTAATCCCCCCCCCGCTCCCCCAGCTCCATGGGTGCTGCTACAGCTGGCTGTCCTTCACTGCCAAGCCTGCTCTCACCTACATGTGTGTCACAAAGAGCAAGAGGGGAGGAGGTGAAAACAGGAATTTCCCCACAGGGATTAATAAAGTGTCATCATTCATTCATCCATCCCCAACGATGGTAAAGAGGACTTTTGGTAGCGTAGTGAAATGACTGGGCAGAACATTCAAGCAGAGTAACCAGACTTGCATTTTAAGTTCCACCCTTCACCATTGAAAGGTTTTCATCCTCAGTTCCTATCTATATTATAAGCTATTATCCTTCAAATCTGGTTGAACTTCAAAGCTTCTGTCTCATTGTATTTTATCTGTCAAAAATGGACGGGGTCAGATTTTTTATCAGGTCATACATTTGGTTATATTTAAAACCACTGTTTCTAATTTCCTCCTTTATTGTGGAAAATAGGGGAAATGAGAATATCTGATATTAATAAAAGTAATAAATCTTTTTGAATTATGAATGACAATAACGCTTCAGAACACATTTTATGTACTGCCTTTCTCAATGTATTTGCTCAAAAAAAATGGTAACAGTATTACAAGTTGATTAAAACCTAATTAAAACCTGCATCCTGATCAGGAAACAAAGGGAGAACATGTTAGATAGGACAGAATTTATACAAAAATCGCTGAGGGAGCCGAGAGGAGGAACAACCTCCTGCGTTATAAGTTGTTAAAATGAAACACTTATGATCACTTAAACGTAGACAGCTATTCTTAGCTAGGTGTGTCTTTAAGAGTGATCTATGCTAACCGATAAGCACAGTTATTTGTACAGATATGGTTACTTCAGAATGATGATCTGAGTCAAAATGCAAAGTGAGTGGGCACGATGCGAAGCAGAATAAACATTGGAAGACCGTTACAGCCGCTACAGGCCACTTATACTCAGCAGCCGCTTTATTAGGTACCGCAAACAGCCTGCGGGTCACGTGTCTACAACTCAATACACGCAGCACACAGACAGGGTGCAGGAGTCCACTTACTGCTCAGCTAAGCATTAAAATTGCTTAGATCAGGCATCTTAGCCATTCTGAATGTGGTGTGAAAGCTGGTGCCGCACGTGCTGCTTCTAGTGGCTCAGAAACAGCCGCCCTCCCGGGATTTTAATGATCTACACTGTCTGGAGTTTACAGTAAATGGTTGACGAACGAAGAACAATGGCATTTTCATGGACGAAAACACGTTATTAAAGAGTGAGGTCAGAGGAGAACCTACGGTCAGACTTGTTAAGGGTAACAGGAAGGTCACTAGTGCAAAAATAACAAGTGAGCACATGGGGGGTGTGTAGAACAGCCTCTCTGAAAGCCCGGCTTGCCTCCCCCCGAAGTGGCTACGAAGGCAGAGGCATCTCCTTCCTGCTACTGAGGGTGCCATACATCCTTCCTGCTACTTCCCAGTAAAGTGGGAACATGTCTGGGTCATTCATATATATACACATTGTGGGGACCGAATGTCAATCACATTAGGGGGACATTCGGTCCCCACAATGTTATATATATATATATATATATATATATATATATATATATATATATATATATATATATATATATATATATATATATATACACGATAAATATACGATATATATACCGAATGTCCCCCTAATGTGATTGAAAAAAATAAACTGTTATTTTGATGTTGTTAGGGCTGGGTGGGGGTTAAGGTCGTCATTGTTGGGATTAGAGTTTTTTCCCATACAAATGAATGGAGAGTCCCCACAAACATACAAATACAAACGTGTGTGTGTGTGTGTGTGTGTGTTTGGCTTAGTTAATTTATGTAAAATATATATCCAGATTAACTGCAGGTTAACATGAGAAATGATTTAAATGTGCACTTGCAACTAGTACAGATACACTAATGCTTTGATGACAATTGTATTTCTGATATGAATAATTCTGATACTAATAAGATGGGACTTTTGAGGTTTTTTTTTGAAAGAGGTGTACATTACATTAATTTACTTTAGATGTAAATTATTTATTTAGTCTTTTTACTACCATGATATAAGCGGTAGTCCTTTTGTGGAATCTAAGGATTATATATGTACTTCAAAATGATGAATTTAATTTGTGGATGGATTCATTCCATAAAAGGTACAGATGGTTGAGGTTGCATTACATCCCTTGGAAAGGTTAATATTTTTTATGCCTGTTGTATTATACTATAATCTATTATATAAACAGTTGGATGTATGGTTAGGTGGGTAGATGAACTGTATATCAATAGTGAATCATCTTCATGTTCAGCAGTTCTTCACAATTGTGGTAACAGTTACTCAAAATTGGAATGTTTTTGTAGAGGACAAAAAAAAAACATTTAAAGGATATTTTATACAGACCTTGACTTTCTCATCAGCCTTGTTATTTTATTTAATATAGGTATAGCTTTTCCCTAATTTTTTAAACTGTGGATGGACACTTGGCTAAGTGCAATTATCCACTCACTCAGGGCTCATCTGCTTTCTGTACCATAATTCACAGTACATCACTTATTTACAGTGCAATTTACATGCCTGGGACAGGATCCAGTTCATTATGGCTAACATCAGACACTGAATCTTAGTTTGGCAGGCAAACTGTGGTTATTATATTTGAAGGGACTCTTTTGTGCAAAACTTTGCTCGTAAGAATTTTTCTGGGGAAGAAAACTGAAATAACAATTGTCAGGTGCAAGTCAAATAGGTTTGATCATTTAAATTCTTCTGAACATGTAACCAATACTCTCAGGTAACACCTTTAATCATTTGAGCGTTAAGAGAGCCACAATTCTTTGTGGTTTGGAAGCCATTTTAAAACCTCAACTATTCCACTCATTCAACATTCAAATTCTGTGGTGTTTTGCCAAGCAGGAAGAATACAAGTAAATGTGTGTATTCCTCTTCTACCTAAGTAGTCCTTTAAAGTACACTGTTTTTTATTGTGACCTGTAATTGTGTTTTTTTTTAATTATTATTTAGAATTTCTGACTAATTGAAATGTCCAAACAATAGGATGCATGAAATCATGCATCCTAAGCAATATACAGTATGGTACCAACTGAGCTATGTATTAAATCCATTAAACCAGGTGAAATATGACAAACTGTATTTAACCTGATACCGGGTAGTTGCACTTCATTTATAATAAATTAATGCAGTAATATTAATTAAATCAAATTAACTGTCATGAGGTGTTAAAGATTTAATCTGATCCAGATTGGAACTTGATGTTCGAGGAACACATGAAAAAAAACCATTTGTCATTCCGCTTGGTATAAACTTACTGTTGAAATTTTTTCCTGCCCTGCTGGTGACTGTGGAAGAGCAAATCAATCAAAAAACAAAATAACAAAATGACCGAAATGTATAATTCAATAACCAGAAAAGAAATTTGAAAAATCTGCGCGACTGTTAAGCTCCGCGTGAGCTCAGTGTCTCTAAAGAAATGGTTGGGGTGCAACTTCCATTATGTACAGGAGAAGAAATGTTGACTTACAGAATATATATATATAGAATAACACGCCAGTAATTCATTAATAACTGTTGATGTATGATGAAGATCACTAATGCATTTATTTCCTCTTTGTGTTTTATACATGTGATGCATAACGGAATTTTTGTGTTTGGTTTTAATCATTTGTGGTTTCTCTTATATGGCAGGTGATATTAGGTGCAAGGGGATGACAGAGCGGGTTCACAACATAAATCTCCACAACTTCAGTAATTCTGTACTCGAGACCCTCAATGAGCAGCGTAACCGCGGACACTTCTGTGACGTGACCGTTCGCATCCACGGGAGCATGCTGCGAGCTCACCGGTGCGTGCTTGCTGCTGGAAGTCCCTTTTTTCAGGACAAGCTACTCCTGGGTTACAGTGACATTGAGATCCCTTCTGTAGTATCAGTACAGTCCATTCAGAAACTGATCGACTTCATGTACAGCGGGGTGCTGCGCGTCTCGCAGTCCGAAGCCTTACAGATCCTTACCGCTGCCAGCATTCTGCAGATAAAGACTGTCATTGATGAGTGCACCCGTATAGTCTCACAGAATGTGGTCTTGGGTGGGACTAGTGGCTTCCCCTTCATTCGAGAGGACTCTGTACAGGAGACCCCCAGAGGTACCCCAGAGTCGGGAAGTTCGGGGCCTATCAGCGACACGGAGTCGGGGTACATGCAGCCTTCATCGCAGCAAAGTTTGGAGCGTGTCTACACGTCTCTCTACTCCTGCTCTAGCATCTCGTTGCAGAACGGCACCCGGGAGCAGTCGTTCTTCGGCGGATCCATCGTAGGCAGCTATGACTCTGCCTCCGCGGCACAGAAAGACCAGAACGGACAGGATCCATCCTGGGTTACTCGCATCCACGAAAGGACGCAGCAGATGGAGCGTTTTCTCTCGACCCCGGAAACCACCCACTGTCGAAAACAGCCGCGACCGGTGCGCCTTAAGACGGACAGCATGCACATAAAGCAGGAGGTGGAGGATGATTACGGCTGTTTCGGACAGGGCCGGGAGCTGGAGGAATGTGTGGAGGACGCTGATCAAACCGAAGGAGCTGAGAGTGAGCCCAAGGGAGAGAGCTTTGACTCTGGTGTAAGTTCATCCATCGGCACAGAGCCTGACACAATGGAACAACAATACTTGTCAGGCTTTGGAAGAGAAGGTACTGGGGAGGTCCTGCAAGGGGACGAGCCTCCTTTACAAATAGAGGTGACTGACTCCTCCCCAGAACAGATGAATGATGTTGACGATAGAGGCACATCACATAACACAGGGGAGCTTAGTCTCGGGCAGACGCCTGCAAATACCATCATATCGCAGTCGCTGCCCAGTACGCAACTCTACATACGTCAACCCGACTCTCTTACCAGCAACCTGAGAATGCCTCTGACCTTGACCAGTAACACCCAGGTCATGGGAACTGCTGGGAACACCTACTTGCCCACTCTCTTTGCCACACAGTCAGCTGGAGGCAACAAGCCCTTTCTGTTTAGCCTACCGCAGTCTATGGGGGGTCAGCAGCCCCAGTTTGTGGCCGTGCCTCCTCCCAGTATGCCCCCTTTTCCTAACCAGATCGCAGCCCAGCAGCCCTCGACGCCGCAACAAGCTGGTGGAGGAATGGGCCAGGGTGAGAAGAAGCCCTACGAATGCACTCTCTGCAGCAAAACATTTACTGCCAAACAGAACTATGTAAAACACATGTTTGTGCACACCGGTAAGTACTCATGTTCTTTACCATTTTGCATGCACACCGTAGTGTACAGCAGTGATTCCCAACCCAACCCTCGGGGGAACCCCGGACAGTCCACGTTTTTTTCCTTTCTGTCAGCACCCAGCACACCTGTACCAGGTATTCGGTGCTCCTGATTGGCTAGGAGCTGGGAAGGAGCAAAAACATGGACAGTCCGGGATTCCCCAAGGACTGGGTTGGGAAACACTGGTGTACAGTGTTCTTTTATCTGATTCTTTCCTGAAGCAGTTCATGTTTTAAATATCCAAAAGCATCGTAATATGTCACTGTATTAATATCATTAACAGGTGATTACCTTTGATTTTTTTTTTTTTTAAAGTTAATTATGTCAAAAAATGTACGATGTGTTTTATGTGCTGATGAGACACTTTTTTTTTTTTATTAATCCAAAGTGATTTACAGATGTGGCTCGTTTTTGCAGCTGGCTACTTCATTGTTTTCAGATAGCTAATAATAGCTAAATAATGTATTTTCTCAATATATACAATTTGAAAAATGGCTGCTTTTCACTCTCCACGTGCTGCTTCAGACTGATACCTAATTCCTATGTACAGAAACACGCATGTAGTGAAAATAACTCTCATTATACATTATAGCACCTATACCATAATATCATAAGCATATTATAGTCTTAATGTCATCACCCGTTTATGAACTGTCATATAAAGATTAATAGTAAATTACAAGGAACATTAATTATGTACGCATTATTATACACTATGTGATAATGATTAATTTAAAACAGCGTCAGACCAAAGAGGTGACCATTCATATTGAATGTAATATCGATAACTGGAATATTTATGTTTCAGGTTGAAGGAATAATTGTTTTAAAATTTATGAGATTTTATACTTTATAGATCAACATGTAATGGCTGCATTTATTCAAAATTATATAAATATATATTCAAAAATATTAAAACTTTAAATATAAAATTCTAAAAGTACTGAGTGAAAGCTGATTTTCTAATTAAGAGCAGTGAAATAGGTATTCGTCAGACTTGTGTATTGACTAGAAAAGCTTTCATTGTGTAGCAGAATGCAATCGTCTTCATGACGATTCATAACACAAAAAGCTCTGTTCCTTTGCATATGCTTGTACGTTTGCATCTCTCACACTGTTACATTATCTGGAAAACTGGCAGTGTGTGTAGGCTGAGACTACAGAAAAATTTTGTTTTTTGTCAGTATCTTTTCTTTCTGTTAAATTTATATATAAGCGATGAGATTCCCAGTTTACAGGAAAAAAAAAAAGCTAAGAAAGTATTTAGTCACAGTAATACTCACCTTGTGAGTGTCCCTGTTTTAAATCTATAATCTTTGTATTCTGGTGTATTTAAAATAGCTTTCTATATTACATATTTATATCAAGATGTTCAATCAGTTAGTTCTGAATTTGAATGGATGCAGAGAAAGAGTTGATGGTGGTGAACCAATAATGGGACCATGCAGAATGATATCACATCCACGCCGGACAGGAAATGATGCGTGGTGAAATGCAAATTGGCTTTAGCAGCCATGTCTGGTGGATTGCCTGCTATGCAGAATATGTGATTTACTTTAAGCAAAAACCATTTTGCTAACTGCAGATAGTGCAAGTGCTAAGATGCATCATGCACTCTGGTAGTTAAGGTTAGGGGGCTTGTTTATATGTTTGCTCCGAATCCTGATAAGGGGCACCGAGATGACAGATTCACTTGTGAGTTACGCTTAGAAAAGGTTTGGCCATTGTGGTTAAGTTAAGCAAATGGGGAGAAAATTAGCAATGTGCAGACAATATAACAGAGGATTCTACAGTGCAGGAAGACATGCAAAGATCAGAGCTTACCGGTATATGGATACACTGCCAATCGGTTATGTTTAGTCAAGATTACCGCTTTTATAACCGGTTGTAACTTAACACCTCCTTCCTCAGAGGAAAAAAAAATTGAGCATAACTGATCAACAAGAATGGACTTGAACCTATAGTATTGTGTTGCTTAGTATTTGAAAAGCATAGCCATTTTAACTGTCAGTGCTAATGCAGTGAAAATGTCGCAACCAGCAAAAATAGAGAAGACAAAGTACCAGTCAAAAGTTTGGACACACCAAGTTGCCTGCACAGGACAGTGATGGTGTCGCGTCACCTGAACTAAACCCAAGTAGGGATGGTTTTGAAGGATTTTAACCAGAGACTGAAGGCATAATGAGAGATCAGCATACATGTGGGACCTCCTTCAAACAGCTGGAAAAGCATCTCAGGAGGTCACCTCATGAAACTGGTGTAGAGGAGACAGTAGGGTCAGCCAGTCCCTGGGGCAAATGGGGTTAAGCACCTTGTTCACGGGCCCGATGGTGGGATCACTCTGCCGACCCAGGGATTTGAACCAACAACTTTCTGAGTCCCAACCCACAGAGCTGTTAGCAAATTTATTATTTTTTGTTTAATACTTTTTTGGTCCAGTGCATAATCCATACATGTTATTTTATAGTGTTAATATCTTTATAATTATTCTGCTGTAAAATGTACAGCATAGTACAAATTAACCTTCTAGGGGGCAAGTGTGTCCAACCTTTTGACTGGTACCGCATCGAGCACTTTTAAACAGTTATTGTTTGTGAGGTGACAGGGCTGTGGATGGAAACTGCAGCTCTGAGTGACAAATGCTTTTTATGTAGATAAATAGGGTTTTGTGGGATCTAAGCATATTTTACACAAAATATCATGTTAATATACCTTTTTCTTTATTTTGGAGGATATTATCCAGGGAAGTTGTAATACTGAGTGCAGCTCGTCTTGCCGTGAGTCTCGTTTAATGATTTAACTTACTGGTGCATAAACCTGAACAAACTACAGCTTATTCTCATAAATGAGAAGTAGTACTAATTAGGTTTTATATTTCATTTTTTATTGTTTTCTTTCCTAATATTACAATTTTACTTATATGAATATCAAACATTAAATGCACTGATACATTTTAAAGTACTACATTATGATGTAGCCTGTTAATGCAAAGATTTGAGCAAATCCGTAGTCGGATACGTTTCCATCCTACAATACAAAGCACTCCTGCGTTAAAGCCCAGCGTATAATCAGTTTAACATAATTACTTGTCATTTGTATTTGTTCCACACTGTCACAATGAAAGTCTTTGTAAACTCCGATAAACAATAAGACTTAAATTTAACAGAAATTCAATTGAAAGGGAAAAAAAAGCAGAGAAAAGACGGCCTTTGCAAGAAAATGCAAAGCTTTAAAGTATCGACCCCTTAACAATCCTGTATTCTTATTATACAGTTGGCTGTGGATGGTTTGGTAACATTTGATATCTTCAATTAAATTTTAAATTTAATCGGAATTCTGGAGCACGGGTGTGTTCCACACTGCCCAACTCCGTCTCGGTGTTTTCTTGGAAGGTGCAGGCTTTATGCTTAGGTTTTGAAAGAGTATAGTGTCATCATAGAGCAGCTGTGAAAAGTACAACAAATATTGAATCCTCCTGACATGTATATTTCAAATCATAGTTATATTATGAGTAAATGTGCCTAGGGAAAAAATATGGTAGAATATAATAGTATAGTAACATGATTCTGTGCCCCCAAGCCAACAACATAACAAACTTGGTCCACCTTAAACATCTTTTTATTCTCATCATACAATAGGCCTTAGTTGGTTTGGTAACTTGGTAGTTCAGTGGTAAGATCATTTTCCATGATTCGATTCCATAGCAGCACCATTCTTCAATAGCTTTAGGTTTGTAAAATAACTCATAATTATATTATTTTTTATTGGAAATACTGTGGATCTGGCACAGTGATGCTCCTAGAAGCCTGAAATTAAAATGGCTGCTATACAACCTTCATTAATACAGAAATGATATCCAGTTTGGCTCAAAGCAAATATTTTTTCGTTACTACAACAATGGAATAAAGTTTTCTAACGCCAATACATAAATAGCACTGGATAAAATACAAGAGATATCAAGTGATATCAAATCTCTGAGCTGCAATAGTTGTTACTTTTATTGCCTAGACACACACACACGTACCACAATCTATACAGCTTTTCAGTGGATTGTACCAGCTGTATTATGCATAACAATGTTACCTTGCAAAACTAATGTATTCGAATGTTATATGCAGATCTTTGGTCAAAAATCTGCTAATTCAAGTCTGCACTTCCTCTGCTCCTGAGCAGGGGGCGTAATGTGAATTGCTTCAATATAAAAATCAGATAATGAATAGGAATTGTGCGGAGACTCCGAGGTGTGTAAATTATTTTGGATTAAAGAATCAGTTAAGCAAATAAAATATATAGTAATTTTTTTTTCTCTGATTTACTAATATCTGGCTTTAAATTACAGCTGCGATTCCGCCATGGGAAATGCAGTTAACAGGTTTAATGTCTTCGGTATTAAGTGAAATGGCAGGACTACAGGAACGGATCTGTTCTGTTTGTGTGTCCGTCTTCTGATAATGAATTTGATTTCACGTTTAGGTGAGAAACCACACCAGTGTAGCATCTGCTGGCGCTCGTTCTCCCTGAAGGATTACCTAATAAAACACATGGTGACACATACAGGGGTGCGTGCCTATCAGTGCAGCATCTGCAACAAGCGCTTTACCCAGAAGAGCTCTCTCAACGTGCACATGCGCCTGCATCGCGGAGAGAAGTCCTACGAGTGTTACGTTTGCAAGAAGAAGTTCTCCCACAAAACCCTGCTGGAAAGACACATGGCACTACACAGCACAGGTGGGAGCGGAATGACAGGGGTTCCTGGGGCAGGGCCGGGGGCAGGGGCAGGGGCAGGGAGCCCCGTCTCCATTCCTGTGCCCATGGCCGTCTCGGAACCTGGTGCTGGAGCTGTGACCCTGTCCATTCCTTTGAGCGGAGGAGCCGGAGTGGGGGTGGCGGCAGGGGTCGGTCCGGCGGGCATGGGCGTGGCAGCGGAGGCTAGCTGCCAGGAGGGCACCACTTACGTGTGTTCGGTATGCCCGGCCAAGTTTGACCAAATTGAGCACTTCAATGACCACATGCGAATGCATGTGTCTGACGGATAAGTACAAAAGCAAAGAGGACTCATAGAAAGGCACTAGATTTTTTTTTTGTTTCTTTTCCTTATTTTGGGGTATGAAGAGAAATGAGTATAGACACTGGCACATTGTGTTTCCCAGACAAAACTAAATTCTTTTTTGGTACTCTAAAAAAAAAACAAAGGATGGTGGCCTTAAGGCTTATGTAGTTCAGCGTCGGTCCACTGGATGGACCCCTCACTACAGGCCTCCAAATGTATCCTTTCCTCCAATAGTCATTTATGTGTTGAACACCACCAAAAGGCCTACTATCTCTAAAAAAAAACAATATACACAAATTTATATACACAAGCACACACACGAAACACACAAATACCCATAAAGCAGTACAAAAGTAGACCTTTTCCTATACAGACCATTTTGGACACTCTACGAGTCCAAACGTACTGTGGTATGTGACTTCCTTCAAAAGAATTTTTAAGTACCTGGCTTGTACTTTGATTAATTTAAAAAAAATATCAATTGTCACAAATTTGCCTTTTGTATAGAATAAGAAAAGGGGAGTTATCAGTATGACACTGGGTTATTTATTATAATGCTATTAAGGGTTTACATTGCAGCTATTGTTAGATACAAGTCAATTTTCGTAATTGTACAATGTAACTTCCTGAAAGCGGTGAAAGAGTGATCGCTCACTTCTTTGATGCATTTTGATGGTTCTGGGAAAGTTTACGAGATAGCAATTTGTTTATATAACAGTATTTGAGCATTTTATTTTATTTTTATTTTTGCTTTCACTGCCACTAATACCTTAGAAGACTGTTAAGGCTAATTATTGACCTCTTCCAGTTAGAAAATGTGAGCTTAGAAGAGTAGAAAGTTTTAAAATAGAGGTTTTTTTTTAATCATTTTTATATTTTTGTTTAAGGACATTAAGTTTGCAGTTTGGCCAGCATTATACTTGTATATGCCGCCAATTATTGTCTTCATTTTAATTGCTGCTCCTTTATTGCATTAATTAACTTGCTTCAGACTGTTATCAGCTGCTGTTTCCATTTTTTTTTTAATCATGGTTTTCAGATTCACTTAAAGGTTTGCCAAGAATGAAGATCACAGCAGTAGTCTGGATTAGATCAAGAATTATCATGTTCATTTTAATCTCCCCACAAAAAAAAACTACAACCGTGTCTCTGAAAACCTCTGCTTTTCCTCTTAGCAACTGCATGACTGATGACTAGGCAGTTCAAAGTAAATGCACTACTTCTGATACACTAGCACCACCTGGTGGATAAAAGGGGAGTCTGTTTTTCTTAGCAGAAAATAAACTCGGATACAGAAGGAAGGCCTTTATGTTCCAATGTTTCATATTATTATTATTATTGTTATTATTATTATTATTGCTGTTGTTGATGTTATTGTTATTGGTGTTGTTTTGTGATTAATAATTATAATGGCAATGACAATAATAATAATAGTAGTTGTATTATATGATTTGCTTTCAGAATACTACCAATATAACAAACCCTAAAGATGGATATCACAATTACATAATAAGTACATTCCCATTTTTGGAAGTTCACATAGAAATACGAAGGCGGAGTGTGACGTTTTGAATTTAATGGGTTATTTATGTGTCACTCAATCTCTCGGATACTTGTTGCTTGTTGTATTCCATCAAGGCGAAGAAATAATGTTTCTGAAAAACACAACTGCCTATGGTTAAAATCTACAGATTTTGCTCATTATTTGAGTAATGGATATAGGTTGGATAATCTAGGAAAAAAAATCATTACAGGCTGCAATTAGTGTGTCTTTTCCTTTTAGGAAATTCACTAAATTCTAGACGAAAACAGTGCGACGTTGCGCATATCATGCAAATGCCTGCGCTTGATATTGTTTAGTTTAATAAAGGAATTCTGGTGTTTTGTTAATTTTTAAATTAAATATTTTTCTTTAAAGCTTGAGAGAAGGACTGCATTGTTTCCCTGCATATATGTTGCACTGCTTAAACCAATAAGTGCACTACTGTTACCAGAGTTGTTATAGTTTTAGAGAAAAATAATATTTTTTTTAATTAATGTTTTTAAGATTTAGAATTCATTTTGTGTTAGAATAGCTTTGTTCTTTTTATATAAAGTAAATGTTTCTTAGCTTTTGTTATTTCTTGCTATGTATGTATTCACTTGTGCAGTATTTGTGCAAGCATTTTCCTTTGAATCTGAACCATTTTGTGACTTTGTAGGATTTTTCTTCTCATTTCTTCCTGTTCTTTTCAGTTAATTCCCCATTAACAGCAATTATTGTCATGCATTAGGTAGAGCAGTTCTGTTTTTAATAGCATTCATACCAAACTCTGTAAAGCACACACAAAAAACAACAAAAAAAATCTAGTTAGAAAAAAAAAAATCATACTCACTGTTTTTCTGCACGTGTGGCTATACCTGATGCTATGTAGTTTATTATCTGTTTTTTTTTTTTGTACAGCATTTCACATTCGCTCTGGAAAATGTGTACGCTTCTGTGTGTGTGCGTGTGTGTGTGTGTGTGTGTGTGTGTGAGAGAGAGAGAGAGAGAGGGAGAGAGAGAGAGAGAACGTGATGTATTTGTCCTAGTCCAGGTGTGATTTCTGAAAAGTGGGGCTTCCTTTGCAATATACAGTGCAGGTACTGATGAGAGATAGCTGTCTTAGATATATCACTGTTCTCAGCATCACTGATTATATGCGGTGTCTTGTCATGCACAGTTTTGAACTCCTCCGTGAAATCTTTAAATAGGCCTTCTGTTAAACCCTGCCCTTTCGTTGAAAGAAAATAAATATTTTCCATGTTTAATTCCTGTTTTAGTTTTGCTGAATTTTAACTGGATACGGAAAGTAGCATTTAGAAAGACCCTATTGCACTAAATATGTTTAAATATATCCAGCTATTTAAAATGGAAAATTGAACATGTCTAGTAACTTGTTTATTAAAATACCAAATTCACACTCTGTGGTGGCTTCATCTAGTAATGTGGCACACGTTTCTGCGTGGTGTTTTCCATTTTAGAAAGTGTATCTATGTCGTGTAACAAAAAAAAAATAACAAAAACGAAAAAAACTGACCACAACTGTAACTTTCGTAAGCTAACGTGTGTGGGTATTCTTACAATCCATAAACTGTGACTGCCTTCAGTACAGTAAAATTGCCAGAGATACATTTAAAGTCTCCATTATGGATATTTTACTGTGTCATTATCTGATTATTCTGATTTTTAAAGTTGATTATAACAAATTTTGCCAAGAATTTTGAAAATCTTTTTGAAAGGTCGTGGCAGTGGCGCTGCATTTTAGGACAAAACCATGAAATTTATACTTATTGGAGTTAAATTCATACGTTATGCAATGCTTACAGCACTTAATTTACTTTATATTTCTGAGCAGTGATACATGGTGCCTGTGTTGACCCAGCCTTACATGGTCCTTAAATTGAAGTAAGCATTCACAACAAAGTGAATTATGGGGGGAAAAAAAATCCCATAAATTTAAACTATATAACTAGAGGAAAAAAGCTAAGTGGTGATGTATATATCACCATGTGAACGAGAAAAGTCTACTAATATGCAGATGCCTTATTATAAAACCATTGAAAACTAATAACTGGAAAGCATAGGTGAGATGAGCCTTAACTATAGACAAACAGCTTTCAAGCATAAAATATATGCAATCAGTATTCCTTTTTGTAAAAAAAAAAACTTCCTTGACACTTGAAACTTGAGGCACTACCACAAAGATCAGAAAATTGTCACTGCCAGCGGTAGTGTGCAGATCAAATCCCAGAAGTATATCATATATATGTGTATATATATGCGATATATCTCATCAGCGTTTTTTCTTTCAAAAATCCCACAAACATGTCATTGTACGTTTTATTTATGGTTAATAAAAGGAGACGCCTAAGTAACGTGAGTAAACGTTTTCTTTTTTTTTTTTTTTGAACTTTTGCTATTTAAAGAAATACCTTGTTTCTATTTTCACATAATTGTCAACCGTAATACAGCCTAAAAAAAAACGAATCTGTGGATGCTATGAAATTTGTTCATCCTATAAAATAGTCATAGGGCTCTCACCTTGTCTTAAAAACAAAAAACGCTTAAAATCTGTAATTTCTTCAACATTTTTCTTAAGTGTATCTGCTTAGGTTTCTCATAGTGTTAGAAACTCATTGTTCATTCATTGAAGTCGATAAACTGCCAAATTGAAGTGTAATGGGCTCTTATCTGTAGGCAAATTTTTTTTTTCCCACGGACAGGAAACACGTCTCTCACCTGTTTGTTTATTAATAATAACCCCTCTCATTAGAAAAATGGACAGCAAGCTTACTCACAGTCTGATTATGCTGCTTTAGCAATGGTTAGAGATCATTGACATTGATGTGATAATTGTTTGTTACATATTTTACCGCATGTTACTGTGTTACATGTATGGCCTGAGCTTTTAAAACTTGAAGATAAAAAGAAAAAAATCTCTCTCCACTTTCCTCAGACCCAGATTTTCTACATAAATATTTATTAATAGGCATAGCCTCTTTCAGGTACTTTTTTCAGCCTTGAGTGAAACTTAAAACTGAAATCAATAACTTAACACAATAATTGCTGGATGAATAGGATGGATTGGCATGTCCTGCTGTAAGTGAAACGGCTGCATTTAGTGCATGTGTGAGTTCCATTTAAAGGGTACCTATTTGACCTGAGGTCAGAAAGCATCTGAGTGATTGATACTGTCTCATCAGGTCAATATTTGAAAGAAACAAACCGATGCTAAATTTTGACATTATTCTTATAAGTAAGGAAAGTGCTACAGAACCACTGCATATACTCCAAATGTACAACGTAGACCTTAAATATTTTAACTCATATGTTTTTAATTTAAACAAATCTCCACTGATACAAATAGGTTTCAGTCATTGCTTCCTGTGCCGTTTTGTCATGCATTTACAGAACACATTCATATAAACAATTTAGCAAAAATTATGTTCTCCGTTTTAACCAAAACATTATTTGGTCTTGCATGTTGTATTTACACAAGATAGACAAACATTGTATATATACACAATTTGCTTCATACCTTTTGTGCAGTGAATTTGAATTATATTTGTCTATTATTTGTTTAGCTGTAGTTTTCCTCTATATTGGTTTTCTTTGCATTTACGAAATTGCAGATTTTTGAATACAGTATTTAGTGGGTAAAGGATAATAAGCCATTAATGTCTCTACATGGGCAAGCTTTCAGATATGGAAGTTTTTTCTATATGAAATTGGACACGACTGAAAGTTAACATTTTGCACTGAATGCAAAGAAAATTGTTACTGTGATAAATTTTAATTGAGGACAATATGGTAAAAATGTATGCGTTTAATTTCTGCATGGTGAAATCATTTTGTATCTCCTGATTTCACAGCGCCATAGAAATATCCCCTGATTTGGAATTCTATAATAATAATAATAATAACAATAATAACAATAATAATAGTTGGTTTAACTGCACTAAAAGTCACATTTTAGTACTGAGGTGAGCAGATCTTCCTATTTTAAAACATACAATTTAACATGGATTGTCTTTTGGGAGACCTGTTAGTACAGTAGCTGACATACCCCTAAAGGTAACTGTTAACTTATCAGTGAGATTGATTGATTATTTTAGTTTTTCTGTTTGTGTGTGGCTGATGTTTTTTTCTGCGTGATTTTATCTGCTTTTTATTTGATTTGTATTCAATGACTATGGTAAATATCTACAATTCTCAACATAGCATTATGTACCAGTTGAATTAATGGGCACCATTACTATTTACTTCAGTAGTACCACTTCACAAGCCAATAAACTCATATTTTGTATTTACACAAGTCTTTTACTATGAAATACTTTTTACAGGCACTAAACTTTTAATCCATCAACATATCTTACAGATTATAAGGATGGCTTAAGATGTAATACTTTCTTGCAAGCTTTTATAAACTAGTGTTAAAGTATATTGGTAGTCTATGTATCAAGTGCCTATTTGTATAGAATAAAGTCCTTTTCCTTAGTAGATGTTTAAAATATCACAATTTACCATTCAGCATATTATTGTAACATGTATTTTAATGTACAGTATACATTTAGAAAATGTTGGCAAGTTTTTTTTTTTTCCCGAGAAATCAGTACTTACAAGTCTATCTAAAAATAACCGGTCGTCATACTTCTAAATTACGAAGCAGCAATAAGAAACAAACTGGCATATGAATCTTTTTATTTAAACAAATGTGTATTTTAGTGGAATAAGCAGTGCATGTTTACGTTTGGATGGAAGCAACATTGCAACATTTAAGTATTTTTATTTATATCCTGTTTGATATATTTACCATTGATCGCTGATTTTAGCTTTGTAATTTCCCTGACTTGTCACACGTCACATTTTTTAACATTGTGCAGTTATTAATGTGTCATTTCTCTTTGCTCTTCCTTACAATAATAATATTTGATGGTGCAGAATAACCAAAGCAGAATCATTAACAGGATTTTTGTTGATCTTTCCTAATTAATATCTTTTATATTTGGTTATTGTTGAATCTAGCTGACAATAACAGTATTGTAAATTTTAAAACTGTATACTTCCCTCAAATAATTATTTATTTAAAATATACCATTTTAGTTTATTTTTTTTAAATCATGTTTACCGTGTTTTTAGGATATTTCTCCCCCAGCATTTTACTTTTAATTAAGAATTATGACATTATGTATCGTTAAGAAAATCATCTGTTGCTTTAAAGCTGCGCTTTTGCCCTTAACATTAATAATGGTAATAAGCAAGTATACAGTTATTTTCAGTATATATTAATTCCAAAAGTAACTGCAATCACAATTGTTAAAAAAGAGAAACAGCAATGGAGGTCTAACTGAAGAATGATTAAACTCATAGTCATAATCAATGGTGCATTAATTTCAGTGCTTTGTGAAAAACAAATACAAATTTTATTGTATCCTGAACCGTAACATTTATCTTTGTATTAACTAACTTGAAACATGCATAACTTTACTGCCCGGAAGTGACTTCTCGTACATTGCTTAAATATGAATGAATATACACGGATATGAAAATCCTGTACATAAAAGCCTGACCTAAACCCGTGGAAGCATGATGGTACGCTTTTCCTGCAGATCCTTTGGCATCATCACAGTTATCACTCAAACTGTCCAAACCGCATCCCATGAAGCCATTAAAAGTTGTAACATTTTTAGAGATTCATAGTATCTTCAATAAATCTAACGCAGCTTCACATTCAATTATTCAAAAAAAAAAAAAAATGCTGTACGAAATGCAAATCATTTAATCTGATTTTTCCTACAGTGAATTACAATATGAGCAGTTTGAAATTGGTATATATATATAAAAAAAATGAACAAAGTACAAGGAAACATGACAACAATGTAACCGAAAGTCATTGTTCTGGGGAGAAACATTATAGATTTTATCAATACAAAGTGTAATGTATCCTAACCTTCTCTATGTGTGATTTAGATTGATTTAGGTCCTGTGTATGATCTTTGATTCATCAGATCAAATATATAAACAGATAGTCTGTGCAAAGAACAATTGATTACATTTATTTAATATGACATATGATATACTTCTGTATTACTTCCAGAACTGGAAAAAAAATGTTAAGATTTACATATTGTGTGCAAGCAATCAAATTCTGGTAACAGTTGAGACTAAAAAGGTTTAATAACAGCCATTACACTTTTGAGACATATTCACTTAATTAAGCAAATTTAGCTAATAGTGAGTAAGACCAGTGTTTGAGAATTTCTACTTTGTCCTTTTTTATCCAGTGTAGCATTTCGACCTGAGTGTTTCAAATCTCCAGAAAAGAACAGTATTTGAAAAATATGACACCATGCCCCACCCCCCCCACCCCCCCCCATCAAGCACGCACAGTGAAACTGCTTTGATATGAATTTATAAAGTCATATCTCATGATAAAATGTATTCCGATTTGGTGCAGAATATACAGTATATAACTGAAACATATATTTATATATATATAAAAAGGATTTTGGGTGCAGTTCAGTTTGATTAGTTTTATGTAGAATATAGTTTCTTGTAATATGTTAAACAATTAGAGTGAATTCCAATCTAAGTCCATCTGAAAAGAATGAATATATGAATGTTGATTGAAGTTCCATGTAGAATCCAAATAAATATTATATATATATATATATGTTGTCTAACCAAGAATGTTCCCATCAAATGAGATCCCCATCAGGTATTTGCAGTCATAGATCCCTTTAAGGAACTGACCTCTTGATTCTTGAATGTTGACAAAAGTATATTATGTATTTTTCATACAGTTATTTTTTGTTGTGATTTCAGTATAGCTGTAATATCTCATATTATTTTAAGAAAGGCTATAGATACCAGAGTCAAAATTTGTCTTCGGAGTAGGATGTCATACAGGACGTTTGCAGACATTGTGCAAACACTGTGCATTATTTTCTTTCAATGCCACAGAATTAATGACATGATAATTATGTGAACGTTATGCCCTTTAAACCAACAGTGCAATAGATAGTGATGTCAGCTTATATAAAAGATAAAAACTGCATCTGTTTCATTAGTTAAATGACCAAAAATACGTAGCAAATTTGACCACCAATATTGTCTGTGCCTTATTCAGTATCAATATTTAGTAATACAGTAGTTTGAGCATCTATAAATCATCTGTCTTCGCCGAGTCATTATTTGAAATTAAATACATCTATTTTATACAAGGTGGCTCAGAAGAAACTATCCACTGGGCAAGATATCTGGAGAAAAACAGTGAAATCTGGAGTTAGGGAAAGATGCGGAATGGATGGGTGGTTTGAGAAGGAGAAAAAAAAAACGAATCAAGCGGATTTTTTTTTTTACCTGTACTTTAAGTTGAGGAAATGAACAGATAGATAAAAATACAAGTTATATATTGTTTTTTTCTGAAAAATATTTGACAGATATTCAGATGAAATTTCTTCAGTTTAGTATGGATTCCACAAGATGCTGAGCTATTATATAATTTCTTTATACTGTTAAAGCCAGAATACTGCCTTTTATTTTTACTTGAAGTGACTTGAATTCTGAGTAACTGCAAACGATGAGCACACATTTAATTAAATCTAATTCTTTTACAAGACCTGGACAATTCAAACCTTAGTCAAAGGTTGTCTCCCACAGACCTACCTGTAAGCTTTTGCTGTTACGTGAGGGAATTAAGTATGTGCATAGGTCCAAGCGTCTGCTCTGAAATGACTTGTTTCCGTGGTTGTTAAGTTTAAGCTGAAATGTGAGTTAGTTAGTGTTTTGATACTGTATGACAGTATTGTGGTATAGAATGTACCTTTGATGGCCTATACCCATGAGAATACAACATAGAATGGAACAGTGAAAGGATGCAGGCACTCTGTTATATATAATGAGAAATATTTATGTAAATTCTCTAATGAACTAGTTCCTTTATATTGCTGTACAATTATGGTCTTCCCATTCTTAATAAAAAGGCCTAAAAATCTATTTTTATTTCTTAGTTATTGATTTAAGCAGGACACAGGACAGGACTGGACAGATCCCTGAAATGGATTCATTGCACACTATTTTGTCAGATCATTTTTATTATTTGCTTAGTACCATGAGACACTTATCTGAATAGTTTGTCGCCATCTGTTCTTGACCAAAGGTATTGTTTTTAAGGCAAGATTCGGTATGTATTGAACATAATTATGCTTCTCGTTTTAGCACTCAGACCCCTTGTGTTGAACATGCTACATACTAGCGAGCTGATATTGTTTGTTTTTGTTGTTTTTTTTTAATCAAAGACCACTAGGGTGGCAGGTCGACATTGACTCCATGGTTGTTGTATTTCATGTCTGGGGTTTATGTTCTATAATGAATGGAATAATGTGAAAAATATCTGAGTGTAGATCCTCAGCATAAAAGCATTTGTTTGCGAATTGGCAATGCTAACATGAAATTTGATCCATTAATATGTGTTAGAGAATTTTATTGTACCAGGAAAAATATACAATTACCGCCTGAAATAAATGTTTGGCAAAGGTAAACAGATCAAGTTTTACAAGTAAAGTTACTCATGACTGATAATCACCGATACAGTAAATTTCTTTCAGGAGTAGCCTGACAGATATAATGCTTAATTGTTCTATTTGGGTTGTTGAATAATGTGAGACAACCCTCCCCTTACATTACAGGCTTAACCTAGATGGGTAGGTTCTAGTAGTGACTATTGTATATTATATTAGTTAATAATCAGGACTGGTATGCCGTTCTTGTTCAACAGCTTTTATAACAAATGCATTTTTTGTTAAATTCCATAAATCAGACCTTCTGATGTGCCATAAAATAACTTTGATCCACTTAACTCAGAAAATAATACTAAAAGCACTACTTGGAGCAATGCTCCTCTCAAAGAACGCCACTCACGTCAGTGCTGAAGCAGTGTGGATGCTGCAGAGATCCAGCAAACCCATAAATACACTAATGTCACTTAAGCTAGCTTAATCGAGGGTCTGGAGTATGCCACAAATTGAATAATCTTCTGTTACTGGTCAGAATAACAACCTTCATAACATTTGCTTTTTTTCCCCGTGTTTATTTTACTTATATAAAATAATATGATTTAACATTTATAGTAATTGCAGTGTATTTCTTGAACGAATGAAACAACTAGATTGGTGGGACACATTAGTTACAAATTTGGAACAATCAATTGACACAGCAGTTTTATATTGTGTTTTTTTTTTATTCTACCCAGTGTTACATTGTAGACAATCTAATTAGAATAGGGCTGAAATGTAGTATGTCTTAACATACTGGTATTTTTTTGTAAAAATTTTTCGGCAGTGTTAATTCCCAGAAGCTTCCCAATTCAAGCAATTAGGCATTTCATTAGGAACTCTCCGATACTCACTAGAGAAATTATCAGCTTTGTTTATACCAGTCCTAAAATTTCGAAAGGTACGGCAATCCTGAAGTGATTTATGTTGAAAATTTCAAGTAAAAAAACATGCTTTTTTTGAATAAAGGACCAAATATCCTATTTTGGAATGGTATATCGACATTTCTTCTTTAATTATAAGAAAAACCATCATTTAATTCCAAATCGTATTTTAATTGCACACTGGGAATTTTTTCCGATACTGTGTGAGAACAAGGTCAATCACAACTTGTGCAGGAGGGGTCAGCATGAGTGAGGCTGTGGCTGGTATATGTTATATGTCGTCACATAGCCAGTTCCCCTGATCTCAGCTTAAATATCTATTTCTGGTGAATCTGTTATAGAAAAAGATTACTACTTTGCATGATTAATTGTCTTGTCGATGGGACACTAATAATGAGTAACAGTCACCGATACATTACAGACTAATATAAATGATGTTTTATTTCGTTAAAAAGCCTGAGTCTGCATCATTCCAGCTTAGCACACTAGTCAAAGAGATTAACTAATAACTAATACTTCAGCATACTAACTCAGTGTAAACGTGAGTCCAGTTTGGCATGACATTCTCAGTGTCTCCTTATTTAATAACACATTGTAAATGTAACATTACAATTTTAGTACAAGAGATCAGAGTCCCTGATCATTTTAAGACCGTAAACTGAATTTTTATTTTAACTTTTTCTATATCCCATATTTCTGGAAAAGACCCTTGTTATTCAGTATTGCCTATATTTTGTACTGTGTTAAAGAACCTACAGATATTTTTATTGCCCATCTTTTTGGCATTCTCATTCGTGATTTCATCTTGAATTACAGAAAATAAATAATAATAATAATAATAATAATAATCTTGAAAACCAAGCTTTTGTGGTATCTAAATGGAAAAACCAAGTTTGCCCTTAAGAATATGCTGCAGTATTTTTGTTTCAACTTGTATCCTTGTGTTCAGAGATGGTTTAATTATGTTTCTATTGTTGTGATGAAATGAAACAAGTTTGTTATGTTATAACTGCTGTTTTGAGGTAGATAGTAAGTGGATTTATTTAAAAAAAATTGTGGGTGTTTGACTTGTCAGGAACACTGGACTGTGAGTGTGTTTCCAAATATTTAATGACTAAGGACTACAATTAAAGAACTAAACATAATCATTGTGGAAATCAACATTTTTATTCCCGTTTCCCACAAAGGCTGGAAAGCTACCCTGCTTCAGAGGGAACTGCTTAGAATGAGCACTCATCCTAACTACTCAAATTTTGTCAGTACAAAATTTGTCGGAGGGCAGGATATTTTTACCCCCAGTTCATTTGGTTTGGCACTGGAAGTATTGATTAAAGTAAGCAGAGATGACATGTATGGCACTGGTATGAATGACATCCAGTTATGGAGATAATCCAAAGCAAAACAAGTGGCAAAATCTATATTCCCAACCGAAATAGTTCTGCACATGTGATAAAGGTGAAAAAAAGAAAACCGTATGTGACTAATGATCCCATGACAAAGAAGTTCAGAGATTTGCACTAGTCAGCTATGTTTTCTTGGATTAATAGCAATATACTTGAGAGGATAAACGCACTTGCAAATCAAATAAATTTGGAACTCTGTATTGCACTATGATAGTGCTGTGTAGAAGATGACATCTGAGAAGGATTTTTAATTTCTGCATTGATATGTGAAATCTGTAGTTATACATTTCAGGCATGTTACCGTCGAGGTCTGTATGATGATATATGATAGCTTGAACACATTATTGAATAATTTTACTTTATTTGCAATTAAACCATTAATAGTACAATAGGTAAAATAGAGAACAATAGAGTTGTGGGCACATTATTTTCTGTTTGTTTCCTCTAGTGATATGTTTGGACAAATGGAACTGCACTTAAATGCCTTTAGTGTAATTACACTTAATAAGAATTTAAAAATTGGATGGACACCAAAATAAACTTGTTATGTAAAAGGAATTTTTTAAATTGCCTTTCACAGTAAAGTTTCTCTTCTCTGACTGATGGAAGGAAAAAAAGTAAATGGATTTAAAGGCTTTCGAGAAAGATTGATATATAAAATCAGTACACTCATGATCGCAATGATTTTTGTTGTTGTTGTTAATATCATTATTATAATTATAATTATAACACTAATAATAATAATAAAATAATCTAGAATGAATAAAATAGCAATAGTAGCTATCCTGTTATTACAGCTTTGTGGTGTTGCTGAATAACGATGTTGCAGTTTGTCTAAATCTGTTGCGTGTTTGAGGAAGCAAAGGTGCGTGCCTTCTTGTAGTTTTTTTGGTGAGCTTATTGCTGTTCAGAAGCTGAAGCCAGCCAATTGTGTTTGCACTAAAACCAAATGCTTTTGTGATGTAGAGTGTGTAAGTAAGCGTGTTGCTTCACTTTGACAGTATGCATGAGTATGAAATTGGCAAGTCCCAGGGCTAGGAGAATCATTTGTCGAATCACTGCTTAGAAAATCCCCAGAAATAATCTATATTCCATGTCGTTTTTAGATTTGGTACTATCCCATCTCAACATAAATATTTATACTGATCTATAATTCCACTAAAAATAATTCCATTCAATAAATAGTTGTGATACATTAAAAAAAAAAAAAGATGAAAACATGGTTTTTGTATGAAAATGCACTTACTGTTGTAATATAATGTATGAGGTCGCCTCAAGACCATTGGCCAGTTTGTTTGGTTTATTTATGTAATTATATTTTCTGTTGTAGACTTATTTTCTTTGACAAAAAAATTAGTTGAAGAAAAAAAACAAAAACAAATGCTTTGTCTTTGAAATGCACCTTATTTATGCTGATCTGAAAGGAGCTGATTGGCAGTCCAGTATCTCTGTTTTAGTACTTTACTTCACAGCATGTTTTACTTCAGTGTATTCTTTGGTTGTTTTCAACATTATGCTTGTTTTACTATACTGCCATACATATTAATAAAAAAAAACCTTTATCTATTTTCTAGAAATATTTAAAGGGATGTGCCAAAGTGTTAGAGGCGATCTCCCAAGTTCATTTAATTCATTTGTTTGTACATTCTTCCCTCTTTCTTTAGTTACAGCAATGGTATGTGCTTTATAAAATCATACATGTACACTCTATAAGTGCGTTAAACAGTTTATTTTAGCAACCGTATCCTTACTTGACATTTACACTTAGCCCTGTATTTCACGTATATTTACTAGTGATGTGTATATGTCATAATAAAGAAAATTGCCGTAATGCTTCATTATGTTACATATTATTGTGACTTTTTTCGAAATACTGTGAAGACTTATCTTGCATATACTTTATACAGAAGTATTAAGCCTTAATACAAAAGTCTAAAAAAAACTTGGTGTGGAAGAATAAACTGATTGTTGCTAAGTAAGGATGATTTTTTGTAAATGTTACCAGCACTTTTTTGTAATTTTCACTTTCTGAGGTATTGTACAAGTTCACGCTGTTTGTGAAGTTTGAATATGAAGGAATAAAAACTCTAGTACTTTCCTGTACATTACTGAATGTCGGACGTGTGTTTTTATTTTGCAGTCTAACAGCTTACATGTTTTCATTTAGCGCCTCTGAAAGATCTGTAATAGCACGTTGTACAGAAACACACAACAAAGCATATGTGGACAATATATGTTTTGTAATAATGTCAACATACATTGTTATCATTTTTAACCTTTTGTCGCTACAGAGTAAATCAAGGAAATGCATTGAGACATCCATGATTCCAGAAATTCATGTTACCATTTAAGGGACGATCAAATGTCTCTTTATTTTGGTATTTAATGTATTATATTTTAGCGTAATATATTTCACATCTATGAAATCTATTTTAAGAAATCATTTTAAGTGATAGACTAAGCATGTCAATTTACTTTTACCAAGTTACCACATATTTTTTGCATTACAATATTCTCTGCTAAAAACAAGCCATTAAAGTAAATTGAGAAAATAAAAATCACACCACCCTTTGCAAAAATATATAATAAAAAAAAATGATTATAATTGACATAAATAATAAGAGCCCTGCGATCCAGTAAGATAAGTGCTTTGGAAAATGGATGGATGGATAAATAATAAGAGAACAAGTTTCATGGATCCACCTGGTCAGGAGTTGTTTTGTCAATTCTGTGTCACATTTTTACGTGCTATACCTCTAGTATATACCCTTCTGGGGTCATGCCAGACATTTCTAGGCAATATCCAGCTCAGGGAGACCTCATCTTCTAAGTATGCAAGATATTCTCTGCAAAAACATCATAAGGGGTGTCCAGGTAATATTTATACCAAAATAAATCATAAGAATCAACATGAATAATATGTTGAGCCAATAAAAAAAACAATTTATCTACAACATAATTTATTCAAATACAGACATCTCCAAAACACTCTCTGCATGGTTTCTGTCTTTCGGCGTCAGATATGCTTCTTCAGACACGTCATTTTGCATGACCCAAACTTGTAAGCTTTATGTATTTATTAATATTAACCTTCATATTATGATTTGAAGGTTTTTCGATTTGCTTATAAAATGAGGTGGAACAATCCTACATTTCCGACATGCACTTGGCACAAGGTTCCAAGATAACAGAAACTAGTCTGTATGATGCTGTTTTACAGGTAAGTAAATGTTTTTTTTTTTTGCGTGCGTTATGCATATTTGCAGTTTTATACATATATTAGCTAAGGAATTGCAGGCCACAAGTTCATGATGCAGCCTGAAGAGGATCATGCTACACACAAATTACAGATCTATATCTTTGTGGAGATACTCCATTCATTTCTATGCGCATAACCCTACAACTTTAACCCCTACCCAGCCCTAACATTAACCACAAGTTTCCGAACAAAATTCGAGACATTTGACATTTTTAGTTATTTGACTGCAGTCACAAATTTTTGTAAAATTGAGTTTCCTCATGTGGGGATTGAAAAAAAAATGTCCCAAAAAGGTCAAAATAACAGGTTTTTATCACATTGTGGGGACATTTGGTCACACACACCCACGCACACACACAACAGTGTGAATCACTGAGCCACCATGCTTCCCTGTCTGTATAAATATACAACCATCCATGTTCAAACTGCACACCCAGGACAGGGCTGTGGGGCCTGGAATCCTTCCCAGGCAGCACAGGACACAAGGCTGACATGCCAGCCTATCACATAGATCAGAGTTTCCCAAAGTGCGAACCGTGGTCTGGATGCAACCGCAAGTTAATTACCAGGCAGTAATGCATCTTATGAATCAATATCGTTAACGTAAAAAAGGCTTAATGTGGTTTAAAGTACAAAAACATAAGTACAATCATCAAACTTCACACACATATATCTCGTAATAATTCCCCCACAATGACAGTCTCAAAACGGTCAGTGAGTGTTAAAAGGGTCTCATTATTGTTATTTACTGATGTCTATGTTGAAGGTCATTGTTGATTTATTAAAGCTCATGAAATTTTGTTTTGTTATTGAAAATTGGTCCTGGCCTCTGACTTTGAGCAAAAATCTGATGTGGATCTTTGACCAAAAAGTTTGAGACTCCCAGACACAGATTTAGTGGTTTGCTTAACTGCATTTCATTGAATTGCACAAGGTTCCCAAAGGAAGACCATATGATACTGGGAGAGCCAATGCTGGTCAGCCTATTAGGTGACATGGTTATCCTCCTAGGGTGCTGGCTTAGGGCGCTGACAGCGAACCTCGCCCAGGGCACTGGCTTTGGGTGCTGAGTGAAGCTCGTATTGGGCACTGGCTTAGGGCTCTGACGGTGAAGCTCACTTTGGCTGCTGGCTTAGGGCTCTGATGGTGAAGCTCGCCCAGGGCACTTTGGGTGCTGAGTGAAGCTCGTATTGGGTCCGGGCTTAGGGCGTTGACAGTGAAGCTCGCCCAGGGCACTGGCTTTGGGCGCTGAGTGAAGCTCGTATTGGGCACTTGTTTTGGGCTCTGACGGTGAAGCTCACCTTGGCTGCTGGCTTAGGGCTCTGACGGTGAAGCTCGACTTGGGCACTGGCTTAGGGCACTGGCTTAGGGCACTGACGGTGAAATTCGCCTTGGGCACTGGCTTAGGGCTCTGACAGTGAAGCTCGCCTAGGGCACTGGCTTAGGGCTCTGACAGTGAAGCTCGCCTAGGGCACTGGCTTAGGGCTCTGACAGTGAAGCTCGCCTAGGGCACTGGCTTAGGGCTCTGATGGTGAAGCTCGCCTTGGGTGCTGGTTTAGGGCACTGGCGGTGAAGCTCGCTGAGGGCGCTGGCTTAAGGTGCTGGCAGTGAAAGTCGCATAGGGCACTGGCTTAGGGCACTGACAGTGAAGCTCGCCATGGATGCTGGCTTAAGCCGCTGAGAGTGAAGCTCATCTTGGGTGCTGGCTTAAGGCACTGACAAAGAAGCTCACCTTGGCTGCCAGCATAGGGCTCTGACGGTGAAGCTCACCTTGGGCGCTGGTTTAGGGCTCTGACGGTGAAGCTCGCCTTGGCTGCTGGCTTAGGGCTCTGACGGTGAAGCTCGCCTTGGGCGCTGGCTTAGGGCTCTGACGGTGAAGCTCGCCTTGGGCGCTGGCTTAGGGCTCTGACGGTGAAGCTCGCCTTGGGCACTGACTCAGGGTGCAGGCGGTGAAGCTCGCCTAGGGCTCCACATGGGCTTCACCTGGCAAACAGCACGCACACAGAAACAAGGTGTGTGCCAACAGCGCCACTTAGTGTCAGAGCCTGACAATGAAATTTAATTAATTTTTGAGGAGAATTATTCCTTTAGCATCAGAAATGGTAAAACTTGGGTCTGGCCCCTATAGGTAAAAAGGGCATCCCAAAGAATTTTAGCAACCTACAGCATCACTGTTACCTTTTATTAAATGAGATACGATAGAATTCAGTCAAGTTTTCTAGCTAGTGTTATCGCATTTAACCACTAGTGGTGTGTCTATTTAGATGCAGTTAGTAGAACTTACCTTTTCCTGACAGCCACCTATGTGATACTGCTATGTATATAATGGCTCATCAGCTAAGGCCAAATTTCATGGAAGATTTACCGGTAAATCGGTATGGTGTTGAGTGTGTACAGAGGACTACCCACCTGGGTGCGGTTGACCTGGATCCTGCTTGACATGAATTATCTCCTTAAGCAGTCATGAGAGACAAGTATGGCTGTACGATATTTTGAAAAACCTCAAATATCATAATGTTTTTTGGGAAAAATATTTGGGAAAAGGAATCGAGAATTTACCCAAAATAAACTTTAGACAAAAACAACTTATGTTCTGCCAACAGAGTCTGTCAGATCAGTTGGAGGTGTTGCCGTGACTTTCGCAAGTAGATACAAAGCAGTGTTGACAAAGCAAAGAGCATACAGTGTTTTGATGACCAGATCGATTGCATTTCTCCTTCCCGCGATTTTATGAAATGCACCACACTGTATTTGCTTACGATTGGCTTGGAGAGCAGACACAGAGCTTATGTAAAAGCAGTGGCTTATTTGTTTTTACACCGATTTTTTTTTTTTTAACATACAGTAGCTAATGTCGAAAAGGTACGATCATTAACATCGCAGAGCTTGAGAGGTTTGCCTTCCCATGACACATTAAAAATGTTTTAGTGAAACTTACTGATGATCAAAAATAGGCTTGGGTGGTGTTAAAGTGACACGGTCTATCATTTGCCCCCCCCCCCCCCCCAACTAATTTTAATCACCAAAACTTCAAATGATCTGAATAAGAAAGAATGATTTTGCAGATACAAGGCTTTTTCAGGAGATACAAAAAAAATAACTATTTTCCTGCAGCCTCATTGCAGTTTATGACTTAGAAGAAAAAACAAACATAAAGAAGCCAGTTTTGTATTGATGACTTTTATTTAGATCAACAAATAATGCATCACTAATGTCACAAGGTTTGCAGTGGCAGTGAGTATGACAAAGTGATAGGAACGAAGTATCCATCTTCATTGCCTATTATAACATTCAATGTAATTATGAAGGAAAACTCATTTTGTTTTACATATTGGCACAGAGAAATAAGTTCTGGTGATGAATAGTGTGCTACCCACTGTGTTCCTTCTCAAGAAGTTATACGAGTTTTTTTTACTGACTGGGTCCATTGACTCAGATTCCGACCCCAGACTGGTTTTCCTCTCTTATTAGGGCAATCACAAGATTTTATTGGCAAAGAAATGCCCCAGATAAATTGCCCTATAAAATCCTTATTATCTTGGAGGACTATTTTTTTATTAAACAAGTTAATGTGCATTCTTCAATAGACAGATGAACCAAAACCACCTGAGCTTTGGTTCAAGAATAGTACATCGCAAATCTCCCATTTACAAACAAGCCTAGAATATCCAAAAAAGCGTTACAAAGACTATATTACTATCAGCATCACTTTAACCACATGATGGAACTCAATTGAAATTCTTAAGTAAAGCCTTCCACCTTGCACTTATTCTCCATTTTGGCATATTCTTTTGTTTTCTAATAATAATAATCTATTTCTTTCCCAACACAGTCAGAGAGGAACAACCAGCCTTGGACACCTGTTTCGTGATGGCCCGCTATGACCTTTAAACCTCATACAAAGACGCTGCCATTTGCAGTGCACCCATTAAGAAAATAATTAATATTATAAACATTAATACTAAGAATTTAACTTTTCTTAAAACTCATATGGTATAATTTTTATTGATAATAATAAAAAAAAACACTGATTTAGACAGGCTGAAGGGCAAGGGAATCTCAACCTTCTTAAAGATACAAAAGAGCACAAACTTCACAGATGACAAAACATACATATATATTAGACAGGAACGGCCTAAACCAGGTCTGATTGATTAACAAAATATTCACAGCTGAGCCTAATTACCTTTCATTAACTTGGGGACAAATACACGTTCACACTTAATAACTGCACATTTGAGTTCAATATAACTGGGGCAACATTACTGGAGCTCCCTTCCGTACTACTAGAAACAAGAAAAAAAGACCTAATTGAATTTCAAAAAGCTAGAGAAATGGAGAAACTCATATCAGTGGTGAAAAGGTTTTCTGGTACACTTTCATCCAACACAAGGTTAACGTGAGCCTGGATTCTATCATGAGATATTCAAGGCAGGTGTCCCAGTCTATCACAGGGTACAAACTCATTTTATGAGCGGTTTTGAGTCCACAGTTCAGCAAGTCAAAAGTTTCTAGATTGGAACTCTCCCCCCACCACCCACCTTCTAGGAATTATTAATGGCACAAATAATTCCAGGAGCATCATAAACTTTTTTTCTCAAAACAATTATCTGTCCACGTATTACTTACGATATATAATTACTTGGTAATTCAAATTACGTTTGTTAAACCTAAACGCGGATGACACGCCACTGACACGCAAAATGTTAATATTAACATGTGGTTTAGTCATCTGACCGACTTGAAATTCAAGTTTTATTATATGGGCTTGATATAATTTTAAACCACTTCTCTTTACATTTCTCTTTACATTTTTATATATTTTGGCAAGAACATTATCATAGGCAAATTCTGTTGAAATATAACAGGAGAAAATACCAGAGCGCCTTGACTTGTTTGAATGCTGATTATTAGCTGGCAAGGAACTCTTATTTTGAAAGGTATTTACCGGAACTGTTTCGCTACCTTGTTGCCAGCCGGACTTGACGTGGAAATCGAATTGGAGATGCTGCTTAAGGAGGAAACTCGCCTGTTATGTTCTATGAAGTTTGTTGCTGAGGCGTCATGTTAGATTTTTCTTCAACGACTGCAGGTAAAATCGGTCTCACTAAGTAAATAAGAAGTAAAAGCTGGCGTAATTATTCTTAATTCATTATCATTGTTATCTGTAAATGCGTTGATTTGTTAAATAGAAACAAACTTGTGCTGAAACGGGCAACGCGATTGTTTATACCTGAATCATAAACCTGAAATAATTTAATTACGTAACATATATTGTATTAGTAACTGCATACATGAAGTTGGCTCTGTGACATTACGTAGAACGCGTAGGGCGCAAATTCTAGTTACCGAGTTAACTAGTAAAAATTAAATATGAGGTTTAATCTAACAAGGTACGTTGTAGTGTATAAAGGAGGCAAGCAAAATTTAAACAGGGGAAAATTCTGTAGAATATAACACTACTTTTAATTCTTATGTATTGCATATTTTAATCATTTTTTCCCCATATAGTTAACGCGATTTAGTGCTAATGTAGGCATTGGTAGCGAAGCCAAGGAGCTTGAATGACGTTGATTCTGACATGGATTCCGATTTTTGTTTATACATAATAGATTTCTAAATAGGTACCTATAGCGCCAAAGTGACTAAGGCTTTATTTGTGCGGAGGTGCCTCATTATTTATTGTTTTAAATGATTACAGGGACGTCATTCTTCGTAATTGAAGCGTGAAAATATCTTATCGTTAAGTAAAACACCGTGTTCCTCTGGTATTGTTTTAAGGCGAGGTTGTGTAGGAAACATGTCTGAGGAGGAATGCTGAGTTGGCTGCCGCGGAATGCTGTCAGGGTGCCGGCGTCAATATTAACTCGGGTTTCCTTGTTGTTTTTCCCGTTTCTTCACAGATTGCTGTCAGAAGACGTGAAATTTGCTCCTGCTTTCTTCTTTTAGAGCCGCGTAAAGGGGGGAAAACATCAATAAGTTCTCGTTGAGGCTCTCCCTGTGGAAAATATTCTTCTTATAGTAATGAATTAAGATATTAGCTAATTTTATAATCTAGACAATTTGGGGGAAAATAAATCTGGAAGTGAGGGCTTGTCTTGTGACTACAATTTTATGTGGCCATGAGATAGAGACAAGTGTAGTTAGCATTATTTTACTTTTGAAAAATAATCTGGCTGTGAGCATGTTTTTGGCCCTGTTCAAGTGCCTGCGAAAGGGAAAATATTTCATACTTATCCTGTTGTCTGTTTCGGTCTTGGCCTGGATTGCCAGTTTTGCCAGTGATATAGTGCGGGAGGTGCCGAACACATTTTTGCTATGGTCGAAAACAGATAAGCCTACCAAAAATGTTATACATGAACAAAAACCTGATCTCATGGAGGAACTATCAAGTAAAAAAACACATTTGGACGCAAGTACTCCATCTCTTCAGAAAAATTGCCCTCTCCGATCACCGCTTCTATGTGAGTACTCAGAGTGACAGTGCTGAATGTCTTTTTGCATTATTGCTTGCCATCGTGAAGGTATATTCAGCATCAGCATGGAAGGTGGCAAATCCCATCTAGGCCTTGCATGTGTGGAGGTTGTGTATATGTTCTTCATGTTATGTGGCTTTTTCCATCCATCCAGAAAACTTGCTGTTAGCCTCACTGGTGTCTCTAAATTGCTTGCAGTGCCATGTGACGGACTGGCCTCTCGTATAGCTTGTACCCCAGGCTTTGGCCCTGTGACAGACTGGCCTCTCGTATAGCTTGTACCCCAACCTTGGGCCCTGTGACGGACTGGCCTCTCGTATAGCTTGTACCCCAGGCTTGGGCCCTGTGACGGACTGGCCTCTCGTATAGCTTGTACCCCAGGCTTGGGCCCTGTGACGGACTGGCCTCTCGTATAGCTTGTACCCCAGGCTTGGGCCCTGTGACGGACTGGCCTCTCGTATAGCTTGTACCCCAACCTTGGGCCCTGTGACGGACTGGCCTCTCGTATAGCTTGTACCCCAACCTTGGGCCCTGTGACGGACTGGCCTCTCGTATAGCTTGTACCCCAGGCTTGGGCCCTGTGACGGACTGGCCTCTCGTATAGCTTGTACCCCAGGCTTGGGCCCTGTGACGGACTGGCCTCTCGTATAGCTTGTACCCCAGGCTTGGGCCCTGTGACGGACTGGCCTCTCGTATAGCTTGTACCCCAGGCTTGGGCCCTGTGACGGACTGGCCTCTCGTATAGCTTGTACCCCAGGCTTGGGCCCTGTGACGGACTGGCCTCTCGTATAGCTTGTACCCCAGGCTTGGGCCCTGTGACGGACTGGCCTCTCGTATAGCTTGTACCCCAGGCTTGGGCCCTGTGACGGACTGGCCTCTCGTATAGCTTGTACCCCAGGCTTGGGCCCTGTGACGGACTGGCCTCTCGTATAGCTTGTACCCCAGGCTTTGGCCCTGTGATGGACTGGCCTCTTATATAGCTTGTACCCCAGGCTTGGGCCCTATGATGGACTGGCCTCTCGTATAGCTTGTACCCCAGCCTTGGCCCCTGTGACGGACTGGCCTCTCGTATAGTTTGTACCCCAGCCTTGGCCCCTGTGACGAACTGGCCTCTCGTATAGCTTGAATCCTGGCCTTGGGCCTAGCCAAGGCAGCATAGAGAGGAGAGGTAAGGAGCATGCGCTGATTAAAGCCACCACATGACAATCCACCTCAGAGATGAGAACCTGAGTGCAGCCATGTGGTGGGTGACACCTCAGCACCACACTAGCCTAAATGGATCAGTGTGAGTTTTTTCCAGGGCTGGAGTGACTATCCTGCCACCAAAAGCCAGCATAACATACCTGTAAATGCCCAGCGACTGCTGTCTGTTTGCTTGATATTCTTAGCTACTTTGTCTCGTTATCCTATTTCAGAACTAAACTTGTTCAATTCAAAACTAAACTAATCTTCAATTCAATAATGCTTTGAGTTAAGTAACGGAGGTAAAATATCTCTGAAGAATGTCTGGCTGGTACTCAAGGAAGTTTGGGAACCACCGCACTAGACAAATAAGCACTGTAAGCACTGTGTATTTTTTTAATGAAATAGTGGGCATTCAGTTGTTATGGGCATTACATTTACAGCTGAAAATACAGCTTATGAATGCCGCACGTCTAACATGCATTACACGTTGATTAACCTTGTATTATTGCTTAGGGGGAACTGTTATTGCATTATGTGCTGCACTCATCCACCAGTAAACGCATCAGGAGCATTGTAATTAATGCTGGACGCAATGCATACAATTACATGTTGATTTTCAGGACATTTGTGGAAGTTGAATAAGAAACAGTTAAGTGGGAAAAAAAAACCACATGTAGCATAGCAGGCTACCAGCATACTGATAAATTCCACAACGGATTTGCATGTCAGTAGGTGCTGTAGTTTAGGAGATTAATTCACCATTGCCTGTATTTCTCATTTTATCCTGTCACATTCATTTTTGACCCTGTCCAGTGAACAGTTTTATGAAAATTGTCTGTTGCTAGGTCATGCAGTATAGAAAGAGCTGGTGTCTGAAGAAGTCCTAATTACGCAGTATTTGTGAAATCGGTGCATAAATTATTCATTGAGCCGTGATAGTTTTTTTTATGCACTAATTTTGAAAATTAATCATGCTGTGAAAAGAAGTTTTATGAATTATAATTTTTAATTTTTATAATTATTGAAATTTTGCTAAGGTGTTCGGTTGGAATTTGGAATGCATCACGCAGGTTGTTACTTATTTTTGTGAGTTCACTGTTATCCCAAGACTATTGGTTACTGTAGGACTGTATTCCAGTTAATCTTAAATAAATCTTAAATACCTTTTTGCAATGAATGAGTGTAACTACCCTCCGCCCCCCTGCCCCCTCCTTCGCCCCTATTTATAGAACCCACCTTGGCATCTGCTCAGATATGCAGGTCTAACGCTCTTTGCTTCTCAGTCTACATTACTTGGTGTTTTTATAAATGTGGGATGATGTTTCACTCTCTCTCCAAATATTGCCTTATAAATAGTGACGACTCATAAGAACCTTCTTACAGTTTACAAGATGGGTTTTCTTTTCTCCTCTTAAAAGCATAAAATTGAAATATCACAAAATAAGCATCAGACCATCAAAATAATGCAGCCTCAAGAAACTGAATACATTTCAAGGTCCGCTATAAAAATTAATTTATCATTTTTATGTTCCAGCAGCCTGCACCTTTATTAATAACTAACGAGGTCATTGCAGTGATGCAGTAGGATTGTACTCTACCTGTCCATCCTCCAAATAATCGTTTGATCGCAGCGATGAATAGGCTGGTGCACTGACTTTCTTTGCTATTTGTCCATGGTTTAATTCACCTCACTCCTATTTGCACTTCAGCTTTCTCAGTTCACTGCCGCACCAGTTAATCGCTTGCTGGGCTTGTTAGCTAGTTACAGTTACAGTTTTGCAGTATGTGCTTGCTTTAAACCACAGCAACATCCAGTGCTGTGAGTGATGAGCTGTATATATGTCTTAATTGTATAAGGAATAGTCATTCTGTAAAAAGTGTAATTACTGCCGAAAACCCATAGAGAATATTCTCTGCGGAATGCAGATTAAAAAAAAAATATGGATATCTAATTTCAGTTCAATTTCCTTAATGTATCAGGTGCAGTTGATAAACTAATAGGGTGCTTTTTTTCTTTCAAATTATAGATTCATCCAGGTTTGTTGGATTCAGTTGTGGAAAAAGAAAAGCTGCTTTTTAATGTTGGCATTAAACTAAATCTGTAAATGCATAACTACATAAGATTTTGCAAGCAGCCTTTGAAGATTTAATACACCCCTGTTGTATATTATAAGATTGATTTAAAAAATTTTTTTTTGCTACAAATGTCTATAGCAAGGTTTATTATTTTAATCAATACCGTCACACTTTGATCAACTATTAATATTTTTGCCGATGTATGACACCACTACAGAATCCGGCAAAAAATCAGCAGGATATTGAGGCATAAAGGATTCGCTCTTTTAAATGTCATCATCATTCAAACCGTGGATGACAACACTGCCTTCTTTTATTATATTGTACATTGATTTCGAGTTGTTGCACAACTGTTGCAACTCATTCCAAGATCTTTTCTGCCTGTCTTTTCTTCAGGATAATTCTGCGAACACGCTCGGAGATGACAGCCCGGTTTATTTTGGTCATTTAAAGCTGTTCCATGTCTTCCTTTGTGATACATTTTAATGGCTTCTCTTCCTAGTATTTTTTTAAAAACTGAAGTTTATATGAATATTATATGAAATATTGGACAGCTTGATGTGTTAACCTTTTAGTGATAATTCTCTTTTAAGTTGCCGTAAACTTAGACAACCGTATTTATACTTTTCACATATATATTTATATTTTATATATATATAACATATATATGTATGTGTGTATATATAATATATCATATATCATATCATATAATATAAAAAAATCCTTGTAGGCAAAACTTGCATATGAGATGGAAGAAGATGAAGTTAAAAAGCCCTTAAGTAGAAATTATAGAATATTTGTCTGATTATTTTTGGTAGGAATTGTAACAAGTATCTAAAGGAGAATATCATTTTAACAATAATATGGTATAAATTGCTGGTAAGAGAACTTCTGAGCTTGGGTCCTGTAAGTTTACTGCTCATTGTTCTTCAGAAGGCTTAGTTGTTTGGTCTGTGATATATCTAAGAACAGAACTGATTGTAACTCTTCTGCTGTAATTAACAGCCTGTACCAATTAATAAGCATTACTGCAACTTCTTTAAAGACATTTCAGTGTTGATGACTTTCCAGCATTAAGCAAATCAGACCGAAAGATGGAAATTATATAAAAAGAACGATTTATAAATAGCTGGAGGTCTTCTCCCAAAAAACGTTAACATAAATTACATGGATTTCTCTAGAAGTGCGGTTGATTTGTAGGAGGTTAAACCAGTGCTTGTGTGGTGAATAAGCCACTGTTTGGGTTAGGTGGGTAAGTTTACTAAAAACGTAATCATGGCGTCCCTTTTGTCCTCTGTAATACTTTGAGAATCTACAGGGGTTGGACACCGAAACTGAAACACCAGCTTTTAGACCCTAATAATTGATTAGTATGGTGTAGGGCCTCCTTTTGTCTTGGGAATGACAGATATGGGTCCTGCACAGCGACCAGGGGGATTTTGAGCTGTTGCTCTTGCAGAACAGTGGCCAGGTCATTATGTTATGCTGGTGGAGGAAAACATTTCCTGACTCCCTCCTCCCAAACACCCCAAAGTGGCTGAATAATATTCAGATCTGGTGACTGTAGGCCATGGCAGATGTTCAACTTCACTTTCATGTTCATCAAACCACTCTGTCACCAGTCTTGCTGTGTTTATTGGTGCATCATCATCCTGATATACACCACCGCCTTCAGGGTACAATGTTTGAACCATTGGGTGATCATGGTCCTCCAGAATGGTTCAGTAGTCCTTGACAATGATGCCCCCATCTAGAACAAGTAGTGGGCCTAGGGAATGCCATGATATCGCAGCCCAAACCATCACTGATCCACCCCCGTGCTGCGGTCTGGGTGCTAAGTCTCACTGGGGCTTCTCCACACCATAACTCTCCTGGATGCGGGAAAGATGGTGAAGGTGGACGAATCAGATGACAATACATGTTTCGCCTTGTCCACAGCCTATGAGTTGGCAGGGGTGCTGCAAGAGATTTACAGCACCAGTGGCTGCGGCTGTGGTTTTATGCTTTTTGGATACAATCCGGGTTAGTACCCAGACATCCCTGTCAGACAGCTTCCTCTTGCATCCACAGTTACTGCACTTGTATGTGGTTTGTCCTTCGTGGTGGTATGCCGACATTACCCTGGATACTGTGGCTCTCGATACACCACAAAGACCTGCTGTCCTGGTCACAGTTCGGCCAGCGAGACATGCGCCAACGATTAGTCCTCTTTGAACCGCGTCTCCCATTATGTTGCACAGATTGCGATATTTTATGTACAGCTGTGCTGTTGCTCTGCTGATTCAGTCTTCACACTCTGCTCTTACTGATGGACTGTGCCATCAGTGAAGATTGGCCACCAGGCCGCGCATATATAGGCATGAAACTTCAAACACTCTACTGGCCAGTATTTCAGTTTCATTTTCCAGCCCTTGTATGTACAGGGTAGACTTTCTGTTATTCAGCCAGTAGCAGTTACCACTGGTTTTGGGTATTTCTTGTCTATTCTGCTTAAATGATGGGGAAGTAACTGTTGTGGCAGGGTGACACAGTTTTGCCTCTGTACAATTCTTAGTGTACTTTAGTAATTCACAAACCCATGTCTCCTACCAGACTGCCTGTATCATCGTGTGATTTGGGTCCAGTTTCAAAGAAATGTTTTCAGTCAGCCATGTCTTACAAATACCATTCTTCCTACCACTTGCCCCTGTCCAATGCACAATAAAATACGTTTGACCTGGTGGCATTGAGGCCTGAAACCTTTTTCAGGATCACTTTCGGTCACTTTTTAAATGTTGCTGGCTTCACTTCTAACCCGTTGAGCTTTCTGTCTGATTCCTTTTTACCTGGCGAATTATCGGATTTAAATAACATCTCCACCCTGAGAGCAAGATTCTCGTTTTACCTTTTCGGACGGCATGTAAGAATTCAAAAGGTTTCGCTCCTCTGTGTCCATCTAGTTAATTGTTTCTGCGATCTGGTTTCCTTGTGGACCTGATTCCTAACTCTTATGGAGGTTGATGTTGTTCGTCTCACCCTTTGAGACCACAGTGCAGTTCCTGCACCCATTACATTTCAGTGCGGCTTCACTGAGGTCCTGCTCTGCTAGGATGGTTGGGGGAATTCTGACTTGTAACTACAGCAATTTTTCTTTTTAATTTAAAACCTTCTACTGCTGTGTTTGAAATAAAAAAATTAAACTGAAAATCTGGGCTTTTTCCCCTAGTGAGTAGGAATGTTAGTTTGTCTGCATGTTTCAGTCTGATTGTGTGTGATATTGGCAGTTCTATCTACAAATTTCCTAAACACCTGATCGTTATAACAGTGCGTACAAATGCATCAATAGACTGGAACGCACCTTTTGAATCCCTGCATATGGTTTTACTCTCTTCCTTGGTTTGTGCACATTTAACCTCCAGAATATATTTGCCTACTTCTCCTCTAGTCACATGCGATTGTCAGGTGTGCTTCCTATTGAATCATCTGGTAATGACCAAAACTACGGCTGCAGTATTCACTAAATAGGTATCATCTTTTCCCTCCGCCATAATGACGAATGTACGTTTACAAGAAATCTCCTGGCAATTTAGCCACGCATTGTGTGCTAAAGCAGTCACAGCACTAATGTAAAAACGTGGTGAGTTTATGACTCTTAAGATGAGTGTTTATATGCGGAACATATTGGCTAAAATGACAACTGCATGCAGGTGCTAGTGATACATATTGTTACAGAAGGCCTACAGTTTTGTATCCTATAAGTGTAGCAATGAGTATTGTGTGGCTCAGGGGACTAAGTCTGTATGCCTCTAATCAGAAGATCGCCGGTTCAGCTTCAGCACGTCTGCGAGTCCTTGAGAAATGCCCTTGACCCCCAGCTCCCTGGGCGCTGCTACAGGTGGCTGCTCTTCACGGACAGCTTACTCTACGAAGAGCAAGTTGAGGGATCAATAAAGTATTTATTATTATTATTATTTATTATTATTAATGAGTCTCGGAAATCTAAAATATACAGAGAACCATTTTTCTTTCTCATATACATGTGCAAGAGAGCAGGCCTCTGGTTTTTGGATCGTACAATCCCTTTATGTTGTGTTGTTGAGAGCGAATTACTCCGTGAGTTTTCCGCGAATTGTTTTGTTCGGAACACCGCTGTCTGGTTGAGTATTTGATTGGGGTTAAGGAAGCATCAAGTTTTTGTACCTCGCCACACGAATGACTGACTTTAAATGTATTGTGACCCACTGGTAAATTTTACTAGGAGTAGGTATCAGTTTAAATATGTGACAGCAATGGATTAATCAGAGTACACTCCTTAGTCATTTTATTAAGTAAAAGTATGACCCCCCCCCTCTTTTGTCTTGAGAACCATTTCAAGCGCAGAGGGGTTACGTGTTCAGAGAAACCCAGAAAAGCTCCTGTTGTCTCATGTCCGGAACCAACGATCACACGATGTCCGACGTTTACAATGTTCAGATTATCGTTGTAGATGTTCTGATATTTATCTGCACAGTAAATGAAGCTCATTTCCCCGTCTGCCTGCTGTACGCATTCAGCTGCAGTCACGTTTGTCTCCGCTTGTAGCTACAGGCTTTAGCTTTAATGATCGGGTCTAACTTACGAAATGGACACTGGGTACAGGCTGATTTCACAATGTTGAAGGATTAGTTAAACTTCAACTTGTTCTACAGGTTTGTTTGCTTGTTTTTATTACTGTAATGTAATCTGTCTGATTCTGTCATCAAGATGTTTTTTAATAATGCACGTTAGCTTCTCAGAATCAAAGAATGTATCATTTGAAGTTTTCAACATTTTTTTTTACCAAATTTGCAACTCTTATGACAGATTTTTCTGGGTTCTGAACAGTTAAACTACTTGAGGTTGCAGTGTAAACTTTATCCAGGACAAATTCAGTTTCTGTATTATCTATAACCACATGAGATTATGCTGGACTCATATGATCATGATCCGAATTGATATTCAGATACAGTAGAATTATCTACGTTTCAAAGATTCTTTGAGTCATGTGACAAATTATTTGTCCAGAGTGCAGTTTCTTTGCTTCCCATATGCATTCAGCCTCAGATGTGGACCCCATAGACGAAAACACGTTATTGGAAATAAGTAACATCTCTGTTTTTATTTTTAGTGGGATCAGTGCGGCTTTCATTCCAACCTTCCCTCACGATGAAAGACGTGGAGAGTGCAAACAGCAAGCTGATCGAGGGTCAGTTTCAGCCTGATTGCAAGCCCCGGCAGAATGTGGCCATCCTCATTCCTCATCGCGACCGGGAGATGCATCTTCTCTACCTATTGCACCATCTACACCCTTTTCTGCAGAGACAGCAGCTGCACTATGGCATCTATGTGATCCACCAGGTACAGCTTTTTAACCCTTTAATTCATGCAGTGATATTATAGGAGACTGAATTATTGTGTTTACATTGCCTATACATTTGGGGATGAACATGTCTCTAACAGTATGACTATAAAGTAGTTTCTTCTCATTATAACAGCACAATAGTTGCTGTCTCAGGACCGAATGAACATAACTACTAGGCATGTACCGATGAATCACGAATCGGTTAAACATCGATGTAAATGTAGAACGATTTAAACTGGCTGATGTGGAAAATGAATTGCTACTTTAGGAGTGCTTCACGGTACTTTATTTAGCAGAAAAACTGGTGTAATATTACATTTGATTTCACAACGTCAGTTCGACGTCAGATGTCAGCGTATTCACCAGTGCGTAATGGTTTTGACCAAAAACGAGATGGCGAGTGAATTTGAATTGAGGACACGCCCCCCGATCTTAAATTGGCGATGTGGCAGCATTTTCGTGTTCTGGTAACTTCAAACGAAAACGGCGAGAAAAGCACAGACAAGATAAAAACTGTAAACAAACATTGTAAAAGACCGATAACATACACAAATAGCACCACGAACATACTTCAGCATGTCTACCGGCACCACAGTGAGCTCAATTCACCACCGCCAGAGCGGAGATTATTAAAAGGGCAAACCACGCTAGAAAGCTCCACATGCAAGCCTTAGTTTATTTGGTAATGCTTTATATTAAGTGCATCTTCTTAATGCATTCATAGAACATTCATAAACAGCATGCAAGTACACTCTAACATCCCTTAACAGCTTTAATATACATTAATAACAAACATTACATGATTATACAATTATTATGTGTGTGATTATTATATAATGTTTGTTATTAATGTATATTACAGCTGTTTAGGGGTGTTAGGATGTTAAGGTATACATGCATGATGTTTATGAATGATTTCTGAATACTTAATGAATACGTTATGAAGGTGTACTGAGCATTTTATGAATGCAATACAAAAGTATTATGAAGATGCTGTTAATGTAAAGCGTTACCATTTATTTTTTTATTTTAATTTCAGATTATTTTAAAACAGTACTTTTTTATTCAATTTCAGTTCCTCTGTCAAGAAGAGGACATGTTTTGCAAAGTTTAGAAACATAAATAAAGGAATTTTTTAAGTAAATTTGTCTGCAGCCAATTGAGTTAAAAAATCGTGAGAAAATCGTATCGTGAATCGTATCGAATTGTGCGTTAAGTGTATCGTTACATCCCTAATAACTACATGTTAATAGTTTGATCCGGACACTGTGGGAGCTGTAGGGCTCGGTCTCCCTGCACATTCATTGTTTTTGAGAGTGGTGGAAAAGTCACAACTGCAGAAGTTTGCAGAAAGTAAAACGTCATGTTTAGCTTTTTGTTGATGAATGCATTTTCCCTGTTCCAGGCTGGCAGTAGTGTGTTCAACCGCGCCAAACTGCTGAATGTTGGGTTTCTGGAAGCACTGAAGGACTACGACTGGGACTGCTTTGTTTTCCACGATGTGGACCTCATACCAGAGAATGATAATAACCTCTATGCATGCGAGCGGCAGCCAAAACACCTAGTGGTTGGCAGGAATGTCACGGGTTACAGGTGCGTATCTGTGATTGTTTCTGTGTTCTTGGTTAGTTCAAAATATGTTTGTCATGGGAAGCACAGTGACTGGTGCACTCTGCTACTGTACAGTACAAGCGGCTTAACTCTCTGGACACACTGTCTTCGTTTTGGTTACATGTCCATTATGACGCATCGAGATGCCTGTCCGCACATGATGTAGTATAAAATATATATGTATGACCGTTTTGGCTTAATCTGAGGCAACCGAAATCCCGTTCATCATGAGGGGGGTAAAAATGGGGTTCTTCTATATTTCCCCAGTCCTCAGGTGACCATAGCTCAATCTTCAGAGGCGGTTTTTGAAGTCAAAGCGGTTTACAGTAGGCTCCGGAGGACTGGAATTTTTTCCACAGTCAATAATACCTCTCCGTATTTGACCTTTTATTCCATCCCTCTGTTTAGAGCATGACAAACGTGTCTTTCCAAGGCGTCTAAAGACCAGAACCGATGTCACATAAAGGCGAAGCAGAACCAGAACCAGAGACAATACCAGCCTGTAAAACGCGTCAGACGGGTCACGTTCTATCAAGCGGCCTTTTCTCACCGTAGACGTGACACTAACCCTTTGCCCAGTCTCCACATCATTGATTCACTTTCGCACATCATAAAAGCATTGAAGCATTAGATCAACCACTGATAAAGCAGTTTTTTTTTTTTTAATAGCTCAAAGGTGCATTTCATGAACCTTCAGGCATATATTGACAAGGTACGACAAAGCGTTACAATTTCTGACAATGGAGGAACAACAGGGACCCCAGTTGCCCACCCCTTAACCCGAATGAGGAGCTCTGCTCAGCATGGAGATGGAAGGCTTACGATTGCCAGATACACATAGATGATCCTGCTGACTGCCGTGGATGCGGCACGTGAGGACATCACAGCAGACGCCTACGGAGGCCGCATAAGACGTTCCAAAAGAATCTTTCTGCGCTGCATTGCAAGTGATGTAGATGAGAAACTATGGCCTGCCAAATGGAAACGTCAGGAGGTGTAGAGCCACTACACATTAATTCCCCATACAGTGCTGCATGTAGAGTTCCCTATATTTACATTTATAATTTAGTATTTTTGTGCCATAGAGAAAAGGTGCAGCCTTGTGCATTTTCATCATTGTCAAACCTTAGCCAAAACCTTAGCCATAGTCTGCATCGGAATATAGAGTACATTGTTATGTTGACAACACAGCGAAGCATTTTTACTATGTTTGTAAAAAAAAAAATTTTTTTGACAAAGACTTGTCATTGTGATTGTGCTGACATGTTCATTAACATAAATATTTTCTTTTGAGATGGGGAATTCTGGGAAAGTTAAGGGCTTTTACGGGTGACTCGTGTAGTGCTGTTTGTATGAGGAGTTTCGGGAAATGCACTTAGGCCTACTGGTTTGTAAATGTTATATTATTCAAGAAATGTACTAAATATAAGTGACTAACTTATTTAGGCTTTCAGGTTTGAGGATAGCCATAGATTACTATAAAATATACTATATGGACAAAAGTATTTGGACACCTGGCCCCACAGAAAGATTTATAAAATCCAAGATTTTGCAGTTTGTCTGTGGGGAATTTCTGCCCATTCATCCAGAAGAGCATGTGTGAGGTCAGGCACTGATGTTGGACATGAAGGCCGGGCTCGCAATCTCTGTTCTAGTTCATGCCAAAGGTGTTTGATGGGGGCCAGTCAAGTTCTTCCACATCAAACTCACCCAACCATGTCTTTTTTGACCTTGCTCTGTACACTGGGGCACTGTCATGCTGAAACAGAAAAGAGCCTTCCCCAGACTTTTCCCGTAAAGACGGAAGCATTGAATTGTCCAAAATGTCCTGCTATGCTGAAGCATTAAGCGTTCCCTTCGCTGGAACTAAGGGGCCTAGCCCAACCCCTGAAAAACCACCCCATACCATTATATGACTTGTCTATCAGACTGCCAGACAGAGAAGCGTGATTCATCTCTCCAAAGAACACGTTTCCACTACTCCAGAATGCAGCTTTACACCACTCTATCCGACACTTGGCATTGCGCTTGGTGATGTGAGGCTTGCATGCAGCTGCTCAGCCATGGAAGCCCATTCCATGAAGCTCCCAGTGCACAGTTCTTAGGCTGGGGTTAATGCCAGAGGAAGTTTGGAACTCTGCAGTTATTGAGTCAGCAGAGCGTTGGTAACTTTTTTCAGCTATGCGCCTCAGCAACCCCTCTCTGTTAACATGGTCTGTCACTTCGCGGCTGAACTTCTGTAGTTCCTAAATGCTTCCACTTTGCAATAATACCACTTAGTTGGCCATGGAATATCTAGCATGGAAGAAATTTTTATTGCAAAGGTGGAATCCTCTGACAGCACCACAGTTTAATTCACTGAACTTTTCACAATGACCCTTTCTTTCAAAAATGTTCGTTTGACCTGACTGCATGGCTAGGTGCTTGATCTTATACTCGTATGGCAATGGGTCTGAATGAAACACCTGCATTCAGTGATTACGAGGTGTACACTTGTAGTGTATGTGTCCTTCAGCCTTTTGGAGTATCCTAGCTTGTCTTTGTCATTACTTTGCTTTAAATCACTTATCTTAATTTACTTTTGACTATTCCTGTATCTCAATATAGCCACGTCATCTTACAAAATACAGCACATAATAATAATTTTTTTTTGTAGTCATATCATGCGAAGTCAGTAAAGCTGAACCATACTAAAAAGTTCATATAGCAATACTTTATGATAAAAAATTAGGTTGATTTTTGAGGAATTTACCTAAAATTAACTATAGCTGAATAGAACTTATTTACCGATAGACTGTCAAATAAATTGTTGGTGTGGCCATGAGTTGTGCCACCACAAAGCACTGCCAGAAAATATGCTTTTACTCAGTATCTTCTCGTTTCCATACAGCGGAAGACGAATGTCTTTTGGTGACCTATTAGTGATTGCATTTCTCCTCCTCGCTCATTTTTGTTAAATTTCTCACAAATGCACCATGTTATTAGTGATGTCACATTCATGAGTGATTTGTTCTTTTGAACTTTCCAGTGAATCAGTTGAACCGGTTTTCAAATCTAAACAAATCACACTCTTCGTAGATCCACGCATTGTACAGGTCAAAGTATTTGATCATAAAAATCTCAAAATATTTCACAATTTAACATACAAAGGTTGCTCTTTTTTTTATATTTGAATTTACTTACACTTGCTTTTCATAGACCACCTGTAACCATGTTGCCTTGTCCCTCCCTATACCATAATCTCTTCTATTTGCACTGTGTGCATGCTTGGCCACGTGGTGCCTCCCCCCATACCGTAATCCATTGTTTGCACTGTGTGCGTGCTTGGCCACGTGGTGCCTCTCCCCATACCGTAATCCATTGTGTTTGTACTGTGTCCGTGCTTGGCCACGTGGTGCCTCTCCCCATACCGTAATCCATTGTGTTTGTACTGTGAGCGTGCTCGGCTACGTCGCACATATCTATGGAAGTAAATTAATGACAAAAGTCGTTGATGAAAAAAAACACGTTGAATTACACTTATCAAGTAAAAAAGCATTGCATTATTGATGCTTTGAATTTTTGGGGACTGTAATTTAATGTGTATACATTTAAACATTGAACATTTCAACTGAAAACATTTCAATTGTAATTTCATTGCTTAAATATTCAGTACAAAAATATTCGGCTTCCAAAATTCAGTTCCAAAACACGTATTTTAAAGTGCATGTTTATAATTCAACCACATGAATTCAGTTAAATTAATTTCGCCTCAAAATAAATTTTGAAAAGAAGAAATTCAGTTGAAAATATTCCATGTGTTTTATTCGCATCTTTATTATTCAAGCAGTAATATTCATTCGTCTTATTTGCGCTTTACAATATTCAGTCCCGTTATTTTCGCTGTTTCAAATACGCTGCCAGAATTTCAGTGGTTCAATACGTATGGAAGATTATAAGCACAAAAATTCAAATGGCAATTCATTTTGCAATTGTCAATTCAATATTCAACCAGAGCATGCATTTGTCATTTCAATATTTAATCTGTGCATGTAATTTGAAAATACATTTTGCAATCGGCAATTCAATGTGCAAAGTGCTTATGCAATCCTTAATTCATTTCATAATGTTTTGAATAAAAAATAGAATGACAATTCACTGAATTGCATTTCGTTTTGCCATGGGCTTTTTGCCTCTTTATTCAAATGGCAATTCATTTGGCAATTGTCAATTCAATATTCAATCAGAGCATGCATTTGTCATTTCAATATTTAATCTGTGCATGTAATTTGAAAATACATTTTGCAATCGGCAATTCAATGTGCAAAGTGCTTATGCAATCCTTAATTCATTTCATAATGTTTTGAATAAAAAATAGAATGACAATTCACTGAATTGCATTTCGTTTTGCCATGGGCTTTTTGCCTCTTTATTCAAATGGCAATGGCGTCCCCGGGAATTGCATTGCATGTTGGGGAGAAAACTCAATTTGCAATTCCCAACTGTCAGATCGCTCATCAAGGTGGACCTTCATTAACGACGTCACTTCCTTGTTTAGGGCCTCGCTACCATTGATTTGTTCGTTTAGTTAGAATGAGTAATGGCGGCTGAAGAGCTTGCAGCAAATATTTCTGCCTTAGCAGATGACATGGAAATTAATCGGGTATCAGCAGTAGATGCGTTTGATAGGTTGTTTGTGTTGTCACAGAGGGTAACCAACTGCGTGACTTGATGTAACGCCTGAGCTACATTAGTTTGCACCCTTCTCGTATCAAGTCCAGTTAAGATTGTAAGTTCCTCTACCCTCTGTGACAACACAAACAACCTATCAAACGCATCTACTGCTGATACCCGATTAATTTCCATGTCATCTGCTAAGACAGAAATATTTACTGCAAGCTCTTCTGCCGCCATTACTCATTCTAACTTTTTTTTTTTTTACGTTTTAAAGAACTTTATTTAGAGCAAAACAATTACAAACTCAAACAAACAGTTACTTATAAAAGTCTACATAACAATATATCACACCTCCTGTGGTAAAAGCATGTTATTGCAATGATATAATCAGCATGTTACAATCAAATAAGGAAAAGTGCAACTAGTTATAATTATTACAAATAATAAATAATAATAAAAAAAATTAAAAAAAAATAATAAAGAAGATAAAGGGGGTTTACTCATTCTAACTAAACGAACAAATCCGTTGAATGGTAGCGAGGCCCTAAACAAGGAAGTGACGTCGTTAATGAAGGTCCACCTTGATGAGCGGTCTGACAGTTGGGAATTGCAAATTGAGTTTTCTCCCCAACATGCAATGCAATTCCCGGGGACGCCATTGCCATTTGAATAAAGAGGCAAAAAGCCCATGGCAAAACGAAATGCAATTCAGTGAATTGTCATTCTATTTTTTATTCAAAACATTATGAAATGAATTAAGGATTGCATAAGCACTTTGCACATTGAATTGCCGATTGCAAAATGTATTTTCAAATTACATGCACAGATTAAATATTGAAATGACAAATGCATGCTCTGATTGAATATTGAATTGACAATTGCCAAATGAATTGCCATTTGAATAAAGAGGCAAAAAGCCCATGGCAAAACGAAATGCAATTCAGTGAATTGTCATTCTATTTTTTATTCAAAACATTATGAAATGAATTAAGGATTGCATAAGCACTTTGCACATTGAATTGCCGATTGCAAAATGTATTTTCAAATTACATGCACAGATTAAATATTGAAATGACAAATGCATGCTCTGGTTGAATATTGAATTGACAATTGCAAAATGAATTGCCATTTGAATTTTTGTGCTTATAATCTTCCATAAATACGGTCCGAAATTCAACCCTCTACATCCGGGACCAGCAGGATGACTAATAGACTGCCGATAGAGTTCGTCTAACTGCTGTCCAAAATGGAGCAAGCGGGAAATACAAGTACTGATTGACTTGGCAGCAGATTTTTGTTGATTGTGTTATTTATGTTTCTTGTCATTTACTAGTCAATCCGATAACTTATTGCGCCCCCAAGTAATAGGTTTTTATGTAAGTAATTCGCTAGTTGCATTAATTATCACCAAACTTATCTTGCTTAACGTAAGATGCCTGCGGGCACCTACAAGGTCCGCAGGCTTGCAAGCTGGCCAGCTAGGTAGTTGGGATGGGATAGTACTCGACTTGGAGACTGACAGGTCCGCGATGTCGGCGATGACACCAGAAGGGACCTTAAAATGACTTTTTGAAAGTATAGTATGCCTAATTAATTAAGGAAAAGACGGTGAAGATGAAACGGCATCCGACTGGGCTGGGCCGTGAAATATCGCGTCGCGGTTATTAACATTCATATCATCATCAGTGTATAGTTGTCAGGATTCGCGGGTGCGGCGGGTAGGCAGGCAGGGAAGAACGAAATAGGTAGCCGAAAGTCGGGGGAAACTGGGGATTTATTAAGGGGGAGACATCGGAACGCTACTAACATCAATGACGGACAAAAGGCAGGGCAAGACGTGGACTGATATAGAACAAAGACAGGGCAAATCAACAGGATACAGCTGGGCATGGTTAGGGAAGCACACGTGGATAATCAGGGGGCGTGGCACACACGAGGATCGGACGAGCCGGGCATGACAATAATATCGTGCTAAACATTTGTTTTCTTACGTAATTAATAGTTATAATATAATTATTTATACAAATTCCATCAATGTATGAGTCAGTTGCTGGTGCCCATATCAAACCAGTCACAGGCGCCATATCTATTAGTAATAAAATTTGGTCATCAATCAGAATACCTCGAAACCACCTGTCATATTGTTTTCTACATATGGATTGCATAATATGGGTATGGTGAAAATCTCTGAAAATATTGTGATTATTTTTTAGGGCATATGCCCAGCCCTACTCAAACCTATTCACTGGAACTAATAGGGAGGTAGTCAAAGTAAAAACCTAGCAACAAAACATACTGTAATGTTTTTCCTTTATGGAAATAAGGAGACAAGTAGCTGAAAACTAACTTTATTTGGCTGATATGGCCACAGCCACACCAACTTTTATATTTCAAAGAACAAGTCGAAGAACAGTCCTGCCTACACCCATTCCTTGCTTAACCTTCCCCGAACCCCTTCACCTTCCCATCAACCCCTCTCCCGCCTCCTCTCATACCTCCCACACACTCTCCCCTGGATGGGCGCACGCCCACAGAAAATATCCCTCCCAGCAACATGTGTAACACTATTCCTAAACACGCTACAATACTTTCGGTGGTTTTTGTGTTACGCTATATAAAAACAGTTTATTTTTGTATGATTTTTAATTTTGTATGATAAAACCTGAACTAGCATTGCAGTAATGCAAACTTTGTAAAGGTGTATTAGTTTGAAGCTGTGAATAGCCTGTTTCTTTAGTTGTATATAGTAAACGATGGTGATATGATCATATGTGGTCGCCCCATTCGTCCTTGCTCTTGCTGAACAGTCACAGTGGGTGCCTCCCTGAATGTCAGGTTTCGTTGGATTAGTTGAAGCAGTTCAGTGACAGCCTGTGTTATGTTATGCGGGGTGGTTACTATGCTGGAAATTGCATTCCTGCGAGCAGACAAAGTCCAAGTACAAACAAACAAATTTATTTTTGTATAGCGCATTATCACAACATTACATTGTCTCAAAGCGCTTTACAGCATCCCCACCCAAAGCCCCCAGTGAGTAAGACATAGGCGACAGTGGCAAGGAAAAACTCCCTAGAAGGAAGAAACCTTGGGAAGGACCAGACTCAAAGGGGAAGTCCAACCTCCAGGGGCCGGCAGGGAGAGTCAAACTGGAGAGATGGCTAAGTGCTGAGTCATACTGTCCAAATCATAAAATTTGAGACACAACCGGGGAGCAGGGGGAAGATGACAAGCCGGTGCCGACACTCCCTCTAATCGCCGGGCAACCAGAATTAAGGCAGCGGGTCATACATGGAAGATGACACAGGTAGTGTCATCCAGCCCAGTCAGATGCCGTTTCATCTTCACCGTCTGTTCCTTAATTAGTGAGCCACAGGCTTATGCCTAATTATCTCCCCACTCACTCATACTGGCTCATTCGGTCACTGACTCTCTCGTTTGACCAGTTCACTAAAAAGAGCCGGTTCAAAAGAAGGATTAGTTCATGAATTAGACATCACTACGGAGTTGTTCGGCAATCGGCAAGTTAGTGGTATGTTCGGTTGAAGTGGTTACTTAGCAAGACTTGTGAGACTCATAAGATCTGAAACTGAATGAGTGATCAATTCTCATTATGCCAAAAGTTTACTTGAATAACGAGTTGAATCAAACAAATTGGTTCTTTTATTTAAAAAGAACAGTTCCATAGATTTGGTTCTGTAAATTGAAGCCAACTCCCCATCACTGCTATCTGTGAGTGAATCAAACAGCAAGGATGAGAATGATCGTCATTGGCTTTGAGATTGCATGCAGAGCTTACGGAAATGCAGTGGCGGTAAATTTGAGTGATTTTTATTTCTTTATATTTTTAATCAGTTACTAGTTTAATGTTGAAAAGGAACCATCAATAATATTGCAAAGCTTGCTAAGATATGTTTCTATGACAGAGTAAAAATGTTTTAGGTTGTTTACGGTCTTAACTGAGCTGACTGTCTCAATCCCTGCGATATTACGACCACATAATTTGTGATGTTGGTATTGACATTGCAGACCATGTTGGCCTAGTGGCTAATGCTGTCGCCTTTGCATTATTTTTTTAGAATTGTGTACAGGATGGGCCAAAAGTAGGTATACAGTTCTTATTTCACAGTATGGATTGCGTGATGTTTAGTCTTTTAGGTGTTCGAAATGTTCTACATCACCGTTGATACATTCCTCTATACCTTCTTTACTTTGTAACATAACTGTATACCTACTTTTGACCTACCCTGTATTTTATATCTATAAAAGATTTCATATATATGCCTTATTGTTTTAAGATGTGCTTGCATATCATACTTAAGTAAAGCGTATTTGTTTTACTTCTCAGATTGCGGTACGAAGGCTATTTCGGAGGGGTGACGGCCATGAGTAAGGAGCAGTTTCGTAACGTGAATGGGTTTTCAAACAAGTACTGGGGATGGGGTGGAGAGGATGACGATCTTCGTATTCGGTGAGACTAAATTCTTGTATACTTCACATGTATTGTTTAATAATGTATTATGTATGTGATGGCATTAATCATTCATGCAATCATTCATCATCTTTAAATGTTTAAAATGTTCCTTTTCATGTGTGGCAAAGCCCTTATGCAAATTGATTTAGTTTTATAGTTTTGCAGTTTGTAAGCGTTTTGTCCAATTAGGGTGGGGATTCAGAAAATGAAGGTTTTGCGGCCACCTGCAGCAGTGGCTCGTTACACTATGATCTTTCACAAAAGAGACAGTGGAAATGCAGTGAATCGTAATCGGTAAGTATTGGCGGCAAATGCAAACATCGGGAAAATTCACAGACGCTACATGTTTAATGTGTGCAGTAAAAAGAATATTTAGTTGGTTCTACCGGAGAAGTTTACAGATACACTGCCTGGCCAAGAAAATTATACCCTTTAATATTTGATCGTCTTTATCTTTGATTTAGGGCGCGCATTAATTGTGGCATTGTTTCGTGGCGCTTATGCGACGCCTCAACATTTATTTTCACCCAGATTTGCATTAAGCTTGATCTTGTTTTGATGATGGGAGAGTACTATCTTCTCTAGCACATCCCAAAGACTTTCAGTGGGGTTAAGTTCAGGACTCTGCTCGCGATTCAAGCCCGATGAATCTCGGCATTGTTGTCCTGGAATATGCCCGTGTTGTAAGAGAAGAAAATAATCCATTTATGGGATAAGCAGGTAGATTCAGGTGCTCAGCTGACTTCATTTTATTGCTGCATAATGTTGTTGAGCCTAGACCAGACCATTTGAAACGTGCATATGCCCGTCGTTCTAGAATAGGGTAAATCTGGACTAGTCAGATCACCTTCGGAAAAGCAAATTGAAGTCATTACTTTTTCCAATTACCCTCACTAACAAGTGGTTTTCTTGTGGCCGCACAGCTGTTTAGTCCCAGTCCTGTAAGGCCTTGTCACATTGTGCATGGAAATGCTCATACTTTCACTATTAAACATAGCTGCAATTTCTACTGTCAAATTTTTTTATGTGATCGGCCATTCGTTAGTTTTTTTTTTTTTTTTTAATCTGACCACATTTCTTCCACAAAGTTAACGATTCACCACAATCTTTCCAGCTGTTGTTAAGGCATTGGACTGTTCTTAACGCAAGTACGATACTTTCAACAGTCTCCTTAGATCTTTTCTCTGCTTGATGCGGGCTAATAATTTGAGAGCAGTAACATCATACCTGTGACCTCGGGATGCATCTTCACACATGGTAGCCTAAGAAATGAGAAGCTACACAATGATTTACTCATGGGCTGTTAGTCACCTTAATCCACAAAGGGCTACAAATGGCAATTGTACCTGTAGACAACATAAAATGAGTAAAGTACCCAATTGGCCCTGCTTCTATTGTAGGTATAATTATGGAAGCTATAATTTTTGCATTTTCAGGAATAGATCGTCATTTTCTAAATATACAGCACTTGTCAGAAGTCTTGGGCAGCCAAAGAAAATGTGTTTTTACATTCTATTTATTTGGTGTAAAACAATAACACAGAGGCTTTTAAAAATGAAGCAAGTTGTAAAAGTATACTGATCCGATAGACCAGGGGTGTCAAACTCTAGTCCTAGGGGGCCGGAGTCCCGTGTAGTTTAGCTCTTTCCCTGTTCCACCACAAATGATTCAGCTCAAGAGTTATACTATAATTAGCACAAGGAGTTAAATCAGGTGTGTTAAATGAGGGGAAACCCAAAAATGTGCAGGGCTCTGGCCCCCCAGAACTGTAGTTTTGACACCCCTGAGATAAACTGAGTTTTGATGAAATAGTCTATCTCAGTTTACAATAGAGTTTTTGTACTTTCTTATCTAACAAATTTGCTAGTTTCATATAGAAGCCACCTTCATTTTAAGTGTCAATTTTGGAGGCTTTGATAGCAAAATAATAAAATAAATGACGTTATCTGAAATAGTACATCATCTAACTTTATAGAATGATTTTATAGTAATTGAGTATGCTTAACTGTAGTTTAAGGGCATGCTAGCAATCTGCTAAATAAATAGACCACGCCTTTAATAAATCACGGTGTGTGTATTTATGTATGTGCGCTTCTGTTGCAAACTGTTGTAGTGAAATAACTGGAGGCTAATCCCCCCCCCCCCCCCCCCCCCCCCATTTCTACATTTTCAGGATGCATCTATTGGAACGGACTCGGAAAATCTGGAAAAGTGATGGAATAAATTCTTGCTCGTACAAAACGCTGTCTGTTGAAAGGACCAAAGCCTATATTAATGTTACAGTCGACATTTCTGAAACAAAGGGCCGGAATTGAGAAGAATGCAAGAGAATGTATGCCTTACACACTTGGCATGTGATAAATGACACCAGTGAACATGCCAGATTCCCGTGGTAGCACAACGGAAAGTGGGACACTACTGAATGTCGTCTAAGAAGTAGATGAAAATACTCATGATTAATTCATACAATTCAAATGAATTAACTTTTTATATTTATGACCATTACAGAACATCCCTGTATGCAGTAGTTTTCCTTAGACTTTGTGTTCATTGTCACTTGCTAATACTGTACGATGTTGCATTTAGGAGGAGTGACTGTACCTTTTGGTCTGTCTGATCCCCTGTATTTATGTGCATAAGTATCACTTACTTGAATTTTTTGTAGAAAAACAAAAGTGACTAAAATATATCAGCTGCCGTGATTAACATGTTTAACAAGGTAGTTGACATTTGTACAGACTAACATTCCTCAAATTGTGAATTTAAAAAAAATGTTTTTTTTTTTTTTATTATAAGTTTTATGTACTTTGTTGTTATTTAGATCCACAGTCACTGAACCCTATATCCATAATAAGCATTGGCTGCTCTGGAGTCACCCCAAAAAATATTATCCTGAGCTGCTTGGCTGGCAAAAATAATCCTAAATCATTCCACCTGTCTTGTTCTGCAAAGTTTCTATTTTTAAAAATGTCCCCACAACAATTTTTTTTTTCTTTTCTAGAAATAAATGTTAAACGTGGACTGTTGTTTATCGTTTGTGCTGCAGTGCTCTTGTTGGCCTAATGTTGGAACAGATCAACCCAAATCTCACTCCCTGGTATAAAGTCAATTTAAATTTAAATAATATGGTCGTCATAGCTGATAATCACTCAGGTCTTTGACTACTAGTTGGCACTTAAAAGGCTTTAAAATTGTCTGTAGCTAAGCCGTTTCTAAAAAGTCTGTACCTTCAAAACTAACGATCAACTGGCAAACATGTACGGCTATTCCAGTTTTAATAACTAGATATTCAGTGCAATGTATCATCACGTCTTCCATAACCTTTTGTCCAGTACAGGCTTCTGCAAGCCTGGGGTCTATTCCAGAAAAAATAGGGCACAAATCTACGACCATGGAAGTGCTAAATACTGTACCTAAATACTCTACCTAAATATTGTACCTTCAAGCCTCATCAGTGCAATAATTAACTAAATGCATAAATGCAGAACTCAGAAACTCTTTTGAACATTTAGATTGTTTGTTTATGCCGTTTGTTCAGTACAGAGAAAGCGAAAGACTAATGTGCCAGATTTCCCAAAATCATCCCAAACCTCAACAATGTTACATGATTTTGAAACATACCAGTATTTTTTTGTGAATATAATATCCCCTCTATATGCAATATTTGCAGGGCAGAAATACAAACTAGGTCACTGTACAGCTATCTGTACGCCATCTGTGTCCATCATTAACACACACCAGGCCTCACTGGGCTCGTTGTTCACTGCATAGAGTAACAACAATGGAATCTTTTTATAAGTCCTGCTAGATTAAGTAACCAGGCTCTTAGGTAAACTGATGCCTCCCTGGAAGTACATTGAGCAATGTCAAACTGTTAGTGCAGCCAAAATATGGTACCAATTTCTTTCGAGAGGTAGTTCTTCAAGTGGGTTTTGAATGTTTTATGTTGTTTAATATATGAGGATTTCGTTTTTCCCACACTTAACAAATAGAGTAAATGTACCTTTTTCAATTCAAAAGATTATGCATCCACCCAAGGTGTAATTAAACATGACTGGAATGGAATCTAGGGGCGGCATGGTGGTGCAGTGGGTAGCACTGTTGCCTCATACCTCTGGGGCCCGGGTTCAAGTCTCCTCCTGAGTCACATCTGTGTGGAGTTTGCATGTTCTCCCCATGTCGTTGTGGGGTTTTCTCCAGGTACTCCGGTTTCCCCCCCACAGTCCAAAAACATGCTGAGGCTAATTGGAGTTGCTAAATTGCCCATAGGTGTGCGTGTGAGAGCGAATGGTGTGTGAGTGTGCCCTGCGATGGGCTGGCCCCCCATCCTGGGTTGTTCCCTGCCTCGTGCCCATTGCTTCCAGGATAGGCTCCGGACCCCCCGCGACCCAGTAGGATAAGCGGTTTGGGAAATGGATGGATGGAATGGAATCTGATAAAGTTCCCTTAGACTATAGGTTTTCGTGATATTATTCATATTGCACTGCTATACCCATAGGAATCATTACCAACATGCCTTCTTCAAACAGACAGTAATATACATTTCAGATTGACAAAACATCTTCTAGAGTTAACAAAAATGGAAGGGAGGAGGTAATTTAACATTGAACAAGTATTTCACTCTTGAAACTGAAGTTGTCCCTCTATTATTTTAAGGTGGGTGTCTAATAGTACCCAGCAGGGCTGGGTGATGTAATGGATGTTGAAAGTTTGCATCAACTTGTTAACAAACATGGCTTCCATTAACTAGTGAAAGTTAAGAACCATCCATTCATCTTCCAACCGCTTATCTAGTACAGGGCCACAAGTAGCCTGGAGTTTAATCAATTTAGATGTGTAAATCTGACAAAATGCATGATATTTGCAATGCAATTAAGATGTGTAAATCTGACTAAATACATGCTGGAGAAAACCCAAGTTCCTGGAGGACTGCATGACATGCAGAGAGCATGCAAACTCCACTCTCAGACGCAGCAGTCGAAAATCCAGACGTGAGAGAACAGTACAGGACATTCTTGCTATAAGACTTACCAATGTCTGACTTTCCTGTTGAGCGACTTGACTCAGAAATGATGTCAGGACTTAGCATGTCTGTAGAAGATTAAAGTTTAGGAGAGGATCATGGGGCCTGGATTCACCCTAAAAACAATTGTCTATGTACTAGGAGCAATTTGCCATTTCATTACCAGTCAAAATGTTGTACGCTTTTATTTCATCGCAGGTTAAATTGTTTTTCTTCCATCGTCAACCCACTTAGTGTCATTGGGGGGCCTAGAGTCTGTCCGAAGGCTGGAGTATAACCAGTCTGAGAGCACATACACACATGGGGAGTGATTTAGAGATGCTAGTAAATCTGACCGAGCCATTAGATGGCAGGAAAGCCACACCCACAGGAAGAACATGTGAACTCACACACCCACAGCAGATCCTGGTGCCCACAGGCCTGAAGACGTGAAGGGCTACTCCCCCAGGTCAGTGTGCAGCTCCCAAACGTGATTCCATCCAGGTTTCATTAGGGGTCCGGCTTTGTTAGAAACTGGAAGTCTGTCCGCTTCATGAGTCTCCTGTAGCTCCAGGCCATTCTTGCAGTTTCACAGCGGTGTTTTTGTTGGCCGATCAGGTCGTTTCTTCAGCTTACATTAGAATCGAGTGTCATTCAGTGACTTTGCATTCTCGTTTTAGACAAAAGCATCTGTTAAATAAATGACATTGCCCTCTTGTGGCAGCGTAAACCCATAAACAGCTGCTGTAATTATTAGTGTAACATGAACACAAACAATGACTTATGCTGTCTGATTTTTATTTCACCATCTAATGGTAATAGTAATTTTTTAAATGGAAAAATCCACTTTTTATTTACATCAGTCTTATGTACAGTATATTCATGAACATCTCACTACTAACCACTCCATCCTGTCTTCTTGTGCGTGTTTCACTGGTATCATCTCTTTGTGCATTGTATGTTTCATGTTACTGTATTCATATTCAGATTCCTTGTACACAATAGCACAGGCATGTCATTTGATGACTAAAGCTGCTTCTCATTCAACCCTGAGAAAACTTTAGTGTGACTTAAAGTAATACCAAATTACTTACTAAAGGCATTTTACATACTCCAATTATATCGTACATATTGTAATAGCTAAATATACTGGATCATACCATTATCTTTCTAACACTATGGATTAAATAAACTGAAACTGAAAAAAATGGTTTGGTTGAATTACTGCTAAAAAGAAACAAACACTGGTTAAAAAAGGCCTGGACTAAATTAGACACCTCTGAGAGAAATTCAATTAAATCTGGTGAGAGACAGTCGGCTCTTGTTTCCTGTATTCCTTGCCGCACTAATAATTTGCAGGTTACTTCCATGGGAAAACTTGCATTCCATAAGCTTAAAAACTGAGGTGATATCAGTCACATCTACTCCGGCTTACTTTCGGTCAACACATACAATAAGAAGCAAACTATTTCTCTTGGGCAATCCCCGTCACCTGGCTGTAGTGATGGAACTGCTGACTGAGAGAGAGTGGTTATTTAAAAATGTCAATTATGTTCACGCCCATGATCGGTTTTAACCGTTTGCAGCTTGGACTAACAGATCACTGTGGGGCAGACTTTTGGGCAGCGGTACCTGAGTCGTCCTCTTCACTAAAGCAGGTGAATGATTCAGCACGTCCCCTTTCCACAGGGAACTGGGAGAAGTCAATTTCACTTTCACCTCTCTGTCTTTACGTTGATGCAGCAGTGCTGTGCCCTCATTTCTTTTATGCCTCTTCTACATAAAAAATCACACTGGCAGATGTACATAAATTTGTACATTTTAAAAAATATTACAAGGGTACTCAACAGATGCCATCTAAAAGTAGTACTGTCTGTCTGTCTCACAAATATATAGTCCTGTGTTTGCGTAGTACAGTAATTTAATGCCCTATGTTTGTACAGTATTGTGTAGTACTGTTATGTAACGTTATGTCAGTATGGAGGCGGCTACTTTATTTCATGGTATTTGTGTAACCAACTTGTACCATGACACGTAAAAATCCTTGTTCCTATAGTTGCATTTTGTGTTAATTTTATGTTATACAGGAGAAAGACATTAATTACTTCATTCATTGCTTTGGTAAATTTTACCAAAAATGTTACAAATAACCTAGCAGGCTTTAGCACTTTACAATGCAAAAACACATGATGTAAATGCATGAATTAAAATTGCCTGAAATATCTTGGCTGAATATCTTAATTTTCTGGGTCTCGAGACAACACACCCCAGGAGAGGCAGGAGAAATAAAAAGAGTATTAGCCAAAGTAGGGGACACTTGAGGCAATGTAAATAGTTAGGTGAGTGCAATGTGCAAGCTCCGGCAGATATGGCTATGGCAGCATCAGTAGGAGGGAGAGGCAAGTGGGAATGCAGGCATGGGGAGTCCCTGAAATGTCAGCACTCCAATTCCACAAGGGATTGTGAAGCTAGAGTGACAGCACTGACAGTTCAGTTTATCCAAAGCCAATGGCACCGATCCCCACCCAGCTCTGCACCTCACACTGTATGTCTAACTGGGAGTGAGCAGTTAGCTAGAGCTAGAACTAGAGTCCCTATAAGCTAGACTGAATAAGTGTGTTTTTAGTCTAGATTTGAACATTGAGAGTGAGCCTGAATCTCGCACATCCACTGGAAGACCATTCCACAGTTGAGGAGCTCTCTAGGAGAGAAAGCTCTGCAGCCTGCCGTAGCTCTTTCTACTCTGGCTGCTAATAGATATCCAGCTTTGAGATCGAAGCAGGTAAGGAGGGCTGTAAGAGACCAGTAGATCTCCAAGATATTCTGGTGCAAGGCCATCTAGTACTTCATAATTAAATAGCAGTATTTTGTAATCAATCCGAGATTTATCTGGAAGTTAGTTTCTGTAGAAAGGATAACAGTTGATAAACAACAACTTTCTGTAGGATCTTTGAAATGACATGAAGATTTGAGATATGTCTATCACTTCTTAAATCATTGGTTTAAAGAAGGTTACAAAAAGAAGGTTGAAAGGTTTTAGGACATATCCAAGAACATAGACAAGTTTAACAGGGTACAGCTAATCAGATGTGCAATCACTGGTTTGCCAAGATTAGTAGATTTGCGGAAGGAAGTGAAGTTAAAAAATTCTGACTGTTTTACAGGAAAGATTCAAAGGTGTCATTATCACTATGTAGCTGTAGATGCTTTGTCTAATCTTATTTTGCCATTAAAAAAAATGTGATAAAGTCATCATTTGAGTGATGTCTTTTTTGTACTTCTCCTGACTGTATTACATTTTTGAATTTTATATATATATATATATATATATATATATATATATATATATCTGTGTGAGTGTGTGTGTGTGTGAAATAAGTTTCTCTCTCTCACCCACACACACACACACACACACACACACACACACACACACACACACACACACACACACATATATAAATACTTCAAATACTCGCGTTATTAGAACAACAGTTATTGGAATCACAGTATTTCCGGCTTCTACTTTCCTCAATAAAAGTCTCAGTGTTACACTGTACTATACCTATAACCAGGGATTGACATCACTGGTACGCAAGTACGCATTCACCTTTAAAAGCGATACGTGCGGCAATCGATTAATGTAGCAACGTGAATGCGTACGTCATGTGCATTTGCGCCGATATTACAAGGAATCATCGTGCATTTCAACCTCGACCCATTAATCGATTGTCGCACGTATCGCTTTTAAAGGTGAATGCGTACTTGCGTACCAGTTATGTCAATCCCTGGTTATAACATACTGTACATTCGTTATGTTGTATACTCAGTTTAGTATGGGACCCATGTTCTAAATATTTATGGTATTAAGCCATGAATGAAATTTAAGATACACTACTGGCAAAACACTCAAAACTTTTTAACAGGCAGAGTACCGTCTCTGAAACGGTCGATAGGTCATGGGATTATCTAAGGGGGGTGAACATGTTTGTAATGTATTTTAAGGATAATGACGATCGTATTAGAACTAGGTTATTTCCATTTTAAAAGTAACCATATTTGAGGCTTGAAGTTTTCTTTTATCTCCTAAGCATCGTAAAAAAACGAAACGAAAAAAGACACCCAAGAGCATAATGTGAAGTTTCGTTCAGGTGAACAATTTAAAGTTTGCCGAAGTAAAGACAGGTTAGTCAAGAGAAAATAAACTCCTGTAGAAAATTACTTGCAGCAAGTGAATTTCCATTAACCACATTTCTTCAGCTACATTTTCCCGTCCTCCTAATACGCCAGATTGAGTGCGGTTCACTAGAATCACAAATTATCTGTTAGCTATCCTGAAGAAAACTGATGTAACGGTATTTCAATAACACGCTCCTGTGTCGCTGTTTTTTGTACCATTTTGGACTGGAAATTTCCCCGCCCAGACAGACTGCAACCCAAACCGGCCAAACTCTCCACAGCCCAGTCCAGCAGTGAGTAACGCGGCGTATCGCATGCCGGAAGTGATGTTTACCTGGCGGATGTTTCGTATACAGTAGTTTCCCGCGGTTTGGAAGAATCAGCGAATCAATTGCTACTAGCAAAGAAATCACCAAACTAGCAGAGACCGACAGTCAGGTGATGGGTCTTGGGCCAAATAGGGATTTAAAACAATAATAACGACAAGATCCGCTGCTTTACATGAATTCAGAACAGTGACGTTTAATTGTTTACATACCGGGTAGAGAAATATTTAGTGCCAAACTCGATATGCCTCCTAAAAAACGTTGCAATGGCATCCAGCTTAATAAGGAAATAAAGCAAACCAACAACAGAAGGGTGTCTCCAGTCAAGCAGGAGAATCTGGAGTTCAACGAAGATAGGTAAGTCACGTTTAAGTATCTGTTTGTTTGTAATTTAAAGCAAACGGATAACTTTATTAGCAAGAAATGTTGGCAGTTGAGGAACTAATTCAGAATTAGTGTCGAGTCCATGTACGAGAGAAGGTCTGTTAAAATAAAACAAGCGTTTAGGTCGTTGTTTTGCGATCTAGGTTTCTGTCTTGTCCGACGCGACGTTATATTGACATTCTTTAAACCAGCTAAGAGATGTGTTAAGCTGTAGTAAAAATGGCGAGTTGCTTATTGACCGCTTGATGTATAAATAGGGAAATACTGTCTGTGCTCTTTATTTTGGAGCATACATTACCCACTAGCTGCGTGAGTGCCAGTTAGCAGTTTGTTCTAGTTCGCTTCCGCCTTAAATATCTCGGCGACGTTAACGGTCTGCAGTTGCTGCCATAATTCTAAGATAGTATGTTGTAGTAATTCTTTTAAATGTGTCGTATTTGTGTCAGGTTTCTAATAAGAGACGTACCAGAACTCACAAAGAAATAAACTGCATTTTCTGTATACTTTTACCAATCCATGGCTGACGTACCATGTTGAGGAGTTTAAAGTTTGTCGCACATGAACCTTTTAAGTAGGACAATTGTACAGTTGTTGCTTACAAGGGGGTTATCACCTCGTCACGGTCAGCTTTTAACAGCATCGTAAAATCCGCTAGTTTTCAAGTGGATCTGTTGGTTTCTCTTTAAGAGTTAGGGGTTAAGGTTGCGAGGTTAGGTCTGGGCCTCATTGTTTGTAATCTTGTATTTACCAGTTTGGCTAGAATCGTTCTAGCCAGCATCAGACTAATGCCACTTCTTGGTCACAGTGACATTCCCGCCCTGTATCCAGTGACACCGGCAGAGAAACACTGATTTTAATTGTTCTCACCTATTCATTCTGTTGCAGACACAAAAACAAGGATGCGGAGTTTGTAACTCTGTGCAAGAAACTGAAGGTGACCGATTCTGTTTGTGATCATGCCTGGTCAGTATGGGAGATGATGCTGGGATCGATGGATAGCGTGCAGGTCAGTTGTTCTACGATAACTTTGTAGGGATTGCAGGTTCATTTGCTGTTTAAGATTCAAGAGCCTGTATTTCGCACACACACACAGCTTTATAAGTACAATGTAGGGAAACGTACCCTGATTCTGTCTTGAGACTGCAGTAAAGTTTAGCAAATGGAGTTGTTATAGATGCATACCTAACATAAACTCTGTTGAACCTCTGCTCAGTTCTGCAATGCCTAAACCAGGGGTAGGGAACCTGATCCATGGAGAGCCGGTGCGGGTTTTTGGGATGGCCTTTCAATCAGCCAATAACAGTGGATTCCAAGGACTGGAGTTGAGAATCGCTGCTTTATTATTGGTTGACTGAGAGGTCATCCCAAAAACCCACACCGGCTCTCCATGGATTAGGTTCCCTACCCCTGGCCTAAACTAACAATAGACTATTATATTTTGTATAGTCTTTACTAGTCATCTGTATTGGAAGGGAATGAGTTAATGTAAATGTTGGATGTAAAGACCTGAACGATTGGTTTATTGGTGTTTGGGATGCTTATGAATTGACGTAGGAGACCAAGCAGTATTGGGCAGCATGTCTGTTTATTGCTGCCACGGATTTGGGGATGCAGACCTTCACCATCACGGATGTCCTAAAGGCTGCTGATCTCAGGTAAGTCATGCTCAGAAAAGGCTCTGGTTTGTATTTGAAAAAATCTTCCAGGGGGTGTGTGACTCTGTGCCAGTTTAGCCCATCAAGCCAAGTCCCTAACCCTGTTTGCTCCTTTCTGTCAATTCGAACCCACTTTGGATAAAAGCGTGAAAATAAATGTCAGTATATGAAATGTTTCATTCGTAATCATTAGATAATGGAACAATAGACGGGCAACCTTATTTATATGCATGTAAGGAACGGCATATTTGCTTGGTCAGTTTAGCTTATTTCATTCACATATAGGTTGGTGAGTATGTTTTGTTCCTTTTCTTTCCAGGCAGAAGCAGTTGTTTGACCTGTTAAAGCTAATGGATGTGAACATGGACACCATCAGCACCAAAGTGAATACAGCCATGAATAGATTGGAGAAGAAATATGATGTGCTACAGGCACTCTTCCAGAGGTTTGAGAAGTAAGAGTGGTGCTGAATACTCTCAGCCATGGGCTTTTTTTTCTGTGTCTGAACTTAGCCTTAGTGCTTGAGAGTGTCATAGAAAAATAATAGGCAAGCCAGGTTTAAGTTCTTTGCTTCTGTGTTCTTGGCCAGACGTGCATGAATCTTTCTGGCAACCAAGCTGAAAGCACGTTCAGGTGCCAGTCCTGTGTTTCTTTCGTTTGCTACCTTGCTCATATTCTTTTTTCCTTGCTTGGTTGTTTTCTCATCAGGAAGGTCTAGCTTTGCTTTCCATATCCCAGTGGCAATATTAGTGCCTCTCTTACTTTTTGATTGATTCTGGATCCATCTGATTAGAGCATAAGAGACTTCAGGGATGCGTAAAATCGAATCCAGAGACTTTTTAGTTTTTTTTTTAAATCAAAGGCTAGTCTTAATCATCTTGGATAGTTTTAACCGTTTGTAATATTATTTAGTTCTTTATGAAGTTTTAACCTTTTGGATAATTCAGTGTGTTTTAATGTCCTTATCCTCTCGCCATGAATGTAGCCCTAGTTGCTAGTGTGGTATTAAAAGTCGGCATAATGTAACAAACGTCAAGTTTCCAGTAACACTACTTACAAGTGTGTGTTTTGTCTCGAGACCTAACCAACTGCTTAGTATCTGGGCTATAGATTCTTTGACAAAGATGCATACATAGGTGATGCATATCTAGGCTTCTAGCCAGAGCCTCCTACAGCCGTTTTATATCTCGTAAGGAGTCTCCTCTCTGTCCTTCCTAGGTTTATCCTGTGCTCATTAAAACACAGCGCTAGCTTTGCTGAAGCCCACACAGATTTAACCAAGTACAGATGCTGCTCCCTTTGAACCCATTCCTCATTTTCCAGGATTTTGCACCCTCTTCTTCTAGTTTCCCAAGATTCCTCCACTGATCACAGGATGAGCCTGCTGCCCCCATTCCTTATTCCACCAAACATATAATGATATTTTTGTAGCAAAAGCATTGATAAACATTTGTAGAGCAGGCGCTGGTTACATTAGGCTACTTCAAGCAGATACAATTTATCCTTCCACAAGGCCTTAAACATTTTACTTGTGGTATTTCCGTAGATACTTTTAATCCAGCTCAAATGGGTTAGCTTTAAAAGCTAATGCATGCTGCTTTTTGTTTGTACAGCCTTCTCAGGATGCTAGTGATTATGGAGTATGGTATGGTAGAATGTCTAATTTTTCTGATTCATCTGGCTCATTCACCAGGGAAGAACACATCTTTTGAGGAGCACAGTTAATTTAAATTATGTTAATCTCAATGTTTATATGTTTCTGCTTTGAGATTTTCAGTCAAAGCAAACCTGGAAGTCAAACTAGGGATGTTTTGTATAAATTCATATTAGATGGTAAATCGGTCATGTTTGCTAAATGCTTCTAATAGATGCCCATGTATTTGAAATATTCTGGTCCAACACATATTTGTTGTTTTTGGAATACTAAGCATCTTGCATGTTGATGGATTTCTTTTTGTACAGATCAGATACGTTTTGTTTTGTCCCTGGAATCTTACATTTTTTCCCTGTTTTCCCCTCTGCCCTAAGCACCACTGGTCGGTTTAGGGGTTGAGTCACCTTGGGGTTTAACGAGAGTTAGGAGCACTTCCTAGTTTAGGAGGGGTGTCTTCTGGTATTTCTGAACGAGGTGCCAGCAGGTGACACTTCGATCCACGGGAGAAGGTGAAACGGCTGCTTGCAAAGTGCTTCTGATGTCGATAAGATGCAGGATGTGTGAAATCTCCTTCCTGCAATAAACCTGCCAGACGCAGAACTGTAGCCACTGGGTCTTAATATATATTTATTTTTCCTTTTATCCTTTTAGGACGTGTGGTAAGATCTTCATGGACAACATCTCTAAGTAAGTCCAAAAGGGAAAGATGAAAACTGTAGAAGTTATTGTGACGAGTGCTATTGCATCAAGCAAACGGCAGCAGTAATTCTAACACTGATTGAGTGTTCTGTATGTTTGTTAAATTTTAGCTGTTAGTCTTTATTGTGTGTCTTTTGAGTCACGCAAATTCAACATTACTGGTGATTTTCTTTATAGTAAATATGTATGATTATGGGATGGCATGGTGGTGCAGTGGTTTGCACTGTTGCCTCATACCTCTGGGACCAGGGTTCCATGTGTGTGGAGTTTGCAAATTTTCCCCATGTCGTGGGGGTTCCTCCGGGTTCTCTGGTGTCCTCCCACAGTCCAAAACATGCTGAGGCTAATTGGAGTTACCAAATTGCCCATAGGTAAGTGTGTGTTTCTGAGTCTGTGAGTGTGCCCTGTAATGGGTCAGCGCCCCGTCTTGGGTTGTTCCCTGCCTTGCACCGGTAGCCTCTGAGATCTGGACCCCCTGTGACAAGCGGTTTTGGAAAATAGATGGATATATGATTATTAACAAGCTGCCCCGTGAATTTGGCCGAATGATCAGTTCACATGGAACTTGTAGTTAAAGCTTAGATTGAGTTGCATTACCCTAGAGTTCCAAGTTGCACTGTATCCTAGAATAAGATTTTGCTTTTTCCGCTGCTTATTCATGGTAGCTAATGAATTGGTTTTTGTCTTTCTCCAGGGGAAAGGATGGAATCGAAATCAAGGAGATTGTGCGGAGCTGCTGGGTGCTGTTTCTGCTGGCCGTAGGTGAGTCGGTGGTATATCGGCAAGGGCCACTTCTGCGTTAATTGTTACTATAAATGTAGGTTTTGAATGAAGTGCTCCCACTGTTACACTGGAGTGAAAAGTCACTGTGAGTTGCTTTCCGCTCCATGGATCACTTGTAGCATCCTCCATTGACCAGATGTGTCTGTCCAGATTCAGTGCTGTGGGGGGGAGCCACACTCGTTTGCTTTGTTCAATAACTGCAGGAACTAAAGCAGTGCTTTGAACTTCATGTGGATCGGCTGTATGGCAAAGAAACCCGAACACTCATTTCTAATTACACTTCCATAAAAACCTAAACTAAAAAGTTGATTATCAGTTGGGAGGGGTATTTGCTTGCAAAAGCAAGATGGAACCCAGTTTTTATACTACTTAATCAATCCCGGTTACCCATAAAGTTAATACAAAAGTCATTATAATAAAATCTCTGCTCCATATGAACCGAATGCAGTGTTTTATACATTGAGATTAAGAAATTAATTGAAAGTCAAGGAAACCCATTCAAACTGATTTATTAGAAACTTCTCAAACTGATGTTACACACTTCAAGACACGTGTGTACTTTAAGTCCATGTTTCTCAGCCTGGTCCTCGTGGATTCCTACACAGTTCAGGCTTTATTGTGGACTGGGCTGGAGCAAAAATGTGGACCATCTTGGGGTCTCCGCGAACCAGGCTGAGACACATGGACTTAAAGCACCTCAGATGTACAAAGCATTGGGTGCTTTTGGAAGCATAGTGTACAGCCTGATCATTGTAGCACAATCTATTCCCTTCATTCCCCCCCCCCATCTAAATTTTGCCATGATAATACCATTTATCATTTGCAGAATGTTTACACTCTGCTCTTCATCTTTGGCGGATGGCCTCTCAATCAGCCAATAACAGTGGATTTCCCCAGCACACCAGCCACACCTGCCAGCCTGTCCCACCCTCTTCACACACATTTCTCGGCTCAGCTTCCGCAGGCTCTTATCTGTGGCTCTCTTTGGATGTATAGGATCAGTGCTGCAGATGGAGGATGACCTGGTGATCTCCTTCCAGCTGCTTCTCTGTGTGCTGGCCTTCTACATTAAACGCTGTCCTGCGGCAATCCTTCAGCAACCCTACAGTACGACATCCAGCCGTCTGCTTATTTATACCGTTTGTTTCAGTCCCAATTATATATTTTAATGACACCCAAAAACTCATCGGAAATAAACAGTTTTATTGGGTATCGGCAGTTTTTTTTAGGCATCCGTCCAGTTTTAATTGTGGCCGATTAACGTTTAAGATTCAGTCCTTGAATATGTTTGACCTCTTTTGCACAGAGACTGCCAGTGGTGGGGCCGGCCAGAGCCCCGCAACTCGAACGTCACGACGTAATCAGGGTAGAGCCAAGCCCCGACCTCCAGATGTCGATAACATCCTGATTGAGGTCCTTTGTAAAGAGAACGCCTGCAGCGGCGATGAGGTCAGGAAGATGCATATCTGCTGTCTTATTCGCATGAATGTCTGTGTTAACCCGGGCGGTTCAGGACCCTCTCTGTGTTTCTGAACAAGTTAACAGAAACCTGACAATGAGACCCGTTCTGTTTGCAGCTTTTTTTAAAAAAAGGTTTTGCCATTAAAGGTCAGTAAATCACAAAAATTCCTAAACCAACACATCAAAAGCTGCAAACTCTGAAGATAATCAGTCAGTTTTAAAAACTGTTTCAGTGTTTAACTAATGCAAATATATTCATACAAATTCATTTGAAAAGGCCCTTTACCCCCCATTTCCTTAGCTGTGTATTTTGATTAATACCAGGGACGTCAGCTTGTCGATTATGAATGAGCTTTCTGTTGTACTTCTGTAGGTGAAGGATGTCTATCTGAACAGCTTCACTGCCTTTCTTGATTCTATGGGGCTCTCTGCTTCCAAAGATCTTCCAAAGGTGGGGAAATTTGTAGGCTGAATCGCTCCCTTAATGCAATGCTCGGTAACAGTGGGGGTTTCTTTCTGGAAGCCTCCAGGATGGAGTATCGTAACCCACGAGCATGTAGCCTCACGCAAAGTGCTAATGATGTATTTTCTGCCTTGAAACAAGTCCTTCAATTACCTGTTGTTATTTTAGGAGCATGAGCTTACCAAACAGTATGAAGAACTCTACCTCAAAAATAAGGACTTTGACGCCCGTCTCTTTTTGGACAATGATGAAACGCTTCAGATGGTTAAGACAGAAGTGTAAGCGTGCCGTTCAGCGAGGGTTGTCTGCTAATACTTGACAGTTCTTGAAACTTGAAGTCATGGTGTTCTGTGTTTTATAATTAATATCAAGAAGGAAGTCATAGTCTGCAGGTCAGCGGTCTGTCCCTGCTTTTCTTTCAGAGCCCAATCGGAAAAAACACCCATGAAGAGCTCACAGGGGGAGCAGCCTGCTCTTATTCCACCTCAGACCCCTGTCCGGTGGGTATTTCAGCATAACTTCATTGTCCGCTTCTGCTTGAATTGTTTTTTTTGTATTAAACTCTTATTTTAGAGCAGTGTTTCTCAAGCTGATTCGCAGGGACCGACAGACAGTCCAAGTTTTTGCTCCCTGTCAGACTGTCCGGGAGCTGGGAGGGAGCAAAAATGTGGATTGTCTCGGGGTCCCCAAAGATCAGATTGGGGAAAACCCCGTTTTAAAGGGTCACTAATTTTAAAACCCTGGAAAGCTGTTCTCATGCTGAGAGTGGTGTGGCTACCTGCAGTCATGTTTAGTCACCATGGCTACGGAGGGGAAAGTGAGCTGGAATGTGTGTCTCCACAGAGCTGCCATGACCTCCATCCAGCAGCTGAAGGTCATTCTCTCCTCTGCCAGCAGCCAGCCCTCGGACGTATTGGAATTGTTTTTCAAAGTAGGTCTCTCTCTCTTTCCTCTCTCTCTCTCGATTTCATCCTTTCCTGTTTGTTCACCTAAAAATCCATATTTATTTTTTCCAGCTGCCGTGTATGTCATTCTCAGTGAATGTTCAGCTGTCCATAAAATCCTTTTCTCTCTCAATATTATATATATCTAAGTTCCTTGTCTTTCCCATTCCTGTGTCATTGATCTGTATACTTACACCAGAATTATACCAGGCAATTTCCTTTCGGTTATGTGCCAATTTTCTTGTTTTGTGGTTCAGTTCATTTGCCCCCCTGTAACCATTGTGGTTGATTTTTGCGTGTCTGGTTATTCAGAACTGCACAGTGAACCCATCGGAGGAGATCACCAATCGAGTGAAGCATCTTGGCCAGCTCTTCAGCCAGAAGTTTGCTCAGACCATGGGTCAGCCGTGCGTGGAGATCGGATCACAGGTACTGAAGCATGGAAACCAGGCCGGCGTCTGGCAGATCTTCACATGACCCATTCCTAAAGATTGCTTTTCCACATGCACTTAATCTCAAGTATATGGTTTGTTTGTTTTTTGTATAAATGAACCTCGGTAACACTTCACATTTACTGCACCTTCGTAATGCATTCATAGAACATTCATAAGCGGCATGTAACTACCTTAATCTAGGATACTTTAATGAAACGTGTGATTACATAGTTATGTTTATTAACATATATGATTACACAATTGTAATGTTTATCATATAATGTTTACTATAAATGTATGTTAGGATGTTAAGGTATACTTGTCGCGTATGATTGTTCTATGAATACGTTATGAAGGTGCAATAATGTTTTATGAATGCATTACAAAGGTGCAGTTAATGTAATGCTTTACCTAGATGTCTGTCTCATTCCACAGAGATTTACCCTTGGTGTCCGGCTGTATTACAGAGTGATGGAATCAATGTTGAAGTCGGTGAGGCAGAACTTCCCACTTGGAATCAATAGTTTGTCTCTCTGTCTTTGTGTCATGTTTTATGTCTTTAAGGACTGTTTTAGGATTTCTTTGTAAAATCCCTTACTAAGAGCTTATGGGGAAATAAATCAGTCTACAGGAAAAAAGAAAAAGAAAATCTTTTGGTCAGTTTTCATGCTGCTGCTGGTCTGTGTTTCCTCTCTTCTGGTAGGAGGAAAAAAGGTTGTCTGTGCAGAATTTCAGGTGAGAACTGCAATTCCCGCTTAGCAGATCTGTGTTTTTCTGACCGTTAGTGAGACATGTTGATCCATAGCGCTGGGTGTTTGCACAGATACCCCGATTTTGATTAGATTCAGATTCGCAAGCTGACAGTTCGATTCAGATTAGATTCTATGTCAGTCTGATAGGAATGAGAGAAAACGCTGTATAGTAACTTCTCATATTTTGAGTCGCAAGAGCCCGATTTATATTCCATTTAGACTCTTCGGTCTGCACTTAAGACGCGTTCAGAGAAGTGCGATAGAACCAGATCTGTCATAAAAACAATGTGTAGAGCAACGTTGTTGTTTACCATTACACAATGAGAATAGGATATGGAAAAACAATATATAGTAAGCATAAAATGTATTATCATACCACAATATGAATATTTTCCCCCGCCCCCACTGATCCCATTATTTGTCTTTTTGCAGTATCCTTCTGAACAACTCCGCCTTTCACATTTCACTCCTTGCTTGTGCCCTGGAGGTTGTCATGGCAACATATGGTGGTGAGTAGTCTTTCACTTTTGGTTCATTCTTTTAGCATTTAGGATTTTTTTTTGGCCTAACGTTATACAGCCCCCTTCCCCCCCCCCCCCCCCAAAAAAAAAAAAAAAGCAAAATGAAATTCTGTTCATATATACATGCAGATGCAAGCTGATCCTTCAGCTTGTCAGAAGTCAATACATTGATGATGGATTTGAAATGCTATGCAGTTGTAGGGATTCTTGGTTTTAGAGAGAGAGGGAAACTCTCAGATTTGTCAGCACTCAGTTCAGATGGCAAATGTTGTGTCTCACTTGAAATACTAGCATTAGATCTTAAAACAGCCGGTGGTCATTATTTAGTAATTAAACCTCCACCTATCCTATCCCTATTATGTAGGTTTTCTTATTGTCACAGACTGATGTTTTGGCTAGGATACGTCTCACAGCCGTTAGCAGTATGGAGGAATCATCAGTACTTGGAGAAAGGAAGTGTCCAGTTTGACCCTGTGCTTCGGATGATTAATGGGGTTTTTATTCACATAAATGGGAAAGATTGTGGCCATATGTTCTGGTTTTAGTGAAACAGAAGAAGTTTTGTTGTGGCAGCTATAGGTAAACTGCTCTGGTCTGTTATTTCTATGCCTGCCGCCTGCCATTTAATGAAGTACTCTTCATGCGTATTATGAGTGCTGCGTATTAATCTGTAAAGAAAAATAATGCAGTTCTGGAAGTACACCTTGTACCCCTTCATATCATGCACCCTATTTTTTTAAATATGGAGTTTGAGTCATTTTGTGCCTGCTGTAATCTCTGAATAACTGTCAAAGGACCTAAAGCTGCTAATGCGTCTTGCCGTGTGATATTTCGTGACGTTCTGCTTGCAGGCAATACCTTTAAGAACGGATCTGCATGCAGCGACGGGGACGCTGGTGGCGGCATCTCAGAGAGCGACCTCTCCTTCCCCTGGATTCTGGATGTTTTCCAGCTGTCTGCTTTTGATTTCTACAAGGTGATAGAAAGTTTTATCAAGGCAGAGCCCAGTCTGAGCAGAGACATGATCAAGCACCTGGAGCGATGTGAGCATTTGGTGATGGAGAGGATTGCATGGAGATCGGTGAGTGAATGAGGCCTCTTGCATCTAATGGCTTCGTGGCTTGGGACAGGCATGCAGTCAGGGCCAGTGGTCCGGATGCAGAGTGAATACGTCGACTATTGGCTGTTACTGTTTTTTTTCACTGAGAGTATCTCCTGCTCAAACTCAAAGTTGATCCTATAATTATATTTTAAAAAGCAAGTTATGGCAGTAATTGATTCTTTTCCACCGTCTTCTGTTACGTTCCATCTATGTCATAATGCAGTTTTGATTTTTACCATCATCGTTATTTTATATACCATTTCTGTAATTGTGCTAAGTACACCGAATGTACCATGAAAGGTGGTTGCACGCAATGCGCGTGGTGTAGTGTGGAATGGTGGCACGTGGAAGCGAAGCTGACACGGTCACTGCGGATTTGTGCGTCTCGTCTTGTTTCCTTAACGTTGGCGCTCCATCGCTCTGTAGGACTCTACTCTGTTTGAACTCCTCCGTCGATCACAAGAGGAGTGTTTGGTCGAGCAGGCCGAGCCATCAGCCACGCTCAACCAGCCCCTACAGCACAACCACACGGCCGCAGATCTGTAAGCACTAGCCAGTCGGCATTACCCTGTGAAGTATTTACCATTGGCGTGTCGTGTGTGGTGTTCCATGTATGGACAAGTGGCTGAGTTTTCAGTGGGTAATTTCAGTTTGTATGTGCAGGTTTCATTGGGGTCCATACAGTTTCCTTAGCTTGTTTGTGCCATTGCAGGCAGTTCTGAAAGTACAAAGTGACCGTAGTAGTTTTGTTACGCGGAGTCGAATGTAAACCTTTGGTGCTGAACAGTAGGTTTCACTTCGGCCAAACCCACAGGTACTTGTCCCCAGTGAGGCCCAGCAGCCGCACTACCCCGCCGGATTTCCACACCAGTCCGCCTCTGCCAGCATCCTGTCCATCCGCCAGCCAGTCCAAGTCCATCTCTCTCTCGCTCTTCTACAGAAAAGGTTTCGTCCTTCATTTTAACTTTTCTCACCGTGAGATTTTTACAAGGTTTTCAGTCTCTTATTCAGTTCCCCAGCTGTTGGTGTGCAGTATGGATGGATCAGATATTGCAGGACTTTCCCTCCTCATTCTCAAAGGGTTGTTATGGGGAATAGCGTACCACAATCACCTTGGGCTGGGTGATATGGCCTAGAAATATCATCACGATATTTCTGCCAGTAGTTGTGGAACATTTGACAGGTATAATGGTAAATTACACATACAGGTTCATGCCTTGATGGAATTTGTTTATAAACAGTGCATTATAACCATTAATTATGCAAGAGAACAATTCCCTTTGCTGTGCCTCCATATGATATTGGTAACGATGGTGATATGGATGTTCACAATCATGATGATATTTTACCTCTTCGATTCCCATGCAGTTTACCGCTTGGCGTACTTGAGACTGAACACGCTCTGCTCACGCTTGCTGAAGGACCAGGCTGACCTGGAGCCCGTCATGTGGACACTGTTGCAGCATACTCTTCAGTACGAGTATGAGCTGATGAAAGACAGACATCTAGACCAGGTGCTGCATACATACACACACACACACCCTTTCATGGTATATAAAATTGCAGTTTTGAAGCTACGCACGCAAACTGTGGGCACTTAAATCGACGTCTGCCTAGACGTAACCCCCGTGACGGTCCGTTCTTCTTTTGCAGTTGATGATGTCAGCTATGTACGCCATCTGCAAGGTCAAAAACATTGATTTGCGATTCAAGACTATTGTCACTGCGTACAAGAGCTTACCCAACACTAACCAGGAGGTAAGAATGTGGAATACCTGTTTCAATCATTACGTGGAATGTTCAGCAAAGTAAGTAAAAAGTCCTGCATGTTTGTGCTAAACTGACAAGGTGTTACCTCTGACCCATCTTGTGGAATTTTCCCTTGTGCCGTGTACTTTTTAAATTTGTCTGGGCTACGTTTATTTGCCATCTTTGGGCCTTGCCTGTTTTACATTATGAGCATATTTGTCTGTCCACTGTCGTCTTGTTGCTATCTGCACCAGAATTTCCCTCCTGTGATCAATAAAATTAATCTTAATTTCTGCACAGACGTTCAAACGAGTATTGATTCGGGAAGGACAATATGACTCTATAATCGTATTCTACAACTTGGTGTTCATGCAGAAGCTGAAGACTAACATTTTGCAGTATGCTTCTCCACGGGTAAGATCTCCGCATGGTATGGTGTGCATTTCTTAACTTTTTATTGTAATTTTCGGAAGAAGTGCGTGTGTGTTTTGTACACGTGTGTATCCTAAAAATGAGATTCTGTGGATAAGTCTTTGAGTTATGAAGATGAAGAGAGCAGTAATACTAGGAGGTGCATCTGTAAGAGATTTTAAAAGGGCAGTACTGTCCAGTACTGACAAAAGATCCACCTTTTTAGAGGAGCTTTAGTGCTGTCTATCCATCTAGGGTCTTCTGCTGGGAGTTTCCCAGTTTTGGAGGTATTGGCTGCGGAAATTTCAGGCTTCTCTCGAATATAATGGGAGTGAATGGCATCTTTCTGTGGTGATTTAAAATGCCAGGAAAATACATTTGAAAAATTCGACAGCAATCTGTCTTACCGGAAATCATGACCCGGTCATGGAAGATAATCCACAAACTTTGCAGTGAGCAGTCTAATGTAGGAACTATTTTCTTCTACCGCACTTCACACCCCAATCGTATCACTGTGCAGAAGATACGAGCGCGACTACCCCAGCAATGTCTTCTGTGTAGTGATACAATTACAAAGTCTGTGGATTATCTTCAATTATCGGGTCATCTCATGAAAATGCTTGTCTGTCCTCCCAGAATACCCCCCCCCCCAGCCTTTTTACCAGCCTGTGACACTTGTATGTCATTAACCTGTCTGGTGAGGTTGGGAACCCCTCCGACATATTTGATGGTTTGGCTTGGTAGCCTGGTAATTCATGTGTGAATTTTAATACTGTGCATTTGATACTTTTCTCTCGTTTTCGTGTAAAACATCTTTGTTTTCGCATCCCTCTCCCAGCCGCCCACCTTGTCTCCAATCCCCCAAATCCCCTGTAGCCCGTATAAGTACCCGAACTCGCCACTGCGGGTCCCTGGCAGCAACAACGTCTACATCTCTCCTTTGAAGAATAGGATGTCTCCAAGTGTCATGACCCCACGCAGCAAGTAAGTCGGATACGTTCTTGCATCCTCAGGGCCTCCCGTGTCTGTCGCAGAATGAGGGTTGATATAAAGATATTAATGGAAACATGATAGCTAATACCTTGTGTACTGACTACTGCCGTAGCATTTTAAATTGTTTTTTTTTTTTAAAGCCGTTCATAAGATGGAAAATCAAAAGGCCATCTTGTGAGATTAAGTGCAGTTTTTCTCCCTTATGTCCCATAGAATCTTGGTATCTATTGGGGAATCGTTTGGGGTGAGTACCAACAAGTATTTATTGTTTACCTTATTAGACCTTGGATAAGTTGCGGATGATTAACGTTTTTGCTTCATCAGACCTCAGATAAGTTCCAGAAGATTAACCAAATGGTCAGCAGTACTGACTGGTCTTTGAAGAGGAGTTTCGAGGATGGTTCTGCGCCCAAACATCTCAAGAGGCTAAAATTCGACACCGATGGCCTGGATGAGGCGGACGGGAGGTGGGTTGTCGGGCAAAATAGTAACGCACACAAGATACAAAGATGTCATTTCGGCTTGGGTATTCTCTAATGCAGTTCCTTGCGGGATTATTCAGGTTCCTCATTACCGCTTTATTTTAACAGCAAATCTAGTGGAGAGTCCAAGCTGATACAGAAGCTGGCAGAAATGAGTAAGTTCCCGAATTCTGGGGCCTATAGAATCCACGGCTGAAAAGGTGCCTTTTTGTTGATATTGAAGTTTTGAGTTTCTATTCAGATTCCACCCGAACGCGGATGCAGGAGCAGAAGCTGCGAGAGAGTGCACAGTCAGTCAAGAAAGAGGAAGCGTGAACGCCGATTGGGAACCACGCTGTTTGTCTTTTTACAATTTGTAAGGTTGTTTTTTTTTTATTTGTTTGCCTTTTACAAATAGAATACCCTTTATAAGAGAGGTGACTCTTGTTCCTCTTTCTGAATTCTGAGAAATTTGGTTTACTTTGTTTTTTCACACTTACTAGCATCAAACTACAATACAAAGCTTTAAAGAAAAAAAAAAACAGGAACCCTTTGCAATGTATCAAGCAATAAAATGCATCATAGCCAAGTAAAAATGTTTAAAGGCCATTACCCAAATTTTCACAGAAAATTCTGTGAATTACGTTTGTAATTTTTAGTGCATTTTAAAAAACTTTCAGGCCCGTGTGAAGGTGGGGGGGTCCCAGTGCCCCTCTAGCACATTTTATTGTTGATTCTTTGATTTTAAAACGAGGCACTTTATACAGCAGTGCTAGAGATCCGAATGCAGCCTCAGGCCCATGACAGGCCCCCCTCCACCATGCATTCAATCATTCATTCAGTCTTTACTTTGTTTGTGATTGTGTGCCCCCCCCCCACCCCCATGTTAATAATTAGTAAGCTTCCACAAAGGACACGGAATGCTTATTATTAAAACCTTAGATGTTTATGTAAAGAAAAGTGGTCTTTTTCTTCTCGTTTTTGTGCGTAATGACCACTCTGGGAAGTAAAATTAAAGCAAAAAAATCTTTCTGGATTAATAAATACTTTTGGATATATGTTGAATGCAAATATTTCCGCTGTGTATAAAGGTCATGCCCGATTTGCTTTTGTAAAAGGTGTTTCTTGTATTCAGGAAACTCGGGAGGCATAGGGAAGCTTTAATTTTGATGTAAATGGCCAGGTGATTACTTAAGAAAAACTTAAATCTCACCCCCTCATATACCTAATCATTTAACAGTTTTGAAAAAACTATAATGATTATGCAAAATGGCATTGGAAATTGTTTTGTTTTACAATATTGCAGTTCCCTTCACCGCCACTTATTTTGAGGCTTGATCATCCGTCTCCCCACTTCCTGTAACCACTTATCTCACTTAGGCTCTGGATCCCATGTGACCCTGTGTGCACAAGGCAAGGAATAACCCAGGGCACACTCACAATTTGGTAAAGCCGCATGTTTTTGGACTCTGTGAGGAGAGGCGACCGAGAACTGAGACTTGGAAGGTCATGCAGACGCAGCGGACTCGAACCCTAGACTGTGGGCTGTGATCCTGTCACTGCACTAATCCTTGGCCATCCATCCATCCATCCATCCATCCATCCTATTCAGGGCATATGGGCACAAGTCAAGGAACAATCCTAGATGGTAGGGGACCCTCGGGACCCAACCATTCACCCACACATGCACACCTATGGCTAATTCAGTAACACCAGTTAGCCTCAGTTGTTCTTGGGTACGTATATACATGCATATACAACCCTGGCAGAGTATAGTGCTGACCACTATACTGCCTTGCCACCCCTGCGAAATTCAATTTGAAGCTCACATTACATACTTTGATAGATTTTCAGCATTTATTCTGTCTATATGCATATGGATGAATAAATAAACTGTCCGGCCAACTGTTTCAGTTTATTTTAATATTGAGCTGGACGTGCATCAGCCATAAGGTGAGCACAGCCTGATGTGCTACTGCTTTGTGTTCTTCATTTAAGCCACTGAATTGCTAAAACCTTCTTCAAAAAAGCTTCGTGTAGCAGAGGAAGTTGCATTGCTAGGCAAGTTTGCCATCACAACTATTTATGAAGGCACCAGTTTCCAACAGGCCATGTGCGAAACGTCCGCTAGACGCAAAATCCGGGCTGTACGTGGACAGCCCTGGTGACAAAATGTGCATTGCTGGGCGATCTGGCCCAACCTAGTCAAGCACCGGCCCCTTAGTGTGCATGGCCCGCTACATGTGGACCGTAATGCAGAAAAGTGCCGCATGAATTATACAGTTCTTCCTATTACTGTTAGTCCTACTTTAGTGCAATTTTGCAGAAGCAAAGCAGTTAGCGGTACGCCGTCCTGGAAATGTCTTGCTAGTGAAGTATATTGAGAATGACACTGAAATGAATTGGTAGATTGAGTCAGCTGACATTTGTTAATTTCTAAGAAAGTAACCATCACATGATAAAATGCTCAAATTCTCTGCAGGTTTTCTAATTTCACGGTCAACTAAAGAAGTCGCAACCTTTTTAAATGCAGCTGATTGGATATGGAGTAGAGGGCACTTGCGTCAGGTCCATGTCCTCAGGTGCATCGCACACCAAACAAAATCTATCGCTTTTGTTCAAGACTGGAAAAGCCGGTATTTCAGTTCATAAACTTATGAAAGAAAAATTAGGGTTGCTCAAACAGACAAAAAGTGACCCAATAAGAATATCATCTTTTATTATTCATGGTTCTATATGTAGATATGATAGCTATTGAGTTACACTTTTAATATATACAATATTTGAGATTATACATTATGGTGTACAGTTTCAAGTTTTGGTTATATACCAGAATTTGATTTCATTTGGAATGTAGTGTGTGAGGTAAATGCAAACATCAAAATTACTTTTTTGTTGAATTTAATTTTACTCCCCAATACACAGCATTGAAGACAGCCATAAAAGCAGATGTAAAATGGCACAAGTTGCAATTACATTTCATTACTATCAAAAATAGGAATTTGAGATTTACTATGACAAAGAAGAGTCAACTACAAGGTGTCTAACAGATAAACATTATTTGTCGCAAGACGTCCGAGTGCCTGCGACAGTAAGATGCATATCCAAATACACTTACTATGAGTATGACCGGTCAACTGATTCGTTCCATTTTAAGTGAGTCTGAAAAAGCAAAAGCAAACTCCTTGTAAAAAGAAACATTTTCATGAAAGAACATACACGATTGAAAAAAAGTAAAGTGCTAATTATTATTTTTTTTAAAAAAAGGAAAAATTACCATTCTAAAGACAGAATCTACTAGTGTTAAAATAAAATCTGAGTGTCCATTTAATTGGACTAAAAAAAAATAAGGATTACATCCGACGGTTTCAGGATTTCGCATTTTTCCTACGTTATAAAATTCACAAGTAGGGCTTCGGTTGTAACGCATCACGGGAAGAGCATGCATTCACCCTCATTTCATAAAGATGCAAATCGAGTAAGAGATCTCCGCAAGAAATAACCTCTTTGCCAAGCTGAAACATATGGGTACAGTTAAAATAAGCACGCTTCCCCCCAAACACCTGTTTATCCTTTTAGCACAAATTTACAGGCCCACATACTGATCATCATCCCACCCCTAAGCAATTTTCCACCCTCTCATATGCAAATATGGGAAAGTACTTAGAATATCAGCAGTATAATAACACAAGTTCTCGTTAACACTAGTTACCACTCGATCTGTAGTACTACGCTACCTTCATCATACTGGAGGACATGCCCTTACACACACAAGCACACACACACCCTTCACCTTGTCTGTCGATGTATGTGCTTAATTATCACCAGAATAAAACTCTGCTACACTAAAAAGTAAATGGTAATAACTGAAGAAACAGGAGCATAACAGATCAAACACATAAAAAACGCAGAGATGTGGTCCAGAGACCTAATTTGCTGAAAATGAAAATGCTCCGATCTTTCCGAAAAAACAACCCGTAGTGCAATCCGTTAAACCAGTTTAGCAGACGGTACAGGACAGTATAAAAATATAATGCTCTCGTTCCCACTGTGACTCCCCAGGCTTGATCTCCGCTGCTAATATTTGCAGGTTTGTTAACCATCTCAGCTTCCAAAGTCTTATGTGCAGATAAGACCACCAAAAAACTAGAATGACAACTTAAAAAAATAATTTATTCTGACTGTGAATTATTTGATGACGAAGTACTGGATGACAAAGGCAATAAGGATAGAGATGACAGCAAAAAGCACGAGTATGAGGGCGGCACACTGCTCGTCGGTAAGGCTGGCCCTCGGCCGCTCTGCGTCGGGTCCACGGGGCCCCGCCCCGCTGGCGATGCTGCCTGCCGCGGTCTCACTGCGCTGCAGGGACAGTACGGCGGCGGAGCTGTAGGGGCCGCTCAGCTCGGACGGCGCTTGACACTGCCGGATGGCACAGACGCGGAAACGGTACTCGGTGTTCTGCTGCAGGCCCGAGAGCCGAAACGATGCGGCCGAACCCTTATATACCTGAGAGAAGGAGACAAGTACAGCACGAGTCAGTACAGCAACGTAGAGGGGGGTAAGACGAAGACCCTGTACTTCCCGGGGTGATGGAATTTAATTTTAACCAGAACAACACATTTTCATTAAGCATATTGTGCACCAGACCAGTGTCTTGATTAGATGAGGAGAGGGAGTAAAATATTTAACTAGATTTAGTTGCTGTTGTTGGTATTGCGGCTCACTGTATTTATAGCATTGAAATAAGGCAGCGTTAAAGATATCAGGTTCTGCCATGCATGCTTAGCACATGGAGAGATGGTCTGTGCCTTTTGGTTTCACCTCGAAGTGGCAGAGCATCACACTAATGAGGTATGCAATCATAATCAGAACTATTTCTACTATGACATCTGATCTGCTGCAGTTAATTTTTCCCCTAAAGATAAATTTTACACGGCGGTGTTTGACTCTGTAGGTTCAAATGCTGGGCTTGTGACTGGAAGGTTGCCAGTTCAAATCCCAGTGTCAGAGGAATTTCCTGCTGGGACACAGAGCATGGATCTCAATCCCCAATGGCACCAGGGACCGGCTGATTCTGCTCGCTCACAAAAATATGTGTCCATTTGGACAGAAGAGTCTATATTTTATTAAAAATCTGAAAATGGACTTTTGCTAATTGAGTGAATGTAATAAAATTTCAACTTCATTGCACTAGTTTTCCTGGTATATATTCATCTGTTAGAGATTTTGTTCATCTCAGCCTGTGGAGCTGAATGGGTTAACAGTGGATTACACATCTCTAACATACATAGTGGAGTTTCCGAAATGCAGAAGTGCTTGTAACCAAAACCAAGATTTTCAGGACAGGGTGGAAAATCTGACCTTCGGGATATTATTCTGCTCAAAAATGGAATCTTTACTTGGAAAAACTAAATTCTGGAAGGATTTGTTTTGTTACTTGCCGACACAGAACATTGTGCGGTGCCATACCTGTTTGAACGCCATGTTTCCCATCATGCACTGCAGCGTATAAATTATAGAGTCTCCTTTCATGGGCGGCACAGGGTCCCAGCTCACGTCGCAAGAATGGTCATCCAGGCAGTCTATTCGAGGAGCTGCGTGGGCAAGAAAAGGGGATTATTATTAGGGGAATATAACACACTGAAGAAAATACTCTACAGTATAACTGCAAGCAGCTATAAAGGCTTAGTTATATCTATGAATATACTGCAGGACTCTGGTTAGAACTGAAATCGTACTTTTAAAATTCTAATGACCCTTCACCAAAAGCGTGCAGTTTCCTGGACATTACTGGTGGGGAAACTGTTTTATAATAACTGCAATAAAAAGCCAGTCTATTTTGGACAAAGAGACTGGCTGAGAGAGAGGCCTTACCTTTCAGAGGCCCGGGAGGGGAAAGCGGGGTGGTGAATGTGTAAACATCTGAGAAGGGCCCTTCTCCAGCCTCGTTTAAGGCGCGGATGCGGAGTGCGTAAGAGGTAGACTCGTTCAGCCTCTGCACCTTGTGTGTGTGGCAAGGCCCTTTATACAAAGACATGAATCTTCCCAGCATATGGAAGGGAGAGAAAGTCAATTACAACCAGCCAGTTTCATCCATCAGGTTTCCCAGACATGATTCTCGTATGTTCTCGTATTATTCTGTATTGACGGTATTGTAATGTATCACAACACGCCCATGTAAAGTGCCCTGGGGTGACATTTTTGTGAAACGCGCTATATAAACATGACTCGAGTTTAAAAACTGCCAGTCAGTACAGACATGAGAACATATGATATTTCATGTCATATTTCATTCACACAACAGCCAAATCCTTCATTTCCTCAGCTACCTTCCATTCTTGTCTTCCATCTGAAGCTCGTACTGTACGGCGTCCGAGCTGCCTTTGGCCGAACCATCTCCCCAGCGCAGCTTCAGGGTCTGGTGGCTGATGGCAGCGCACTCCAGTCGCGGGGGCAGTGGGGGCAACGCCTTGGTTTTCAGCCGGACTATGTGGCTAAAGGGTCCAGAGCCTAAACTGTTCAGGGCCTGAATTCGTATCCTGGGGCGAGGAAAAAAGGACTGCAGTTATAGGCTGTAAGTTACGGTAAAGCTCGTAGTCAACAGGCTGGAAAATGATGCAGATCGACGAACATCAACGATCAAGTGGTGTTTGTAGAAATGAGAACTTGTGCAGACTCTATTGTGTCAGCTTCTAAAAGCCAGTAGCTATTGTGTAATGATCTAGCAGCAAGTGTTACTGCTCTAGTGATGTTCTGGCAGCAGGTTGCAGCTCCTGTGCCTCACCTGTAGCTGGTCTCAGGCTGCAAATTCTGTATGATGTAGCGTGTGACTGGCCCCACAACGATGGGTTGGCGGTCTCCCAAGTCAATGCAATAGGAGGTGATCTCTGCTCCATGGTCACATGGGGTATCCCAGCGCAGACCAAGACAGGAGGAAGGGCAGAAGGAGGAGGACGTGTCCCGCCCGGCGCCATCCTCGGCACCGTCACCCGCCACTTCCATCTCCTCTTTCAGCTCGGAGTCCTCCAGAGCGTGAATGTTGCTCACGGCTGCCGGCACGGAGCAAGGTGTCTGGCAGGTCGCCGCCTCGCAGAAAGGCCCCGCCCCCGCCGCGTTCACTGCCTGCATGAGACCGCGACACAGCACAGTTCGCCGTCAGCACGACTCTCAGCGGACGCTGTCCCGCCGCGTTTCAGAGCGACCTTTTGGTAACGCGCGTGGTGCACAAGAGGAGGCGCAAGTGTGGGGGGCTCGCAATTAAAAATAAAAAGTACAAAAACCAACACAAATCACAGAGCAGTTGACAAAAGCAGATGCCACAGCGCCAGTGTTAATGATTTTGGAATGTGAAAATACAGAAATCCAGAGAGATCTAGAAAATACACAGAATTACAGTTAAGAAAAAATAAACTAAAATGGCTGCTCTTTATCACTAAGCCATTGGACTTGAGAAAAATAAGCACTGTGACTGGAGGAAGAACAATAACGGTTAATGTAGAATGATGAAAACAGATGAACATTACACATCCCTGAGCTGAATGATGAAAACAGATGAACGTTGCACATCCCTGAGCTGAATGATGAAAACAGATGAACGTTACACATCCCTGAGCTGAAAGTAAAATTACGAGAAACACCTGAACATAGCTTACAGTGACATATGCGTACAAAAAGTCTTAGGCAAAGAAAACGTTTAAAGCGACTTATCTTGGTAGAAACTATTTGCTCAAAAAAAAACAATTTAGCATTAGAACAGGCAAATGAAAAGCAACAACAAAAACTAACAAGGATTTCTCCCCTTTCCTAACAAGCCACTGATGTCCTGCAGGATGGTTCCACGAACACCGCTTTGGTTCCCAAACCTCAGGGGCACCCCAACCGCTCCATGCACTCCTTAAATTTCACAATTTAACTCATTAAGACTGGCTAACCAATACTTCATTATTCCAAAGGTTTGCTAGTGGGTCCAAGTCAAGAACTACATGGACGTATTGGACGGTTGCCCCAAATATTGGGGTGACTTTAGCAGAGGTTACGTAATGGACAAGCTAACACATAATTGCACGCCAGCATGAAGATCATCTAAAAGGTCGCCTCTGTGCCTAAGAGCATGACCTTTCACACAGTGCTGCCCAGGAGCTGCACTACACCAGCAGATGGGATAGAAAGAAGCCACTCACCAGTACTCTGCAGAAGTAGTAGGTGGCTGGCTGGAGCCCCCTGACCTCGTGGCTCAGCGCGGGCCCCGAGTAGCAGGTCTGCATGCTGCCCTCAGCTGCTCCCCACTCCAGTCGGTACTCTGCCACTGGGGCGCCATTACACTGGGGCGTCTGCGGACGGGAGAGAGCGCCGGCTGAAAATGCTAAATGTGCCGCTGGAGATTCCGGGCCCCATGACAGCAGATCATACAGGGCCCCCAATCCAGAGAAGTCCAATCATGTTCTGAATTTTTTAGGGAACAGGGATCATCCTACCCCCGCCCCCCTTTACTGAAAGCAGGACCCAACTTAGTAACGACCAGAAGACACGACTCACCCCCACTCAGATTAAACGCTAAATTCTCACCATCACCTTTATTTTACGCGCTTCTGAGACATAAGTGCATTCCGGCAGGGGCCTCACCTCCCACCTGATCACGGCACACGTGGGCGACTTGCAGGCCACCTGAAGCACCTTACACTGTTCAGGGGCCCCGGGGCAGGTCGTCACTTCACATTGTTCAGACAAGGGCCCGTACTGATCAATCAAAGAAAACAAAAAAACAAAGCAAGTCAATAACCGGCAGCTGATGTCCGTCACTGCATTTGTGGGCTTACACGACAAAATAATCAATCAATGAACTAATAATTTATTGATGATGTCCACGTTTTTTGTCGTCTCCCAGCTCCCAGAATACCGGCACCAGGTGCTTGACTGGTACACGATGCTGGGAGAGAGCAAAAACGTGGACTGTCGGGGGGGTCCCCTTTTAAACGCTACTTTAAAAGGAATTTTGTTTGCAGTTGTGCGCCTCACCCCGGCCTTGTTGCCAGCTCGCACTTTGAAGCTGTAGGCAGTGCCAGGCAGCAAGCCGCTCACGGTATAGTCCGGGTCGCAACCCTGGTACACTTCCCTGTACTCCTCCGTCTGCACGCATGCCATCTGAAGGCTGTAGCACGACACTGCACTGCCCCCGTCAACCTGGGGGGGTCCTGCAAAACCGTGAGGACAGGCTGATCATGACTAGCTGATTCTCTGCCTCATCACCCCCACACAAACCAGTTTATAGGCCACACACAAAGACTTATCCATCCATCCATCCATCATCCATCCATCCATCCATCCGATTTTATTCCAGGAACCACACTGTCCAGCTGTGGACTACTTAGGCCACACACAAACTTTTCCATCCATCCATCCATCCATCCATCCGATTCTATTCCAGGAACCACACTGTCCAGCTGTGGACTACTTGGAGACGCCACATCACCTAGCCACATATTTTTTGACTACAGGAAGAAACGGAAGCTGAAGGAAATCTGTGCAAAAAATGAGAGAAGAAGCACATGACACGTGCACCCCCGCCGCGGGGGACTGAGGACAAAGCCCCGCCCACTGAGCTGCCCCCTTTCATACACATACGAGCTGCTGAATCATGTTCGAATCCAGATAGCATGTCCCTGTGTGGGAGGCTCACCCCAGCGTAACTGCAGCTCCCGGGCTTTCGGCTTCCCAGCCACCCTGGGAGGAAGGCAAGGTCCGGGAGCTACAGGCAGGGTCTCTACCCGCAGAGACTCGGATACCTGTGCCAGGAAAAACAAGAATAATAATCTCAGGACTTCAGTGTTGAAACACACTGAAACAGGAAAGACAGGTACTATCAATCTAGCTCCATGACTGTAAGAAGGACGTCTACAAAGAAATTTATGGCCGATATATATATAAAAACAAACAACCACTGTTAACCCATTCAGCTCCAACAATTTCCAGTGACCCCTATCTGAAGGAAGTCAGAAGCTCACACATGAATGACGACTCATACATAAAATATGAGCTCATGCCGCAGGAATGCTGCGTGTGGTGCATGCAAACGACTCACGGGGCTCTGGCCTCCACTGCTGATGCAGGACACCCTGACCTGGTAGGTGCACCCAGGTTTCAGACCCTCACACATGTGCTCCAGGGCTGATCCACTGTACACTGTCTTCCAAGACGCTTCTGAAGCGCAAATCAGCCAAACAGAGAATTAAAAGCAGAGTCGTCTACAGCAGTGCTTCTCAACCCGTTCCTTCAGGATCCCCAGCCGGTCCATGTTTTTGCACTCTCCCAGCTCCTTAGCAGTAATATGGACCGTCTGGCAGGGAGCTGGGATGGTGCAAAAACATGGACCGGCTGGGGGCCCCCCGAGGATTGGGCTGGGACACAGTAATATACTGTGCATCAGTCACAGCCCAGCTCTCCTGCTCTTTCTTCCACCCTCAGTTCCTCTTTTTTACCCTGTATTCAAGCAAACACATGACACTCCCCTGCACTGGCTATTAAAGGCTTTTGATATATTCTTCAAAGATTTCAGAGGCTTATATTATGGCTACAAATCATTGCAGGACGTTTATACAAGTAGTGCAGAATGGTGACCGAGTTATAGTCAATAACTAGGACACTGTCAGAACACCAAGAAGAATGTTTCCGTGGAGGGTGCAATGAAAATTTTAATTAGGCCGCAGCTGAAGAATTGCATAGCGAGCACGCGTGCAATACATGTTACTCAGTAACTTTTTTAAAGTTATTAAAGGCACAAATAGCACCAGGTGGGAAAATCAGGGACAGTCCCTGAGCACGGTTATTCATTTATATTGTATCAAATTCTTTTCAATAACCATTTGTAGGTAAAAACATATTCCCATAGCATTTTGAAATGTAGCAGAATTACCATTAAGCGTACCTTCTTATAACAGACAGCTGGCGAAAATGATATTAAAAACAGGCCAACTAAGTTTCCAAAATTAAATTAAGATCTACTTTTATACAGTTTTTTTTTTATTTATCAAAGCTAGTACTCAGCTATCGTGCATTGTGGTTGCATCGTTATGCATACTGCTGTCATACTTGAATTCATTACATCACTTCGAACAGAAAATAAACAGAAGATATTTAAATAAGAACGTACCGCTTGTGTCTTCTGAAATCTCCACGCTGTATTTTGTAATCTCTGAACCGCCATCATCTTTTGGGGCCTCTGGAACGAGATCATGTTTGATGTTGCAGGAGCAGGACAAACAAAGCTAATTATGAATTTTACATGGCTGGGGAATTTTTACGGTGGCAAACTGTACTTAGGAAATTAAATCCCCCAATTCCGTTCAATACATAGTTCAGCATCAATCATTTTACCAAAATTATACTACAATTGTTTTGCTTTTTCCAGATATTTTTCTTGGTACTTATATTAATAGTTAATACAAAACGTGAGGGGTCAGTTTATCACTCAAGAACCATTCGTTACTTATGGAACCGGACACTTGACATTTAATGCATAGGGAGCGACCCCCCCTTTCATTGTGTGCTGTGATAAATACCAAACATGCATCTCATACACTTGCCAGCCCCTCCCAGAAGAACGGGGGTTTCTTTTACTGAAGATCACACAGGTGCATCACTATTATACATGTTTATTATTAAGAAACAATCCCTCCAAGAAGGTCTCACCCCAGGCCAATCGGAAGCTATGGGAGTTCGGCCTTCCCTTCAGCGCAGGCAGGCCGGGACGAGCAGGCCTGTCCGGGCACGTAGTAAATTCGGCCACCTGACTGGGAACGCTCTTTCCTTCCGTGTTGTAGGCAATTACCTGGGAAGAACATTAAGGGGAACGTCATCCACATGGTCTAAGAGGGAGATACAGACACAGACAGTGTATAAACCAGTTTCCATGGGGACCCTGCCAGACAGTCCATGTTTTTGGGAGGGTGCAAAAAGGTGGAGCACCTGGCAGGAAGCTGGGAGGGAGCAAAAACAGGGACTGTCCGGAGGGGGGGCGAGAGTCGGGCTGAGGGATACTTTTGCACACAATCCAGCAAAAAGCTACCTGTTGAAGAACGCATAATTACAGCACCTTGACGAAGACCCCGTCCTCTACATTTTCCAAAGCTGAGCCACACTCCAATAACGAAAGCCTGAGGGAGGGCAAAAGGCAGCAGAGAAGCACACGCACGCTCCTTACCCGGAACTTGTACTTTGTACTGCGACAAAGGTTCTTAATCGTATAGGAAACTTCTTCACCGTCATATTTCGGCTTGAAGCCATAACCCTATATACATTGGGAAAAAAAAACAAGAGACACTAAAGAACACAGACAGCTTCAGCGAAGGCGGCTGCAAATTACACTTCAGTCCTGTTTAATTTATTCTGATATCTTGAGTGACTTGTAAGTCAGTACATACAGTTCTATGAAAAAATATTACACGTACATCATAAATTGTGTGTAGGCAGTCTTGGCAAATTATTTTGTAATGGGATTAGAATACATTTAAAAAACTGCATGTCATCTATCCATCCATCTTCTGTAACTGCTTGTCCTATTCAGGATCGTGGGGGGTCCGGAACCATGGCAGAGACTCGAACCCAGGTCCCAGAGGTGTGAGGCAACAGTGCTGACCACTGGGCCACTCCAAATGTCATATAAATACATTTTACTTAGTTAAGGGAAATGGAAACAGTAAAAGCTCATTATATGAAAAAGTATGGGCTATTTCTTCAAGATGGCTTGGAGGCTTTGCAGAAGCTGGGTGGCTGGTCGTTGAGCAAGCAGACACTCACTGAGCCGTCCTCCTCCATCTCCAGGGTGTACAGGATGTCATCATCCTTGGGCGAAGAGGCCGGCCGCTGCCACTGCAGGGTCAGCCAGGTGACTCCTGCCTTGAGGAGCGCCGGCCGAGGTGGGGAGGCGGGCACGCTGCAGGAGGTGAACAGGCTGATTGGCTCGCTGAAGGCGCTGCGGGGGGAGAAACCCATGGGGGTCAGCGGCGAAGGACGGTGTGTCAAATGCAGACTAGCGAAATCACCACTGATGGTGTGCGTTAACGTCTGAAACTCCATAACGGAGTACGGTAGCTACCTTGTCCCCAGGTCATTCTTGGCAGCCAGGCGGAACGTATATTTGGATGCTGGTAAAAGCTTGGCCACACGATGCTGCTTCTGGGGTCCATAGTAGCATTGCTCAAACTCCCCATTTCCCTTGCCCTGTACGATACCAACTGTTATTTTGATTTAACGATTCGCAAAGGTGCTGAGACTTAAGGTGAAATTCCGTTAAAATGTTACGATCAGCCTTTTTTTTTTCATAAGAATGCAACAAGCCTCAGAAATTCCTTCAGATAATCATCTTTGTTTGTCACTGCAATATCTAGGGTACCTTATATTCGACAAGTTATCCGGCTAAGTAAGAAATCCAACTTTGTGATACAACCCACAGGATTATATTTTTTAATCAATGTAATAGTTAGCCAATAAATATAAAATTTTGCAATAAAAATGGTAAAATATATATCTTTATGGCTTACCATTAGCTTGTCTGAAGAAAACCAACAAAATACTGTTTATATGCATAATAAGTAAAGTACACACCGAAGCCTGGACAGAATGTTTTTGCCATTAGCAGGTTTACTTGATATGATACCACATTTATCACAAACTGCAACTGAAACCAAGTACAAATATGTATATAAAGGCCAGCCACTAGACCCGTGAAACTAGTCATCTTCCAAAAAAAACTATACATACATAAATCCTATAAATACTGACGTACCTCATCCCACTGCAGAATGTAATTCTGTATTTTAGATCCATTATCACAAGGAGCCTGCAAATAAAAACAAAAAAAATAAACAAACGGAAAAAACGAGATATTATATTATTCTGCAACCTGAAAGAAAATCGTGGAGCTCACCTTCCACTGAAGCAGTATGGTGTTTTTGTTGCCGCTGGACTTCCTGGGGGCAGCGGGGGTGTCCGGCTCACAGCTGAGGGTGGTGAAGCTCACAGCCTCAGAGGAATGCCCCTGTAAATGGTCACAAAGTGCCCCCACCCTGAAAGGCGACAGGCACATAACTCACATTATCCCCGACATACGCACAGCATGGCCTTCCACTCTCCACAGCTGACTGTTGTTTTATTCACACATACGAAACATATTTATCCAAAAATGATCCAGCAATACCCCCCCGTAACCTCAGGAAACACCGCACTGCTTCTGTGCTCAGGCAATTTCAATAGTACTAAAACATAACAGAATATTAATTAATAAAAAAAAACTTACTGGACAGTTTTCAGCGAGAGTTCATCCACAGTACAAATGTTGTAATTCTAAGCAAATGCTATATTTATATAAAATAAAGAAAAATCTAAACAAAAAAATCCCAAACCTTGCATGATAATCAGTTGCTGGTCTGAGAGCTTCTAAAGTCACAGTCAAGTCTTCGCCACTGAAAATTCACAAAATATGGGTTAAGAACAAGAGTACTGTGAGGTAGACATCATATCAGTAAGCGCTGCTTAGCATAAAAAGCTGCCAGAAGTGTCAGCGTAGCTCAGAATGATTGTATATAACCAGCAACCACACGGCGCTCTTACGCAAACCCACACCCACCTGTAGGCGGTCTTGTACTTCCCATCCTTGCCAGTGTTAGAGACCGTGACTTCATAGCTGAGCGGATCACGGGGGTCATTCTCGCCCTTGTCTTCTCCATCTCCGCTGTCTGACCTCAAAGGCGAGCTCCACGTGAGGACGGCAGATCGGGCCTGGATGTCCGTCACCTGGAGTGCGGAGGGAGCGACATTCATCTGGACATTCCGATCATACGGCTTCAATCAGCCATTTTATTCAACCTTAGGGTGTATTTACCCTCGAGGGAACATTTACGCCTAATTACTTTTCAAATAAAGTTGTATATTTTCAAAATATTGTTGTCATACATAAACGCAGAAGGGAGTATGTGACATCTCACACAGACAAAAAAAACGTACTGAACAAAAAAAAGCAAACAGTTGTACACAACTGAGGCGATGGGTGATATTAATACAACACAGTAAGACTTTCAGAAACCCAACATAAGAAGATCTTGAAGCAGAGGGCCCACAAATAATCCAGGAGGCACCCATGTTGCAGAAGGTATAATCACAAAGCATGGATGTGTGATATTCCAGCTCGTTGGAGTTTTACTTCAACAAAAATGTTCTGAGGGCAGAAGGGAAAATGATTGGTTCAGAGAGACAACCAATCAGATTGTAGAGGAGGTGGGTCCAAGCAACAAGAAGAGGCAGGACCAAGACATCTGACTGGTTGGTTCCACCTCCTCCAGTTGTTTGGAACCACCTCCTCTACAATCTGATTGGTTGTCTCCCTGAACCAATCATTTTCCCTTCTGCCCTCAGAACATTTTTGTGTAAGTCCCATAAATCATAGTCCATACAAGCTGTGTGGTGGCAGGTTACATGCACAATGTTTTGCTCTGTAATACCACTCTATCAGAATCATGCCCGTAACCTAAGCATTCAATGTTAATTTCCTAGCCATCTTCAAGGGTTACAACCATGAGACATTTCCAGTACTCATCCAGCCAACAGTTAAATAAATCAAGGACTTAAAGGAACACATAGCAATGGAAAATGTGACCCCCACCTTGACTACGCTTAAAAACAACAATGAAAATCCATGATTCAATTACACGCACTTGCAGTCCAATCGGAGGGTGAATGACACTTATTTACCCATGCAGTTGTCAGTAACTCTGCTATTTCTCACGGGATGTCCGAGTTTAACTATTCTATCAACTATTCCAAAAAGAAAACTGTGTGGCTTAATTCAAATCTCAGAACTGGAATGGAGGAATGCAAAGATAATACTTCCAAACAGTGAGTTGAGCTTCCTGAAAACACTTCTGAAAGATACGTATAAGCGGTCACACAACCCCACAAACACACAAAACAAAAACACAAAACAACTGTCCCCATACTCACAACTGGCTTGCTGATAGCAGACAACAGTACTTGGAATGCCATGGATTTTTCATCGAGTTCTAGAAACGATAAAAAAAATTAAATCATACAGCCGCAAGCTGTTTGCTAGGAGCTGGGCTTAAAACTTACTTTTAACCTTTTATACTACATAAACATTATTATCATCATTATTATTATTAACAACAATGCCTCTTCCACATTCTATGCTGGCTTCTTTTAGCTTTCTAAGCTAGTCTAACTGAACAAGACTGCTGTGCTACTTTATGTTAATACAGAAAGTGAATTACCAAAGACTTCGATGAAGGTGGTTTTAAAATGAAAAGATTAAAAAGAATATCATAAAACTTCATAACCGCTTAATTTCTACGGAAAGACATTTTCTCAACAGCTTCTTTTCGTGCGCCTTTGTCATCTAAAACCGCGATGTTTTGCGTACAGGAGCACACACAGCCAGTCTGCAGCGCTGGCCGGTGCTCAGCTTTGCCCTGAATTGCAATCCAATTGTGTAGCCTACATATCACGGCTGGCACAGCGCTCCCGATTATGCGACAGACCCACAGTCAGATTTATCGGAGGCCAAATTTCCGTTTGCATCGCGTGTCTGGGAACTGGCAGCGTTGGGGAGTTCAGTTGAAAAGCAAAGTGCAAAAAAAAAAAAAAGCTAACTCCTCAAAGGTCTTGTGCTCTGTACATATGGCTTCCTAGACTTCGAACACATGTGCCAATCGTTTTTGTCATATTTTTGAGTGAAAAATCTAAAATGAAATAGGAAAAGAAGACCCAGACGAAGGGTCAGAGCTTCAAACGCACTGCGAGTAGTAGAAAGCTGACCTGTTTTTACACACGTATATTATTAAAGGCATTCTGAACACAGAGAGGGTTACAGCTCCATCTCTGTATGTGTGTCCGGAATACTCCGGGCTATGCATAAGCACGGCCTCCAGTCTTGCCTGCTTTGGCAGCAGTGGTTGTCCTGGAGGCCGCTGCTGGTTCCTGTCCCTTTCCAGTCCCGTTCCGGCCGTCCAGCCAGGAGGTCCTGCCCGCGCTCTTCTGCGGGGACGACGGCGGGCTGCCGCTTTTGTCCTTGTTCAGGCCCCCTTGGCGCTCCTTGATCTTTTTTTGCAAACGATCGTATGTTTTGCTCGTCCTTTCGTCCCTGGGAACAAATCCTGCACGAGCATGTGAAGAATGGGGATCTGCAGAAGGCAAAAAGAAGTTTGCAGAATAGTAATTCATCCAATCAGCTGCTAAATGCTCGTCCTGTACAGGGTCATTGGGGGGGGGCGAGGACTCTGACATCCCATGTTAAACCAGCTCAGAACACATGGCTTACTCAACAAAAACAGCAGTGTCTACAGGTTAAACATGAGAGAAATTCATTTCCTTATACTTAAATTAAGAAAATATCGATTCATGTAAAATGTTTGGCAACACTTTACATTAACTGTACGCTTTTATCGGTTGCTTGCTGTGCCGCCACAGCACGGAAATTCCATGGCTATTGTCAATTTGCACCGCACCTCCACCAAAAAATGAATATCGATTTATACCATGGTGCGTACAAAGTACCTACTGTAGGACCATTTTAGGCAGCACGCTATTTGGTAAGCTTAGGTGTGCATTAGCCTATACCACATGGCCTAGGTGTGCATTAGCCTATACCAAATGGCCTAGGTGTGCATTAGCCTATACCAAATGGCCTAGGTGTGCATTAGCCTATACCACATGGCCTAGGTGTGCATTAGCCTATACCACATGGCCTAGGTGTGCATTAGCCTATACCAAATGGCCTAGGTGTACATTAGCCTATACCACATGGCCTAGGTGTGCATTAGCCTATACCAAATGGCCTAGGTGTACATTAGCCTATACCATCTACATATTATGCAAGTATACTCTATGATGTTCACACAATGATAAAAATCGCCTAACAATGCATTTCTCAGTCGATCTCCCCATCTTCCAGTGATATGCGACTATAAAATTGAGAAGAAAATAAACCAAAATAAACCAAAACTATAACAGCACCAGAGGTGCCATCACTGCCTCCATTTGCTCACCTTGCTCGCAGAACTGCAGCGCATGATACTGAGGGATGAACTGAGATGCCATGTCTCCAGCTCCGCTCACCACGGCAGGGTAAATGGCAAGGGGTTGGGGAAGCATGGCGGGGTGAGGTATGAAGGTGGAGAGGTGGCTGTGGGGCGGGGCCGGGCCCGCAGATGGGGGGTGCAGCGGGGAGTGGCTTCCCGGATGAAATTCCCGCTGAGGTAAGACCAGAACACGTCGCACTCCATTCTCCTCGATGACCTTTAACGCAGGGCGAGAGAATTACAAGCTTCCTCATGCTCCATTACAATGCTGGGAATTTCAGGAATGACATACAGCTTGATTTACCCATGTCATATGATTCCTGGGTGAATCACATGTCAACAATTATAGAATAAGAAAATAAATACCATTGATTATACTGTTTTTTTCACTGGCCTCTTCTATTGTGTTAGCATTACAGAGATGTTCTCATTTGAGAACTGGCTGATCTAACCTGTTGGAAATAACTACAGATGTCAGAAGGTAGACAAAAGCCGGAATTTCACCTGCGAAATGTATCCAGGAGGCACATAGATTGGAGGCACTGACCCATTTGGGGACATCATGGGAACCTGAGCTGGCCCTTTAAGAAGGAAAGAACGTTAATACTACAAAACTGAGGGAACCTGAGCTGGCCCTTTAAGAAGGAAAGAACGTTAATACTACAAAACTGAGGGAACCTGAGCTGGCCCTTTAAGGAGGAAAGAACGTTAATACTACAAAACTGAGGGAACCTGAGCTGGCCCTTTAAGGAGGAAAGAACGTTAATACTACAAAACTGAGGGAACCTGAGCTGGCCCTTTAAGGAGGAAAGAACGTTAATACTACAAAACTGAGGGAACCTGAGCTGGCCCTTTAAGGAGGAAAGAACGTTAATACTACAAAACTGAGGGAACCTGAGCTGGCCCTTTAAGGAGGAAAGAACGTTAATACTACAAAACTGAGGGAACATGAGCTGGCCCTTTAAGGAGGAAAGAATGTTAATACTACAAAACTGAGGGAACCTGAGCTGGCCCTTTAAGGAGGAAAGAACGTTAATACTACAAAACTGAGGGAACCTGAGCTGGCCCTTTAAGGAGGAAAGAACGTTAATACTACAAAACTGAGGGAACATGAGCTGGCCCTTTAAGGAGGAAAGAACGTTAATACTACAAAACTGAGGGAACCTGAGCTGGCCCTTTAAGGAGGAAAGAACGTTAATACTAGAAAACTGAGGGAACCTGAGCTGGCCATTTAACGAGGAAAGAACAATAATACTACAAAACTGAGGGAACCTGGGCTGGCCATTTAAGGAGGAAAGAACATTAATACTACAAAATTGAGGGAACCTGGGCTGGCCATTTAAGGAGGAAAGAACATTAATACCACAAAACTGAGGGAACCTGAGCTGGCCCTTTAAGGAGGAAAGAACGTTAATACTACAAAACTGAGGGAACCTGAGCTGGCCATTTAAGGAGGAAAGAACATTAATACTACAAAATTGAGGGAACCTGGGCTGGCCATTTAAGGAGGAAAGAACATTAATACCACAAAACTGAGGGAACCTGAGCTGGCCCTTTAAGGAGGAAGGAACATTAATACCACAAAACTGAGGGAACCTGAGCTGGCCATTTAAGGAGGAAAGAACATTAATACCACAAAACTAGTGGCAAAATGTACCTACATTTTTTGTGACTTAAAACTATGACAATCCTCCATGGCAACAACTACACTGTTTTCAATTCGGAAACCTGCAGTGTATTTTTGTAAATGAAAGCAAGGTGTGAGGAACCAAGCCTCACTTCCAGGCCTTCCAAGCTGACAGATATTGTACATTTAAGAGGAGAACAAGAGTGGGACTGAATGATCTTTTCAGTCACATAATGGAAGAAGTTATACTGTGGAAAATGTATTCACATATTTATTCAGAATCTGTAAGACAACAGCAGGATATTTGCAGACGCGCAGATTGTAGGATAAAACAGATGAGAATGAGGCACTGAGTGTCAGACTGACACAGAAGGCAGAAAATCCTGCAGGGCCGTGAGCACCCTTATGTGCGGCTATTTTTTGGCTGATTTGAAAGTGAACACAGGTCACGGTGGTAGCATTTCACAGATCTTTTAGGGTCTGAGCATTTATTTTTAATTAAGTGCACTACTGATTGAGAAAAATACTCAATTTGTAATGTAACAATTTGACTATTTCCTATTTGATATGTGTAGGTAGGGTAAGAAAGAAAGAACTTCAGATCCTTTAAGAGTTTTTTTGTGATTTATTATTACTATGCATGTTATTTTTATTTATTATAAAACACTAAATATTAAATTTAGCTTTCACAAAAGGCCTTCATTTATCGTAGGCTCTTAAGTCATCTATTTTACTCTTCGCAAGAGCTAAATGTGACATTTGAACATTAAATGTAGAACGTGTGCTACTTTGAAAGGTCTCTAATAACTGTAACCAAACATTAAACAACATACACAAACAGCCATATTGATACAGCAAAATGGAGAAATGTGTACATATTCAATAACCAAATATGCAAATATACCATTCTGCTCATTTTTCCAGTCCCTTATCAAAGCCAGCTTTAACATTCATAAATGTGATCGTTTCACACTCTTAAAAGCGTGCTTTAAATACAACAGAGGAAGGATGGGAAGGGCTTATTTATACACTCTGCAATGCAGTTTGGACAAAAACACACATTTATTCTTACAAGTCAGTTACTGTTAATGTCAAACATTCCTCACACACCTCGCATGTAAGGCAAACAAGCACAAATCAAAAATGTATTCTTTATTCAAAGCATCTTCATTTGTGTTTTAAATTCATGGCTTTACGACTAATTAAACATGCAAAAAAAAACTTCAGAGCTCCTTACAGATCTAGTGACCACGCTATTTCAAAGCTATCGTCTTAAAATACCTTTGTGTATATTTAGCAAACACAGGGCCAATCCCTTCCAAGCCAGCCTTTACGGCCTAAATTTAAGGTCTATGTGACACTTGGAGCTTATTTGTGGCCATAATTAGCCTTCTCTCCGTTTTCCACCATATTCTCGCTGTAACAGCAAATCCCCAAACCCAAGCGGGAAAGTTCAAATATTTGAATTCCGAGCTTCTGTAGCTGCGACACCGAATAATAAATCCGCCGCGTCTGTACGTCCCTGCCATCGCCAAACTCTGTCACTGATGTGCAAACAAGCTTGGCCAGCAGAATAATGCCCGACAGCACAGCCGGGACAGTCTCGTGGCATTTTCATGCTGTGGGGGCACAGCAAGTGACCCATCGGTTTGACTTTGTGGCAACGGTGAAGTGTCACACTGATCATTATTGCTTTGTACCAGCAGATCTATAGTACAGAGAAAATCATCCACCCAGCCAGGTTCATATAAACCATGGACGTTTCTGGCATTTAAATAAATAAATAAATAATACTCATCTTTAAAATAACACAATGCATCTGGACTGACATCTCTAACATGCAGTGCAAACTGGCAAGATGTGCATCTCCTACAAATAAAGAATACTAATTTAGACAATGGTGCGTGCTAAGTGTCTTGGACCGTTTTGTTCAGCCATAGTACGGCACAATAAGAGCTACTGTATTCCCAGAGATATCCTCGGGGAATTTAAACAATGGAAATGTTTTGAACTGTTTTTACAGCATGCTGTCAAACATTTAGAGAAATCCAGGAGTCCTAATCTCTTGTACAGGCTTCATTTTGACGTTGCGGTTTTCGCCTTCACAACAGCCTCGTTAGAAGTTACTGCCGCCGCAAGCCAAAAGCAAGAACAGTCGTTTGTAAATGTCAACATTTATCAATGCTAAAATGGTTTCCAATCTGAATTTATTTCAAAGTTTTCCCCACCCAATTATAACAGTTTTTTTTCTAAAGACACGAATACATTTGACTCTCACATACAACATTGTTTTGCAAAATTGCCACTGTATGTTTGGCCACATACAAAATTTCCAAAGATTAAAAACAAAATAAAAACAACCAACCACTGGATGTTTGCCTCTCTGTCTGATGGTTATTCGGCACGCATCACAGGTGCGTCTTTTTTTAACGGGAGGGGGCAACATCGTGAGCAAATCATTTGAATGTGCTTAACATCGATTTAAGTCATAGAAGCTTCTGCCCACTGCACACAGCTGCAAACAAAAATTATAACAATTAACTATCTGTGAGCGCCACTGGCTGCTGGAGACCAAAGCTGTTTCTGCCCACCTCTGACTTCACACTCACTCACTCACAGCTGCATGGCAGATTCAGGGAAGCAGTGGACACGACTCAGCATTCAGTCCGTGATGTACAGTTACCCATTCCACCTTTATGCTTTTGATACAATTTATTACGATATAATTCATTAAAAGATAAAAAGAAGTCCCTTACAGACCTAAGGGGAGAAACAGAAAGTACCAGTGAAAACCGGTACTGCTGATAGCCTGGGACGTACAAAAGCTTAGGGATGCTTTTCATTTTCTAGTCCTTAATTGTGCTAAATGTGGACCAAAAAAAATAAAATAACGCAAAAAAAATTAACCGCAATGCATATGCTAGGGGTCCCCACCAGTCCAGATGCGGACGGAACCGCAAGTAATGCACATTTATGATTAAATTTCCTTGCGTCTTTGACTATCTAGTCTCAGCAAAGCAAACACCCCAGAAACTGCTGGTCAGCTTCTACTGACAATACGTAGAGTTTCCTGACAAACTGAATCATGGACCCATCTCGCACATGTACGATAATGTAAACCTCTACAGTTTACAGAGATGACTATTCCTTCTGCAGTATGCAACGGTGTGCAATAACCTGGGCTTATCATTTGGGATTAATCTATGTTGTTAAGGGTTTTAAAAGCTGAATAAGGTTTGTGCCACGGAGGGGGATTCATAAGTATTTTATCACAAACACCTCATAGCCAAACGCTACTGCTGTTACAGAACAATATGAGTAGAATAAGAGGAGAGCAGGTACCCCTCCCTATTAAGGTCACGGTGCCTTTGAAGGCGAGCAGAGCCCATTGGGCACTAAGCGTGTTGGCGGTGGTTAGAATGTATAAATATGCAATAACACACAAAGCACATACCAAAAGTCTGTGAACCACTGTTGTAGATAACTGTGGCCCAACAGTGACATATTTTTTAAAAAGAATCCGGCCCAAGGATCAATCATTTAACAGAGACTGAAAAACGCTGATCAGCACCACTAATCAGTGCCCACAATGTGAGGGAAAAAACCCTGCATTGTGGGGACATAAGACTTGTGTTTTGTTTGGCCACTTATGGTTAAGCTTAGGACTGGGTTAGGGTTAAGGTTGTCATTGTGTCTATGCAAGAGGGAGAAGTGCAGTTGGACTCGATATTATCGTTTATTCCAATATTTTTAAAACTACAATATCACGTTTTTTTCCCCCTTTCATCCATCCCTAATATGCAGATTAGAATTATGTAGAAAAATGGCTAAAAGGTGCTCTTTGATTCACAGATATAACGAACATATTGAACCATACACATAAACATAGAAATGTTTAAAGATGTAACACATTAATGGTTTTAGTGAGCATTCTGTAAATTAAAACAGTGTGTGTATAAAGAACGAGAATCCTTTACTGACAGAGGTCTTCATCGGCGTAGGCAGGACGCAGCCGGTCTCACCTGTGATACACTGGAACTGACCGTCATCTCTGCGAATGGTGAAGGCCTCGCCCGCATTCACCTGCACCAGAATCACCTGCGGAGACACGACAGAGGCAAGCAGACACCAGTAAGCGGGCAGGAGTAACGTACGACCTCGTGCTGCCTGGAAGCTGTGCTGGGCGCTACAAGAGGTAGGCAACAGTGTGAGCTCTTAACGGTGCGATAACCGTCTCGCACTTTCAAGGCAACAGTGTATACAGCATTTCACTATTATTATTATTATTATTATTGGTTTAATAAAGGCTCTATTATAGCTGAAACTTTAAATAATTTTCAAAATTGGAAGTATGTGTAAGCAGTGTCCTTTTCAAAATAAATAAAATAAAATTTAAAAGCTGTAAATCTCCAGTTTGAACAGAAGAAATTAGAAGGAATACAGGAGCAGAATTTTTTTTTTTTGAAAAATGTCTCTTCGATAAAAACACATCAGTATCAAGCTAAATATACATTAAATCTAGTAAAACTTGTCAATGAATATCTTGTCATCCATCCATTTTCCAAACTGCTTATCCTACTGGGTCGCGGGGGGTCCGGAGCCTATCCTGGAAGCAATGGGCATGAGGCAGGGAACAACCCTGGATGGGGGCCAGCCCATCACAGGGCACACTCACACACCATTCACTCACACATGCACACCTACGGGCAATTTAGCAACTCCAATTAGCCTCAGCATGTTTTTGGACTGTGGGGGGAAACCGGAGTACCTGGAGGAAACCCCACGACGACATGGGGAGAACATGCAAACTCCACACACGTGTGACCCAGGCGGAGACTCGAACACGGGTCCCAGAGGTGTGAGGCAACAGTGCTAACCACTGCACCAGCATGCCGCCCCGTGTCAATGAAACGATTAGACTTAAATATATGGTTATAATCCATAATAACAACTATGGAGCTAAAAATACATAAAAAATCCAGTAAAACGTGTCTGTTATACAATCGAACTAATTGATCTTTAAATAATAGTTAATAAAAACACTTAAAAAAAAAAAAAAAAAAAACATTCATGAACACATTTTATTGATGTAAATGCTCGCTGAATAGTTTTCGGTCCCACTGACTTGGATTGATATGAATATGGCTGCAACATATGCAAAATACGCCAAGCTTCATATTTCAATTCAGATCAACAAAGAAAACAGATTTTTTTCAGTCAGTGTAATCATTAACACCTGTTCTCGCTAAACAAAAAAAAGCGATCACCGTAGTTTGCTGCTTTTGTAGACAATACGTTTTATCGTAAAACGGCAGGACGAATGGATTGAACAGTGCAGGAAAATATTATGCGGTGTATGCATGCACAGACATGCGAGACACAAATCGGGCTGGGGATAAGGATCAGGTAGTGACATTCTGGAAGAGATTTGGCATGACAGCGCCTTTTGCCGAATGCGGCAGGCAGCTGATTAGGAGACGCGAACACACAGGTGAGATTTGGTTGCATTTTTTCCTCTAACACCAGTAACAATCAAATGTACATGTCAGTCAAGAGGACCACAAAGGTCTCAATGCCTGTAGGGCATCATTGAGCTGAGGGGAAAAAAACAAACAAAGAAACCCATCATAGAGACAGCGGAAACATGAGGATTGGCCACTGGAAAGTACTGGTGAGCTCAGCAACACCTAAAGGCCTGGTCGTCCACAGACGACTGTCTCGGTACATCAGCACAGAATTCTTTCCCTGATGAAGCAAACCCCTTTACAACTTCTAGCCAAGTGAAGGACACTCTTCAGGATGTAGGTGTTTCCCTGTCAAAGTCCATAATCAAGATTTCATTAAACTAAATACACGGGGTTTGCAAACCTCAAGCATAACGTCAGATCAGACTTCTAAAAAAGCCAGTTCTGGGACAATATTCTTTGGACGGCTGAAACTAATATCAAACTGTACTACAGAGTATGGAGAAGGGAAAGGAAGGTTTGTTGTCGCATAATCTGCGGGACATGGGGTAGGCAGTGTTATGGCACGGCCGTGTGCAGCTGCCAGTGGAACTGGATCACTGCTGTTTATTGACAGTGTGACTGCGGACAGAAGCCGCGGGATGAATGCTGGAGTGTATAAAGGCGTCCGGGCTGCTCAGATTCAGCCAAACGCGGCTAAACTGACAGGACATCGCTTCTCGGTGGAGACGGACGATGACCCAAAACATACTGCGAAAGCAACCCAAGAGCTTTTCCAGGCAAAGACGTGGAATATTCTTCAATGACCGAGGCCGTGACCCGACCGCAATCCAGCGGAAGAAGTGTCTTGCTTGCTGAAGACAAAGGCGAAAGAGGAAAGACCAACAAACAGGCAGCTACTGAAGATAGCTGTGGAGAAGCCCGGTAAGACGTCACTAGGGAGGAGACCTGGCACTTGGGGATGGATACGAGCTTGAGACTGCAGGCTGTCAGTAACGGCTTTGGATTTTCAACCAAGTATTACAAACGATCACTACATTTATGGTCATATTAATATGTCCAAGTTCTTTAGCGCTCCTGAAATTGGAGGGACTATGTATAAAAATGGCTGCAATTCCTGAACAGCTAATTTTTGTTAAAGATCTGCTTCCATCTACTTCAATGTTTCTTTTCAATTTTCTTATCACAGTATACAAAAGCAAAATGACGAAACTTGTGCCACTGTCCATGGACCCAACTGCATATTCTTACATCTGCACTGTGTGTGTTTTTCTCTGATCCAGTGCTGCTTGTCTTTTGTCCCAAATTTACCATTCAATATTTGACGTTGCTATGGGTTACACCTTAACTTCCTCTTGAAGATTAATAAAACCTATCTGACTGCACCAGTGACTCGAGTAACTTAGCTACAAAGACCCAGACAACTGTGAAGCTGGTTTATTAGAATCTGTGACTGCTACAGCAATAACACTGAATATAAATGCATTGTGTTTGATATGCACACTGCAATGACCACCTTTGTGTTCAGACTTCAACCTGACGGAAAACCTGATGTTAATAAATTAGAGAAATTGCAGCTTATCTCTGCTGCCATTATTTTATTTGCTAGGTAGCAAAAATAGTACAATATAAAACTTCTTTAATAAGAACAGGGTGTTCCATTCGAGAGCTGGAGCAGGAAGCCTGAGGGGCAGTCACTCGGACAGGGTACCTGCTGCGGCCCGTCGCCATTGACCATCCCAGCTGGAGGTGGGGGCCCAAGTAGAGGGTAGTCAGACGCGGGCAGTCGGCCAGGCTCCAGAGGGGGCGTGTGGTCCGCCATGGCTCCCTCATTCATACAGACATGCGGGCACTCCGGACTCCTGCAAGAGGGTCGACATCACTGTCACGATGCAGCGTATACGTGCTCTGTATACATGCTCTTTCTATTTTCTATCACTTTGACCAAAGCTGTATTGAACCTCCTAACCATCACTTAAAAAAAAATATAATAATTTCAGCTCCTCAACCCTCTCGCTTTTCCCAAGGGTTTTTCCAAGATTAAAATTTCATTACGATCAGCACAAACAATCGAATAAGAATGAGGGAACGGATGAACGGCGACGCATCAAATTGCCGCTCGACTCCTGTGCGCTAACTTATGAATAAGGAGGCTCGGCGGATAGGAAGGTTCCAGGTGAGATCTGAATAGAGCACAGAGGAAATTCACTGTGGATGGTGGGAGAAGAGAGATTTATTAGATGCATGGAACAGTTTCATCATTCAAGAACTATGAATAAAATGCTGAACTATTAATAAGCTAATGAAGAATAAGCTAATGAAAGGCTCAAGCTGAATTACTCAGCTAAAATGACACTGTGACCCAGCCGTGCTTCCAGACTTGCGTCCAGATTAAATGCTAAAAATAAAAATTCCCACCTTACATTCTGTCCTCCGGGATACACTGACATACAAATTAAGTGTCCCAAATGAGTAACATGAAGCATGAATCAGAAAAGTGCATAGAAACAGAGTCAGATGTCCACCATTATGGCCAACAGGATCTATCAAATTTGTTCAGTCACTGTGTTAAACCGCATGACTTGTGTACATCCTGATGAAATTTAATTATAAAAAAAGTGAATACAACATGGTCTTAGAGTGACACCTGCTGACATTAAATGAAACTGCACTTTTTAATGTATATAGAATTGGATTTAAGAGAAGAAAATATGTCACAGGCTACTGCTGGCCGGGACATTAATGCAAAAAAAAATCCATAACTCCCTGAAAACCATAAAGCTTATCTCCTTTGAGAACCAGAGTAAAAGTTCCATAAGTAGACCTAATGAACTGATATTCTATTAACATTTTTCAAACCATTGTTTAGTGGTAAACAGATAATACACACTTTTTGCTCCCTCAGACTCAGACAAATGTACAGGGTCAGAGGCAGAAAACATTTATGAAACTCAAACAATATCGTCTCTCACATGCAATTTCCATATTACATACAGGACATCCATGGATTATCATCAAAAACTGATCTAACGTCCAGCAGGGCAGCGGCACCAGATATCTGCCAGCTGTATGGTTTGTGTCTTTTGGGAGGTTTTTCCTTTTATCTTTTAACTGGACAATACTGCTACCCAAAAAAAAAAAAAAACACACACACAAGCAATTCCAAATGTGTAGCTTAAAGTTCTTTAAGACTTTTCTGGGAAAAGTAGCCATGAAAGACGCAAGCGTGCATTACAGACCCCTATCAGTCACCTCCTCAGCCGGTCATTTTATTGCAGAATAACCCAGTTTGCGGATATGGTCGTCCCCACTGGGCCACTTAGCGCCTGGACATGATAGCAGAGGAGCTTTCATAGATAACCTTTTTTTAAACGTTATATTCAAATACATTTTCGCACATTCAATGACAATTTACCAGGCCTGATATTCAGTCTTTTTTTTCTCAAAAATTTCCTTTTGATTCAATAAATAAAATTGTCACGTTATATTACACATGTTAATTGGTGAATGTGCGTAATATGTAGGGAAATACAGGTAAAAAGGAGGGACAATCATTAAATATTTAAATGATTTAAAGCCATTTGGTCTCATTCCACCATCACATCCAAAATGGAATCAAAACTTCGAATAAATCTCCGAGACTTAATGTTGATAAAGATTCCAGCCTAACCGAGCAAAGAAAAAAATCACCCTTCATTTAATTTAAAACTGTCAACTATTTTTATGAATATTTTTAAAGATGTCACAAAAATGTCTTTCAAATCAAAAGGCTCATAACTGGGTCTATGTTGTTACCCAGAGCCCTTGGCCTGAAACACTGCTTATGGGAGGGGCCGAAATCTTTACAATTTGAACAACAGTCCATTTGCTGCAGTTTCAAAGTCTACGGAATGCTTGAAGAAAAAACTTAAACCAGTTACACAGCCCCAGGAGCTGACACATAATCTTTCATTTTTTTATTTAACAAAAAAAGCAAAGATTAAAACAGATAATAACTATTCAACTGTTTGGAACTATTCTAGAACTTGGTCAGGGCTTAGTAAGGTCCAGCCGAATAAGCCGCTTCTGATAATCGACACATGACAGAGACAAACAGGACAAGACAAATTATCCACTGAATATTTCACAAATTTGGTCCAACTGCATTCTGGTAAAAGCAAGGTCTGTGATGCAACAAGGATGTGCACTCTGTTGCAAAGTTCTTCTTTGTCTACATGCTCACTGGTTTTCCGAGCACACCTATCCAAAGCCTTTTCCATCTTGGCTTGCATTCTTGCTTCCTAGATGACTTTCCATTACATCGGAAAAGCCACTGGAGTTTAATAATAACCTGATCGTTATCGGGCACAGACAACCAAGTTAGTCAAAACAGCTCAAATAAAAGTTACTTATTAACTAAAGCCACAGCAGAACTCCAGCACAGGGACAGCAGACACGACCGGTGTAAGACTGACCAGCAGAATAAATGTTATTAGTATGGATGGAATCAAATAAAGTGAACATAAATGAAACTCATTAACAATTTGGACAAATCATTAAGATAAACCATTCGTTTATTAAACATAGCACAGAGGACTTCTAAAATATGAAATGTGTTATAAGTATGATTTAAGTTTCCTTACTGTTTCAGGAGCACCAGTATTTAATAAGAATATTTTACAGTTGATTCATTGGTATTTGTATAATCAGTTTAATATGGGGAACATCGGACGTCTATTCTTATCAGATTTAAGCATGGTATTTAAAACAGGGCGGTAATAAAAGAAAACATCTGAGAACATAAAACTATACTTTCAATATCAGAAAGTAAAGTAAACAGTAACATTCAGCTGGAAAATAAGCAGAGGTTTAACACTAGAACTGCCAAATCTACGCAAATTTGCGTAAATTCCCTGGGCCTAACACCTACTAGCATCCCTGCTGAGAGTTTCTTGGGCCATTGTCCTCCTGCTTTTGTTGTGCAAACACACCCATTACCTGTGAGGCCTGGCACATTTGCATTTTTTTACTCAGAGCAGCTAAAATCCAAGGCAGGCTAAACCTCTGTGTGTGACATGGAAACCTTCACAAAAGTCTGCCATATCTATACCAAATATCCCACACGCTGACTGACCTGCAAATATGAAAGACACACATTCACAAAATATATGGAAGCACAAGTCTGTTTTATTTATAAAAAAATTGAGTGTTTCAAACTTTGCAGTGTTTGCAGACCCAGTGACCATCATCCCTGCATTTGGCGCAAGTGAATTTGTAACACTTTGCACTGGTAAACCTGCTGCGGTTTCTGTTGCAGTTCTCCTGTACCTGACACTGAGTTGTCCATACAAGTCCTGGCACAGCAGCAGCCTTCCTCTGTCCCCATAGCCTTTTGTGGCATAAATTGGCAATGGAGTTCCTTGGCTAGATGACTCAAAAATAATCTTCTTTTGCCTTCCCACCCTGTACATACCTTGTACAGAACGTAGGAATTTGCCACCACCAGGTCCAGCATGTTGTAAAATACAGCTACTGGCCACCTGCATGTTGCTGCTCTTACGGAATACATGCGCGCCATTTGGTCCAACACATTTACACCACACTATAACAGCAGAGAGAGAGAGAGTCATGAGTGTATTTGCTTTTTTTCTACCTACTTTCTATATAGGCCTGTATAGTACATATCAGAAAACATTGTAGCACTGATGTAAAATTATACACACATTCACATACCTTCATGTGGTTATAGTCTGTTATCGTGTTGGGTTTCCTCTTTCTGCCTTCACAGATCGCCACATCTTGGTCCAAGGAACTCAGAACACACACAATCTTGTTTTTTTAGGTGCATAAATTGTCAAGGAGACACTGCCACTTCTAAGCACTGACACGGAGAATTCCTCTTGCTGTGCAGTGTCCTTTGAAATTGGAGGAAGTTCATACCAAACTTTATTCCCTGTGCTCAGTAGTGTTGTTTTGCGCTGAAGCAGTCTGTGTGACAGTGCCAGTGAGGTGAAGAAATTGTCCGTTGTGACATTTCTCCCGTCATCCAGAAATGGCTCCATCAGACTCATGACCATGTTCTCTGCCAGCCTCTCCCTTTTCTGGTGACTGGGGTCCTTTCCCAAGTTAGGGGACACGTTGCAGACGTATTTGGTCTCCAAATCCGTGGCCATCCAGAACTTGATCCCAAATTTGTCCGGCTTGGATGCGATATACCAAGTGACATGGAATGGATCCACATCTACTCCACGTTGTCTTTCCACCGGTGTCCCTCAGGGCTCGGTTCTTGGCCCTCTCCTATTCTCCCTCTACACTAAATCTCTTGGCGAAGTTATATCCTCACATGGCTTCTCCTACCACTGCTATGCCGATGACACTCAACTCATCCTCTCCTTCCCTCCCTCAGACACTCATGTCTCCACTAAGATCTCTACATGCTTGGCAGACATCTCATCTTGGATGACCACTCACCAGCTAAAACTCAAAACTAGTAAAACTGAGTTGCTTTACATCCCGGCTGACTCATCCCCCCTCCAGGACCTTGCGATCTCCTTTGACAACTCCCTGATCCGTCCTTCGGTTTCTGCTAGAAACCTTGGAGTTACCATAGATGATCGGTTGTCATTTTCCTCACATATCGCCAGTCTTTCTCGCTCTTGTCGGTTTCTCCTCTTTAACATCAGGAGGATACGTCCATTTCTTTCCACCCAGGCTACCCAGATACTCGTCCAGTCCCTCGTCATCTCACGCCTTGACTACTGCAACTCGCTTCTAGCGGGTTTACCACTGAGCGCCATCCGTCCCCTCCAACTGATTCAGAATGCAGCTGCTCGTCTTGTTTTCATCCTTCCCAAGTTCTCCCACACCACTCCTTTGCTGCGCTCCCTCCACTGGCTTCCTGTAGCTGCACGCATCAGATTCAAAACACTGATGCTCGCATACAAAGCCAAAAATTCTCTGGCACCATCCTACCTAAAGGACCTCATCACACCCCGCTCTGCACCACGATCTCTCCGATCCTCCAGCACTGCTCGACTGGTCCTACCTCCCCTCAAGGCACAAGGAAGACACGCATCTCGGCTCTTCTCTGTCCTGGCACCTAATTGATGGAATGAACTCCCCCTAGATGTCCGAACAGCTGAATCCTTGAATGTCTTCAAGCGACGACTCAAAACTTTTCTTTTTCAGAAATACCTGACGTAGAACTTCTATATTCTTACTCGACTCTTTTTCTGGTGTGTGTTTTAAAAAAATAAAATAAAAATTCTGCACTACTCAATGGCGTTCTCAGAGATAGTATTCGTAGCTGGGGTCCTTATTGAGCTAGCATCGGAAATTCATTGCAGAGTCTCAAAGCACTTATGTAAGTCGCTCTGGCTAAGGGCGTCTGCCAAATCCTGTAAATGTAAATGTAAATATACTGCATGGACAATGAACCTTGGTCGAGAACAGCTGTACATCTATGTTCATGTGTTCTCCTGGAGTGAAACTTTCAGCACAGTTCTTGGTGAAGGCTGGCAGAGAAGGTGGTCATGAGTCTGATGGAGTCATTTCTGGATGACGGGAGAAATGTCACAATGGACAATTTCTTCACCTCACTGTCACTGTCACACAGACTGCTTCACTTTACTGGGCATGGTGAATAACGTTTGCCGTGAACTTCCTCCATTGGCAAAGGACACTGCACAGGGAGAGGAATTCTCCACGTCAGTGTTTAGAATGGCGCGCATGTATTCAGTACGAGCAGCAACAAGCAAGTGGCCAGTAGCTGTGTTTTACAACATGCTGGACTTGGTGGCGGTGAATGCTTAGGTTCTGTACAAAGCATCTACAGGGTGGAAAGGAAAAAGAAGATTGTTTCCGATTCTTCTAGCCAAGGAACTCCATTGCCAAATACAGGGATGATGGTCACTGGGTTTTCAAACGCTGCAAACACAGACTTTGAAAGATAGACAGACTGTGTGGGACAGTAACCACTGAGACAAAAGGCAGAAAGATGACGAAGAGATGAACCTGGAACTGAGGCACGGATACATCAATTTTTACATGAACAGCCAAACATGCAAAGCTGGAGAGATCACACAAAAACAAAATTCACTTTTGGTGTTATAATTCAGTGATGGCCAATGAAAATGAAATGACATTTTATTCTGTATGTGTATGAGCATGTCAAAAACCATGGACCATGACTTCACTCAGCTTATGACATTTATATACAAACATGCATTGGAGACTGAAGTGTTAGCATGTTTTCATTTTATTCATTTCATTCTATTAGCAACTTTTCATTCTATTTTCACTCAATTTGTTTTATAAATAACACAGACTTGTGTTTCCATATATTTTGTGAATGTGCGTCTTTCATATTTGCAGGTCAGTCAGCGTGTGGGATATTTGGTATAGATATGGCAGACTTTTGTGAAGGTTTCCATGTCACACACAGAGGTTTAGCCTGCCTTGGATTTGAGCTACTCTGAGTAAAAAATGCAAATGCGCCAGGCCTCACAGGTAATGGGTGTGTTTGCACAACAAAAGCAGGAGGAGGATGGGGCTGAAGACCTGCGAAAATCACAGCAGGGGTGACAAACACCTTGGGACTCTCAGCAGAGAATAAAAACTCGGTAAATCTAGTGTTAAAGGCAGCTAGGAGGACGCAGTCAGACTCACTGCTTTAGAGTCAGGCACGCATTTCTAAAAGCACATAAATGAAACCCAGCTGAACTTTCGGAAGGACCAAAAGAAAAAAATGCCTATGTAAAGGAAAGTTTTGAAAAGTACATTTAACAAGGTACAGATTCTAAAGTTCACCAAATAAGGTGCCACCGTTCAAAATCCGGATTCTAGAGATGACGTTCACTTTTTAACTTCAGGTTGACACATATGCTGTTAAATCTGCGTGGTAATGCTGCCACAAAATGTCAGTGACAACAAAAATTTATATTTAATTAATGTGTTAGATTACGCAATAGGGAAGTAAAAAGACTTTAAAAAGCTAACTTTATAGGATGATACAGTGAGGAATAAGCATTCTCCTTTGTCCAAACCAATAATGGTTTTTAATTAAATGACACAAATATCAAAAACTCCTCTATACCAAGTTTGAACGGTACACGTCACGCGGCTCTCCTGACGCGCGCGTGAGAACTGCGACTTAGTGACGTAACAACCTTCTACCTTTTTTTTTACACTTTCGGCACCAGAAGGGTAACATATGGTAGCGCGAAAGCTACCAGCATTTATTATAAATGTACTCTGTTCAGTGCATCAAGGCAGGCGATCTGAATGTTATTATTCGACCAACCTTGATGTTATAGTTTCTAAATGATACATTAAACCTAAGTTAAAAATCATCATAATCCCCAGTGTTAACTAGCAACGTGGACGAAACAGAGCTTGATTAGTAAACAATGTACAGCATTTCATTTTAAAAGTAATCCGTTCATGCAAATACATGTAGAATTAGAGAAGTGCGCTAACTGATTAAGGTCGGCCTTTACTGTAACCATAAAGATGAAACATGCCCCATTTCACATGCTGAACACTTCTTGATTTTTTTTCCAGCTAAATTAATGTATTCGACCATTAATTGCGCAAAGCCACTTCCTAGAAATGGGGATTTCAGACAGGAAAAAAATGGATGCATTTTCAGTTATGGTACAAGAAGGTACAAAAGCTGGAGGAGATTAAAGAGCAGTCTAGCCTTACAGCAAAGACTATCCTCGCCTCTAACTGCAATCTAGTAATAAGATTAGACAGCCATAGGTCCCCGTACTCACCCAGACTGCTGCTGGTATCGCGGAAAGTGAGTCCAAGACTCGCGATGTTAAATGCCACAGAAGCAAACCTAAAGTCGTAAAAAGGTTTTTTTTCTTTTAGCATTGAACACGCTTCCGTAAATCAGCCCGACTCCGTCTGGGTGGATGGATAAATAGGTATACTTCCTAGATCGCAGCCCCTCCGAACGATAGCTAAATAGGAATGCTGGCTACCCGGGTCCCACCAGCAACGCCGAGTCCGCTGCTCAGCCGCAGCCCGGATTTATAGCCGCGTTTCCGCAGACAGTGCAGCACGCAATAGAAACGACATGGGCGACTTAATAATGGTTTTCCATTAAAACCCAGCACTGCATTCGTAATTACTAGACTGCTTAACACTCTACAAACCCGCCATCTTCTGTCAAAGAATGTACACAAACCGTGGGGCGCAGGCGCCGTGACTGAGGCTATTCCGTCTGTTTAACGCACCGGCGATATTTGCGTACGTAAAGGAACGTAGCGCACTTTAAACCCAGCTTGAAATGGCTTCCTAGCCTTTAAATACGGCACTACCTCTCCTTGCAAAGCATTACATTCCACCTCTATATACCGCAGAATCAGTCAGATGTGTGTGTCCAGCATCCCGAAGAGAGCGTTTAAGTAACTTTCCAATCTGAAGTTGTTAAAGGGAGCTTCCTAAGAGTGACCGAAGGGTACTTTCATCACTGTCCAGGAAGTGTTGCAAGTACACGTTCCCAACAGTCATTGGAGAGCCCTGATAACTGAAATAAATAATTATACTAGCTGCCAGATCGGTGGAAGACAAGATATTACCGCTTTTCATAAACAGAAATAATCAGATCTGTAAATGTTTTATACATCACCAGTAAATAATAGTTATGGACAGTATTTATGTCCTTAATTATCTGGAAATATAAATGGGTGGATAGAATTATTTTATCAAATTTTTATTAGGAAATACATGAGTGGTCAGTTTATTAGGTACAGCTGCTTACGAACACAGAAAGTCTGCTTGTCCAAAGAGCAAATGATGGGGCTGCAACTGAATATACACTGCCTGGGTGCTTTATCAGAAACATCTGTACACCTGGCGAATACGTGAATATATAATCAGCCAATCACACGGCAGCAGTTTAAAGTATAAAAGCATGCGCTGAGGGGTTAAGTGCTGTAGTTAAGGCTTAGATCTGTGGCCTGTACTATGACGTGGGGTTATTGGCTTATCAGGGTAACTTGTCGGATTTAAGGTACCACAGTTTAAATGGACTTCGTATTTGTTCACTTACGTTTTGCCCAGACTACCTTAAATCCGACAACCTACCCCGATAAGCCAGTAACCACGCTTCGTAGTACAGGCCAATCTCTTCCAGAAAGGCCCGTTGTGTATGTAGGTTTTCACTGCAGCTCCCTAATTGATTACTAATTAGAGAACTCATTGGCTGAGGAGTCCTCACACCTGGGTTTGAACAGCTGACCTAAAGGTTATCCCAAATACCCGCACACACACCGGCCCTTTGGCCACCCCTGACTTAGCGCAAACATCATTGGAAGTCGGAAGGGAAAGAAAAATGTCATTAAGAGACTTTAACTGTGACATGGTTAATGATGTCATATGGGGTGGAGTGAGTGTTTTAAAACTGCTGATCTCCTGGGATTTTCGCATTCAATGGTCTTGGAAAAACAAATGAAAAAAAATGTGACAGTTTTGTAAGTGGAAATGCTTTGTTGATCAGAAGCAAATTGCCAAACTGGTTTGAGCTAACAGGAAGGCTACAGATTCCCAGTCTGTACAGTGGCAGTGAGCAGGAAGCAGCTGCAAATGCCCGGCACAGTGAACATTGAGCTGGACGGGCTCTGACCACCGGTGCCATCCTAACCCCTCAGCTAAAATCATGCTTCCTTCTCCGTGAAGCTTCAGTCTGACATACGCTCTCTACAGCTTTCACCACAGCCGAATGATACTGAGAAAAAAATCACATTGTGGTATTTTTGGGTTTCATGTTCAGTATTCATAACTACGCCTTTTAATGATTAATGTGTTTCTGTTATGATACAGATGAATTAAGAGCGAGTTCCTTATCTTTCATTAGAAATCTGCTGAGGTCAATTTTCTGCTTATACATAATTATACATAAATCTAACAAAAGCTATTGCATGACTGCCCATTGTGATGTCATGATATTCATCCCACCCCCCCCGCACACTCTCAACAGGGTAGAATCGGTCGCCCACAAAGTCAAACTCCTTCCGACACCACTGGCTACAACAGCAGAAGATCGGGTCAGGGGTTTCACTCCTGCGCACCAAGAACAGGAAACTGAGGCTGCGGTGGGAACAGGCTCACTGAAACCGTACATTGCCTGGTCTGATGAGTTTTGTCTTTCTGCTGCATCTTGCAGACAGTAGAGTCGTAATGTGGACTAAACAGCATGAATTCATGAACCTCTCCTGCCTTGTGCCAACAGCTCGGGCTGCTGGTGGTGTAATGATGTGAGAAATGAGCCCACAGTGGGGTCTCCAATACCAGCTGGGTATCTTGTAAATGCCACAGTCTGGGCATTGTTGCTGACCATGTCTATCCCTTTATGGCCATAATACTCATCTTTAAATGGCTGCCTCCAGCAGGATAATGCATCATGCCACAAACCACAAATCATAGATCTCATACAGGATCTACAGTATGAACATCAGTTAATTGTACTTCAATGGCATCCCCAGTCACTAAATATGAATCTAACCGAGCATCTTTGGGATGCAGTTTAACAGGATATTTACACCCTGAATGTGTCGGCAGTAGATCTGCACCAATTACGTGATACTATCATGTAAACAAGGAACAGAGTCTCTAAGGCAGGGGTGTCAAACTCCAGTTCTGGCTAGTCCGCAGCTCTGCACAGTTTTGGGTTTCCCCTCATTTGACACACCTGATTCAACTCCTTGTGCTAATTACCACACAGCTCTTGAGCTGAACAGAAAAAGATCTAAGCTACGCAGGGCTCTGGCCCCCCAGGACTGGAGTTTGACGCCCCTGCTCTAGGGAATGTTTCCAGCACTTTGTTTAATCCGAGCTAAGTATTCGAACTGCAAAGACACCCAATGTTATGACCCCCAAAAGACATGACGTCTAGGGAAACCAGAAAAGAAAGACACCACCATTCGTCTGTGCTTCTAGGTGGTGAAGGGGAAGAAACATCAAGCACACCCCTGTACTATTCACAAAATGTATGCATTACGAAGTAGTTATTTACAAGGCAGGTACAATGGCAGCCAAACCCAGGTGGGAATCTTCACCTTCGAGAGGCAGCACTAGTAATGAAACTTACTTCCGAACAATCCAATATGAGCACTAACTCTCCTCAAATTGCCTCTCAATCTCTATTGCTTTGGCACCATTTTGGAATCTATCCTCCAACTGGGACGATGCCACTGACTGCTTCTCATAAGCCTAATTCATGCATCACTTGTGCCGTTAAGCTCCAAGCATAGCATACGTGATGTAAATTTTGTCATCAGCAGTGTAGCCCTGATTTTGGGTCTAGTGGACTTTTTGGGTCTCGGTGTGCGTCAACATGTGAAAGGAATTGATGGTGCATTACTTGGTGTTTTAAGTAGGTGGCTGCTGATCTGGTGGAATGTCGTTGCTGTGTGCATGTGCCAACCACGACCATATGCGTACATGGACAAATGTAGTATTAACACAAAATGCTCAGCTGTATGCAGACAGCAATGGCATATGGCTAAAGAGCAACCAGCCAGCAGACCATACGGAACAACCCACCTGTAGCAGTTGAATGGAGAATGGGACAAGGAGAAAATTAGAGAAAAGGATAAAACAATGCATGCGGTATATCTAGTACAGTTCTTAACATGCCCACTTATAAGAACAACGTCATCAGCTAAACGAATGAGTCAGGGCATTCTGATGAGCAGGAAACAACATATGCTAAGACTCTCTCACTTCTTGTAATGGATGTCAGTGTTGTAGTGTTGGCGCAACCAATGACTAATACATCAGGCATTAGATGTAATTCTTCATGTTAGAGATGACAACACTAGGTTTGCGGTCCATTCACAAGCAGAGTGTTGAAGCTTACACTACTATTGGTTGAAGTGTTGGGATTCATATAGACGTCTCAGTGGTGCAATGCTAAAAAAGAGCTAAATATTCCTTTTCAGTAGCAAAATAGTTGAACTAGCGTTTGTCGAATTTCCTGGAAAAATAACCGATGGGGTGTTAAAAGGCTGTAATTGAGAGCAGCAATGACTCCTGGTATTCGGGGGTCCATACAAATGCATGTGAAGGACTTACATGCTAGTTTGAGAAGAGGCAACGGTCAAAAAGTTATTGAATAAACACCAAACTAGTCAGGCATCCCTTGGAGGAGTCATCGCTGCTGTCTTGTGGTTAGCACGGGAAAAGCAATGATCCAAAGCCTCAACATTGGCTTCAACTGGCCGTACTTGACCTTGGTCAACAACTTTACCCATAAAGTTGAGTGCCGCATCTCCAAACTCACACTCAGCGAAGTGTCAATGAAGCATCATGTAAACAACTGAATACCAGGTGGAGTGCTTCCATACGTGATGGCCAGCTGAACATACTGTATAAGCAACCAAATCATGAAGATAAGCCTGGAGGTTTGGCACAACCTATAAGACAATGTATATCAACCTGTTGAACACTGCAGGAGCATTGCATGTTCCGAAAGCTATCACTGTATTCTGAAGAAAATGCTCAGGTATCAACAAAGGCAGAGATCCCAGTGCCACACAGAGGTAATCAGACTGGCCAAGCGATTTTGAATGTGGTGTGATTGCTGATGCCAGACGTTGTGGTTCCAGTATCTCAGAAACAGCCACTTTCTGGAATTTTCATACTCTACTATCTAATTTTTACATAAAATAATGCAATAAAAAAACATCCAGTTCATAGCACTTTTATTGCCAAAACACATCATGAGTGAGGGAGGTCAGAGGAGAACGGTCAAACGTCTCCCCAAGTCTTCCCAAATTACCAGGAGTATCGCCTACGTTCCACTTGAGGGATGTGCAAGTCACACTCCGGTGTGAGTGGAGACCCATTAACATCATTAGGCTGTTTTGTGGGATGAGAGAATTACTCTTGTCCACTTGCAAAGGAGGATCTATCCAGGGTTGTCCAGTTCTGGTCCTGAAGGGCCAGAATCCAACACAGTTTGTAGATATCCCTGCTCAAACACACATGCCAAGCCTAATAATTATCTGATTAAGATGTGTTTAAGCATGAAAAACTCCAGGACCGGAACTAGGCAGTCCTGATCTAGGCATCCTTCAGAATGAATGTTCTTTCGTGTCAGTAGACAGGGTCATACCAAAACTTTCAAGTGACCAATAGAGGTTTATTTCTTAAAAACATGTGATTTATCGAAAAGGTATCTTGCACATGACTGGATTTTTACAGATGGGTATGTATTTAAACAGGTTTATACCTAATTGAATGTGGTTGCCAACTCCCAGTAATCTTGCTTCTGGAATAATCTGCCCCCCATAAGCACATTTCATCTATGAATGATACACAATATAAAAAGCCCAGATTAGCACTTGAGTCTCCCTTATTTTCACTTTGTGATAAAGTAAAAAATAATATATGCCCGCCAGTTTATTACTGTGGTCCTGTTCTTAGAAACAGGGAACTGTTTAGTGTTCTAAAACTTTTAAAAACATTTATTTTCAGACTCTATTTTGTTCATTCAAGTGTTAAGTTTCATTTTGGAACGGAAAACTTTAACGCCCATGTCATGCTATTTCTGTAATAAAAGTATCAGTAACAAAAAAAGGATGCAAATGAACATTTGTACCCACATATATACAGCGTAGCACACACAATTTTTTATGAGTCATAACTTACATTTTTTATAAGAAAAAGTACAGCAATAAAATCTAAAAATAAATCAGACTGCACTAACCAGAAGTAAATATACTTGTTAACGAGGTGTATAGAACATTTATGGACAAGCAAAGGAAAGTCATTGAGTAAACAGTATGTCAAGGAAAAGGAAGGTTATTGAGCAAAGTTTTTCATTTCCAGTAACGGTTAACCAATGCAACAGCCAATCAGCATGAATATGTGTCTTTGGTAGCACAGGGCACAAGGAAGGTGTACACCCAGGGAAAAATATATACCAAATACAGTATATACCATGGGAAAAATACCAGTCCATCACAAGGTATATACCAGTACACACATTATTTATTATGGCACAAAGAAGGTGTACACCCTAGGAAAAATATACGGCAAATATATACCAGCACACATGTTGAACATAGTATTTGAAGCTTTATCTTTTGGACCGCAGCAGGAAATAGACACACACACGCGCGCGCGTGCATGCGTACGCTGTGTCCATGTATTCCTATCTTTGTGGGGACTCTCCATTCATTTCTATAGGAAGAACCCTAAGCCTAACAATGATGACCTTAACCCCTACCCAGCCCTAAACTCAACCATAAGTAACCAAACAAAATACACAACTTTTGGCATTTTTTGTTTTCTGATTACATTCACAGAAAGTGTGTGTCTTTGAACTTCAGACCGGAATGATATCTGGCTTTCCACTGAAGTATCAGATAAAAAGTATCTCCATGTTGATTGTATACACAGGAAGAGTGCAAACACATCACAATATAAAATGTAATTAAAGCTTAAATGTGAGTAATTATGGGGGCGGCATGGTGGTGCAGTGGTTAGCACTGTTGCCTCACATCTCTGGGACCCGGGTTTGAGTCTCAGCCTGGGTCACATGTGTGTGGAGTTTGCATGTTCTCCCCATGTCGTCGTGGGGTTTCCTCCGGGTACTGTGGTTTCCCCCCCACAGTCCAAAGACATGCTAAGGCTAATTGGACTTGATAAATTGCCCATAGGAGTGCGTGTGAGAGTGAATGGTGTGTGAGTGTGCCCTGCGATGGGCTGTCCCCCCCTCCTGCGTTGTTCCCTGCCTCGTGCCCATTGCTTCCAGGATAGGCTCCGGACCCCCCGCGACCGAGTAGGACAAGCTGTTTGGAAAATGGATGGATGGATGGATGGATGTGAGTAATTGTAATACACCAAGGCATGCAAAAATCCCCAAAATACCTTCCTGGGTGTGGCCTCGACATGTTTTTGGACTGTGGGGGGAAACCGGAGGAAACACCACAGCAATCATATATGAATAAAAACAGAATCTGTACAATTGTAGCTAAGGTCAGCTATGACAGAGAGAGAAGATGGAACCACATTAGAAGCAAGAACATCTTGATGAGAGGATACACTACATTGTGTATTACTGCATAAAATTAATTTCCTGTGTTGTTGGAAACACCACAACAGAGGGAGAACATGCAAACATCACACACATGGAGCCATGGTGGAGATTCAAACCTTGCTCTCCAGAGGTACAGGATAACAGTGCTAACCATCATGCCACCTTGAGCACCTAATGTACTTTAAAGAGTCGGGAACGAGGCCATGTACGTCGCTGTGTGGCAGGACCTGCCAGCTTAAAATAGAGAGCAGCCGGAATCAAGTTGGAATCCACAGACATGGAACTCGAAACGTAGGGCATAGTGACATTATATACTGCAGCTAACTGGCAAATACCTGGGAAGGAAGGTGAAAGATACAAGGAGATTCACTAAAGCACTAGAATCACATTCCGAAGTATGAGAACTGAATATAACTGCTTGGCCTCGATGCGAAATAGCAACATCAAACAGTATGTATCCCAGAATATCTAACAAAGATACATAAAACCATAAATTGTGAAAGGACAAAAATTATGACCTCCATGACATTCTCAGTTTACCTGTTGGGATGCAGGACACAAGGACGTGTTAAGGCACATTTCTGTCAAACCCTCACAAGGGGAGGTCTACTGGCAAGCCCACCTAGGGAGCTACGCTGTGCAGGACTCGAGGCAGATCCAGAGTATAGGGAGAATATGCTGCATTTATAATGATCATGGTATTTATTGTGAAGGCAGAGTAGACAGTATTGGACGGTCGGATCTTCTCGTCATCGCCATGCATTATTACAAAGCTTTCCTCAGTCATGTTCATGGTGTCATATCATAAAATTATCACTATATACAAACATTTAATCTGTCTCATGAGTTACATTTTTAAAACTTTATGTGGCTGTACTGAAGTACTTGTTGATACTAAAACACTTACAGTGCAATCTACCTAATGCTGGAGAAGTCGATTTTGATAACAGACACCTTGGTCATCTCAGGCGGCGTCTCGGTACTGCCCCCTACTGGCCCCGCAGGCGGCGTCTCGGTACTGCCCCCTACTGGCCCCGCAGGCGGCGTCTCGGTACTGCCCCCTACTGGCCCCGCAGGCGGCATCTCGGTACTGCCCCCTACTGGCCCCGCAGGCGGCATCTCGGTACTGCCCCCTACTGGCCCCGCCCCCGCAAACTCCACCCATGAGTTTCACATGTATTGTCCAAATTCCCCTGACACCGCATCTGTGTTTAGGAAAAAGGGGTGGAAAACAAAAGGTGCATATATTTACTCAAGACAATGCACATGTACGTACATAAATCCATCTATTATTAGGGCAGTTATAATGGAAGGAAATAACATGTGCTGAAAGGTCTTTAATTGCAGACTCTGTGTTACTCATATTAAGCATGCAGTACTTTGAAATAATACATGCCTTGTCTGATTTACTGCATTTTTGCTTATTTATTAAATATCATATCTTCTGCCAGACCGAACAATAACAAACTTTAACACACTTTTAAAATAAGATCTCATGAATGTGTGTGTTATGTTGAGCACCACACAATACACGTGAATTACAACCCACAAATAACCATGACCAATATAAGTACTATGTTAAAAAATTCTGAAAACATAAAACAATCTAATAAAAAAAGAGAAGAATATGAAAGCGATTGAACTGGAATAAATCAAAAACAATGTGTTATACAGTGCATGGCCCTGCAGTGCAGCAGGTGGGTGAAGGAAAAGTGGCCAATGAGAGCTCAGCATATATGTGGGATCTCCTTCAGGACAGCTGGAAAAGCATCTCAGGAGGCCACCTCATGAAACTGGCGTAGAGGAGACAGTAGGGTCAGGCAGTTCCTGGAGCAATTGGGGTTAAGGGCCTTGTCCTATGGAGAGATCACTCTGGACCTGAACTGGCAACCTTCTGAGCCCCAATGGAGTCAGAGGTCATTAACTGCAGTTTGTCCAGTCTCTGAAGACCTTTCTTACACCTTCATCAGTGGACCTTAAAAAATTCCCTTCCTAAACAACCCCATGGCAGAATGGCTATTCACTCAGCTTATATGATATTTGTTGAGGTTACTTTGGATTCCCTGGTGGGACACGCCATGACAAGTTTGCAGGAAGCACTTCAGTGCGGATCCTCCGACCGATAATCACATAACAGGAAGGTTAAATCCACAACTCGACAGGTGTTTCAACACGTTTCCATAATGAAAACAATGTTTTATCAAGCAGACAAAAATGACAAATAGGCAGTCTAACCCACAGAAACACTTCCGAAAAACATGAGAGCCTCATCTGGTCCTAGAAAAGCCTCTTTGTCTCTTACTGTCACCCGAGAAGATGATGGAATAATGTTACTGAGATGCTGCAACTCACAGTTTGGTCCATAAATATTTGGACAGTGATATAGTTTTTTTTTTTTTTATCATTTTGGCTCCAAATGCTACCGCAATGCATTTGCAATGAAGCAATCAAGATTGAAGTGTAGACTTTCAGCTTTAATTCAAGGGGTTTAACAAAAATATCACATTAGCCGTTCAGGGATTACTGCCATTTTAATACATCATTCCTCCAATTTCAGGAGCTCTAAAGAACTTGGACATATTAATATAACCATAAATGTAGTGATCGTTTGTAATACTTGGTTGAAAATCCAAAGCCGTCACCGACAGCCTGCAGTCTCAAGCTCGTATCCATCCCCAAGTGCCGGGTCTCCTCCCTAGTGACGCCTTGCTGGGCTTCTCCACAGCTATCTTCAGTTGTTGCCTGTTCGTTGGTCTTTCTTCCTTCACCTTTGTCTTCAGCAAGTGAAACGCTTCTTCCGCTGGTCAGATGACTGATTCGGTCATTGAAGAATATTCCACGTCTTTACCTGGAAAAGCTCTTGGGCTGCTTTCGTAGTATGTTTTGGGTCATCGTCCATCTCCACCGAGAGAGTGGGACAGTAATCCACTGATTTATTTATAATGATCAAGATCAGGGCACATCTGCACTCCGTTTATGATCGTTTCCGCTACACTTCAGTGCAACAACGATTATCTTAATAATGTCAGGCTACTTAGCTACATCATATTAAATTACGCTGTAATTTTATCAGTTAAATTTATCTTCTTTAGCCATGATTAAAGAAGAACTGAATAAATACTGTCGCACATTTTTACACTGTAGGAAATGTTTTATGACTCGTCCATAAAATGGAACAGTGACTAATGAAGAATGACTTCAAACCATTACATTAACTGAGAGATTAATCAAAAAAAATTTATTCATTCTCTAGCCTGCATTAGTAATGCAGCTGACTAAATGCAAACAGTGTAATGGGTTCACATTAGAGCCAGTGTTAGGCTGGTACCGATATCAGAGTGTGAGCCGCTATAGTCAGCTCCCTTGCTTCAAGAGCGTGATCTCACTGGCAACCACATGGAGGTATTTTTCATCTGATACTTCAGTGGAAAGTCAGATATCATATCCGAAATTGAAACACACATGCCAGCTAATTACTAAACATATACAGAGATCAGACTATTTTATTTTACATTTTCATCAGGTAAACGAATAAGTATTCAAATATTAATTCAATTTTTCTGAAAACACCATCTGACATGAGTAGGGAAAGTGCTTTGACAATGATGTATTGATGGATTCTCCGGTCTCACCCGTAACTCTAAAGTCTATACAGGGCAAATTTTCAGGTCCAGAACAGCAAAGGAGACGGACGTGAATGTAATGGAAATTGAATAAGAGCTTGCCATTCATGGAACACCTTGTCAGGCCGTTCATTTAGCGCTTCTTGGGGCTCTTTGTGTGATCTCTCTGACTATAATCAGTGGCTGTTCTATCATGTGCCACCACTCGCTGTGAGAGTGTAGGGTTGGCTTGGGAGGTACTACAGCAATATTTTTGTTATACTGTGATAGTTTTGTTTGCAAAATTTAATGTGGCAGAACACCATCCTCACCCACCCCATCATTGTGGGGGAATTAAATCATGTCACTTATCCCTAGTGCCAGTTTGTAACCCATACAATGCCTCTGCAAAGTCTAAAAAAGATCCATCACATACTTCTTGAGTTATTGTCTTAATGGTATCAAGTGTCAATACTGCCCTTTTCTTGCTGCTAGTATGCTTTTGGTGTGATAAGTCTCAAAATTTAATCAGTTCCAATTTGTCACCCATAAAATGCCTCTACAAAATCTGAAAAAGATCTGTCAAATAATTCTTGAAATGTCTCCCGAAAAGCATATTTATTCCCTGTCCAAGGGATACAAGAAATATCTAACTGCATCACTGCTTTTATTAGCTCTGCATCAGTAGGTATCCACTGTAACAAACCATAATACATTATTTTCCATCTGGATGCCAGAATGACGCTGGAAGGAAACCGATGCCATTATCTTTCTATGTCTGTGTAAATAAATTTGAATTAGCTTTGCTTCCTCGCTGACAGCTTACGCATCCTCGGTCTTCTGCTGTCTTTAAGTCATAACATGTAAACCAAGGTGTAACGGAACATGTGCTCAAACTGTGCGAGCAGCGTAAATGCTTTATGTGGGGGAAAAAAAGTCACATCTAGCATAGTATCGGGCCACTGATAAGCCCTGCTGCTAAAACCAGCGCAGCGTCCCATGAGTCTTTGACGCCATGAAAAAGGTAAAAAGTTTCCTGGGGAGCAAATTACTCTTTAGGAATTCTCTTTGTGTCCATATAGTTATTCACACATGAGGAAAAATGATTACCAGTATATAGGATGAGAGTATATACTGTAGAGTGGGTACTGAATGAAGCCCTGGTATGTGGCCAGGGAAGCAGGGGAGTGCAGGCCTGGGGAAGGAATCCAGGTGATCTGGCCTGCTACTGCTGGGTACGTTCAAGGTGAGGTAGGCCTTCGAAGTGATCCCACAGGAAGGGGTATGAAGGTTGGAAAGAAAAACTGAAGAGTGTCCTGCGATAGAGGGATTAAGGCACAAAGAGAGATTGTTTCAGTGACAAAGCTACAATTCATTAAGCTATTTTAGTACATCATGTTTTAGTAACATTTATTAGTAGAAAACATTTTGGGAGGATAAAGTTGTGATGGCCCAATATTCCATATTGCCTATTTCAGTACCTTGGTAATGCAAGAAATATAATTAAACACAGGTTGAAAATTATTCCATAAAATGTATTGATACAGATATTTGATACTCAGATTATACCTAATAGAGATGTAGATTCCTAATGAATTAATGTGAAAAGTGCAAATATACAGTACTGTGCAAAAGCCAGTGGAAGAACGTGCAAATTATTTATCTGGGTAATAAATGCATATTTGCCTCATGCCTAGTGATGTCACCGCGGTTTTATTCATATTACTACTTGCTACAGTCATTTCCCAGTTTCTTGGTTGGTTCTGCACTGAAAACAGCTGCAATTGACTGCACTGCTTCATATTTGCATGACTTTACACTGAGAAAAATTACAGTTGGTTTTTTGAGGTTCTTGTTTTTGATTTTTCATGAACCTCTAGATGGACCGGTGATCTGTTGTGGCATGAAGGACTTTAATTGTTTTTCTCTTTTAATTGATGACTTTTGTGTGGTGAAGAGTTGTTGTGAACTCCTGCAGTGCTTGTGACTTGTTCCTGCCTGTAGAGGGGGTTATTGGCAGCTAGCTCAGTGTGTCTGACCACATACCCTTTTATCTCTGTCTTATATTGTAGGAGCAGAGGATCTTAGGCTGCAGGCTCCGCTGGACCCTGGAGGGGGCGCTCTCCCTTAGGAATGTGTGTGGTGTACATCATGCGTAGCACCATGGAGTCCGGTGGCCTGCACTACGAAGATGGGTTACTGGCTTATTGGGGTAACTTGTCGGATTTAAGGTAGTCTGGGCAAAATGTAACTGAATGTATTTGAAGTCCATTGAAACTGTGGTACCTTAAATCCGACAAGTTACCCCGATAAGCCAGTAACCCAACTTTGTAGTACAGGCCACAGAAAAGACACTGGATAGAAAGTGATATCTAGCACATTCTGGAGTGGCAAGCTTACCTTTGGATGCAAACTTGGGCAAAGTAACTGCAAATGGAACACCAAAGGTGCTCGCCATCTTCATGTGACCCCAGTGGCCTAACGGACAAGGCATTGGCCTCCTAAGCCAGGGATTGTGGGTTCGAGTCCCATCTGGGGTGTGGTTCCTTTAAAGAATGTTCCACAGGGAACAGTAAAGCATGTTTTGGGGGTTGTGTGCAGCTACTACTCTGGGTAAAGGCCTCTGCTAAGTTAATGCCATGGATTTTCTTTCCCCCTGAACGGACATGCTGTAGTACTTCATCCACGATCAAAAATTTACTAAATTTAAGATAATCTGGCTTCTAGTCTGCACCTAATATCCAGCGAATGTTCCTGTCCATTGCAGGGCCGCAATTCAATCAGAACTCCATCAGCTACATATTTTGTAAATTCTGGGCTCTGCAGGCAAAACCTGTAATCTACACACATACAGAACGACATCAAACAGCACCTAAAGCAAGTATAATTTGTGTGAAACATTAAAGAATGCAATTAATATATTTTGTTACAATATTAAATACATAACGTATAAATAACTCTGATTAACCTAGCAAAGAGAGCACACACATACACACCCCTTCATACACACACTTACACACACACTTAAATAAGGTATAAACGTTCACATATATCGAATCTTACTATTCACACTAGACACAGTCTGTGCCGCATGGTCCAACAATTCAGTACATGTGACATCACCATCTAACAATGGCAGGAAGAGGAAACGGGGGAGAGTGACATTGAAACCTGTAAGTCATGATATCCAGAAATAGACACAAAGAAACGTGGCCTAACAGAGCATGGATCTCTGCGAGAAAGAGAGAACAGAGGTTCTCTGCCAGCCCCCCGGGATAGAGGCAGCCTCGCTGCCCCCAGCCGGCAAAGCGCAATCGGGGCACGATAATCAGAGCTCAGCACCTCCTGCCACCTGCCTGGGGGCTGAAAGGAACAGAAATCACTAAGATCACTTACAAATGCGCTGCAAAGGCAAATGGGGCACAGTAACACCTGAGGTCTTGGCAAGGAATAGGAGGCAGTAGATTCCAGTACAGTGGCTCACCAACTGGTTCTGGTGGATGGAAGAGGAGCTCGCTGTGGGAACGGCTTCTTGGGTGGTGGAGTAGCACTGTGGGCAACTGACGGTGCCGCACCAGCAGATGTGGATGTCCAGCTGGTACGGTACATGTGCACAACAAAAACTAAATGAGTGGCCGTCCCAGAAGAGCTCCAATGAACAATCCAGGGGAAGGAACTGAAGTCACATCTCTGTGGGCGTGAGGCCACATTACTGGAAAGTGAATCACTGCCCTGCTCCATGTACACATCATCTTACACTGGCAAATCTATGTGCTTTGTCAGGCACATATTTACAATACATGAAATATAGCATCAACACAATAATTTGTGATTGGAAAATATTTTGTAAACTCACTTAACAGCTTAACTGTTGATCTTGAATGTTTGGAATAGCTGTTTTCTGAGTTACGGTTTTCCGAATTCTGCTTTCCCACTCGACCACACCAAACATCTATCCCGCTCAGTGAGGGTATTTCAGGTGGCACAGAGGCCAAAGCCGGGATAGTGCGAGAAGACAAACGTGACGTTTCTTCGTTACAAAACAGCAAGCACGCTTCAACTCAACATTATGTTAAGTCCATTCATCCATCCATCCATCCATCCATCCATCCATCCATCACCATAATCGCTTAATCCCAACTGGGGTCTCGGGGGGGAGGTAGGGGGGACTGGAGCTTATCCCAGGAACAATGGGTGTAGGCAGGAACCAACCCTGGGCAGTCGCCAACACACTGCAGGGCGCACACACACACACACACACACACACACACACACACACACACACACACACACTCACACATTATGTTAAGTCGCATAGTAAATAAATAGCAAAAAAAAAGCTCATAAGGCTTAATTTTGGTAAGTGTTCCTCCACAAGCCAAACGAAACCTGGCATTCTGTACCCATTAACTTACAAATATGCCAAAGTACTGAACATATTCATGCCCTGCAAAGGCCTTGTTAACAGCTTCAATATGTATTTGACATTAATCTCAAATTTTCATAGGTATTATATCTTTGAGTGATAAAAAAAAATCACAAATGAAGAAATTAGAAAAGTTGCAAAGGCTGATAAAACAAACGTTTAAAAAGTCACTTTTGGATTGATAAGAAAACATTAACGTGTGAAATGTTAAAAAGAAAAAATTTGAAATGGAGTAAAACCGTTTAGAATTATAATTTGCATTTTTATTTACAAAGGAAGTTACATTTGAGACTGTAAATAAGCTACAGCAGAAATTAAATGGTTTGAGTCACTACAGGTTCTTGTGCATTATGTTGGTGCCAGGAATAAAGATCAAAGAGCAAAGACATTAATGGTGAGTGGGAGGTGTGGACATCCTGGATGAGGCCGCGGTCACCTGGAAAGCCCACTCACTCAGCTTGTTGTATATCACTTTATGTAACACTGAGCGATCTTTCTGCTACGGCGAGACATATCTACAGCATTACCGAAATCTATACACACGTCCACTTTGTTCTCAACTGATGATGAGGAGTTGGCACTAATCACAGCTAAAATTACATCTCCAAAAAACAACTGCTTTCAGCATTTAATGGGGCTTCCCTTTCCTGTTTGAGGCCTTTATAACCTTCTCTTCTTTGCTTTATCTGCTCATATGGCTGACCCGCTCCTCAAAAGCATCGCCCATATTAATGTCATTTGGAGATGAGACAACACAATGAACCTCCGTAGATATATTCAGGCCCTACCTCGGTAAGAAAGGTGTTTATCAGTGTCGCTTTCAACCCGAGTAATCTCAGGTGAAATCAGCACCGGCAAGCTATTAGGCACGACCTATAAAAGCCAGGAGGGACGGCACTGTTTGCTGGGACCTAGTCTGGATATACACACACAAATACAAAGAACTTTCTTAAAGACACAGGCCCTCATTTCCTTTTCCCTCTCAGGATCCCCATCCCTTACCGCTTATCATCGTCACCCGCCCCGTTTTCACATATCCACTCTCATTCATCGCGTAGCTTCAGAAATAACGACAAGTGAGAAGCAGATCTCATCACCAATGGTGAAAAAAACACTAGAAACCATGCACTTCTGCTGTTAAAACTTCGTCCTGAATCTAGAAGTTGTACCAAGTTTCACGAACGTTATATGCCAACAACTTTTAAATGAGACATTGCATCCAATACGTTCTGCTAAAAAGCATCTGATTCCAACATTAGCTTTCCATGGCTGGAAATTTTTGATCTTGTGCATTCATAGTGTATGTTAAAGCTAATTGCTATAGCATGTGGTGAGAAATTGATTGACAAATAATATTGATAAAATGTGCCATGTAAAATAGACAGAATGTCCTCTAATAAGGTCGGCCAGTTGGCTGACTTCCCTAAAACAGGTGCATGACCACAGATCGTGCGTGTGCATACCCCACAACCACCCCCCCATTCGACAACATCTAGTTTTAATATCTGGCTTTAGGAGCATATTGTTAAACAACAAAGACTTCTGGGTAACCTAGCTTGGCAATGAAATTATATCTTTACTTTTATATTATTTTACTATGCCAATTTATATGGTAGGCTGTAAAAATGTAGTTTTTGTTTATTTATTGACACAACTCAGTACTGTATAACTGCACCTTAGCTCCCACTAGTAAATCAGGATGTACAGAAAATGTAACCGCAATAAATGCGTAGCGATACAATGCAATTTACTACACAACATTTAGACCATAATGTTTATAAATTACATACTGTACTAAACTGAAGTTTAGCTTCGATACTTTGGAACAGACAAGGATAAATCTGCATGCCTGGAATTCTGGTGCCACTGTGCCACCCTAGAAATGCCACTAGTGCCAATCTGATGAATAAACACAACTGTGCCCAAAACTGGTCCTAAAGTTAGGGACAGTTCCAGTCTCTGGGACCTTCAGTGACTGTGGTTCTTGGGTTCCTGCAATGTCACTATGGCAACAGGAGTCAAGCCAATCAGGTGGCCTTGTTGCATGGCTTGGGGGGACGATTTCTGTAGGAAAATTAATCCAAAACCCACAGCGAGAATATGCATGCTATAATAAAACGAGCAGCGACCTTAATGAAAGCAAGCTGGCAATCTCTGTGCCACATGCATCCCCCCAGCTACTTCAGCCTCCTCCCAAAGTCAAAGTCATAAAGTTTGACAACCTGGCAACGCTAAATTATCCTTTCTGTGTTGATGTTCGTGTACCTGCCCTGTGATGTACTGGCATCCCATCCAGAGAGGACCCCAGCCTTGTGGCCTGTTCTGTCTGGGATAGGCTCCAGTCTCACTGTAACCATGTCCGGGATACATATTTGGAAGAGATACTGTACAGGATCCTATTTAATTGAAGTTGTACAACATTTATGCACTTTTTAGATTCTCCAATAAATAGGATTTGGAGCAGAGCATGCCAATGCCTTTTATAACCAACTAAATACCCCACAGCTTATTCCTTAACCATTTACCTCAAAGCTTCTGCATTTTTGCAGTTCGTCACTGTACAGTAATATGATCGTATGCATCCTTTATGCCCCCACTGTCTATCCATTTTCCAGTGATCATTTCCCGTAAGAAAACGCCATCACAAACTGGCACGACACGACAGTGACTCCAGTGTACTATAATGCACTAAATACTCACAACCCCCATATATCAGTCAAATCTTGGGATGATGAGAAATCGGAGGTGTACAGTATGAAAGTCTGGCCAAAAAATCCTAGGAATTGTGCTGCGTAATGCAATCAAGTCAGCATGGACGCGAAAGAGGTCATACTCAGTATTAGATAATTGTACCTAATAAAGAGGCCACTGAGTATAAACGTAACATTTTGTTTATGGTTGCATATGGTGCTGTTTATGGTGCTAAGCTATACTGCTGTGTTCAGGCCAAGCATCTAACCATGCAACACTTCAGCTGTATGTGAATGATAAACACTACAGAGTCCGTTAATTGCATTTTAAACTGAGGAATTTTCAGAGGAGATTAAATAATGTTATAAACTTGAGTCAAACAATTCCAATAAACCTTTTGCAAATTAAAGACATTGTGACCCTCAGACTAGGGATCTGTGCTAGCAATCGGAAGATTGCTGGTTTGAATCCCATGAATGCCCAGAGTGTTTCTACTCATTTGGGCCCTTGAGCAGAGGCTCTTAACCTGTAATTGCTTCATCCAGGGTATGACGGTAATCTACATCCAGCCTTCAAGCAGGTCCTTCATCTTTCATTGATAATTTGGCGATTGGCGGTGGATTAGCATTCCAAACACCAGAACAAAAAACTTCTATTCCGTTCAAATTAGTATGGCGCTGAGGAATCACCTGCCGCACAGCTGCACCTGGGGTCTCATCCCTGGGGCGGTGGGTGTGGTAACACACTGTATCAGTGTGTGCTCCTTACCTTACCTCCTGTCCTACGCAGGGCTGTGGGAGTCTGGAGCCAATTGCAGATGCACAAGTGGGCACAAGGCTGGGAATAACCCAGGATGGGGTGCCAGACCATCACAACATTACATTTAAATGACTTTTCAGTAACTAATCATATTTATTATGGTAAAAATAAAGCTGATAGTATATGTGATGGTATTAATTTGCTTAACATTAAAAACTAAATTAACAATTAGGGTTGCCCGGGAATAAAATTATATTGAAAGGTATAATATGTTGAAGGAAGTGTTTCTCAAGTGTGCTTCACCAGTAATTGTGAAAACAACCAGACACATCTGTTGAGTACATGCACAATATTGCTCTGTTTGGTTTCCACTGGCTGGCCGTGCGATTTTTCCATTACTGCATGTACCTTTTCAGAAAATTCCTGCAACCCTTCGCCTCCAGACAGATTACAGTGGGAGATAGATGTGGTTGGGTCCAAAAAAAACAATGTTATGCTCTCCACTCACAATCCCATCAGCTCTGCAATATACAGCAACCACAGACTCAAAGAGATGAAATTCCACATCCGGGTGAAAAACAGAAAAACACTGCAATCAATTCAGAAACAAAACTACATGTCGTACAGAAATATTGTTTTCATGAGAGTGTATAATATTTGTATTATGTGCTGTCTGTAACATCCTCCCCACCACGTCTGCCTTGCCCACCTGTGTTCTCCCTGGCATGACCCTAATGAGCCACGACCGGCACTCGTTTGTTTTACCTCTTGATCCTGCCCTCGTGTCACACACTACAGCTGCCTCTAATTAGCTCCCTTCTCAGTCTTGTATAAAAGTGCTTCCTAGTCCTGAGTTCCCCAGTCCTGTCATTGACGTTGTTCCCTCGTGTTGCCAGTGCTTTCCCTTGTTCCTGGCTGCCCCTTTTGGATCCCTTGTAATCCCACTTATGTTCTGCTTTTGTTCTTTCAGTTCAATAAAACCCCTGCTAGTTTTGCTACAGTGCCCTGCTCCCCTGTCCTTCGTCCCATGTTGCATGACACTGTCTTCCCAGCTTCTCTGCTTCTATTAGTGTGACCTATACCTATTCTGACCTATACAGGTTTATGTATTCGCTGCCAAATTTGACCTATTTACTTACAGATCAGAAATTGGTTCATAAGGTTTTCTGTTATTCACTCCTGCAACTAAAAATGACTCGTAAAAAAAATATTAACTTTAGGTTATATTGAATATATTAATTTTGCAATATATTTACAAACTATAAGCAGGGTTGTTGATGGGGCATAGATACCGTGGCAGATTTGGGGGGCCAAGCACTTAACTGAAGCCCAATGAATTGTAAAATTCTATGTTAAATTGGGCGGCGGGACCAAGGTGACATTTTGTCTACGGGCCCAGAATCTTTATGTGATTTTTATAAGAAAAGACAATAGTGTAAATTAAGAATGTCATGCGAGGTAAGGTGCAGGCGAAGGAGAACTGAACTGAGGGAAAAGGGATTTAATATGGAACCGCGGAGGGCGAACGAAACAGAATCAGCAGAACAGCACATAACACTACAATGACAGAACTGGGGAAACGGGACGTGGACTTAAATACATCAAATTAACTCGAAACAGCTGATAAACACTGGGAATCCACTAGAGGGGGCGTGGCACGGGAGGATCAGCACGATCAGGGTGTGACAAAGAAATGTTAAATCTCTATGTAAAACTTAATTAAATACAGGTAACCGTGCCTTCCAAGTAAACAAATGAGCAGCTTGCAGTTACAGTAACGAAGACTCTGTTTTTAATCACTGTTATTACATCCTATATCATCCTTCTATTTACTTTTTTAAGTCTTAAACACTGCCCTATGATGGGCTGGCCCCCCAACCTGGGTTGTTCCCTGCCTCGTGCCCATAGCATTCTGGGATAGGCTCCGGACCCCCTGCTACCCAGAAGGATAAGCGGTTTGGAAAATGGATGGAAGTCTTAAACACAAATTATTATGCAGTACTAAGGCTGGATGACAAGAAAATATTTAGCTAGCTAACTGTATACACGTTTGATGTATCTTGCCTCTTAAATGAGTAAATACCAAAAAGCAGGTTTGCCTTGTGTCTTGGTCCTACCAGGGTATTTATGATTATTTATGAGTAAATACTCAAAAGAAGGCCTGCTATGATTCTTGCTCATGCCAGGGTATTTATGATTATTTATGTGTGTGTATGTCTGCAAATACCAAAAAGCAGGCCTGCGTAGGGTGACAACGATGGACTGGAAGGTGAGTGGACTTGGTGCCAAGTTTCCAAGTCGTGAAGGGCAGACGTCACGCCAGAGCGGTGGCCATTTGGTGCCTGTGTGCGTGCTAAGCTCAACCGAGTGCATCTGACATAGGTATTGAGGCTGAGTTGCAGGACTGGGAAATCTGAGCTGTTGGTGAGTTCAGAAATGAGTTGTGACTCCCCAAATAAAGTTGTGCATTGTTTAGCAAAACGATCGTGGGGGTCTCATCCCCACGACGACATGGGGAGAACATGCAAACTCCAAACACATGTGACCCAGACGGAGACACCATGCCACCCCTAACCTTAACTACATGATATTAAACTAAGGGCTTCAAGAGTTTTGAAACAAGAATTTTTGAAAATCAGTTTATTGTCTCAGGAGTTGCACATTGCACATTGTTTTGAACATGCAAACATTTTGTATCAGCAAATGTAAAAACAGAAACAGTAATTCTGTACTCCCATCGGAATCGGAAATTCAGTACTAAAGATAGCATGAGAAGAAAATTAGTGAGCAAACATAATGCACCAGGTGAACCTGAGAGCATCGCTATCATGGTATATCTACCATGGTAGCTGCATCCTCTATCATGGTATATTTACTATGGTAACTGCATCCTCTATCATGGAATATCTACCCTGGTAGCTGCATCCTCTATCGTGGTATATCTACCATGTCTACCATGGTAGCTGCACTCTCTATCATGGTATATCTATCATGGTATCCACATCCCACCCATCATCTCTGAACACAGAATGTAAAGCGAAATGTTCAAAGTCCAAAAGGGAAAAACACCCCATAGATGGAGCATATCTATGGTTATGAGAAGTAGCTACATGCTTCGCTCCCAAACCTTTATAGTTGCATCGCTGGATAACAATGTTGCCACTTGGCCTGTTCTCAGTAAATCTGTTCTTCATCCAATAAAGGAAATGAATAATAAATTACAGTTCAATTTTTATTACATAACAAAGACACGAACTCTGAACAGTAGCAAGACTGACGTCCCCATAGAACCGCGTAGGTTAAACAATATACAATTTACTCATTAGCTGAACTTATATACAGAAATTGAGAAATTGTATAGGGCTAATTAAAATGGGATAGAAACCCAATACACAGGAATGAAAAGGTAAATGAAAAGAAAAATAAGCAGAAAGGAAATGTTACATCCTGGCTTGTTCATAAACACGTTTCCAGTGCTGTACGAAACAAACAAGCTAATAGCGGAGTATCAGTTTTTTGTTTCATCCTTCAGTGCACTGCTCGAGTACTAATACTGAGCTTAAGATGTGCGGGATTATGATCATGGAAAACATGGAGGATACATGAAACCTTTAGGATGCCTTTGCCACATGCTGCAGTTGCTGAGATTTTAAGACTTTTTTGGATTCTGCAAGGATGCAGTTCCTTCTGACATACTATAATACGTATATTAACATAGGCTTTAGTTGTCTGTAATATGTGGCCAGTTAAATGCCACTTTGGAAGGTTATCAGGGTAAGATAGAGCACCAAAAGAAGTTCCAGACCAACAAGACGGTAGTTATGCCTGTGGATCTGAGGTGGAGCTTAAACCTTTAAACCTACAGCTAACTGCATTATGCGTAATGTTAAAGCATTTTTAAGATTTTACATTATAAACGATATAATTGCTTTACACAGAAATGCGGATGTTGAGTATTTGCTGAATACATTATAGTTCAAAGACTTCATTCTTAATTTCCAGTTGCGCGTACTTAACATAATTAAGTAAACAAAAACTGACTTATTTCCAGTCCCAGTAAAATAACCTGACATAACATCACCATCCTTCTTAGGAAATGTCAACATATATTATATATAAAAAAAAACAATATGCATAAATAAATTGTATAATGCAAACATGTACTGTATCATGCCCCCTAAAGCTGGACCATCTTTATGGTAAAACGTTAATGTCAATTTGCAGTTAATGTTAGTTTGCAGAATCATGAAAAATCTGAGGCACAGTTATGAACAGCCAACTGGATTTAGTTTGAGGACAGACCTGCAGTTGCTGATGTAATGTGCTGTTTTGGCAGCACTCATGCTTTTTCAGCCAGACTTGTTCTGCATTCAGCAGTTTTTTCACTTACATTCTGTTTTTTTTTTTACATACAGGTTGCACTGTGCAGTGTAACAGGCAGCTTAAATGCAGCAGCCATTCTCTTTGCTTAATGCTGAACTCACAACAATGTCTTCATAAGTCAGACAACTATAGCAATAATGTCAAGAGCATTTTGGTGATGTCTTACTAACATAAGACTTATAAATGCTTCCATTTTTCAAAAGTTTTCAAAATGTACCCACTTATTCTGCGTTATAATTCTACAATGTCAGTTTTACTGTTAGACAAGGATTTAGATTTTTTTATTTCAATTATTCCCATTATAATTTTAGTTTTTGATTTATAGTGTATAGTTTTGGTTTATCGACCCAATTTCTATCATATTAGCTATTTTTAAGCTCTGCGCTATAATACTTTCAAAAAATGATGGGCTATTGTATACAATTTTCTTCAATTGACCTAAAATGACCTAAATGCCTTTAAGACAAAGATTTTTTTTTAATTTTAGTTCATTAATATTAAAGATTGTATAGATCATAAATATAATTTCTGCTTTTTATCTGCGGGTGAGCTAAGCGATACCGTCTGCGCTCAGAAATGTTTCCTTAAAACCTCAGATTAGCACAGAGAGCTTCAGTTTTTTTTTGGTGATTTCCATGACATTGTAAATAAGCCCTGTGTTGCCCTAACCTTTCCTTGTTCACTCACTTTTGACCCTCATGCATTTTAACTTCACATTCTATAGCCATTAACATAACCAAACAATCCTTTAAACACAGAACTCATCTATGCGACATGGAGAATAAAACAGGAAAATTATGAAGAGAATTATTCAATGCTGCATCCGAAGCAGAAGCACTACATTAGAATTGAATTCGAGTTCTGAATAACAGGAGGAGGGTGCTGAGATACAAAAAAATGCAATACAAATAAGTACTGTGATTATTAGTAATGGCTGCAAGAAAGCAGAGTGATCATATGTGTAACATTGTAGCACCAAAACACATTCAGCCCTTTTGTTTCCTTCATAATTACACTAGTCAATACTGATCCATGACTTTGATAGATATACTAATTGATCTACAAAGTAAGCAAAAAAATACTGATCTGAAAGATTCTGTTGATTCAGTTTTGGACCATGAATGGTCACGTTTTTAATACTACAGCAGCTAATTGGTAGCAACATTAATTCTCTCCTTTTTACTTTCCTTTTTGGTAGACTGCACACCAAAGCTTATTATTGACATCAACAATAATTTTATACACTGAAATGTATGTGTAGAATGCACTTTGAAGTATTAAAAACTGAACTTGTCTTTACCGTATGCATATCATGCGGTTGAAATGTTTGTAAAGGCAAGAAGTACAGCACTAGTGCAGTGAGTAATAACACTGGCATCAAAAGCCACTGCACCAACCAAACAAACACTGCGATCAGCAATACTTTTATAGAAACACTTAAGATACATCTGTTGATCAATTGCTTTGGTGTGTTAGAGAAAAAGAAGAATTTTAAGTGTATATGTGTATGTATATACACAATGCAAATATATTATATACATGAATATTAAAAATAATGGCAAGAATAATGTTACTCAGCAATATATACTGAATGTGCAACAAAGAGAATATTTTCATTATAAGGCACTTAGAATTGAACAGCAGATATCTATACGCTATATAAATATATCTTGTATGGTTTGTATTGTTTTATGCATGTTATTAACGGTACAGGTAAACAGTGCATTTCATATAAGCAATGCCCTTGCAGATAACTGCATGTTACTTGAAAAGGCCAACAAATTAAAACAGACAAAATTTATTCATTCTGCCTATTGCCTCTGCTGTCGAATATCATTGATCTCCTTTGTGGTTGGTAGAAGCAACTCGTCGAAGTTTCTAATCTCTGGCCACTCTTTGGCATTGTCATTTTCCTACGCAGAGACACATCTTCAAACTCTGCAAGTTCCTTGGAAAACACGTCAGACGTCGTCATCTCAGCGGGGCTTGTGATGGGTGAGAGGAGAGTTTTGTCATCATCTACAGATGGTGGGCAGTCCATACTGGGAAAGGGAGGAGTAAACAGAATGAGGCTTTGGGGTCTGTTTGGCCGAGCCCTGAAGGACGGCCTCTTCATTACTGTAGGTCGCTCAAGTCTTGCAAAATCACCGAATACCTCTCCGTTGGAGTTGTTTCTGAACACCGATGGTTTTTGTGGGCACACTATAGGGTAACCATTACTAACTTTCCCGGGGTTTGCTAATGCTGGTTGACTGCTCTCTACATTAACATCCGAATTTCTGATGCAGAGTAGAGGTGAAGTAATTTCTTTATTCATTTTTCTGCTTCCTGTTAGGTCATCTTCCGGCTCCTTATTTGGGCAGCTGTCGGCATTATTCACCGGCAGCGGCTGAGGTATCTGACTGTACTGAATCTTTGGCAGTTTCACAGGCACTGCATTGGCCTGGCAGGTTTTGATCATGAACGATGCCCTGACTGACGAGACACTGACTGGAGCTGAGTTCCTGCGCATAGAAGCTTGACGATTGCAAAGGAACTTCTTTAGTTCCGTCGAAGAGCAGCCATACTTGGGCAGTGATTTTTGGTTGAGCGAAATACCTGGCAGGAAACCAAAGTTTTCCTGCTCTGAAGCATCCTTGATGTATAGAGTTTCCAGATTCAAATTGAGGGAACGTGGCCTCTGCTTTGTAACAGAATTTTCCTTTGTATTTTCCGTATAAGAACTATCTTGGGATCTTTGTCTTTTTGGCCTTTGAAAAGAGCAGTTATTTTTCAGCTTTGAAAGCTTCTCATCCTTTCCTATAAATTTTGGCTTCACTTCATTGGCTGGAATATTTTCCCAAGTTGGTGACTGTATATTTTCAGCATGGGTGTTTTTGTGATGATGAATTTGTAAACTCTTCCCGGGAGATATTTCAGCGCTGTCACTACCCCCAGGTTCATTCTTCTTACCCTCTGTGGCATACTTGTTTGATTTGTAACTTTCTCCCATTAAACATGACAGCAATTCTTCCTGACTCTGAAAAAAATTAAGCGTTTTAGGAGAGTGGAGTGGACTGGTCACCCAGTGTTTTGTGCCACTATTGTCTTCCCAGGGTTCGACCGACTCCAGATCCCCCATATTGTCTCCCAAGGACTCTTCGTCATCATTATCAGGTAACTCTAAGAATGACGGACTCTTATCTATGGATTGTGACAGACTCACACTTCTTCTCTTTGGGCCAATTTTCTGTCTGTCACCTTTGTGCTCATTTTTGCTAACGGTTTCCATTTTGTTCATCTTTACTGAAACGGGATCGAAAGCTTCTTTTATTTTTAGTTCATCATTTGGTACAGTTGATTGTTCTCTCGTCATCACATTACGATTCTGAGTTGTATCTGAATGTGTTTTTCCATATTCCGGACACTTAAGCTGGCTCTGAGAGACAGCAAAAAGCATATTACCGATTGTATCAGATTTCTCTGTCAGAGGTAAGTCTGGTTTGTTGAATTCGTCATATGCATCAAACGACTGCACTGAAGAAAAGTTTGAGTCTTCCGTAAATTCTGTATAATGTCTAGAATCCCAGTCAAAAGAAAGCTGCCTCACTGGCATGTCCCTTAAAGTGAAATAGTTAGCAGTGTGATGGTTGTCATTGAGAGTGAGGCTATTTGATCTGTCATTTAGCAGGCAGCTGCTCTTGCTTTTTGCCATCAGCTTCATCTTGGGTTTATCTTGTGCAACATCAACACTAGACGTAATCTCCCTTAAGTCATGGTCAATACCTTCCCAGTCTTCATCCATTCTTTTGCTACTTGCTTTTTCATCCTGCAGAGATTAAAAAAAAAAAACATTTTTTATACTGCTTTTGGGAAAATATTAAGATGAAATGAAGTAATGATTCGACACCTACCATTTTGGCGAGTTCCCTTTGTCCAGAGTGATGTTTCTGCGAAGTCGCCCGTCGTTTCTCAGATCCGACGGGTTCTTCTGGCAGCAGAGTGGCCATATGTGCTTGACATAGTCCGGTGTCATTTTGTTCAAGTGTGGTTGAGGAGATAGGCTGGGTGTGAAGGTGTGGAGGTCTGCTAGGCGCGTGCTTCACCAGGACTGGCTGCAGTAGCTGGGCTTCAACAATAACCCCTTTGCCGCTGCTTTCCTTCAAATCTGTATTTTCTCCTGTAAGAAAAAAGCAAGATGTAAATTTAATACATTCAGAGTGTATTATTGTCTATGCCGTGTATACCTTATGGCTACAGTGTCATAATGAATTGACACAGTATTTCCAGCCGAGAGGCCTCCCTCTCATAGCGGGTTACTTTCAAAGAGAGATAATAACATGGGCTGACTCTAAACATTAAATCTTTTTATAAATGAAAGTGCCAATACTGTATCTACCATTTGTTACATATTTACAGCATTCTGCAAAGTGCATTAAAGGTAAACAAGGTAAGCGGTATAATTTCATGATACAGTCGCAGCTCAAAACTGAACCCTTTGTATTTATTATGTGACAAAAATGCCGAATTGATTCTTTACCTTTTGTAGCCTCCATGGAGCGAGCAGCTTCTGCTTTTCTGCCGAATCCTGCCTGAACGCCTTCCTTTCTGATTGTGCTACTGGCGCGTCGCCCTCTGTTCTTTTCAAACACTGGAGCTTCGCTGATGGACTCGGGGAGTGGCTGGCTGTGTTTGTCTTTGTCCAGCACTCTGCACAGGGTGCTGTTGGAGCTGATGACGGCCGACACACGCAGAGGGACCGACACGGCGAAGGGTTCGGAGATGTTGAGGGCTTTGCATGGGTGCTGAGCTGACGATTCCAGCGGGAAGAGTTTTCCCGGGAAGGAGGTTCTAGAAGAGCCACTGTTGGTGTTGCCAGAATATAACATCCTCCGGTTCTTTGGCGAGGTGGGGTGGCAGTGGTCATCGCCTTTGAATACTTTAAGCTGCTCGGGTAGTTTCCTTTGCCGCGGGAGGGAATCACTCTTATTGCCTTTTTTCTTTGGACCTGCGGTATCTGCCATTGCCCCCAGCATGTTCTCCGGCTCTAAATTCCACTCTTGATCTTCCTTGCTGAGGTCATAGGAGCAGTTTGAGTCAAGTGTATGTGACTTGAAGGCAGATGCTGCTGAGATATGGGCTTTGCTCGGCTTCTTGAATTCGCCATCTTTGAAACGAAGTGTAAGAATAAAACAGACTGTAATACCACGTTACTACGGTGCTTTTTTTTGTTATGAATTTGTGTATGCCTTACCGTCTTTAGACAGAGAGCACAGTGACTCCATGCTCTTGGCTGGCCGAATTGTCACTTTTTCTGTAAAAGAACATCAGGCTATGTGAGGCACCATTCCAATTAAAATTTCATAAGTCATTAGCACATGCAATACTTGTGGATGCCAAAATATAACAGTGTAAGCGAGAGTCAGTTGATTGCAACGTACAAGAACAAGAGAAATTCACTTTGAATTGAATTTACTAATTATTTGACTAATAACCTCCAAACGTATGATTTAAAATATTCCAGTTATTTCCTCCACACAGCTTCGATTAATCTGTTCTGAAAAACACTATATCCCTTTGATATGTCAAGCAATATGGCAGACAGTAAGCATTATTCCTAGGTATTTTGAGCTTGTTCCCATTCAGAGATAAATGAAGCATGAAAAAATGATTGAAAATGAAATTCTGCATATACACACACACAAATATTTCCCCGAATTGTTACAAACTAAAAAAACTGTATCTTATCTGCAACTAATTCGGAATTTATTCTAATACAGACTGAAATGATTGATACATTTAACGTGGCTGCAGTGTCATGTCTCCTGGAATTGAGCTTTGAAGTATTTTTTTTTACACTCATCCACTGAAGCATTCATATACCATACTGCCTTTTTCAATTCGTTTGCAAACTCTGCTCCAAGTATTTATTTACTGAAACCTCTCTTTCCCAAAGCTTTTGGATGGACATTGATAAAAACTATTATATAATAATGATTCAATGCAAATATTTATATACTACATTGATCTGTCTGCAGAGTTTGATAAGCTGGGATGAGGAATGGGAACAATTGGTTTTTGAAAGCGATTGTCTTAAACTTTAGTTCATATGTTTGGAATATGTTCATATGTTCATATGTTTCCATGTTATGGAATGAAATTTCAAAATGACCTTTCAGCCTCAGCTGTAGTAGAAAAGATAAATTAGTAATAATTGATACTTTATTGATCCCCATGGGGAAATTGTCTTTACACCTCCCTCAGCTTGCTCTATGTAGAGTAAACTGTCCACGAAGGACAGCCACCCACAATGGCGCCCAGGGAGCTGGGGGGTACAGGCCTTGCTCAAGGACCCACAGACATGCTGTGGCTGGGTTTGAACCTGTGACCTGCTGATTACAGGCGCACAGGCTTAGCCCACTGCACCACACGCTGGCCCCTAAAATTAGCCAGTGCGATAACATTGTTTCTCTCCCCAACTTTTTCATTTTTCTGTTGCCCGTTTCTCCTCCTGGAAGACCACAGAGCTGACCTGGTACTTTGCTGGACTTTATGAAGACGCTGCCGTTCCAGGTCAGCTTCCTCTTCGTGTCATTTGTGGATCCGCCCAGGTTGAAGATGTTCTTCCATTTCTTAGATTTCCCTGAGAAACTTCTTCTAATAGATAGAAGAAGAACAAAGAATTACTTACACAATTCTAATTCTCAGTTTATTCAGACAATTTATTTTAAAAAATATTATGAGTAATATGACTCAGCACTTCCTTGTAATATAATATATGCAAACCTTTTCCTCCTGATAGTAAATTTGGTTAAAGACACCTTAAAGCTCAGTGACCGACAGATATCTCCCCACAGGCATGTATGTAACTTTCATACACATCTATAATATGCATGTATATAACGTTGACTATAACTTTGAATTTTTTGTGTTGATCGTGGTATTATTTTTCTTACGCCATTTTTGAAGCCGCCGAATTAAACGCAGATGGCCAGTGTGCATTTGATAACGTCACCTGATTTATGGTAAAGCAACAACATTAATGGTTTTCAGAGAGTGAACCTGGAGTATGAGAGGAGCAAAAGGAGGCCAACTCTGACCTAACTTTGTGCATAAGTCACTGCACTTCAACTGATTTGTCCTGCGTTATTTTTTCGTGAAACCTGTCCTGCCATGTATCTGCCTAGCAGATGCTTTTCTCTGAGTTAGGATCAGAGAACAGGGTCAGACAGACCCTGGAACAATTTTGGTTAAGGGCCTTGCTCAAGGGCCTAACAATGATGTAATTCTGACTGCCGTAGGATTTGAATCAGCAACCCTCCAGTCACAGGCAAAGAGCCCCATACACACAGAACTATGCACTACCCCCAGCTGAGAGGGAAAATGGCTCAGAGACCCAAGTTGGAGCGACTATATGTTACTTGTGAGGAGACGACAGCACTAATATACAGTATATAATGACCGTAATGCACAGCTCCCAACTTTCCTTGCAATGTAAGTAGCTCAGTGGCTCAAATGACAAAAGTGGGTTTTCCTTCTTGCCAACTCGATTACAATTTCAACATTACAGCTGAACTGTTATGTCCTGCTGAAAGCTGTTAGTCACTAAATGATCTGATCCAAACACTGTTCATTGTTTGGTCTAGATCCTTCTTTGTGATCTCGAAGCTCACGTCGGGCTCTGAAGCAAAGAATGTGAATGTTCACGCAGCCCAGTGCTTGGTTACATCAGACGGTCTATTTCAGGAATCACAGGACAGGGTATCTCCAAAGCAGGGTACATCCAGAATGGGATGTTAATCCATCACTGGGCCTACACAAATTAAGAAAGCAAAACTGTGCTATTTGGAGCAAACCCAAAGCCATCATGAAACCAGTGTACAGTTTCGGAGGCAGGAAAACTAGTACATCGCTGTTATGGTAACCGCAATCACACGACATACTATTGTGCTGGATAGTGAGTGTGATCGGCATACACATTTCATTGTATGTTTTTATCATCTTTCTGTTAGCGCTAAAAATCCTTGCTGCTGACTTACATGTATTGTGGGTCCGTTTTATCGTACATCAGTATGATTCAGGGCATGTCCCATACCAGTTGTTTTAATTTAAACCATTGCCTTCCATATCCTGAGTGGTTCAGTATAAACTTAGGACCTATTACAGATAAACTGGCAGATTTTGTTGAGCGGAAAAGCCCACACAATAACTTTTCTTGTTTTGCAGACAGTGTAGGGTACTGAACTGCCAAGATAAACAGCTGGATGTTACAAAAAATTCATTACCTGCGTGTACTTTTGTTGGGTTTAAAGAAAATTAGTCTTAAATCAATTTCCTTTGTTTGACCTCCTACACAACAGCAGTCAGGGGAATGGTGTGCAGGAAAGCTTTTTTTGTCATTTCAAATATTTGCTTTGTGAGTTGTGAGTCTATAACACTTTGGGCGAAAGTGGGAGGGCTCTTCGAAGTACCGCCGTGCCATTCTGGGTGTACCGCGTTTCCTGTGGAAGGCTCCGGATTCTTCATGTAAAAACAGCACTTTACCAAATGTTTTTTTTTTTTTTTGTTTTTTTCTGTTAATGCTACAATCGTAGTACCAATGGTCTCCCATAGAAGTTCTGTGAAGTTCTGCTGTGTAAGAATGAGAATCTTACTTGTTGCTGGGCATGTCGATGACAGTGTGGTACATTTTGGCGTCAGCTGTACCACTTTCGGCGGCGTCGCTCTCCTGCTGGCACTCCCTGCGCGCCGGGTGGTTTGCGTTCAGCGTGCGAGCTTGGGCCTCTTCCAGGCTCATCAGTTTCATAGGGGCGTACTGACCCGGAGCAGCAAAGTTGGTCATAACATATGGAGTCTCACATGCTGAACTCTGCCCTGCAATTTTTGTTCAAGATAATCAATCTTCTTTTATGTAATGTTAAGTACAAAAATAACGAAGATGCATCATACCAATAATTATTTCATAAGAATCAGATTATGAAATGATATTATGCAAGAAACAAAGATTGTTTTTGTCGGACGGACCAAAAATCTGATGTTCTGAAGATATTCAATCAATGGCATTATATATGAGCTTCAAATTTCAAATATTTGCTTTGTGAGTTGTGAGTCTATAACACATTAGAACATTCAGTAGAACATTCAGTAGAACATTCAGTGTACCTTCATAATACCTTTATAATGCATTCATAGAACATTCAGTGCACCTTCATAATGCCTTTATAATGCATTCATAGAACATTCAGTGCACCTTCATAATACCTTTATAACACATTCACAGAACATTCAGTGCACCTTCATAATGCCTTTATAATGCATTCATAGAACATTCAGTGCACCTTCATAATGCCTTTATAACACATTCACAGAACATTCAGTGCACCTTCATAATGCCTTTATAATGCATTCATAGAACATTCAGTGCACCTTCATAATGCCTTTATAATGCATCCGTAGAACATTCAGTGCACCTTCATAATACCTTTATAATGCATTCATAGAACATTCAGTGCACCTTCATAATGCCTTTATAATGCATTCATAGAACATTCAGTGTACCTTCATAATGCCTTTATAATGCATTCATAGAACATTCAGTGTACCTTCATTATACATTCGTAAAACATTCATAAGCAACATGTAAGTATATCTTAACATGTAGTAATAAACATATGTGACCCATCACCACGAAATGAGTCTTATGGGTGTATTTATACCAGTGCGACTTAAGATTTAGTGGTGATGGGTCACATATACGTTAATAAACATTATATAATTATAATGCTTGTTATTATTAAGCTGCTAAGGTATGTTAGGATGTTATGGTATACTTCTATGCTGCTTATGAATGTTCTACAAATGCATTATAATGGCATTATACGGGTGCAGTTAATGTAAAGTGTAACCAAATAGTCTTATCCAGAATGATGAGAAGGAGTTTATAAAAACTTTAGAACTTTAGAATAAACTTGGCTGAACATTTTATTTAGTTGTCCAACATTCTCTGCATTATTAATTTTATTAAATAATCGATGAGCCTCTGACACAATGTTTCTCAAGCCGGTCGTCGAGGCCCCCGAGACCCCCCAGACCCCAGCTCCTTACCAGGTGTCAATGACGTGGACCGTCTGCGGTCCCCTGACGACCGGGTTGAGAAACACTGAACTAAGGAGCAGTTTTGTATCTGAATTCATTCAAATCCTACTAGTCTATCTGGTTAAATCAGCATATCATGTCACGTACCACGTGTCCACCAAAATACTCTATGTAAAATACATTGTCAGGCATTTGGTATAAAGCGGTATAGTCAGTAATATACTATCATCTCTACAAAACATGTAAATGTTGAAGAATTAGACAGTACAGTTGGAGACAATTCTCATGAAAACAATTTCAGCTTAAAACCCAATTCTGTAAAGGTGTATTTGCTATGACCTGCATATTTACTGTCGGAATGGATGCTCCATTTGCATCGCTGTCGCATTTTTTCCAGAATCATACTAAATAGTGCTTTGGAAGATGCACCAATCGCAAATATTTTGTTACTGCGGACTTGCGATGCTTTCGTAGTTGAACGGTGTGAAACGCTATTAGAACTAATTCAGGTAATTACAGATTTTAGGTTTAGATATAGGCTGTTAAAGCAGTATGGCGTCATAAAAAGCGCGGTGTGCATGTTACTGTGAATCTTACTATGCCGGATGGTTCGCTCTACTTTATCCATTTATGTAGCTGTGTTGGTTATTGGTGTGTCCGCTGATAAGGCTAAGAATGCTTTCTGTGTAACTAAGGTAGGGATGACGTAAGCACTCCATGCATGCAGATCTTTGATGCCGGCTCTCGCTGTGTGTGTCGTGCTGTGCATGTTTCAGGATTGCTGCTTACAGGGTAAGGGGAAACTCAGAGCACCATCTGCAGTTATATGTATGCTGATGAAATCATCGTGACATTGTGTGTCGCTTACTCAAATGTATTTTGTCTTGGTACTTTCACAGGGAGTATTACAGCAAATTCCTCTAATGTCATTCGCTGTAGGAAAGAATATAGAGATGTATCTTACCGTCTTCTTTTGGTATAGACTGTCCAGGTTTATTGTTGAAGATCTGATCCATGTGGTTTAAGATGAACTCCAGCACAGCTTGCTGCACTCGCACCTCCATGAACGCAGTGTCTCCATTACAGGTAGGGATTTCATTTTCTTTGGATCTTCGATACATAAAAGAAATGTGCAAAGACAGATATTTAACCGCCAGAATAGTATAAATAAGAGTAAAACGTTTTTCAAATAACACTCTTGTATGGTGTTCTTTAAACATTTATTTTTATGTCTTTCTTTCTGTTTTCACTTCATATTTTCTTGTTGTGTATAAGGATGTAAGGCCGATTGCAAATATTGATGTCTTGAAATGTGTTTTTGCACATTAGTCCCTACCGCCTGTCCCACAAGAATCAACCTCTGTCCCATATGTCCCTATTCACAAGATAAACTTCACCAGGCAATGACTGAAACATTTTGATCACCTGCCATTTAATTGTGATAGCATTATTAGCAATAACATGAATGTGAGTATTAAGATCATTCGCTGGAGCAAACTTGGCAAAAATTTTTGACGAGCTCCCGAATCTTGGGTATCGACTCACCCAAGTGAGTCTTACTAATCTTCAGCATGAGAATTTCTCGAATAGCATCCACATCTGCGACTGGGAACGCTGGTACGTAAAGAATCACACGGTGCTCTACAGCACTTAATTACATTAGCGAGGCATTCACTATGCGATAGTCGTGCAAGAATTTTCTGGTGGTTCCAGTTAAAATCTCTTTTTAGCAGAACGATAACAAAACCTGACAGCTGAGGAATCCCTACCTGAGCTAAGGTAAAACTAATGAAGAGCCTTGCTACCGATGTCTAGCTGATAACAATGACTCTGCATGGCTTTAGCTTGACAATGTCGTTACCTATGGAATGCAGGTTTGGGGTGTCTACTTACCGTAGTAGATTCGGAGCCCATACTAGAGCCAAGTTTCTAGCATGCATGTTTGTCTGGGAACTGAAAGCAGCAAGATGTGTGAGGTGTTTAATGAGGTACTCCAGGGTCCTGAGAGGGAAAAGCACCATTAATCCAAGTCAGCAGCCAGACGGTGACACAAATTGCACCAGAGAGTGTTGCTTGTATTTTACCTGTAGTGTGACAAGGGAAGTTCTCTGATGAGACTCTGAATGCACTGTAGCTGTTCGTGTTCCTCCTTTACTGACACGGAATCCTGCACGGAACCAAATGGTGTCGTCAATGAATAATAATGATACTTCAATCATACCTTCTGGAAGGTTACCATGTCGCCAACCCCATCTTGCTCTCCATGACGCACATGTAGATGAAAGCAAACTTGGCAGTGAATGGCAGTTACCTACAGCAGTCCCATATAGCTGGGGGTTAAGGGTCTCACTCAAGGGCCTACAGGCATGATTATTCTGCCAAGGTTAGGCTTGAACTGGGGACCTTCTGACCCCAGATACAGAGGCTGGGGATCTTCTGACCCCAAGCCCAGAGGCTTAACCCACTGAGCCACACACTGCCCTGCTAATGCAAATTCACTGCAATTCAACTCATTGTGTAGGAAGCTTGAAGCTGTCCTGCCAAGGCCAAAAGTTTGGGCATGGACAGTAGGATCATGTTGCTACCAATGTTGTGGTAGTACTGCATGAGTTTGGGGCTTCGGGGCTGATTTGGCCCCGGCCAACGCCTTTGTCTCCCATGACCCTGAACAGGAAAGGGTCAGGGAAATACCTTAGGTTGTCCCCACATTAACATATAAATATTTTACCATTCACTCTGGTAATTATACTTTCAGTGTTTTGCAGCAGATTGAGAAAACAGTCATTATTAAATAAAATTTCGATTCGATACTAACTTAAATTTTTATTAAAGTTTAAATTGGTTTATTAATGTCCTTAATATACAGTGTAAACCAATATTTCCATGCAATTATAGCCAAAACATTTTATTTGTTATAATAAAAACTGATGCCACTAAAACTTACATGTGGGAACATCTGATAGAAAAGACCTAGAAGGTATTTTTAATATTGTCTTGCATGCAGATCTTGGTTTTTTTATTCAATTAGGTCAAGTTCCTATATATATTTATATATTGTATGTTGCATTTTTCACTCTCACTCACCAAAAACTTCCTGTATAGTTCATGTGTCAGCAGTGGATTTGGAAGCTCCCTGAAGTACAGCTTGCAAAGTGAGCCCACACAGTGAATGTCCTGAAGATACACCTCCCTTGTTAGATCGGGGCACAGCTTGGAGCCAAATTCCTGCCTGCGCAGTCGCAGAGAGAGACACCAGGTCAACAGTCACGTGGCCAGAAATGTGGAGACAGTCCGAGTTCAAGGTATTGAAGAATTATTGCTAACATACTGAAAATAAAACATATTGTCCTCAAGAAACACAGAACATGAGAAATGAATTTATACCCATTGCAGGGATCACACTCATACGTTATGTATTACATATGGATATTATTGTTTTATAATAAGTGCTTTGTTGTTCCTGTTGCTATTTTGACCCAAACTGTGCTGTAATATACAAACACAAAAGTAGGGTGACCAGATAATCCAAGTTACATTAAAACTGAGAGGCTCCTGCGCTTGGCTAAATAGTTCAGTTCTTCTTGCGCTTTGACTGGTTTGTTTCCTTCATTGAAAGACTCATCCAGCTGTTAACATTAATATTAGTGACACATGCATGATTGTAGGAGACTGACCAATCAGCACGCAGCAAGAACTCGGCGCTTAAGTGAAAATCCAGGTCATTTTAATTGAAATGGTAGTTTATAAATGCTGTCCCAGCTCAAAGTGTCCTGTCTGACATGAATCATCAGGTCACCCCACAGAAAAGGGCTGATGTTATTGCAGGTGATTTGTGTGAATTATGACGGGTCCAAGCACTGATCTGAATCTCTCGAGACAAGCAGAGATTTCTGCAGGACGGCCTTCAGGTAACTGTCAGGGGAGCTTTACGAGTGGAGAAAAAATGCTTCGAAAAACAAAGCCCTTGATAATTTATGCAACCACTTGCTGAATTTTGAAAGACATATGTGTACTGTATGTGCATGTGCTGCAAGACATCGGCTTTCATTTTTGCAGGGGAAAAAAATATATCTGGTTTAAAGTTATGTCACCAACTGCTTCATCTGAAATATGCATTCAAATGTTTATTCATTCTGACCCGGGAATAAAGCTTTTCATAAGCACAGGAAGTCGAGAAGTCTGTAATTGAGTTCAGCAGCAGTGCACAATTGGTGGAACGATGGCTTTACTTTCTCTAGTTCACTTCAATTAATCATTATAATTTTTTTGGTGTTTTAATTGGCATCTCTTGTAATAAGTCACAAACATCCATTTTCACTGGATTTTAATTAAATTAATACATCAGAATCTGAGGTGACAATGCAAGTCTAATCTAATGTCTAAAAATTGAAAAAAAAATTTTCCTCATGCAGAATTTTTGAAGGACAGCGTAAGCAGTGACTGGCATCCTGTCCAGTGTGTGCAACAGCCCTCTGCCGTCTGTGACCCGGACCAGGATACGCAGCTAAAAGGTGGATGGATGGAATGTAGACAGCTTGCTGCTCAATTAATAAACTGCCAGTTTATTCTGGAACTTTTGTATCATCCAGCATCTCAATGAGTATAATAAACAAATCACTTATTTAACAATAAGAGCTGTATCAGTTTAACCCAGTACATTAATATCCTCTAGAGGTCACCAAATGCTACTATGGATTTGTTGCAAAGCTTTCCCGCTGGCTACTAAATGGCCAGTGTCATGTAGGCTAGTGTCATGTAGTCATATTTGATAAGCTGCATCATGCAATACAAATTATGGTATCATCCCCAATTAAATCGATGCGTTCAGTTCATTCCGGTTAATTTGGTCTCTCCTATAGCCAAAGATGCAGTGAAGGGATCTAGGCTGTTACACGAACATTGCATGCTGCTGCCCGTTTGGCTCCATGTCTTCCTGTAAGTCTTCCTGTAATGCTGCTGGTCTTGGGTCTCTCCAAAGCTGGCAGATGACCATTGTCAAGCATACCAAGGCTGTTCTGTATTGAATGTGGTTCTTTCTTATCCTATATGAATGATTCATGTTTTTTTTAAAATAGCCTTTGCTTGATCATTTTCATTTCATTCTGATTCACTCCTAAAGACAATACTCTGTAGATAAGTTACTGAATCACTTTTTTGGATGTTTTGTCCTTGATGAAGTCCTCGCCTATGTCACCTACCGGATGGGTTGGCCGGCACTGCCTGTACCAAGCAGACACTGGAAATTCTGCCGTCTATCTTGCATACCCCTTATTACGAATAAGGTGACCGGGGCGGCATGGTGGTGCAGTGGTTAGCACTGTTGCCTCACACCTCTGGGACCCGGGTTCGAGTCTCCGCCTGGGTCACATGTGTGTGGAGTTTGCATGTTCTCCCCGTGTCGTCGTGGGGTTTCCTCCGGGTACTCCGGTTTCCCCACACAGTCTAAAAACATGCTGAGGCTAATTGGAGTCGCTGAATTGCCCATAGGTGTGCATGTGTGAGTGTGTGAATGGTGTGTGAGTGTGCCCTGCGATGGGCTGGCCCCCCATCCTGGGTTGTTCCCTGCCTCGTGTCCATTGCTTCCGGGATAGGCTCTGGACCCCCCCCTGCGACCCAGTAGGATAAGCGGTTTGGAAAATGGATGGATGGATGGATTGTGGTGAACCCCCCTCCCTCCCATCTGGATGGGATGCCAGTCCATCACTGAGTACGATCTCACAGACATATTTACACACTGTGTAAGATCGACACGCACAGGACAATGGCAGCATTCAGACTACTGACTCTTTAGTGGTCTCCCACAGCAGCGCTACCCACCGAAACACCAGGAGGCCCCTGTCCTTCATGGTGTCATTATTATGATCGTTCTTATTAATGTTCTTGTTCTGCTTATTGTTGTAATATCGCATGATAGAAATGTTGTCATCCATCCATCCATCCATCCATCCCTTCACCCATCTTCAGCCAATATACAATTGCTATATGATGTTATTATTAACGGAAAAGAATCTTTCAGAACTACTAGTGTGGCGCCTTGATTACAGGGTTTGGTACCTGAGTCTCTGGATGTTTGACATGATCCCTGAGAGTCTGTAAATTCCATCAACGATTCCGTGTTTCTCAATAAATTCAGCGCAGCACTTGAGAACCTGAGGAACTACAAAGGGAAAAAAGGAGAAGGAGATAAATAGCCAAAATTTACATTTTTAAAACTTGCATTGCACTTCATTCCCCCATCATTTACATTATTAAAAAATGGCAATATTTCTCCAGCACGATGCCCAGCATGTTATTTTATTACGTAGTTTCTCCCAAACAGTAACATCTGGAATCCATTGATTTCCTAGTTTTGCATTGCATTAGCGTATTCAGAAACCAGTTTACCACTTCATTTCGTCATAGTAAATGTAAATATGTTTTTTCCTGTATTAATGTTCTCTAGTAATTTCCTTAATATCATTTAAATGCAGAAAAAACTGAATCAAAATATATTTGCAGCATATTTTCAGTTCAGATAATATAAAATCATCCATATACAGATGCATTCAGAGTACAGGATGTGTGATCTGGTGTGTTTGGCTAGAGTCACCTTGTAGAACATTCCACGCATAAAGTAGATGTTCTTCAACACACATAATGTTCTTGATGTGTCAGTGGTGTGCCATCATTCATTTCATGTTGAGCTATCTTGGTTCTAAAATGATAATGATCTGTAACTCCCCATTAATAGCATAATGAGTAGGTAGGATGAGCCCAGATTACTCATTAAGAATTTTATGAATCACCAAATTTAAACCACAATCCACCTACCAAGAAAGCGTTTATGCAGTATTCAAACCTATCCATAAAACTACAGTGCATGCCCTTTCTAATACTTCTACTTTCTTACTTCATAATGCTTTAATTTATATTTCCAGTCTGCTTTTATTTGTTTGTGCTTTACATATTGCCCTAATTCTAATCATTTAACTGCTTTGCTTTCATCTATAAATTACATTTGTGTAAACTCATACACGCACAGACGTGAGTAATATGATGAAACTTAAGAGTTAAAACACTGTATGAATCGGGCAATTGATGTATGACTGTTTCTGTGTCATTTATAAAAACTGCTTCTCCAAATAAGACGGCGGTGGTCTGGGGCCCTGGAAGCCAACATCCTAACAAACAGACAGGCCGTGGCTGGAATGTGCCGCATCTGCCAGCAGCAGAGCATACTGTACACAGGCTCACTCACTCGCTCGCTCGCTCACTCACTCACTCACTCACTCGCTCGCTCACTCACTCATTCACTTGGCCACTTACGAGTCGACTTGCCTGGGCTACATTTTGAACTGCATGACAACAGTTACAAGAAATTTCCCAGCGAAATAAAATTCTGTAATATAATCCTAATCCAAAATTCCAAAATGTAATGTTTAAGCAGCGGAGTTAGCACACGCAATAGGCACCGTTGGTATAAAGCATTTCTATTTGTCGTAAACGGTAAAAATGTTGATTCATTATCATTGCCACCTACTTAAATTTTGCCCGAATATCAAAGAACGAGTCCAGCATGAATAAATGTTCCACATAAGAATGCACTACACATACATTTTGTTTGTAAATTCACATTATCTGACTAGTGCAACTTTGTGAACTTAGCCGAGATTCTGGTATAATCTATCAAACTGGCTTGAATCACTTTTGTTCTTTCGTTCTTATCAATGGGTCATGTCATTCAGTCCTATATATTTAGTCATGCGTTGTATGGACAAAAGTATTTGGACACCTGGCCATTACACCCACAGGAACTTGTATGACGTCCCATAGGCATCAATATGTAGCTGGTCCCTCCCTTGCAGCTGTAACAGCTCCCACTCTTCTGGGGAGGCTTTCCACAAGATTTTGGAGTGTGTCTGTGGGAGTTTTTGCCCATTCATCCAGAAGAGCATTCGTGAGGTCAGGCACTGATTTTGGACGTGAAGGCTTGGCTCTCTTTGGATCTCCATTCTAGTTCATCCCAAAGGTGTTTGATGGGGTTGAGGTCAGGGCTCTGTACTGGCCAGTCAAGTTCTTCCACACCAAACTCAACCAGCCATATCTTTATGGGCTTTCCTTTGTGCACTGCGCATGCTGGAACATAAAATGACCTTCCCCAAACTGTTCCCACAAAGTTGGAAACATAGAATTGTCCAATTGGTATGCTGAAGCATTAAGAATTCCCTTCACTTGAACTAAGGCGTCTAGCCCAACCCCTGACAAACTACCCCATACCATTATCCCTCCTCCACCAAACTTTACAGTTGTCAAAATGCAGTCAGGCAGGCATCTACCAAACCCAGATTCATCCATCAGACTGCCAGACAGAGAAGCGTGATTCGTCACTCCACATAACACATTTCTTCTGCTCCAGAGCCCAGTGGCTTTACGCCACTCCATCCGACACTTGGCATTGCGCTTGGTGATGTGAGGCTTGCATGCAGCTGCTTGGCCATGGAAATCCATTCCATGAAGCTCCCAGTGCACAGTTCTTAGGCTGGGGTTAATGCCAGAGGAAGTTTGGAACTCTGCAGTTATTCAGTCAACAGAGTGTAGGTGACTTTTACACACTATGAGCCTCAGCACTCTGCAACCTCGCTCTGTTCCTTGGTCTGTCACTTCGTGGCTGAACTTCTGTAATTCCTAAATGCTTCCACTTTGCAATAATACCACTTACAATTGGTCATGGAATATCTAGCAGGGAAGAACTGACATTGCAAAGGTGGCATCCTGTGACAGAACCACACTTGAATTCACTGAGTTCTTCAGAATGACCTGTTCTTTCACAAATGTTGTTTTCCTGACTGCATGGCTAGATGCTTGATTTTATACACTTATGGCAGTGGGTCTGAATGAAATAACGGAATTCAATGATTGAGAGGTGTGTCCCAATACTTTTGTCCATATAGTGTTTATGCGTTCTGCCTAGCAGCCCTAAAGGCCGGTGTATGACGGAGATGGATGAAGAAGTCCATGGACGGGGTGGAGTAAGGTGGTGTTTCATTTATGCTTCACCTGCACCTTGTTGTCAATCATGCAGACTCTGGTGTCTGTTTCGCCTTCCCAGAATCCTCAGCCAGGCCCTCATTCCTTGTGCCTCAACCTACCGTAACTCTTCCCAAGTCCTGACACCTACTTTGTTTTCTTGTCCTGAAGTAGGAACACTTCTCTTTCCTCTGTTTTATTAAACCCTGTCTGTGCTCCCATACAGTCAGAAATCATAATTAGGTTGTAAGATGGGGATATGGATGATATATAGCAGGGCAGAGTCAGGCGATAAGCCCATTCAGACTTGGGTGCCTCGTTTTCCGTACTATGGAACCGCCTCTTTGTCCCAGCTACCTCGTGTGGACCTTGCTGCCGTTGCCCTTCCCTGAGAGTCAGGGCCTTTTTTGTTTCCCTGATTATTTCCCCCCAGCTGAAACCAAAATGGCTGCCTTTTGTTTCTGCTCCTCGACACCATTTGTTTGCCGGTGCAGCTGGATAACCTGTCCGTGGTGAGTGGTGCCTCCCATCGGCCTCGAGACAGCAGTATCAGTGGGAGGCCGCTTGGCTCCTCCCTCGTATTCTTTGTCTATATGTCTTTTATACTTTCATTGTAAGTAACACTTTACTTGAGAGGACACAATTACCTACAGTAGTAGTAACTCAGTTACTACTGAAGCACAAATCCCGAACAAATATAGTATGAAAGATGCGTCACAATTAATTAATAATGAACAAATATGAGATCAGTATTTTGCTTGTGTTATTCAATACTTGTTCCTTCAATAGTTCCATCAGTAGTTAATTTTGATTTACAAAACTAACAGATATGGTCACAAATACAATAGCTGCTTGGGAATGCCAGCAGTACTGTCATAAAGCAAACCAAAAGCATTGCTGTGTTACGCTTCCCAGCTGTAACCGTGTCACTGTCTGTCGTGAAAAAGAACTTAGTTTGTTTATCAGTCTGCAATGCCATTAAACTAAATATACAGTATGTATTGCGAAGCTAACCATTTGATGACTAATAAGCAATGTTACTTCTTTATAGCTGTTGCATTCAAAATGTTGCATTGGTAACAAATGCATTTGTTGTTCTGGCGGAAAAATAAACTGAAATATTTCTCCATACACAATGAATTTTGACTATTAACATGTATTTTAAGTGTTCTTTGGTGTTTAGCATTTTATTTGATATTATGAATAACAGTGATCATGCTGTCTGCTGAAATTAATCACTTTTAACAATATTCATTTGTGTATGCTATTTAACCGGATGATTCAAACGTGTGTCTTAATATTTTGTCAATTAATATATTTGATTTTAAAAGTAATATGTAAATCACTATTGTCAAAAAAAGGCAGTGAGAGATACTTGCATAGCAATTACTCAGCTATAATACTGTAGTTGTGCTATTTCATTTCCATGGTCGATTCACGCACAGCTGAGATACACAGCATGGCTGTGCCGCTTCTCAGCCTGAAACTGTGTTTATTTGCCTCCTTGTTTGTCTGTTTTTACGCAGGAATAGACGTAAAACTAGATTATTGAATAGCACTAAAAGTATAAAATGGAATAGTGAAAATGGAATACTTGGAGAAAAGCTACACAAACACAGGAAGAACATGCAAACATAACATACTGACGATTCAGGAAAGGAATATATATGACAATAGCCAATGGTACATTTATAGCTAAGCATGTGCATCAACATTTCTATATTAATATTAAAATGGCCTGTAAATTAAATTTCCATGATAAATCATTTTGTGTCTGCTCTACTTGAGAAAGTTTACACTTAGAACAACATTTTGTATTGGAACAAATATAAAGATACAATATATATATGTTCAAATACAAAACTTAGTTCTCAGTGCCTACAGTATGTACGCACCAAAATGTATCACAAATGTACTTAGTTTTAATATTTTATATCTGAAGATTACAATTTCAATTTAAAGAATAAACAGTCACATTCTTTGCTGAAAGGCAAGAGGAAAAAAAAAAGATAAAAGAGAGTGATATATTTACCATCTTGTCCTGAGTTTTTTAGATGTTCTGTCAAGTCACAACCAAATCCACTCACACTTTCCTTCCCCTTGGAGTTCTGCTTGCCCGTCTTGTTCTTCATTCCCCCTGTTTTTGGTGTTTCAGACTAAAGCAAACCCAGGAACATAGTTATGCGACTCCTCAGAAAAAGTTAGACACGAAAAAAAAATCCCTTGATTTCTGATGTAAGATCCAATTATTTACATCTTGGTGAACAGGCAGCCAGCAGAAAAGGAACAGAGTTTCCACCCGGATGTTGTTTGTGACATTTCTCTGTTACTTATTAAAGCAGTTTCAGAAATGTACAGTGTCATACTACGGTTTCCGTGAATCCCACAACAGTGCCACTAAATATATATCATATCATGAACCTCTTCATTTAAAAACGAGCCTGATTTCCCTGCTCCTAACCATCTTCTCTTCTCTCCTTCTCCTCTTTTAATCACTGCTCTGCTCTGTGGATTTGTATTTGAGGAAGTGTAGGAAGTGAGGCAGAGGCACTGTTTTTTTTTTGGGGTGGGGGGTGCTGGAGGGGGGCTTGCTTTTTTCTGTATTCCTGTTTTTTTTCCAAGGTTTTCGTCTGTTATTGTCCGGTCATGGCAACGCTCAGGGCTCGCAGCAGAGTGTGAGACGCGAGAGGCAGCTGAAGTGATTTTAAGTAAAAATAGAAGTTTTTGCAGTTTGAAGTTTGGCTCGTCTCATGACTAACCCCCTCCTTTTCTTTCTCCCTTTTCCTTCTAGTCGTAACAGGAAATCTGCTCTCAGCCCGCCTCACCCCTCCCAAATGACACCATTTCCTGTCCACAGATCCTTGTTTAAGAAAAGGAAGAAAGCAGATTGAAGAAATGCAGAAAGCAGATCGGGGCGGAGAAGTGAAGGGTAAAAATATTAAATGTTAATATTAAGAAACACATAAATCAGATTAAAGTCATTACATCCCTTGTCAATTGTAGCTTTTAAATCTGTCTCTTGTACCTCTTCTGCTTTGTACCAAACACGATTTTATTAATTTTTTTACTGTACATATAAAATATATTCTCAATTCAAAACTTTTAACCATTAAATACAAATAGAAAAACCTAATAAAACTCCGTAATGGCCATTTTTTTCTGGTATAATCTTACTTTTCAGACACCACATATAAATTTATAAAGTATAAATTTCAGTCACACCCTGGGTGCATCAACAACTAAACTGGAGGTTAAGCAGGATTACATTCATGCTGATTTAATTTTCCTTCACATGTCACTTTAGTTCTAAATGAATGTAATAGTCATTGTGTTAAATGAAAGCAGATGCAAGAATTAGTGCAGATGACAGGAAGCATTAGTACAAGCTTATGTACAAATCTTATGTGTGGCTTATGTTTATATTACATTGGGGTTTTTCAGTGGCATGGCAGCTGAGTGGGCAGCCCTCTCGCCTCACACCTCCAAGGTTGCAGGTTTGAATGAATGAATGAATGAATGAATGAATGAACCTAAAGTGTTATGCAGAATCAATGGGGAGTCACTATAACCATCGTCGTGAAGGACAATGCAACATCAGCCATTCTGCCACCCCTGTGCTCACCACACAGTAGCTAAGGTGGCGAAGGGGCACCAATTAGATACAGAGGATGATTAGGAGCCCACAGTAGAGTAATTTTAGCAAGAACATCGGGGTACCACCCCTACTCTTCCACATGTGTGACGTTTCCCCATGTGGTGCAGACTCCTCTTAGCCAAAGAGCTGGATGGGTGAGTTGGTTGGAGATTGCGCAGTGGTGTGGAATGACCCTGGTTCCAGCCAGTACTGGCACGTTTAGTGAGCTGTGTGGCTGTTTAGGTAGGATGCAGTGTTCAGGTCCCCACCGTCATGGCTGTGTGCCTCGGATCATTTTGATGCTGAAAAGTAAGTCCAGGATTGTGCGGACCTTTTTGGCTCGTCCTGCCCTCAATCCAGAGCAGTTTCCCATGTATCTGTGTCTGTGTCCTGCTATGCTCTGGCATCCCGGTGATGTGTGTGTGTCTGTGTCCTGGGGTGTTCTGGAATCCTGGTGGTCTGTACCTGTCTGTGCCCTGTGATGCTCTGGCATCCCGGTGGTCTGTGCATGTCTGTGCCCTGCGATGCACTGGCATCCTGCATTTAAGTATAGCATAACATCCAAACATACATTCACAGCTTTAATAAACACTGAATGTTCTATGAACGCACAATGAACGCACTATGAAGACGCAGTTTATGTGAAGCATTACATAATAAGGAGACAAAGGCTTTACAAACGAACTGAAGACGTTGGATGAAATAAGACCTCGAAAGAGTGAAACACAAAAAAAGCATAATACAGTTTTTCTCAGTTGCTTTGGTGCTTTTCTCAGATCAGAATGAAAAGTGTCAAAACCATTAGTACAACCTCCACAACATTTAGTCATTTGCACATCATAGTAGCAACTTCTCCTTCCTCTGAACAAATTGCAAATGCCCATGGAAATGTATCAGCTGCTTTCATACAATTCATACATACATGAATACTTGCTTTTGAGGAATGGATTATCGATTTTGAGCAAGTGACCTGCTTTTGCCGGTTATCCACTAGGTTTTGCAGTTTGCACCAATTGTTTTGAGGAATACACTAACTGCTGTGCAAATGTTAATAGTGATGTGAGAAAAGCACCAAAGCAACTGAGAAAAACTGTAAAACTCAGACTTTGAAACTCATTAAATGAAACATAAATCTTCTCGCCAATTACTCAGTACAGGGGTAAAAAAAAGCAGGCAATTTATTAAAAAGTGTCAGAAGATTCACCTTTAAAAGGGAATAACTGGAACTTTAAATGTCAATGACTAATTCTCATAGGTGTCTGATGTTCCAGATGTTAAACTGAACGCTACACCACATTTTTAGAAAGTATCATAATGTAATATTCACTGTAACGCCTTTAATGCATCTGTTTGCACCTGGACCAGTGCCAAATGAGAGCCCCGGCGATATGAGCAGTAATCCAACAACATGAGTTGTAATCCAACAACATGAGTTGTAACCCGACAACATGCTCGGTAATCTGACAACATGAGCGATAATCCGACAACACGAGCAATAATCCGACAACATAAACAGTAAGCCAACAACATGAGTGGTAACCCGACAACATGAGCAGTAATCGGACAACATAAGCGGTAATCCGACAACATGAGTGGTAACCCGACAACATGAGCAGTAATCGGACAACATGAGCGGTAATCCAACAACATAAGCAGTAATCCAACAACATAAGCAGTAACCCGACTACATGAGCGGTAATCCAACAACATGAGCAGTAACCCGACAACTTAAACAGTAACCCAACAACATGAGCGGTAACTCGACAACATGAGCAGAAACCCGACAACATAAGCGGTAACTCGACAACATGAGCGGTAATCTGACAACAGGAGCGGTAACCCGACAACATAAGCGGTAACTCGACAACATGAGCGGTAACTCGACAACATGAGCGGTAACTCGACAACATGAGCGGTAACTCGACAACATGAGCGGTAACTCGACAACATGAGTGGTAACCCGACAACATGAGCAGTTATCGGACAACATGAGCGGTAATCCGACAACATGAGCGGTAACTCGACAACATGAGCGGAAACCCAACAACATGAGCGGTAATCTGACAACAGGAGCGGTAATCTGACAACATGAGCGGTAACCCGACAACATGAGCGGTAACCCGACAATATGAGCGGTATCCCGACAACATGAGCAGTTATCGGACAACATGAGCGGTAATCCGACAACATGAGCGGTAATCTGACAACATGAGCGGTAACCCAACAACATGAGCGGTAACTCGACAACATGAGCGGTAATCCGAAAACATGAGCAGTAACCCGACAACATAAGCAGTAACCCAACAACATGAGCGGTAACCTGACAACATGAGCAGTTATCGGACAACATGAGCGGTAATCCGAAAACATGAGCAGTAACCCGAGAACATAAGCAGTAACCCAACAACATGAGCGGTAACTCGACAACATGAGCGGTAATCCGAAAACATGAGCAGTAACCCGACAACATAAGCAGTAACCCAACAACATGAGCGTTAACCCGACAACATGAGCAGTTATCGGACAACATGAGCGGTAACCCGACAACATGAGCAGTTATCGGACAACATGAGCGGTAACCCAACAACATGAGCGGTAACCCGACAACATGAGCAGTTATCGGACAACATGAGCGTTAACCCGACAACATGAGCAGTTATCGGACAACATGAGCGGTAATCCGACAACATGAGCGGTAATCTGACAACATGAGCGGTAACCCAACAACATGAGCGGTAATCCGACTACATGAGCGGTAATCCGACAACATGAACGGTAACCCGAAAACATGAGCGGTAATCCGACAACACGAGCGGTAACCCGACAACATGAGCGGTAATCTGACAACATGAATGGTAACCCGAAAACATGAGTGGTAACCTAACAACATGAGCGGTAACCCGACAACATGAGCGGTAACCTGACAACATGAGCGGGAACCTGACAACATGACGGTAACCCCGCTGGTTGCTCTGTTTTGCGCTCCTCTTACTGGCATTCAGCTGTCTTTGCCAGAAGACTTCCTGCACACTGAAAGACAGCCCTGTTGCTTGGCTGAAATCCAAGTTAATTAACAAAAGATGGACCACAGAAGTTGTTTCAAGATTAGAGGCGAATATAATCTCAGAATTTTGTCCACGTTTTGCTTCTTGGATTTGTACTAGCAGTACTTATTCTCAGTGGTCTTGCTTTTAGGACTGAAATCTTCTTTGCTTGCTGGCCTCCCATGTTGGTTGGCTCCCCAACCTACCATGTTGCCTTATTAAGTTTTATTGTAAAATATTAATGTCTGTCCAAACCTCCATCCAATTCTCTTTCAGCCGCTTATTTTGGTCATGGTGACTGGGGGAGTCCACAGTGGGGGACACCCTGCACACACCCTGTCCATACATATTTTAAAATGAGAAATTAAAGGAATTAAATACAGGAATAATAAAGTACATTGTACCTATACTGTACAGTACTGTAACGAATGGGATTCTGACATTTTTGCCTAATTCTCAAGAGATGATAGAGCAATGAAAAAACTTAAGGTATCAAGGAAGGGTAGAGCGATGAAAGTCATGCTTTCTATACTCCTCAAAAGACAAAGGAACGAGGTACGGGGGGGGGGGGACTGCTGTATACACCTTAAAAACAGACTGACGTTTACATGAGGCATCTGATATATACTAGAGAGGGGTACAAATGGGCTCTTGGCATTAGAATGAAACCCTACTGATAAACACTACTGATATATATACTGTGTGTATATATATATATATATATATATATATATATATATATATATATATATATATATATATATATACTGTGTGTGTATATATATATATATATATACTGTGTGTATATATATATATATATATATATATATATATATATATATATATAGAGAGAGAGAGAGAGAGAGAGAGACAGAGAGAGAGACAGAGAGAGAGAGAGAGAGCTTTATGCTGAACATCTCCAAGAAAAAAATATAGAAACAAGATTCCAAATAACCTTATTATTGCACATAAATTCGTGAACTTTAAGAAGTTCATTTCACAATAGTAATGAAACTCATCATACTAATGAACCATTTTATTAGGGTCCTGCTTTGTTAGAAGCTGTTGTGTAGCTCCTCCTCCAGTCCTGCTCACACCCGGAAGCTCAGCCGAGCCGCACTAATGCCCAGTCGACCCCTCAATGGCCTGAATGTTTGTAATGTGCTATTGGTCTCACTTGTATGTCGCTTTGAACAGAAGTGCCTGATAAATAAAATAAATGCGAATGTGATGTAAATGTCTTGGAAAAATGGGGTCAAGGTATTACACTGTATAATAGAAAACCTCACTAAGACGCAGACATTGAAACCAATACTTTAAGTACTTAAGGACTATTTTTTATATATTGTTAAGATGTTAGAATCTTGCTATATCTTGGTGTGTGTGCGTGTGTGTGTGTGTGTGTGTGTGTGTGTGGGGGGGGGGGGGGGTATGTACAGTATATATTACATTGTCCCCATAAATGCCTCACATTGTCTATTTTGACATTGCAGAGACAATTGTTTTGGTCCCCACAGGATGACACTCAATTTCGTAAAAATCCATGAATACAATCAAAAAACTAAAATAGCCAAAAAGTCTCATATTTAGTTTGATTACTGATGGTTAAGGTTAGGGCTGGGTAGCGGTTAAGGTTGTCACTGGGATTAGGGTTTTTCCCATAGAAATGAATGGAGAGTCCCCACAAAGATACAAATTCGTGGACTGTATGCGTGTTAAAAACCTGCAAGTAAGAACATCTGAAGTTAAACTACGGCATGTACTATATGCTATGTTTCCAAGCTACAGCATGTATATATGCTATGTTTCCAAGCTACAGCATGTATATATGCTATGTTTCCAAGCTACAGCATGTATATATGCTATGTTTCCAAGCTACATTTAATTGCTTTAAATAATTTGATTGAATTTGTTGAATAAAACACAAGTTAAAAAGTTTTGCGCAAGCTGTAAATGTTCACATCTCTGTTTAAACTAAATATTCAATTTATTTATTTATTTAGTGCGGATATTCAGCTTATTTTTGACCAATTAGTTTTCAGATTCTTCAGATACTTGAATAAATATGAATTAATAATTTTACCTTCGCACACGTCCATGCAATTCAATACGGCCTTAAGAAAACTGAGTACAAGAATATATATTTTAATGGGGCCATTTATTTAATTACAAGTTATGTTTCAGAAATTTTCCAATTGAAATGAAACAGGTGTGTCTGGTCTTGATCCCAGGATGTTACCAACTGTACAGGAATCATGTAAAAACAGTGTGAAAGAAAGAAGAGAAGAAACAGAAAAGCAGGAGAAACAAGGGATGGTCTGAGTCCCTCGGAAGATGACTGTGTCAGCATGCTCAGTCACTCTGACAGTATAAAAAGTCTAATTCCCTGTTCACTTCTGTGCAGGGATCATGCCATCAATGGCTTCTCCCTTCTCCAGCTTCTTTTCCATCTCAATCATCAGCTTCACACCATCAACCACCAGCTGGACCTGCTCGACTTCAGAGGAGCCCAGGCGGTCAGCGTTGGAGATGTCGAAGACGCCGCCCACGGAGGCAGTGTCCACGCCGCCTGCCGGGAATCCGCGCAGAGCGACAAGTCAGCAAGAGCAGGAATGATAATTCGCTGATGCAAGGACTGTGGTTTCCAGGCATTTTCCAGTTTCACACATCCCACGTTTCAAAATGACAATGCGATGGGTCAGAATCAGAAATAGCTGCCCGTTCACGGGCAACGTGCCGTGAGTTGGGCCGGCGTACCTGTGCCGCGCTTCTGCAGGCGCAGTCTGGTGAGGATCTCCTCGAACTTGGCGTGTGTGCTCAGCTTGGGCAGCTTGACGTGCACCCCGCCGCGCAGCCCGGTGCCCAAGTTGGAGGGGCAGGTCAGCACGAAGCCCAGGTGCTCGTTCCACATGAAGCCGTGGTTGTGCTTCTTGAAGACATCCTCGATCTGACAGAAGACAAAAGAAGCAAAAACAGAAGCGTTACATCTTCTAAGTCTTTTGTCTGGCAAGGCACTTGTGTGGTTTCTCAAGAAATAATACTGAAACGTGGGCTAATAAATATTAAGGGAAAGGAAATAAGGGAATAAAGAAATAAAACAATAAAAAAAGTAAGTAGTCAGAATAAGATTTAGGATTAAAATAAAGTAGCACATATTCAGTTAGTTATCTTCAAGGCATCTCATGAAACACATGCATTACATTTGAAAATGGTACTGAGGCAGAACTTTTTACTGAGGGACACATGAGTATTTTTTGCAACTTTTCAGAGAGTTTGCTAATTTGCACAAATGCCCAGTCGAATCCTCCTATCTTTGTATCTTTGCAATGCGCTATTTGCCTCACTTGGATATTGGCTTTGGAGAAGAGCTTCTGCTAAATAGGAGTAAATGCAAATGAAATTAAATAACAAAGAGCTACTTCTGCCCCATTGCGTAATGATTCTCACCTTCTGCAGACCAACGCAGAACCGCCTGAAGACCTCCTTCATGTTGCCACCTAGCTGCATGGAGATGACCCGCAGATGGTCCTCCTCATTCACCCAGACCAGGAAGGTCTTGTTCTCATTGTGCCTTATTTAAAGCAGAAAAAAAAATCAACACATTGTAATTGTGATAGCATGTAACTAATCAGATTTTTGAGATGCTGCCCAGCAGAGAAGGAATATGAAGCATGAACTGAGTATCCCAATGATTACAAGGTGCATTTGAAAGTAACTGGAAAGATCCTGGGTTTTTGGCCATCGAAATATAAAGGTTTACTGTGCGTTAACACAATGGAAATTCTCACCAGATGCCTCGTGCGTCAGGCCAGTCGCGGGCCATGCCAGACGCCAGCAGCAGGGGCGAGACGGGCTTATCAAACAGGAAGTGGTCAGCGATCAGTTGTTCCTGTTCCTGATCAGTCATATTTTTCAGGGGGTAGTATTTGCCCTTGAACTCACCATCCAGGCTGTTCAGGGCTAGAGGAAGAACACGGCTATGAGTGAATATAAACGAAAATCATGATTTCGAAAAGAACAACGTATATCTCTTTATTTAAAGGTTTCAGGACATTTTTATAAGTTGTCTGGTTTAGAACATTTCTCGTGGGTGCTAGATGCCTAGTACTTACCCTCGACGGCCAGTTTCTCCACGGCCCTGCGCTCACCGCGGCTGTTGTGGGGGGGGAGTGTGTACCCCTTGATGCTGCGTCCAGTGCGCACACGACTGCTCAGGACGTAGTTGGGGTCAAGGTCATCACCACCCTGATCAGCAACGGGCATAGTTTACAATGCAAATCACTAGGATTTTATTCACAAAAAAAGTCATTTTACAGAGGAACATTTTGGAAACTAAATGCTTGTTTATTGTGAAATAAGTCACATGCCTTGAGGTTCTCAAAGTTCAGGTCGGTCCTGTGCTTGTCAGTAGCCTTATAGCCACCGTGACGGTCGGAGATGATGGGATCAAGCAAGTCCTTGAAGACTTCATAAGACTCCTCATCACCGGCAACACAGCCGACGGTCATGATGAAGGGGTGACCTTTAAAAAGAAAACAGAAATGATTGGTATCGAACTTTTAGTTACAACTGAATAACAATTATTACTATCAATATACTAGAGGCTTGTGTAGTATACTCCAGAGTTAATTGTCTGGAGTAGTATTAGCGTAAAGGTCATTTTAATGCAGTAAAGGCTGGTTATCTGTGAGTACCAGGGTTGTCCACGCCGGTCTGAATGATGTCATCCAGAGTAAAACCGCTGGGGGTCTGCTTGTCCCGCAGCTTGGCATAGATGTCTTTCGTCAAGGCCTTCGCCATGTGGTTGTTGTGCTTGGTAAGGTCCGGGTACTCATCGTCGACGGAAAAGTTCAACTTGAAGTTGTTGTGGGTGTTTCCGAAAGGCATGATTGCGTTTCTAGCAGTCTGCAATAAAAAAGAAGATGATAAGCGATACATTAGATTACGGTGGACAAATCAAATCATAAGCGCAGTGAACGAGAGAAAAACACAAGCGTATCATCGCTAAATGTAACAGGTGCAGCCGTTACATCTACACTTGTTCATCTTCCAACAGTTCATCATGGGCAGGGTGACAGGGGCCTGGAGCCTATTCCAGGCAGCACGGGGTACGAGGCAGAATGCACCCTGCCCAGGACGACAGGCCCAGCAGATCACACAGCACTCACACTATGGGAAACTAAAAGAGTCTGCAGGAAACCCACACGAGACAGGGAGGGCATTCAAACTTCACACAGAAAGAGCAGAGCCAGATTAAAACCCCCAACCCTGAAGGTGACTGAAACAGCGCCACCTACTGAGCCACCATGACACCCTAATGTCAAATGGTACTTGACAATTCATTTCTTCTTGCAAAAATGGAATTCAATATGGTGGAATGCATATCGTTGCAGGGCAGGGAAAGGGATTATATTATACAATATATTACGCCGAACAGCTGCTAGTATCAAAGCTCATGTGACAAGGGAAGTCTGTTATCGGTGAGTCTCCTTGCTGTGGCCTACATTAACCAGCTCGTGTTTCCACTAAAAATAGATTGAGGGAGGAATTCTCTGCTCTGAGCAGCAGAGGATATTTTTAACGGCACCCGCCACCCTCAGCACATACTTACACTTAGAGGCATGAAATCCCTTATTAAACAAATGGAGCTGACATGTTTCCTGTCCATTGTGTCTGCTTTGCTGAATCTGACCAGCACCGTTTGCCTGTATCGGCGCAGCTATGTTTATATAAGCTGACCACAACGAAGGAAAAAATGTGATTTAAAAAAAAAAATACGACTTGCATACTACAAATGGCACACGCGTCATTTTAAATAAACGACAGTCTTTGAATATTCAAACTTTCGCCTGGTCTGTATTTGTTTCTAACAATATTCGGTAATTCTTAGTTGAAGTTACAGACCTTTTAAAAGTCTAATGGGTCATGACAGATTGTTCCTCATATTTTGACACTCACAGCTTCTGTGTGTGTGAGTTTTCATGCTGACTTATCATATAATCCGTTAGCAGACAACCTGGGCGATACTGGTAAAGAATGAGCGAACTCAATCTATAAGTATTGTAACTTTGGCCGACTTAGCAGTTGTATCTACCTAAGACATCCAGTCTCTCTACTGGATGGAGCAGGCATGGCCAGCATGTGCTGCTTCAGCCTTTTTCACCATCTGCATTCACTTCTGTTTCTCCTATTTTAAGAACCAGCGTGAAATTTCTCCAGTTGTCTCCATATTTCACCTGTTACGGAATTTGGCATAAACTCCCTGATCCTGCCTCATGCATGTTCAGCTTGGCACCATTTTTGTGAAACGTTTCTGTAATGCATCTAAAAATTTCTTTTCATAAATACATAAAAGAAACAAATATTCATACAGGGTGAAATTTCAAGCTGAATAGTAAAAGTTCAGACTTATAACTAGGGAAGCATTATCATCCACATAATTATGTATCACAAATCGTACAGTGAGAGAACTACTGAAACGCAGCGTAAACCTTTCATCATAATGTCCGAATAAATCTTGCTTGAGGTCATACAAAATGTATTCGCTTCCTTTTAAGAATTATCAAGCACACACTATTGACTTCTTACTGCTTCCTGGACGACACCAGAAGATGCAAGACGCTGACTTTACCTGCACAAGATTAGTGGTAACAGCCCTTGGGATCAGATCCTGTTCACACAAGCCAAAATGAGGGTCGCCCGCTTTGGGGGTCTCACACCTTGGCTTATATACAAGGCAGCTCCGTGGTCATTGGTTTGGCTGCTTCCAGCTCGCTCAATTCTCATTGGCTAGAGCAAACCTCTGGTGCCCAGTTTAGCTTCTGAAAGGCCAGGACTTAAATCATAGTCACCCAAGATGGGACAACTGCTATTTTCCCCTCTTCTGAACCTCCACCCCATACATAGATTAACTGAATGCGAAACGGAGAGGGAGGGACGAGGTACTGGAAACGGCTGAGCCGCACTTCTGCTGAACACGTCAAAGATTTCATTAATGTTCTTGGCCCAGTTATTTGATCAATTAATGCACTGATGGAAATAGGGGCGTAAGCCAAGCTGCTCTTGTGCTTGTGTTCAGTGACACAGGGGAGAGAGTTTGATATGGGGGGGGCACAACTTAATAAACCCAATGTATAATTTAAATTTTTTTTTAAGGATGAAAGAAGCAAAATTAAATTTTGGAGGGTACACCCCCCCCAGGTCCCTGTACCCCTGGTTGTGTTTGCTTTATGCCTGTACATGGTAATAGAGAAAATGATTTTGACAACCGTGAAGTCATAGCATCCTGTGCTGGGTGTTCTCCAGCCTTGTGGCCTATGCTGCCTGGGATAGGCTCCAGGCCTCACACACCCCCCCCCTCCCCCCCCCCCATGACCCTAACCAGGACAAGCAATTAGAGGACAGGTGGATGGATGGGTGGGTGGATGGATGGATGAACAAATGAATGAATAAATTAATAAATGACAAAAAAATAAACGGATACACTAAATAAATAGAACTACTTAAATGGATACAGACATCACTTTTTGACTTGAAATATAACAAATGTATAATAAATGTCTTTAGTTATTTCTACTATGAGTCTGCCTGATAAATAAGCAAAATACACTAACTTCCTGAAGCAATCTTCTCAAAGCAACATTTATTCAAACCCTTTGTTATAATTTTGCTGGAGATCTGACCTGAGTCCTGTATTTTAGTTTTCCTTCTGGCATCTTCCATAAGACCCTTCGCTGTGCCCTGCAGGTAGTGCTGCCTGAAATAGATTTTCATTCAGATTTGTTCATTTGGAAATTAAATTGAACCAATAACTAGACATAAACATAATCACATGATCATGATAGTTATGTTAAGTAATAAGTTTCTACTAGACAGTATATGTGAATTGTTTGATATTACATAAAATACATTATTACATTATTTCACATATGTGATGTTTTTCTGTCAAATACCATTTTGGTGTAATTGGTTAGGTATTGGTGTGGATTATATTACAAGCAGAAATGTTTAAGTTTTGTATTATTCATTTAATTAGTGCTATCTTTACCTCCTAAATGTGGAAGTCTGCGCAGCACAGTGAACATAAGCATGTAAGAGAAGGAATGCACGTTCCTGGAATTATTTGTGGATGCCGTTTTAGTGGCAAAGAGCTGCCATTACGTTGTGGCAGAAAGCTAAATAAAAGTTTTTACATGCAAGCGGTACTGAAGATGACGTCCGGTACGAAAGGGAATCTGGTCTGAGGATGTAGAACAAAAGTTGAAGTGCACTGACATACAGGGAAACCCGAAGTGAGGAATGCATGGAAATAATCAACAGAAACAATAACGGTGTCCTAACCCGCCCTGCGAGGGCTGCCTGTGCGCCTACCCTTCCCATTGTCGTCTTTCAATTGCCCTATTGTTACAAGCTTACAATTTAACATCTAGTATTCATATTTACATGGGTATGGGAAATAAAATCTTGCACAAGAACGATTCCTTCTAGCTCTTCATATTTTATAACAGAGACTTACTGTCATATCACATCAATGTAATAACAACTGTACGTATACCAGCACTTTTCTTACTGTCATGTCACATCAATGTAATAACTATGTATACCAGAACTTTTCTTACTGTCATATCACATCACTGTAATAACTACTGTACGTATACCAGCACTTTTCTTACTGTCATGTCACATCAATGTAATAACTACATATACCAGAACTTTTCTTACTGTCATATCACATCACTGTAATAACTACTGTACGTATACCAGCACTTTTCTTACTGTCACGTCACATCAATGTAATAACTACATATACCAGAACTTTTCTTACTGTCATATCACATCACTGTAATAACTACTGTACGTATACCAGCACTTTTCTTACTGTCATGTCACATCAATGTAATAACTACTGTACGTATACCAGCACTTTTCTTACTGTCATATCGCATCATTGTAATAACTATTGTACGTACACCAGCACTTTTCTTACTGTCATGTCACATCAATGTAATAACTATGTATACCAGAACTTTTCTTACTGTCATATCACATCACTGTAATAACTATATTTCCAGCACTTTTATTACTGACATATCGCATCAATGTAATAACTACTGTACGTATACCGGCACTTTTCTTACTGTCATATCACATCACTGTAATAACTACATTTCCAGCACTTTTCTTACTGTCATATCACATCACTGTAATAACTACTGTACGTATACCAGCACTTTTCTTACTGTCATATCGCATCAATATAATAACTATGTATACCAGCACTTTTTTTTCATATTTCATCAGTATATGGTGTAGGGAAAGAAAGTATTGATAATTAACAGTTAGTCTTGCAACATTTGTCTTTTATACTGTATGTAAAATATTCAGATTACTCATTTAAACGCATCTGAATACTTTAAATTCATCTGATTTTAGTGAAAGTCCTGAGTGGTACACCTCAAAGAAAGTATTATATTACTGGTGAAAATACTTTATATACTTTTAAATCAGGTAGTGATGGGCTTCGATAAACTCCAAGGAATCTGTTTGACTGTTAAGGTTTACGGAAATGAATGAGCAGTTCCATACTGGAACGTCCCTCCTACTGTAACAACAACAGAAGTAGAATTGATAGTGGGTTAGTTCTTTTCTTATTCTTCCTGTAGGAGTGCTGCCATTTCCTGGCCCTTCTAAACATTTCCTGGATTAATTCTGCAATGCTGCTGAAAAAAACAGCTTCACTAGATTCAGCTAGTCAACATGGTTGACCAACTTATGATAGCTGAGCAGCTTAAGGTGTGTTTTACCTGGTCGTACCAGCTTATGATGGTCATTCTGGCTGGTTTAGATGGTCATACCAGCAAGACCAGCTTGATAGACTGGCCACAAAAGCATGAGTAACTGGTGGCCTATCTAACTAAACCATCAAAGTCCAGCAAGAGCTTGGACATGACTATATATGACCAGCTAACACCAGTTGGTTCGTATCTTTTTTTTTCAGCCGGGACTGAATGTAGTTTGAAGGATTTTGCCAATTTTGAGTTTAAATAACACACATGAGTAGCTGCAGCTATGTATATTCTGTACATCACATGTTAGCTAGTTATCTAGCCTCGGGTTTATTGAGATATTCTGAGTGTACGATACGTGCAGGACATACAAAAGCAAGTCCTCTGAGGCTGCCACAGCGGATCCCTGCCGCTCTCTTTCCATCTCTATGAGGGACTTGTCTCTGTGCCCTTGTACTAAACTGAGAGGCCGTGTGTAATTTCACAGCTGGCCTATGCCCGTCTAACCCCGACATGACTTACCAAATTTGTCTCTGTCCTGACCCCTGTCAGTCTCCACCCGCGGCTATGGTGTCACGAACTTTGCAAGCAAATCCTTCTGTGGTCGTCTTAGTTGCATATTCTCAACAACACACAACATAAATGCAAAAAAAAAAGCTTTTAAAAGAGCCTCCACCTCCCATTAATGAAGGCTTAAAACATTTTGGTTAAATCACTTGACTGGTGTGAGTTATATTTAACTTTGGCTCATACTGGAAAATACAAATAGTAACCATGTAAACTATTCAGAAAATCAGCCTGCCAACACCGTTATTGATCTATTGATTCGTCACTAACATAAGATGGCAGAAAGGAGCACTTAAAAAGAAAAGCTGTCTGGTTCCTGAGAAATATTTAGCAGTTACCTAAACATTCAAGAGAGTAATATTTGCTATGCAAAAACATTTCAGCACTGTGGACATTGGGCTTGTTGAGACTTTCAGCTGATATTTCACAACAAGAGTGTCAAACTGGCAAGTGTGGGGTGTCCTTTCAGCTAGTAAATTGGAAAACCAGACCTGTTGAAAAGGTGAAAGATTCGCATTGCCACCTATAACATAATAAATAATAATAACACTAAACCACAAGGTTGTGGAAGAACCCCTAGAAATGTAGCATTCACTTTGATTTGAATCTACAGTGGTAGGAAATCCATAGCAAAGACCACTTATTTTGTCTCATTAACTTGCTTTTCATTCTAAACAGTCTTTTCAGGCAGAAAAGAGACACAAACCACAACTCACATTCACCTGGGTTACTCTGTCCAGTGCATGGCACCAAGATTTCACTGCAGCTCGAGAATGCCGACTAGAATTCATAAATAGATTTTTTCTTTTAGTGTGCATGGTACATTATAACATTGCATGGTACATTATAACATAACATATAACATTTGCCTTGAATGACATTAGCCGAATAACCATAGAAACAGGTATCACAAATATGACCTGTCGCAGACATGTTTAAGCTCTCAAAAAAAGTCTTGGTACTGCAATGTTTTTTAATGCATGTGGTATTTTTATGAAGTGTTGGGTAAAATTGTGCTTTATATGCCCTGCCCGTTTCATTGGTAGGTACCCAAAATATTTTCATTTGTAGAATTAAAGGTGTTTGTATTATAAGTTAAGTAATTAAATAGACAGACAGAGAGATGGATGAACAGACAGAACCTGCCAAGAAAATGTGCTTTATTATTCAGGGGTATATTGCTGCTCTCTTACTATGCTGGTCTATGGTGCCCGTTTCTTGAATATGTTTTGGCACTTAGATGAATTGGATATATAACAAACAAAAAGCAGAACGTTGTTCACAGAACCGCATTTCCACAAATCAAGTGGATCTGCAGGACACACCGTAACAGACTGGAACGTACAATTATAAAATCGCTAATATTTTTTCCAGAGGATTAAATCCCCTTCCTTTCCTTCAATGACAGTGAAATCTCCCACTGTATGTGGAGCAGTAGGTACATTATCAAGAACTGCTTCATTCTTTAATTACTTAGACAATTTTCTGCCTGAGCTCATGTGTAGATGCAAGCAAAAGCGACTACTGCAACATTATTAAAAAGGTAGACATCTCCTGCCTGTACCAGTACCAGTACCAGTTAGATGTAGATGTTCGCTGACTTCAAATCCAGTTCCCCCATGAGGACAGTTCAGGTCACCTTGGACTTTATGTTTTCTGTTGTCTCTCCTACAAGATCCCTGTTAACTCAAAACAATTAGGGACTATTTTCCTTGACAAGGTCCATTTGGTCCATACATGCATTTTCTCCTGTGTTTTAATATGTACAATTTCAGTCAAAAATATGACATTGATTAATAAGCACCTTTGGGCTGCAGGAGGAAGGATACAGGGAGCCCAAAGCAACCACCAACCGCACTACTACCGTCCAGCCACGTGCCGACCCCAACCAAACAGCTTATTCCCTGAACAGAATGGATAAAATGTGTTTTGTTTTAGTCATTTAGGTGGAATCCTGTATCAGCGAATGGCAAAAAGAATCAATTCTGCACTTTCTGAAATGTTTGAAACGCAACAAATTTGTAAAATAAAACAGAGGTGTCTGCTTACTTCCCGAAGCTGTGTTATGAATCACTTTGATTTTTAATAAAAGTTGTAGTTAGTAGTTATATTATTAACAATATGAATGCATGTATGTAGTAACATACTGAGCAATGCACAGCTTTTGGTTGATGCAGGGGTTGTTCGGCAGGGTTCCGCTTCTACAAAGAGGTACATCGTTTGAAAAATGGACAGTAAATACATCATGGCGTGAGCTCACGCTAAAGCGGATTATGTAAGAGCGGAATGTCTAACATCCATAGCAATATATTCCTTGGATATCAGGACATTACCCTTGGGGTGTGTGTCCCCCCCCCCACTTATCTTGTAGGATGGCTATGCCAGTGAACTGGAAGTGCTTAAAATACATTTTCCCATTTGAAATATGACTCTGGTAACTACGACTGAGCATGTGTGCTGGCATGCATTCACAGAAGACCTTTTAACTCTAAAACACCACCATATCTCAATTAAGTACATACTCATTATTTTAAAAACACAATACCTGATAGCATTATTAGACAAGTTAGATTACCTTGACATCAGACGGTGTTATCCAAAATGACGCAGGTTTTTGAGAAAGCAGAGAGAGTCACTGCGGCACTTGGCGGTCAGGGACCTCACTCAGGGCCCGTAAGGTGAAATCACTCACCGATTCTACGCCAGCCACCTTCCCATCACACACACAGCATGCTGACGACCCACACAAGTCCAGGCCTTTTATGCTGTGATTAATACACCTAATATTACGGAAAGGTATGGAAGCAATATACTTATATGACTTCCACAATTAACATTGATCTTTGCAATTGAAACAATTGTCACGCACTTCTTGGCGTCTTGGGAGCATGAACATCGTTGTGGGTGTAGTCTCTTCACGGATACGATCATTTCTAAAATCACCTTGCCTAGTCTAAATTAACCTATGAATGTCACAACAGTGAATGACGCAGACTGTCCAGTTGTATCGATATATTCTGCTCTGCAGATATGCACTAAGCTAATGCGATGGTTTCCAAAGAAAATTGTGATTTTAAATCCTGTAACTGCAGCGCTGTTCTCCAGCATGATAATGAATTGCACTTTGTATTGTGTCCCATTGAAACCCAAGTTGACTCAGACAGAAGCTGGGACCTGTGGCTATATTTACTGAAGTATTAAAAGACTGTCGGTCCTCCCATGCCAGCAGCACTGATTGATTTCCATTGCGTCAACTGTGTGCTGCACCTAATCAGCTGCCTGTTGGCTTTATTTTCACTTTATTTTCTCCACCAGAATTTCGGTGTGTAATAGACTCGCCTGGGTGCCGCGAACATTCATTGGCGTAAGCTAGTCTACTTTGCTTTGCTACCCAAGTGCTACAATATCATTTTTTTTAAAGGAAAATAATTGCGATTGCAATTACGCCCTATCCATCTGCTGCTTTTATGCCAGAAAATTTCAATTTGAGCCAGATTATGTAGCTACTTTTTGCATCACTACGAAGACAAGCTAGACTGCAAGCTAGACCTAAATTCCAGGACCCTCTGAATCAATAGAACAGCTGCATGTACATGGTGGGCACTGCCGAGTACTTGTCCTTCTTGTACAGAGCATGATCATCCCCAGGAAAGTGGTGCCAGATGTCCTACTCATGTCATGTGTCGCGTGGAATTTTCCATGGCATGTATCTCTTGGCCGAAGCAGTGACCACATTCCTCACGAACAACATTTTCATTCCAGGAGTCCCTGCACCACATAGGTAAAGGTGACAGAAGTTCTGCTGTCTGAGACTGTTCCAGGAGATCAGGACCAGCATCTCCCCCTTAGACGTCGGCCTGAGCCTTACAGCATGGCCACAAGAACACATGAACGTTATGTTGGGTATCGTACATTTGAAATGCTGCATTTCGAAAGGGGTTTTGTTGACATAAGTACAGGCAGTATCCAGGTAACAAGCGACTGATGTACACCTCATACTTATGAACAGCCAAAAAGCCTGTTATATTAAAAATACGAGTTAAATACAGTGGTTCATAATAACGAAGAAATGCACTAGTAAGTGATGCTCCTGAAAACATTCCGCGGCTTCAGCGGTTCATCGGTACAGGACAGTCACGTATTTAGTTAATTGTATTATTGCTGTGTTATTATTACTGTTATTATGTACTCTATTATTTTTGTTCCAACTTACCAACAAAATCGCCTTAAAGACAGATTTAGGGAATGAGTCTCATTCGTAACCTGAGAACAGTCCGTGTACACTTTTCAACAATGCCCTTCCTTTGAATTTTTTGAATCCTTTAAATTCTAATCTCTATCTAAGGAGGCGTACATATGAGAATTCTCTTGAAGTTGTGGAGCTATTCGTTAGCATGGAGCTATTCCTTAGCATGGAGCTATTCGTTAGCATGGAGCTATTCCTTAGCATGGAGCTATTCGTTAGCATGGAGCTATTCCTTAGCATGGAGCTATTCCTTAGCATGGAGCTATTCCTTAGCATGGAGCTATTCGTTAGCATGGAGCTATTCCTTAGCATGGAGCTATTCCTTAGCATGGGACAATGTTGCGATGTAGCGATGCCATTGAAAGGCTTCGCACTTCACACACAGAGATGGCACAGCAGTTAGCCTGTCTTTCAACTCGAGGCACGTCTACCGTCAAACACCTGTTTGGTTTATGGTGCAGTCAGTCACTCAGCTGAATAAGCACTTTGTTAGCATATGCTACATGCAGCCGGATAACCCGCAGCTAATTTACATGGCCAGGGACTCTGGGCTGTTTGAGTTTCCAGAGGCCCACCTACTATTTTGTACGCCGGTGTAGTTCGGCGGCTGGGGAGGGGGGGGGGCAACAGTGAAGTTGTAGAATTTATTATGAAACAAGGCTAGTTGAGGCCCCCGAGCTTGAGCCTGTGCTCCTGTATACAATAACAGAGTTGCCAACTTTGCTCAACTGGCTGGCGTGAGATTTTAAATTCAAGACAAGTCTGCACATATATAAGAGTTTCATTACCTTAGGGCTTCAAATTACCCCGACGCTTTTGATGTAGCTAATTTTAGGGTTATAATGGAATAATATAGATTTGCCGTAAGATTTCTTGCGTGAGCATGAGAGTCAGAAAGCGTGAGCGTCACGCCAGATGCGTGAGAGTTCTCAGCCCTGCAGTGATAATGATGAGTGATTATTGGAAGGTAGGGAAAGTGACAAAGGTCAGCTACACTCATATATCCTTCCACACTCCTTCATGTGTCACTGAAAAGTTCTGGAGATTAGGCTACAAAACAAAACAGCACATATATACATAATTGTAACTGTAATTACTAGTAGTGGTATAATACTCTTACAATATAGTTTTATTTAACTTAATCAGACACACAGCAATGGGACTGGCCCAGCAGTAATGATTATTAAACTAGGTCAGAGCTGAGGCTCCTGAGCTTCTCCCTGGGTGAGCCTGTACGCTAGAGCCCCTCCCACCGATAGCCCTTGCCATCATGCACTCTTGTGCTGCACCATGACTGCGAGCAGTGAGATCTCAGCTGCATAACTCCGAGCATAGCTGCAGTTTCTGGATTTATGAAGAAAAACCCTCAATTCTGAACGCATATGAAACAACACTGACGAAGCGCGGTGCGTGTTGTTTGCTTTTCCGTGACTGAAGACCTGCGACCTTTGGCTTAGCAAGGCGGCCGTTTCTCTGAGCCAGATGGTCAGAGTCAGCTCACCCTCGCAGCTAGACACAATTTGCAGTTTATCGCAGTGGAAGAGCGACATCAGCAAAGCCTTTATTCAGACTAATGCTAGAGATGACGACTTGGCTCACTGTTGAATGTCTCCAGAATGCCGTTCATTCATTTGAATGTGGGCACGAGTGTTAGAAGAGAACAGGGCCTATGGCAAAATGGAAAACTGGGGGAAATGCATATGCAACTGATGTCATGTTATTGTTTGAGAACTTATCAGAAGAATTGGCTGTGGATGAAAATGCTGAACTCACTCTCAGTGGATGCCCAGTGACTAGGACAGACGATATTCTTTTTTTCAGCACACTTAAGAAACATTGTTTATTAGCATTAATATTCTTTTGTATAGCCTTTGTGTGTGGAACCCTGCAATTCACAGGTCTGTTTCAATGATAGTACTACTTCTCAGCCCAATAAATTTGATTTCACGCTGAGAACATGATTAGTGATTATGTCATCCATTCATTTTCTATAGCGCTTATCCTGTGCAGGGTCTCAGTCAGCTGGAGGTCGCTCCTGGAGACTGAGACCCCCGTGGCAGAGGGTCATCCTATGCGGGATGCCGCTCCATCGCAGGGGGCTCTCACACACAGTCACGTTAACGGGGCCTTATGGAAGGCAGCCTGACTGCATACATTTGAAATTCAGGGGGCACACTGAAGTACCTAAGCAAAAGCACATGTGACCGGAGCTGAGGACAAGGGGGACACTTACAGCCGTGGGGATGTGATGCTGCAGTGAGACCCACACGGCCACCCTGCTGCCTGCGCTCCTTTGTTAAAATGCAAAGGCTTAAACCGTCTTCAATGGCCGACACTCACGACTTCTTTCACTCACAGCATGTATTATACACGGTGAATGACATCACTGGCATGCAAGTACGCATTCGCCATTTAAAATGCAGAGTCATTTCTTGTCATAACAGTACAAACGCACGTAAAATAAGCTTTTGTGCCATACATTTGAACTTTCATTCTGTGAATGCATATTTGCATACCAGTAATGTCAATCCCTGATTGTGCAATATAAGCTAAGTGCAAGTTCTACTGTAGCACAGAAAGGCTCATGTGAAGTTAATCTGAAGCATAAAGTAACATATTAACGCTTAAACACACCTCCAGGCATTCCTGTGATATTAAAAATAGAAAATAACCATTGAAATATCAAAACAATTGATGTGCCAGTCGAATGAACCACATCCCTTTTTCTGTAACTGCGTACACATCGCTGCGGCCTCTTTGTGTCTCTTTCTGAAAGGAGCCTCCATGAAAAGAAAATGGCACAAAAAAATACAAGGAATGCAGTGCCACCTGCAGGATTAGCCTCAACATGCACCTTCCGACGTATGCAGCAGGAAGTTCACAGCCTGAAGAATGCCATGTGTAAACACACTAAAACATCGCCGAGGGAGGAGCCGAATGGGAAACAGCTTCAAACGCTCGGTGTAGCCATTTCTTCTCTGAGCTAAATAGGTTGAGAATGACTCATGCTACATTGTAACTAATTGCTCTCAAAAATGCATGGGTACTTACACACGTATAGAAATGTTACTTTAAAAAAAAAATCCTAGACACTGTACTGTACAGGCTAAATAGACAAACAGCCAATTGATGTCGGAAGCAAATGGCTCAATTAAAGCCCTTTTACATAGTACCGAATGGGATTTTCCTACTAAAAGTAATGAATGAAATAATTGTTGAGGCTGTTCCACTGCACATTTTACTTCCCAGAATAGTCATAATTAGATGATCTGATATATGTGATACATGGGTAAATATAGTTCATAATGCATTTTTTTTTCCATCATAATATCGAACACCTTTGTATCTACCTTGTTGGTGAGCTCAGGCTTTTTGCATTTTAAAGAGAACATGCATTTTTAGTTATATGTGTTGTGCAGTGTTGAGAAATGCCTTGTGGTTGTTCCCTGCCTGGTGCCAGTAGCTCCTGGTGCTCCGGACCCCCGTGACCCTGCATCAGACAGTACAGAAAATGGATGGACAACAATAATGATGCATTATTAATCTCCGTGGGCAAATTCTCCTTTCATTTACCCCATCCTGCCCTCCCTGAGACACAGACACATATAGAGAACAACCTTGGGGGTGACAACAAGGGGTCATGTACCTATGGCACCTGAGGAGCTGGAGTTAGGGGCCTCAAGGACCCACAGACATGCGATTATCCTACTAAGGCTGGGCTTGAACCAATGACCTTCTGGCCAACAATCTGTCAACCTAGGATCTGAGCAGCAGGGAAACTGCCCCACCCAGGATGGTGATGCATGTGGACTAAGAGGGTTTGGGTAAGCAGCTCTGGCGTAACCCTTATCTGGAAATCCCGCCTCATTTGAGGGTACTTACACATCTTTCTGACCTGGGGAATCTCCGGAGCCTGTCACCCTCCTGAGAGGCCCATATGGAAGGGGTCACTCGCATACATCCGCTTAAGGTCCACGCTGAGCTGTAGGTCAGTTCTGAGAAGGTCTCTCTGGGAGAATAGAATAGATCACACAGGTGTTAGACGCTTAGGACAACCACCTCTGGCGATGCTTCTGCTCTTTATACCGACGGCATGTTATCATGACAGTGCTGTCATTGAACACGATCTCCAGCCGGACTCCCTGTTCACATTCCCCTGCATTACATAGCGTTCTCACACAAATGAGCGCACACACGCACACGCACACGCACACACACACACACACACACACACACGCACACGCACACGTCACAGGGATCACCACGGATCATCGTCCACCTGCCCACAGCAAAGCAATAAAATACCACCATGTTACGTCTCGCCCCAGCCACCAGCATCATTAAAACGGGAACAAACAGCTGTACTGTGTTATGCCACGTTCATTCTCACTCGCACCATTTCCTGTTTAGTTTACGTAAGAAATTACTTTATAATTCTTAAATTCAGTACCCAACAAAAATCTGTGCTAGGGAAGGGAATTATTTACGTCTGTCACGCCCGGCTCGTACAATCCTCATATGTACCAACCCCTCTGATTATCCACGTGTGCTTCCCCGATCGTACCCAGCTGTTCCTTGTTATTTCGCCCTGTCTTTTCTTTATTAGTCCACGTCTTGCCCTGCCTGGTTGTCCGTCATTGATGTTAGTCGATGTCTGTGCTAGTATTTCGTCCTGTCCTGCCTGGAGCCGTCCTTCCCTGCAATAAATCCCCGTTTTCCCCCGACTTCCGCCCGCCTGCCTGATCCTTCCCTACCTGCCAGCCCGTCCGCTTCCCGCGCAACTCTGACACGTCAGTGTTAAAATATTTTTTTTTTTTTGTGACTGTCTGCTATGCAGTGTTCTTCCAAATAGCCAAAAGTAGCCCAACGCCACTAAAATACTCAAACTTCACAATGTCTTCTCTGCAGCATGTTCCTGGGGCTTCACTGGCCCAACAGCGTCCCACTAAAAACGGGCACCACAACTTGCCCAGAACGACTTTTATGTCTGTGCCAATCCCATTTGCTCATTGATGATGAAGTGAGACTGTATCACCAAGTTGCAAGTAGCCTAATTTCTTAAGCCAACTGAGAAAGTTTCCACAGAGCACAACAGACTCTGGCACACAAAGCAGTGTGGGTGGATACAACGTTATATTTGGTCTTTGTTACTTTAACCAGGCCTTAAATGTATCTATCCACAGATTTTCTATAATCACTTACCCACTGCATGGTGCGGTGAGCTTGGAACACATCCCAGGAAATGTAGGACGCCTGGGGTCATCCGCTCGCATAAACGGACACTCACTTAAAGGTCATTTGGAGACCCCCGTGTCACTTGGGAGGAAACAAGAGCACTAGGAAACAAAACCAAATGACTCTGTAGGTGTGAGGCTTCAGTCTTGCCCCCCTGAGCTGCTGAAAAGCCAGTTTTTAAATTATTAATATGACAGTTTTCACCCAGTAAAGTGCTTCTTCTTGACTAGCTTAAAAATGCACCTTAAAACCTGCAAGAAAGGACAACGTATAATCCAAACTGTGTTCATTTTTCCTTGAAAACCTGAGGGCCCAGAAAGCATGGAGGTGACAGGAGCGATGGCTTCGTTTCCCATGAGGTTCCACAGCATTGTTCTTTGACTTAGGTAGAGTGACCAGATAATCCAAGTCAGGAAGAAAGTTGTGAGCTAGTTGAGGTTTTAGAAACTCTTTTAAAACTGAGAGGCTCCCGCGCTTGGCTAAATAGTTCAGTTCTGCTCGTGCTTTGACTGGTTTGTTTCCTTGATTGAAAGAGTCCATCTGTTTCACATTAACTTTAGTGACACATGCATGATTGTAGGAGACCAATCAACACGCAGCAAGAACTCAGTGCTTTAGTGAATTCCAGGTCCTTTTGATTGAAATAGTAGTTTACAAATCAGTCCTAGCTCAAGGTGTCCTGTCTGACATGGGTTATCTGCTCACTCTACCCAACAGTAAAGTATAATGTTGACTTTGTAATCCACAAATGTCTTGATTCCCAGTACAAAAAAACTATACGTGAAATATTTTCACTTCCTCTCCATTGATCACATTTCCTTCGTTCCAAAGCAGTGAGCGTGCTGAATGAATGATAAGAAAAACCATCCTTATTATTTCAGATCAGCACGACTGTTTTATTGCTGGAGGTAAGTATTCAGGGATGAGTCCTTCAGCCTTTGGGTGACACAACAAGCTGCTCTTGCTCTTTGGCCAGAAAGCTCAGCAAAAGGTGACTCATCTCAACCTGGGGGGGGGGGGGCTGGTTTCCATGCAACCACCTTGAATTTATTTAGAACAGCAATGCACGAAAACATCAGTATGTAAGAGTTCACGAGCGCACCACTAGGGAATTCTCAAAATATATGAAAACAAAAAGTTTGGGAATATTATCATCAGTGTCATAGACTTAAGCAACAACATATGACAAGGAGTGCGGTTGTGCTCCAGTATACCATGACTGTGATTTGGTCGTAGGCACGAGGCTGCAGGCAGAGTACCAAAGACTACAATAGTCTTTAAACATGTTTAAACATTTGCGGGTTTCTGCAAAACAGATAGTTCCCGCCAGCCAACTGTTGACTGTTATCAAGCCACACAAACATTCCAACACAACACAGCTCACCCACTGCCAACTTCGTTCCATCATTTATATTTAAATGTAATGGTTTTTAGATACATGTGTAAAGCAGAGTGATACATCTGATGTGCAATGTCCGAGTGCGGTTATATTCTGACAACTGCACCCACAGAACGCTTCTCGTCCAATCAGATATCTAGGTCAGGAACTAACTGTTATATAAATATAGTTAAAAACAAATTTTGAAATAACTGTATTGCACAGCAGTTTAGTTAATGTATAGCACCATGTCCTACAGGTTACAAAGCAGTACATTCGACATACTTCTTTTTCAAGATCTAAGTATTTTTTTCATAAGGTTAACTTAGCAACTTTTCACCCATCCCTCCTGCTTAGCTTTTGTTGAAGCCTTTTGGGGAAGTCATTGTTCAATCTAATATATATATCTGATGGCATTTTCTATAATCCATCCATCTTGCAGATACTTCTGACATATTGTGAGAATGTTGTATAAATTGGAGGATAATTTGCAGACATACTTAGCATTACTTGGCAGATTTGTGTTTATCAGAGATGGAGAATTGTTTAAAATGTTATTTTTCTTTATTAACTAGAACACTCATAAGCTTGTGGTGAGTTTTCTGAGAAAGTCTATAGATCAAATCTATGTGCAACATCACAAAGTAACTGACCTTCAGGTATAACTCAGATCACATCAGTTTGAATCATTAAAATATCAGCAACGTTTAAGTCTGTGGATTCTCTCCATTTTACTGCATGGTTCAAATTCGCTGTCATTTGCTTGTAGTACAATGAGACCCTTACATACATACCTGCTGCAAACTGAGTAAACGGCACATTAACAATGAAGTAACAGTAAGTAGCAGCATCAGGTAACAAGTGACAACAGAAACGCAGTAAGTAAACGCAGACAATAAATAACAGAATAATAAACGATGTGCTGATGACCTTTGAGACTAATGATGGTAAATGTTGTGTGACAAAGAGCAACAGTTCAGTCTAGGCTGCCCTTACATCTTACAATTGGCTGCTATTTAGAATTTATGGAAGTTTACTTATAGCATTAATGGATGTCCCTGGATGTGGGTAACGGGGGCGTGTCCCTGTCCCTGGGTAACAGGGGTGTGTCCCTGTCCCTGGGTGACGGAGGTGTGTCCCTGTCCCTGGGTGACGGAGGCGTGTCCCTGAGTGATGGGGGTGTGTCCCTGTCCCTGGGTGACGGAGGTGTGTCCCTGTCCCTGAGTGATGGGGGTGTGTCCCTGTCCCTGGGTGACGGAGGTGTGTCCCTGTCCTTGAGTGATGGGGGTGTGTCCCTGTCCCTGGGTGATGGAGGTGTGTCCCTGTCCCTGAGTGATGGGGGTGTGTCCCTGTCCCTGGGTGACGGAGGTGTGTCCCTGTCCCTGAGTGATGGAGGTGTGTCCCTGTCCCTGGGTGATGTGGGTGTGTCCCTGTCCCTGGGTGACGGAGGTGTGTCCCTGTCCCTGAGTGATGGAGGTGTGTCCCTGTCCCTGGGTGACGGAGGTGTGTCCCTGTCCCTGGGTGGTGTGGGTGTGTCCCTGTCCCTGGGTGACGGAGGTGTGTCCCTGTCCCTGGGTGATGTGGGTGTGTCCCTGTCCCTGGGTGACGGAGGTGTGTCCCTGTCCCTGAGTGATGGAGGTGTGTCCCTGTCCCTGGGTGACGGAGGTGTGTCCCTGTCCCTGGGTGGTGTGGGTGTGTCCCTGTCCCTGGGTGACGGAGGTGTGTCCCTGTCCCTGAGTGACGGGGGTGTGTCCCTGTCCCTGGGTGATGTGGGTGTGTCCCTGTCCCTGGGTGACGGAGATGTGTCCCTGTCCCTGAGTGATGGGGGTGTGTCCCTGTCCCTGGGTGACGGAGGTGTGTCCCTGTCCCTGGGTGATGTGGGTGTGTCCCTGTCCCTGGGTGACGGAGGTGTGTCCCTGTCCCTGAGTAATGGGGGTGTGTCCCTGTCCCTGGGTGATGTGGGTGTGTCCCTGTCCCTGGGTGACGGAGGTGTGTCCCTGTCCCTGGGCGTGGTCAACAGTAAGAGGAGGAGAGGCTCTGCCAAAAGTGCTTCAGGATCGGGGGGCAGTGTGTGGCTCAGCGGACTAAGGCTTTGTGCCTGGGGTCAGAAGGTCCCCAGCCTCTGTATCTGGGGTCAGAAGGTCCCCAGTTCAAGCCTGACCTTGGCAGAATAGTCATGCCTGTGGGCCCTTGAGCGAGATCCTTAACCCCCAGCTATATGGGACTGATGTAGGTAACTGCCATTCACCGCCAGGCTTAGTCTCACCTACAGAGATCAAGTTGGGGGAGGTGTAAAGAGAATTTCCCCATGGTGATCAATAAAGTCTCCTTTTTATAATGCGCAGTCACCTCTCCCCACTTTTTCCTCCCCGACTGCCCCCCCCCCCCCCCCCCCCCCCGTTGGACCTCACCCAGAAAGGCTGACCAAGGTGGTCTGCACCCCAGAAACAGAAACCACATTCCAAGTCCTGAAAATAGCCCATACTTCAGAACTCACTGTAAGTGCCCCTGCCTTCAGCCAGCTGTTCCAAATCCATATGGATGCATGCGACAGTTGCCGTAAGCTGACTCCACTGGAGATAAAGTTCTCCGCGGCGGGGAGCGACGCACGGCCATTAAATGGACAGCGACCAAGCAAAAATACTACATAGTCAAGGAGATTGCGGATTTTGTGACAGGAAATTTATGCCGGTCGCCAAAAACCCCGACAGCGGAGGATCGCCAGGAGGAAGGGATCCCTCTTCACAGCGGTGACATTAAAGGTGTAAATTATTAGGAAAGTGTTAATCATCACAGGGTTGCCAGCTCTGGTCAGCTCTCTGGAGTGAGATTTTCAACTTGAGACAAGTTCGCACACGCTTGCGCACATGCACACGCATTTAAATGTATGTAACAGTATTATTACCCGTAGGGTGTGCAAACTGCCCTGACGCTTTTCATGTAGCTAATTTTAGGCTTATAATGGAATAATATAAATTTGCAGTAAAATTTCTTGCCTGATTCTGAAAGCATGAGTGTCACGCCAGATGCGTGAGAGCTGGCAACCCTGCGTCTTGTTTGCTGCATTTAACTCAAGTCAGGTCGAAACTTCCATTAAATTTGCATAGAAAATGCAAATCAGACAAATTCCTGACATCAAAACAAAGAACTTAAATGCCCAGTACAGCTATTTAGGCTAATTAATAAATACACAAAAACAGATGTATAGAAGGAAACATTAGATAGATATTTGTTCATGATTTGTACTTGAGTAGTAACTGAGTTACTAAGTTACCTGTGCCCCTTAAAGTAAAGTATTACCATAAATAGTTAATCGATGTGAATTTTATGACATAAAATGAAGAACTAAATATTCTGAAGGATCAACAATTAGAAATCATATTGGTTAATCCTATAACCAGAGAAAGGTGGGCTAGTAGAGATTAATCAGTGAAATTGGATTTACACTGGCTAGAGATAGATGCAAAAAGAGAATATTGGCTGACCTTTGGCTGCTTGGTAAGAGATAGCCACAAAGTAAACCCGGTAATCATGGTGAGGGAGCGCTCGCGACAGAGAAGCAGGACACAGGAGCGTTTATGCTGGACGGGGATGGCAGGACACACAGAGTCCACAGCGACCTGATCGCTACATGCGCTGTTCTGGCTGAGAGCATGACTGACGCTCTTGTGATGTGGCAGAACTCCGACGTGATGGGAGAAAAAACCGCCAAAGTCACTTCATCACCTGTGATAATAGAACGATCCCATTGGCTGACTTTTATCCAGCTTATAGTTAAGAAAAGAACATCATCTTGATTATCATGATTTTCCATTTTCCACACACATACACAGGTTTCCACGACTGGAAAGTCACGATAGATGATTACAATTACTAAAGCAACACACAGAGCAAATGACCTTCGTGTTAATCCAGTTATGCTGGGAAGTCTTTTATATTTTGTACTTTCTATAAAATAGTGTTTCAACAACAATGATAAGGTCAATCACCCCAATAGAACATTTTAAGATCCAAGTGAAAAATTAGCAAGTTTAGAGGTTCTGTGAAAGTACTGATTTTTCCTCTGAGACTTGAAATTAAACTACATTTATTTGATGCCGTGATAAACCATTGGGAAAGTCAGTGCATCAATTGCAAGAGGATGGCAGTGAAGACTGTGTGGCACGCAAAAGGCCCCAGCTGTGGAAATAAGAGCCGTCGCATGAGGAGCAGATGTGGGGAGTTTCATGTTCTGCCTAGTCATCAATGTGGCATCCTCACGGAAATGGTTAAAAACACGTGCAGGTCCTAAGATTTCATGTGGGGCCTCGTCGTTGTGGCCAGCTGTAGGGGTGTGGCCTTAACAGGTGTGTGTGTGTGTGCGTGTGTGGATTATGCTGTGGGAACCAAATATCCCTACAATGTGATAAAAGCCTGATACTTGTGGGGACTACCTTTTTGCCTTTCTGAATTTTATGAAAAATCTTTGACTGCAATCCAAATCCTAAAAATGCCAAATATTGTTTGTTTGTTTGTTTTTGTTTATGTCTGGTTAAGGTTAGGGCAGGGTGGGGAGTATGGTTTTCATAGTGCTTCCTTGGGGGGTACTGCAGGTGTGCCACAACCCTTCGCTGGATAGGTGCTTAGGGAAGATGGAGGATACTTACACAGTAAATCGTTTGCATTTTTTATCGCTCAACACACATGCCACATAACGGGGCATCAAGGAAAAATGTATGGATCTTTTCTCAACCGAGAAATCACACACCGAAACCAGTCATAAGTTGACTTTAGACGTACAGTTTAAAGATCTGAAAATAATTTTGAATGCTGGACATTATATATAAATGTTTCAGTACCAATAGATGAGGGTCAGCAGTTAAAAGTATGTTGATAGAGATACGCTGATTGAACAACCGCCATCCCGTTATTTCACAGTATAAGTGCAGATAAGTGTTATTTAATTTTACCTGGAGCTTGACAAATCATTACTGCGAATAGAATTGTTTCAGTTGGTGATGTAGCTTCTATTTTTGAGTGAGCTTAACAGTAAGCGGATTAGCGCTAAGCAGACGAAAGAACCTTTGCTATTACAGTCTCGCACTGTTGAAACAAGATACACAGATTCCCGAACCCCCAGTGAATAAATGAGAAAATGAAAATCACATTAATAAAATAAGTACTGAGGGGTCCTGAGGCAGCTCTCGGTTACAGGGCATTAGCATCTGGCTTTCAGCAGTTACTATACCTTTCAAGGTGGGGTTAGACCAGGGGGCCCTAGCTTATCTGCGAAGGGCAGCTGTGTGTGCGGGTTTCTGGGGTAACCTTTAGGTCAGATGTTCAAACCCAGGTGTGAGGACTCTTTGACCAATCAGTCCTCGAATTAGTGACCTAATTAGGGAGTTGCAGCAAAAGATTTGTGGAGGAGATTGCCCACCCCTGGGATAGACAGCACTACGCTTCCAATACCTTCCCATATTGAAGTGCTTCCTAATCCTGACGAATGATTGTCCCTGCAACCCTGTACAGGATAAGCAGCTGGAAAACAGATAAATTGATCTTTAATAAATGCTAAATGACCATAAAACAGAATGACTGGGCTATTAAAATGGTATAGCACTACATAAAAGGGCTGAACTCAAGCCCAGTATTAGTCAGAACTCAGCTGTACTGCTACAGAACCACTTGATATGTAGATAACATATTGCATAGTCATGGCCAGCGAGAGTCATAACCGGCAAGAGTCACGGCCAGCGAGAGTCACAGCTGAGAAGGGTCACACCCAGTTAAGGTCATGACTGGCGAGAGTCACAGCCAGTGTGAGTCATCACAGGCAAGAGTTACAGCCAGCGAGAATCATGACCAGCAAGATTCATGGCCAAAGAGGGTCACAGCCAGTGAGATTCACAGCCAATGAGGGTCACCACTGGCAAGATTCACGGCCAATGAGGGTCACAGCCAGTGAAATTCACAGCCAATGAGGGTCACAGCCAGCAAGATTCACGGCCAATGAGGGTCACAGCCAGTAAGTGTCCTGACCTGCAGGGCCCCAGTTTTTTTATTTGTTTGTTTGGTTGGTTATTTGTGGATGTTTAGATCTTTGTTACATAACAGTTAATAATAATAGCTATAATACTAAAACACATATCAACAAAAAAGGAAACTGGAAATAGTAAAAAAAAAAATATATCAGGCAAAGACTGTTCTTCTGAAGCATAACAAGATCCTTGCTAAGGAAGTACAATTCTATGTGCTCGAAATGTTAAGGATTTAAGAAATTTAGTTAAGGATTGGTGAGGCTCCTCGGAAACCGTCAGGCCTGAGAGGAGCATGAAGCCGTAGTATGCAGAGATCTTACTGAGCTCACAGGGAAGTTAGCCGGAGATGTAGGTGTTGGAGCCCGGTAAAATGCCAGATCAACAACGTCTGAGGGACGCTCTGTCAGTGTGAAGACGCCATCGCGGTACAGGCTCTGAAAGCATGAAATCCAGCCAGGAGCAAAGATTTCAAAGCCAGCTCACTTGATATTAATGAAATTTACCAATGGAAAGTCGTGGCATTTCTACATTTGGAAGTTTCCTGTCCTCCCACAAGGTGATATTTATACATGTGCGGAGATGCTCTTCGTGTGAGACGCTTTATTACCAAGCAGACTGAGCAACAGGCGCCCACTCGCCCGCCCAGCTACCATGTCCCTCATGCTCTGTCCTGAGCTGCGGGCACTCGGGATGCCACACGGGAGTGCCACCCCCAGCCTGCTGATTTCCAGGTTGGTGCTGACCCCAGAAGCGGTAAGGCTATGAACCTTGGGGGCGACGCCTGCCTGAGTCATCGCTGTATCCATGGAGCATCCACCTGCTCTCCGGCCTCTGCTCTGTTACCTTCCTGCCACTTGACTGAACCAAAGTCTAGCAACCCCCCTAATTCCCCCGCGGTACCCCCGGTCAGCCCTGCCCCACCCCTCTGCTCCGTTGCCATCTGACAGGATTCAAAGTCAGGACAGCGAAGCTTAAAAACAGCTTTTGTTTTCACCCGGCTGTTTGACTGTCCGCCCCCCTTCCACTTTAAGGTTGATAAGACTAGGGGTGTGCTCACTAACCCCCTCTCGTACTTAAATCACAACACTGTAACTAAATTTATTGCATTTTTTTTATTAATTCAATTCCATTTCCCATTTGCATGACTGTGTTTTTCTAATTGTATTTTTCTATTCGTCATGTCCATGACTCAATATGTCACGTTTAAATGTCTTATATATATATATATATATTCTGTTCATTACTCTGTGTTTGCACTATGACAAAGGACACTGAATTATCATCTCAGTGTATGACCGATTCATCATGTACCTGCAATAAATGACAATAAAGAATACTTTGACTGCATCACACTCGAGCTGAACATGTCCTTGTGATACCAATAATCTCGACGGTTTCTATCAGACCATCTGTCCATTTTCCATACTGTTTATCGAGTACGTAGGGGTCGCGGTGGGCAAATAGCCCATCCCTGGATACAGAATATCGTTAAAATACACAAAGCCATCATTGTGAATCTGTGGTTGAGTCTTTGGTGGTTCATGTGAGAAATTCATATCGTAATACAGTTTTTCTGCTGCATGCCATGTCACGGACTGGGGAAACAGGAGCAGGGAGATGGAGAATCGGGTTACGAGGGATTTATTCGGGATATGAGAAGGAACACTGGCAGCATACAATGTTACAGCGTTAATGACCGGACTGGGGAAAACATACCTCACGCAGACTTAAATACATTGGACTAATCAACAACAACAGGAAACAGCTGGTGAACACGGGGAATCCACACGAGGTAGATGAGGGGGCGTGGCACACAGGAGGAGCAGACGAGCGGGGCGTGACAGTAACACCTTGTGCGGCTCTGAAGGCCAGCTGCCACAGGGAGATTTAACAGGCAAATGCAGGACTGGCCATTCAGGGCATCGCTGCCATGAAACATTTGCAGAACGATATGTGTGAGCAGGAAAAATGAGAATAGCCACAAAAGTTCATCCCAACTGAGATAATAGTACATAAAACGCTTGCAAAAATAAATATGAAAAAATATCATATGGCATAGACAAAGAAATGCACATAATACATATAAAATGGAATCATTATTATTTATTGCCTGAAAACTGTTTTTGAGTCCAGCACTGATATGATAAATGGCTGCTTTATTGCTAAAAAGCCTACTTATATTTTTAACACAGGGGTGTTAGACTGTTTTAACACATGGTGGTGCAGTGGTTAGCACTGTTGCCTCACACCTCTGGGACCCGGGTTCAAGTCTCCACCTGGGTCACATGTGTGCGGAGTTTGCATGTTCTCCCCATGTCGTCGTGGGGTTTCCTCCGGGTACTCCAGTTTCCCCCCACAGTCCAAAGACATGCTGAGGCTAATTGGAGTTGCTAAATTGCCGGTTGGTGTGCATGTGTGAGTGAATGGTGTGTGAGTGTGCCCTGCGATGGGCTGGCCCCCCATCCTGGGTTGTTCCCTGCCTCGTGCCCATTGCTTCCGGGATAGGCTCCGGACCCCCCGCGACCCAGAAAGATAAGTGGTTTGGAAAATGGATGGATGGATATTTTTAACACACATGTAGAAACATGTGATGCAGTTTCAGTATTGCTGAATCATGGGTGACGCCACGTGTGACACTAAAAGTACATGACTGACACTGGTGACACCTGCAGCAAGAGCAATTGCTTGTTCACCTGCTACTTGGAGAATAATGAACATTTCGATTCTGATTCTGATGAGGTGTTTCATTATTGAAATGTAAGCGGCACTCATATATTATTCCAATTTGTTGTCTGATAAAATGTTCTGACAGCGTGAGGTTTAAATTACAAAGATAACATTTAATGCCATTAAATGTAACACTGGCTATTTCGTAAGAGGGAAAAAAAAGGTCAATTTAATCCGCTTTGGTGACATTCCGTATATATTTTTAAATGCCTTAAATCTAAAAAAAAACAGAGAGCTTTGGGGCTAATAGGATTATGGGTAAAATAATAATCTGTAATGAGGCAGGTAAACCCACAGACGGTGTGGAGGTCAGGGTATAAATGTCTGGGGCAGAATGGCAGATGCAGCCAAGGAGCAGAGCAGGCACATCGCTGCGGGATTACTGACCTTCAGAAGAGGCGCAGGTATGGCATCTTCAAGCTCCTTTTCTGAGAGATGCTGAAGTACGTAATATGAGAGGTTGTATTTGAGGAGAAGCTGGGTATCTCACTTCTGTCAGTGTCTGCCTTCTTTAAACAAGGTGGATTGGCTGCTTACAGAGATGCATATAAAATTCAAGCAAACAGCCCATACTGGAGTGGACAGTGTACCGCTCATTGATGTAGGATGTTGTGTCTATGATCGGAGGGGCATCATTTCGAATCCCGGGGATGACAGAGCGATGTCAGCTTTAGATCCTTACGCAAACCTCTTAGCTCCCAATTGCTCTAGGAACTAGTGGAACTTGCCTTCTCTGGATAAAAGTGTTTGCTAAAAATGTAACATAAGGCAATAAACTTTTTTAAAAATCATGCTTGTACTGTATATGGTATACTGGCATATTGACTTTTCAGAAGCTCATAACTATGATGCGGATTATGGGTTTGCAGGATACAAGCTCGCAGAATTATCGCGTCTGCAGCCTCTGTCCAAGTCATACAAGGTTTTGTTGACATGTAGAATCAGATTCTACTGAAATTCTGCATTTCAGTGCCGTGACTGTAGACTATACTGAAGAACATTGCATGCAGGGCTTCACAATGTTGCAGACATTTTTGCAACAATGCAGCAAAGTATCAGTAAGTCTTTTGTTGAGATCAAAGATTATGAGGCAAAGTCCGGAAAGTCAAGGTCTTGCTGCAAAGGCAAAAGAAGCCAAAAGGTTGTGTTTCTATCTGTCTGTCTATGCTTTCTGTATTTTAGGTTAAGTATCTATCTGAAGTAACAATCATGTAAAGCAACAGACAGTGTTAAAAAACTGAGAACAGAACTGTCAAATCTAAGCTAAATTTAATAACATACCTTCATTCCTAAACTCTAATGCACACTGCAGAAAAGTCTGCAGACATTCTCCTATCTAAATCTAAATGTGTAGCAATTAAACAATATATTACCTGCTTAAATCTGACTAAAAGAGCAAGATATTTCAATCAGCAGTAAGGTGCATCAAACAAAATGTTCAGCTCAGAATATCAAGTCATGCCTTCTCAGAACTGGAATTATACGGCACACTTTTACATGCGTGCTGTAAAAATATCACACAAGACTCGCAGTCATACTTTCCAAGAAGGCAAAGTGTGGCTCTACCAGGTTGGTCCATAGAACGTCTGAGGCTCTGGAGATAACTGCTATTTTTGTAGAAGATAATCCTCAACATTTGGCACACAAGAAAAAAATCTACGAAGATGCCAATCTCGTTTGCTAAGGCTGGAACACCTGCCAGGCCTTCTGTATAAGGGCTATATTTAGAGATGCTTCTCTGCTTTGTGAATAGAAACGTTCCTTAATGTCGCTTTTTTGCCTAAGTAACATCCTTTCACTGCCCTGATGGCTGTATTTCAGACTAACGGTAAATGGAAAATAGTACAATAATCACTTTCTTCTCATTTATTTTGCAGGAACTACTTACACAGTCAACAAAGAAATGTCAAAGTAAGTTTTGTAAACTGTGAAGTAGTGGTTCAGAAATACATAGACGTGTCTCTTTCACCATGTTATGTATTTGCACAAGACATTACAACAAACGAAACGAAGACCCTTTCAATGAACTGAGCAACTTCTGCAGAGCATTTGTGCGTGACTGAAAGCTGGTGGTCATGCTGAGTAATTTCATTTGGTCCATCTGTTGACAAACAACAGGATTATGTCAGGCCAAGTACTGAAATGGTCTTGGATTATTTGTAGGTAAAGATGGAAATCCTTCAATTTATTACTTTTTGACATTTTGTTTTTTCGAAGTATATATTAATTATAATTCAGTATTGCATTTGTGTAAAAAGAATACTTTTCCTTTTGTGAATTCTTAAGTATGTATTATATATTTATATAGCTCACATATTTGAAAATATTTATTTGATACATCCTCATTAATAATCAGTATCGATCCTGTTATTTTTGCTTGTTATTTGTTGGCAATTATGACAACAATGGTTTTGTTGCACTGAGGAGCAGCCAATGAGAGGTGCGGAGTGAAAGGTCATGTGACCTGAGAGTACACTGCTCTGACAACGCTCCTGGGAATTGGGGATAAATAACGATGAGGACACTGTTTGCAGACTCTAGTCCCACAATCCTTCAGCTATAACTGAAAACGCTGTTGACTATTTTCAGTTTACATATTTACATCTTTACAATTTACATAGTATATCCACCAGCTCAATGCAGAAATATAAAAAAGGAATTCTAATACAGCAAACCGTTAAGGTTTTATTCAAACAAAACTAATTTGATCAACCCATTTGCGTCATTTTTTCAAATTTTCTTAGCTATCCTGGATACACATTCTCTGTAGATGCAGATTGGGCCCTAACTGTTATTTTGGATTACAGGTAACTGAATTCCAGATAACTGAACTGTCTCCTTCACTCTGTTTTTAGGGTCTACAAGAAAACCAGCGGCAATGGCTCGGTGAGAAGTCCTTCTTCAGTCTACCGAAACAGAAAACTGTGTAAATGTTCAGAGTGTTCTCAAAGCTTTAACTGAAGTTATTAACTTCAGCCTAAGGCTAGGATAAGCATGCTTAAAATTCAGATTTGACATCGATTAAAGCAAGATGCTCTCCTACCTCTTAGTCACAGCATAACAACACCTGTTCAAGTTATTTTTGACTCATAAATCTCTGAAAATCAGAAAGCAGCTCAGAACTTTCGAATGCTAATGGCTTCACCTGTTCTTCTTTAGCTATCCCTTTTTCTAGGAAGAAGAGATTTTGTGGACCATGTGACCTCTGTAGACCCAGTCGGTGAGCTTTTTTGTGATCTTATTTTGATTTTCAACATTCAGCCTTGCCTTTCTAATAAATAACAAAGCAGACGCTATTGCAGACTTGCAGCTAATACCATTTTCCTCATCTCTCAAAAAGATGGGGTGGTGAAGGTTGACCCTACCGACCTCGGGGACAGGAAAGGTAGTGATCTGCTTAGATTCGCATCATTCCTCATTCTTAGGAGCTGATTACAGCCATTGATGGCCACAGACTGAGTTTTCGTGAGGCCTGTTCTTGCACGTGTCAAACTCTATACATGTATACCTCGGAAAATAAGACATGTAGACATGCCTGGAACACTAACAACAAACATGCAAACAAACCGCTATATGTCAGTGTGACATATATGCCGGATCAACATAACGGTGCCCAGTTATGTCAAGTCACATTCTATCTACCCTCTCTTCCCTACGCAGTGTGGGTTCATCTGGTCTGTGCCTTCCGTTACGGTCGCGACGACCTGGATGTTATTGGCTTGTCCTATCGGAAGGACATCTGGATCGAGCAGCAGCAGATCTACCCCCCTACTGGCAGCAAAACACCAAACACCCCCATGCAAGACATTTTGCTGAAGAAAGCGGGAGATCAGAGCTACCCCTTCATCTTCAGTGTAGGTCCTCCATCTCACTTTTAGCATCTCGTGCTTTTCCCTCTGTACAGCCCGTGCTCCCCATACTTGTATATATTTTCCTTAGTGGTCATAAGCAGCTGGAGGGACCTTTGTGTCCTTCAGCTTTGAGTCGTGTATTCAGTTTATGATCAAGAAAATCCACATGATCATGTGAAGAACATTATGAGCAGATGTAAAAATCAAAACTCAGAATCTGAGGCAAGATCCACAAATGATCTTTGCAGATCCACAAATGATCTGCACAGATCCACGATATCTACCATTCACAGATGCTTTATTAAACCTTTTTTTGTTCCAGCAGAAATTCATGGTCTCTCCTTTCCCCATTGTTTCAGATACCTACTAACCTTCCCTGCTCTGTAACACTTCAGCCTGGGCCAGACGACAAAGGCAAGGTACAAGTTACGCTGCGCTGGATCTAAATAACTGCTGTGAAGTACTTTGTTGTTAAGGATCTGTCTTTTCATTCAGCCGTGTGGTATTGACTTTGAAGTGAAGACATACATTGCCAAAGAAGCAGATAATCCCGATGAACAAGTGGACAAAAAGTAAGTATGATTTCAAAGCAGACAATTTTGAAAATGCATCCAAACAGCATCACTATATTATGATTTTCATATGTTTCTCTTCACGGCTTTCAAATGAATTCTGTAAACATCAGAGAAAACAAAAAAGTCATGCGATTTGTTTCGTTGATAAAAAGTATCTCTATTAAAAGCAACATTTAAATACACCCTAAAAACTATCTTTTGTAAACATCACCCACTGCTTGAACGTGTGAAGGATAACTCAATCGTCCCCTGCAGGGACACTGCACGTCTTCTGATTCGCAAAATCCAGTTTGCCCCTAACAAAACGGGTGCTGGGCCCAAAGCCAGCCTCAGCAAGCAGTTCATGATGTCTGACAAGCTGGTCCATGTGGATGCCTATATGGAGAAGGAGGTACACTCTTTCCACTCTCCACTTCTCATCGGTCTATGTCTTACACAAACAAACATAAAGAATATCTGAACTATAGACACCTAGAGGAATAGAAAAAGATTTTAGGAAAAGCTTTTCTGTGCCATTTCTCCCAAATAAAACCAAGATAACTACTTTGAAGACTATTTTCTTAGAACATTTTGACTGTGCTATACTAATCCTTTATTGGACAGCTGTCCGTAATGTATCGTTGCTGTTGGATGAAATCTGCAGTAGTTGTGAAAGTCCAGAATGAGTCAACATTAACGCAACGCAAAAACATAAAGAAGGTGCAAAAACACAAAGACGACACAAAAACATCCAGACAAAAAAATGAAGCAAATTTTGTTGCGTTAATGTTTTTGCATTGTGCTAATGTTGGTGTGTTATGAGCTTTCAGGGCTACCGTAGAAAACTGCTCTGTCCACTTTTGGATGATTGTGACTTTTTATTACAGATGGAATAGGCCCATTTTCTTCTGTCTAACGTTTCAATGAAAAGATATTTTATAAGACATCTTTTTAAGTAGGACCTATGTTTGCAATCATGATGGTCGTTTGTATGGATTACTTAATATTGCTCATTTTAACAATTCATATTGATGAATATATTCATATAGCTAACTAACATCATTGTCAATTATGACTATAAAGCGAGATTAATTTTGCACCTTGTCGACACATATTTGCCTCACTAACAGCAATATTATAGTACTGGTGGGTTTTAAATATCCCGCCATGCTCACAAGTGCTTGGCGCCACAGTATAAAGTACATAAGTCCATTTTAAGCATTAATCCATTCACTGATGGCTGTGTAAAGACAGGTTTCTGTTTGTGCTGCTAAAAGGGTCTCATTCCATCGTTTTAGGGTTATTGTGTAAAGTAGTTTCTGAGAAAAAAGTTTTTTTAACATTCCTGAAATAATGGATTTTTGGTGGTGTGCATATTTCATTGGACACTGACGATATTCTCAAGGTGGGATGATGAGCAGGATGTGGAAGAGAGTACAGACAGACATAGCAACAGTAACAGAGAAACAGAAATCAAAGAGAGCCATTTTGGCACCTAAACTCAATGAGTATACTCAGCACCTGAACCCAATAAGTATACTCAGCACCTGAACCCAATGAGTATATGCAGCACCTAAACTCAATGAGTATACTCAGCACCTGAACCCAATGAGTATACTCAGCACCTGAACTCAATGAATATACTCAGCACCTGATCCCAACGAGTATACTCAGCACCTGAACCCAATGAGTATACTCAGCACCTAAACCCAACGAGTATACTCAGCACCTGAACCCAATGAGTATACTTGGCACCTGAAGGTGCCCCATCCTTCAACATCCTCGCCCTCATTGCACTATTTCTAATGAGTAATCATTGACAATGTGTTTCAAAACATGTTAAATGTGATCTCACCGATTTCTCTTTATCAACATTGCAGATATGTTACCATGGTGAGCCAATCCCAATCAGAATAAAAATTAACAATGAAACCAATAAGGTGGTGAAGAAAATCAAAGTAACTGGTAAGCATGATCAAAGCTTCCATGCTAAATATCACTCTTGATATAACTGCACAAAAAACACACTAGCAGATTGGAAACACCATCTAGAAAAAAAACGCAAGCAAGAATGAGAGCATGAATATGCTATGATACCTTAACCTTTCCTGTTAATTGGGAACCTGCAGTCACCTGTCAAAATCAATATTTTCTATAATTGCTAAATTGCTAAGTGGTTTTTGCAATACGTGCTGTGATACTGAAATGTTATACCGAGAAGCCTCAGTTATCAATACAAGCATGAATATACAAGCAATTTCATTATCAAGTAATTTATTTCACTTGATTAATTCTGTAATCTCTCCTTCATCAGTGGACCAAACTACAGATGTGGTGCTGTTCTCTGCTGATAAGTACACCAAGAATGTCCTGAATGAAGAGTTTGAGTAAGAAACAAAAATTATATTTGTCAAAAGTTCATTCAGAGCTGTAGTCAGTTGGTAGCAAGATGCATTGGTTGTCAGAAAAGATGCATTGGTAATACAGAAAATTGATGGATGGATGGATGGATGGATGTAAAAACAGGTATGTGACTTTCTTACATTTAATTCCTTTGTTTCTCAGGCCAGTTAGCTCTCCATTCTGTTCCCCCAGAAACCCTAAGTGTGCACTGGGTTGTATGTTTCAGGGAGATGGTTGAAGCCAGTTCGACTTACGACAAAACCCTCAACATCACACCGATGCTGGCCCACAACAAAGACAAGCGTGGCCTGGCGCTGGACGGCAAGTTGAAGGAAGAAGACACTAATCTGGCCTCCACCACCATGTCAGTCTCACTTCCTGCGAAATCCTGCAGCATAAATATTACTGTAGCAGAAATTAGTGTCAGTTCTCCTCCTCGGCTTGTTACAAAGTCTATTTAACACACTGCTGTGTTTATAAAAGTAAAATATGCAATCTTGCTGCAGCACTGTGACTTCATGGGTCACATGGTTGACGTGGTTGCAGTGGTCGCCTATCGCCCCATACGGGGTGTTCCCTACCTTGTGCCCTATGACAGACTGGCATCCCATGCAGGGTGCCCCCTGCCTTGTGCCCAGGGATGAATGCTTGGACCTGTAAACTTGGCAGCACCGTCCTGTCATAAGACCCTTTGAATGTGGTGACTATATGACCAGGCCAACAAGAAGTAACAGGAGATACTGATGAAATCTGTTGCTTTGCATTGATAATGATGGAAAGCAGCTATACCCAGCCGGCTAGCTAGATTAGAGTGTTACTCTCCTCCTCTTCATCTCCATCTCCTTCTTTGATTATTTGCACATTTAGGTTGCGACCAGGCATGGAAAAAGAAGTTATGGGAATACTGGTCTTCTACAAAATTAAAATTGTCCTCATGGTCTCCAGAGGAGGGTGAGGCATAATTTATTTTCTATGATGAACTAAAAAACAAAAAGAACCAACTAAAAAGTGAATGAGAGTTGGTTAAATACAGACTTAACTCATATAGTGCTACTTAGACATTTCTTTTCCTTTTTCTATCCTAGCATCTTGGGTGACCTTGTAGCCAGGTAAATTTGTATGATATCTATGAGCAAAAAATCTTGTCAAATGAGAACTCATGCAGCACAATGCAAAGGCGCATTAAATAATTAAATAAAACTGATGTGTCTCTGCTGCACTCCGGCAGTGATGTTGCTGTGGAGCTCCCCTTGGTCCTGATGCATCCCAAACCTGCAGGTAAGAAGCAGACCAGCCCTGGTGGCTAAGAAACGATGAGATCTTGCCTGTTGAGTGAGAATCTCACCAGAAGTTGGACGTTTGTAGTGTTTGGTTTCTCAATAATATGCAAAGACTTAGAGTAAACTGATGTTTACCTGTACTGCGACTGTTGGTGAAGAATTGCTAAGAAGCACCTCTTTCTATCATCTTTCTTCACTGCTTTCCCATGAGAAGAGGTGTAAGTACAAGTCACATAACAATAACACAAAAAGACATGAGCTGCACTGAGCAGAGGACACGACTTGTACAGCTATATAAACACAAGTGACATGGAGAGGGAGGGCAGTCAAGTGTTTTTACTGCAGTACCATTTAAGAAATGTGTCAGTCATCAAAAACACCGCAATTTAAGCTAATTATATATCTATTTAACTGCTGCAATTAAAATTATTTCATAACATTTCTTGAATCACCAAAGAGATCAGAAAAGTTCAGATTAAAAAATTCAGACTGTAGTGAATATCAGTAGCCTGGGAAATGATGAAGATGCTGATGTTCTTGTATGTTTCTACGTTTGGAGGAACTGCAGCGAACTCGAGTAGCTCCACCACCTAAGGTAAGCGCACCTCTGACTGCCTCTGATGGGGTCATTTAAGCCCGTCAGTCTCTTAGCAAAAATTCTGTAATATCTACACTGAACACTAAGTGGAAAAACCCACAAGTCCCACTCATGCAATTAAGTGGTAGCTAATCTTTCTCATTTTCATTAAATAGGTACCTCAGAAGACAGAGGCTGCAGGAAAATCAACACGCAGAAGATCAGCAAATGGAAAAATAGAAAGAAATAGAGATCTTTCAGTAGCTCTCACACACTGTGGTAAAGCTCCTCTCCCCCCACACTGATGTATGCCATGCAGTTACATAGCGGTTGTATTTCCAGATAACTACAGTATATGTTTCATTATATATAATTTTAACCACATATCATAATTAGACATACTACAATGACTGAATTGTTTCACGATTAAGAGTTATAACAATATAACAAAAATAACATTCTGTTTAATCATTTCTGTCTGTAGCTTTTTATTGATTTGCTAGGGCAGACCAAAACTCAGCAATGTACAGCTCTTTATGTGCTACAAATCTGAAATGTTTTATTGGATATTATATGTTTATTCATTTTTGGCAGTTGCTGTAATCTCTTGACTGATGAACCACTATATGAAATAAAATATTCCCATTCCTTTGTCCTTGTTCAAGTCATTTTACAATGCATTACTGTTTTTGGGCAATATTTCTATACCATTTTTAGGGCACGGGGGGAGGGAATACATTTTATTCTTATATGACTCACGTGCACATGCTTAAATAAATGGGGACAGCAGGGTTTAAATGAGGCTTAATAAAAAAGCACAAAATGAGTGTAACGCACTAAATAAAGGTTTAGTTAACTGTGCCATCAGTAGGCACAGGGTCCGGATTTCGTTTGCCAGAGTAACATATAAGCAAAACTGGAGCCCCGAGCCACTATAGCAATACATGTACCACACATGTTCATACTTAGGTTAAATAATTCCACCAGTTAAGTTACATGAAACTGATCAAAACAAAAGAGACAAAAGGTAGCATGATTGTTACAATCAGCGAAATAGTGGGTGGAAGTACATTTGTTAGCAATAAAAATCAACAGCGAAAGTAAAGCAATTATTTTCAATCTGTTAACCTGTCAGATTTCTTGGTAGTCTTTTTAAAACCTATAATATGAGTGGCTGTGCTCGGGCTTCTTTAGAGTTGCTTCGGCATTTGGATAGCAATTTTCTCTTCATTAGTGATGGGAAGTTCGATTCAATTTGCATAACCGATTCTTCGAACTGTTCATTTAAATTAATCGAATGTTCGATTCAAAGAATCGGCGGCGGTTTCATCCTTGCTAGTTAAATCAATCCTAGCCGGCTCTGTGAAAAATGTATGAACTTCCTTTTTGCTTTATTAATGCCCCAATATTTTTACAACAGAATCACAATAAGTCTGTATATGTACTGCCTTAGTATATATTAAAGAAAAAATATTAAATTTCCTATCATACCATCCTGATCTTTGTTCAGGATCTTTGATCCTGTCCTTCCGACCAGATAGCAGTTTTTTTTTTTTTTTTACTTTGTCATTGTTTTCTGAGTTCGTAACTGTTTTCAAGGCAGCGTTTGTGATTTGGTTCAGAGGCAGGCTATTTGCATAAGCAATCGACAGAAAGTGTTTCAACTCCCACCCCAAAGTACCGAAGTACCAAAGAAATACCTCGGCTAGTCTGGCACTTTTGGTACCGGTACTCGACCAGGAACAGGAACAGGTAAAGTATCAAAAAGTGAGGTGGAAATGCGCCCTTTGTTCAATTACCTTTAATGATACTGCATGTTTATTAAATCATTATTTTCATATTAGTATTGGTCATTGCCTCAGGTATAATTAAAATGAAGAACAATCACATAAGCAGGGTTTAGCTTAAATATGCTTATATACGAACAGCCATCCTCCAAACGCCTGATAAAATTATGAGAAGTATTGTCTAAAATGCTTTAAGTAAAGGATAAAAACGAACACCAAAGCCACAATATACAGTATATAACAAAAGCTGTTGGGATCGGCACTTTACTAACTGGCCCTGTTAGATTTGAAAACTTTCACTTTCACTAATCACTCAATTTTCACTGCCGCTAATCATTGTTATTAGTCACTGCTGCTGATCTCTGTCATTAATCACTGTTAGTAGTCACTGTGCTAATCACTGTCACTAGTCACTGCTGCTAATCACTGGTATTAATCACTGCCGCTTGTCACTGTCGCTAATCACTGTCACTAGTCACTGTTACTGGTCACTGCTGCTAATCACTGTTATTAGTCACTCTTGCCAGTCACTGTCGCTAATCACTGTCACTACTGTAGGCAGTGGTGGCTTAATGGAAGAGAATCCCAGACCAGCAAGGCACCAGTGACATATCCTGAGCAAGGTACCACCCCCAAGCACTGCTCCCCGGGTACTGAATTAGCTGCCGCCTGCTACAGTATGTCACATTGTCACATATGGGTTAAATGCAGAGAACACATTTCGTTGTTGTGCAGTGTGCTGTGGTGTGTCAACAATGACAACTAATCATTAAATTAATTTAAATGAATTAATTAATTATTAAATACTCACTGCGGCTAGTCACTGTTGCCAGTCACTGATTCATGATTCAAGAGGTTTATTCGTCATGTACACAGTTGTTCACATACAACATGAAGTGGAATCTAACCTTGGTCACTCCGAGCAGCTGTGCATGATAACAAAATATAGAGAAAAAAATAAGGAAAAATAATAAGATAAAAAAATACATTAAATGTTCAGCTGTACATAATCTATACATAAGTTATAGGTAAGAGGTATGTAACTGTGCAATATAAGTGCAATGTGCAAGAGGCCTGTGGTGTGTACCAGCAATTTGGACAGTGTGAGCGCAGTACCTAGAGGCATTGAGTATTGTCCTGGTTTAGTAGACTTATGACCTTGGGGGAAAAGATCCTCCTTGACCTTTCAGTTCTGGTCATAAGCCTGTGGGAGCGTTTGCCTGAATTCAGCAGGCAAAACAGAGAGTTATTGTGGTGGGATGGATCCTTGGAGATTTTTGTTACTCTGGTCCTACAGCGGCTGTTGTAGATGTCTTGTCAGGAGGGCAAGGCAGATCTCAGCTGCTCTAACCACCCTCTGCAGGGCTTTCCAGTCCTGGGCAGAGCAGTTTCCGAACCACAATGTGATGCTCATGGTCAGGATGCTCTCTAAGGCAGCCGAGTAGAAGGCCTTTAGGACAGCAAGAGAGACGTTAAACCTCCTCAGCTAATCACTGCTATTCGTCACTGCTGCTAATCACTGTCACTACTCACTGCGGCTAGTCACTGTCGCTAATCACTGTCACTAGGTCCGGTGGAAACAAGTTTTGGCTTCACCCTTTTCTCTATTTTATTTCAGACCAAGCAGCAGCCACAGTAAGTGTTGCTAGGTAACATCCTGCACCAAACATCTGACATCAGCACCAAGCTAAAGTTTGTTTGGCCAACACTCACAACAGCAGGTTTGGCCACATGCTTTTCCATAATCATTTGCTGATTTTCGTCACATGCAGTGAGATGACATTTTTAGACCCTCCCTGTCACCCCGTCATGCAGGACAGCGGTCATTGCTGACTGATGCACATTTGCTCCTCTTCCACCCATCTTATGTATCTTATGTTGTTTTTCATTTTCACAATGGCTACTCCTGCTCGCTTCCTCATCGCCCTTGTTCCATGAACAGAGAGGAGCAGTGTGCTGTGATTCATCCCTCCACCTATAAATCGTTGATGTAGAAAATGACTGTAGTGAATATTAAGGTAACACTCCACTCAAGGGGGCACAAGGCAGTGTTATGCTTTTATTTATGTATTAATTAACTATAAAGGTCTTAGTTACATACTTATCTCATGTTTGTTCATCATTAATGAATCATGACAATCTCTTACCTTAAGCAGTTATTTATATTTGTTACTATATCTGTGAATTCTATAACGCTCTGTGAATTACTGAAGGAACAGATTTTTAGTTCCTTGGCTTTAATTGCTTTGTTTTATTTTTGCGTTTCAGGCAAAACTACATAACACTTAAAGACACTTCCGGCATGTAAATGGAGAACGAAATTATAGTTATACCGAATCTCCTACACACAATACCAAGGTTACCAACTTTGCTCAGCTGACCGGAGTGAGACGTTCAATTCCCGTAAGATTTCTTTGCGCCAGCCTGAGAGTCTGAAAACACGTCACACCAGATGCATGAGAGATGGAAACCTGGGATATTCAGTCGAATCAGAGCAAATATGATGCTAAGTTAGTACTAAGTTAAAATATGTTCCGGACTTGTAACATGCACCCATGATTTGGAACAGACAGCAGGCTGTCTCTGGCCACGCCCCCTACACTCGGTCCGGCCCCTGGCTTTTCCTGAATTCTGATTTCTTTAGATAAACATTGACTTCATTGATATTGTTATTGATTTATCGACAGACCATCATACGTTTTAGACGTTATAGTAACAACACTCTATTGATCCCCAAAGAGAGAAATTCTCTCCTTGCCTGCCCCCTCTTACTGTCCATGATACACAAGCACATATGTAGAAAAACGTCAGCTTGGAAGCCAAGGCTGGACTTAACCTACTCCTTAGGGTTCAACTGGGAACTGCCCCATGGCCGAGCGGTCTAAAGCCTCCTGCGCAGCGAAAATGGCCTTTCAAAGAAAGGGGTATTCTGTTCTCCGAAGTAAGGCGTGGGTTCGAATCCAACTTCCGACAAAAGTTCTTCAATCGCTACAGCAGAATTTGAGCAACTCCTTGGCTTTAATTGCTTTGTTTTATTTTTGCGTTTCAGGCAAAACTACATAACACTTAAAGACACTTCCGGCATGTAAATGGAGAACGAAATTATAGTTATACCGAATCTCCTACACACAATACCAAGGTTGCCAACTTTGCTCAGCTGACCGGAGTGAGACGTTCAATTCCCGTAAGATTTCTTTGCGCCAGCCTGAGAGTCTGAAAACACGTCACACCAGATGCATGAGAGATGGAAACCTGGGATATTCAGTCGAATCAGATCAAATATGATGCTAAGTTAGTACTAAGTTAAAATATGTTCCGGACTTGTAACATGCACCCATGATTTGGAACAGACAGCAGGCTGTCTCTGGCCACGCCCCCTACACTCGGTCCGGCCCCTGGCTTTTCCTGAATTCTGATTTCTTTAGATAAACATTGACTTCATTGATATTGTTATTGATTTATCGACAGACCATCATACGTTTTAGACGTTATAGTAACAACACTCTATTGATCCCCAAAGAGAGAAATTCTCTCCTTGCCTGCCCCCTCTTACTGTCCATGATACACAAGCACATATGTAGAAAAACGTCAGCTTGGAAGCCAAGGCTGGACTTAACCTACTCCTTAGGGTTCAACTGGGAACTGCCCCATGGCCGAGCGGTCTAAAGCCTCCTGCGCAGCGAAAATGGCCTTTCAAAGAAAGGGGTATTCTGTTCTCCGAAGTAAGGCGTGGGTTCGAATCCAACTTCCGACAAAAGTTCTTCAATCGCTACAGCAGAATTTGAGCAACTCCTTGGCTTTAATTGCTTTGTTTTATTTTTGCGTTTCAGGCAAAACTACATAACACTTAAAGACACTTCCGGCATGTAAATGGAGAACGAAATTATAGTTATACCGAATCTCCTACACACAATACCAAGGTTGCCAACTTTGCTCAGCTGACCGGAGTGAGACGTTCAATTCCCGTAAGATTTCTTTGCGCCAGCCTGAGAGTCTGAAAACACGTCACACCAGATGCATGAGAGATGGAAACCTGGGATATTCAGTCGAATCAGATCAAATATGATGCTAAGTTAGTACTAAGTTAAAATATGTTCCGGACTTGTAACATGCACCCATGATTTGGAACAGACAGCAGGCTGTCTCTGGCCACGCCCCCTACACTCGGTCCGGCCCCTGGCTTTTCCTGAATTCTGATTTCTTTAGATAAACATTGACTTCATTGATATTGTTATTGATTTATCGACAGACCATCATACGTTTTAGACGTTATAGTAACAACACTCTATTGATCCCCAAAGAGAGAAATTCTCTCCTTGCCTGCCCCCTCTTACTGTCCATGATACACAAGCACATATGTAGAAAAACGTCAGCTTGGAAGCCAAGGCTGGACTTAACCTACTCCTTAGGGTTCAACTGGGAACTGCCCCATGGCCGAGCGGTCTAAAGCCTCCTGCGCAGCGAAAATGGCCTTTCAAAGAAAGGGGTATTCTGTTCTCCGAAGTAAGGCGTGGGTTCGAATCCAACTTCCGACAAAAGTTCTTCAATCGCTACAGCAGAATTTGAGCAACTCCTTGGCTTTAATTGCTTTGTTTTATTTTTGCGTTTCAGGCAAAACTACATAACACTTAAAGACACTTCCGGCATGTAAATGGAGAACGAAATTATAGTTATACCGAATCTCCTACACACAATACCAAGGTTGCCAACTTTGCTCAGCTGACCGGAGTGAGACGTTCAATTCCCGTAAGATTTCTTTGCGCCAGCCTGAGAGTCTGAAAACACGTCACACCAGATGCATGAGAGATGGAAACCTGGGATATTCAGTCGAATCAGATCAAATATGATGCTAAGTTAGTACTAAGTTAAAATATGTTCCGGACTTGTAACATGCACCCATGATTTGGAACAGACAGCAGGCTGTCTCTGGCCACGCCCCCTACACTCGGTCCGGCCCCTGGCTTTTCCTGAATTCTGATTTCTTTAGATAAACATTGACTTCATTGATATTGTTATTGATTTATCGACAGACCATCATACGTTTTAGACGTTATAGTAACAACACTCTATTGATCCCCAAAGAGAGAAATTCTCTCCTTGCCTGCCCCCTCTTACTGTCCATGATACACAAGCACATATGTAGAAAAACGTCAGCTTGGAAGCCAAGGCTGGACTTAACCTACTCCTTAGGGTTCAACTGGGAACTGCCCCATGGCCGAGCGGTCTAAAGCCTCCTGCGCAGCGAAAATGGCCTTTCAAAGAAAGGGGTATTCTGTTCTCCGAAGTAAGGCGTGGGTTCGAATCCAACTTCCGACAAAAGTTCTTCAATCGCTACAGCAGAATTTGAGCAACTCCTTGGCTTTAATTGCTTTGTTTTATTTTTGCGTTTCAGGCAAAACTACATAACACTTAAAGACACTTCCGGCATGTAAATGGAGAACGAAATTATAGTTATACCGAATCTCCTACACACAATACCAAGGTTGCCAACTTTGCTCAGCTGACCGGAGTGAGACGTTCAATTCCCGTAAGATTTCTTTGCGCCAGCCTGAGAGTCTGAAAACACGTCACACCAGATGCATGAGAGATGGAAACCTGGGATATTCAGTCGAATCAGATCAAATATGATGCTAAGTTAGTACTAAGTTAAAATATGTTCCGGACTTGTAACATGCACCCATGATTTGGAACAGACAGCAGGCTGTCTCTGGCCACGCCCCCTACACTCGATTTATCGACAGACCATCATACGTTTTAGACGTTATAGTAACAACACTCTATTGATCCCCAAAGAGAGAAATTCTCTCCTTGCCTGCCCCCTCTTACTGTCCATGATACACAAGCACATATGTAGAAAAACGTCAGCTTGGAAGCCAAGGCTGGACTTAACCTACTCCTTAGGGTTCAACTGGGAACTGCCCCATGGCCGAGCGGTCTAAAGCCTCCTGCGCAGCGAAAATGGCCTTTCAAAGAAAGGGGTATTCTGTTCTCCGAAGTAAGGCGTGGGTTCGAATCCAACTTCCGACAAAAGTTCTTCAATCGCTACAGCAGAATTTGAGCAACTCCTTGGCTTTAATTGCTTTGTTTTATTTTTGCGTTTCAGGCAAAACTACATAACACTTAAAGACACTTCCGGCATGTAAATGGAGAACGAAATTATAGTTATACCGAATCTCCTACACACAATACCAAGGTTGCCAACTTTGCTCAGCTGACCGGAGTGAGACGTTCAATTCCCGTAAGATTTCTTTGCGCCAGCCTGAGAGTCTGAAAACACGTCACACCAGATGCATGAGAGATGGAAACCTGGGATATTCAGTCGAATCAGATCAAATATGATGCTAAGTTAGTACTAAGTTAAAATATGTTCCGGACTTGTAACATGCACCCATGATTTGGAACAGACAGCAGGCTGTCTCTGGCCACGCCCCCTACACTCGGTCCGGCCCCTGGCTTTTCCTGAATTCTGATTTCTTTAGATAAACATTGACTTCATTGATATTGTTATTGATTTATCGACAGACCATCATACGTTTTAGACGTTATAGTAACAACACTCTATTGATCCCCAAAGAGAGAAATTCTCTCCTTGCCTGCCCCCTCTTACTGTCCATGATACACAAGCACATATGTAGAAAAACGTCAGCTTGGAAGCCAAGGCTGGACTTAACCTACTCCTTAGGGTTCAACTGGGAACTGCCCCATGGCCGAGCGGTCTAAAGCCTCCTGCGCAGCGAAAATGGCCTTTCAAAGAAAGGGGTATTCTGTTCTCCGAAGTAAGGCGTGGGTTCGAATCCAACTTCCGACAAAAGTTCTTCAATCGCTACAGCAGAATTTGAGCAACTCCTTGGCTTTAATTGCTTTGTTTTATTTTTGCGTTTCAGGCAAAACTACATAACACTTAAAGACACTTCCGGCATGTAAATGGAGAACGAAATTATAGTTATACCGAATCTCCTACACACAATACCAAGGTTGCCAACTTTGCTCAGCTGACCGGAGTGAGACGTTCAATTCCCGTAAGATTTCTTTGCGCCAGCCTGAGAGTCTGAAAACACGTCACACCAGATGCATGAGAGATGGAAACCTGGGATATTCAGTCGAATCAGAGCAAATATGATGCTAAGTTAGTACTAAGTTAAAATATGTTCCGGACTTGTAACATGCACCCATGATTTGGAACAGACAGCAGGCTGTCTCTGGCCACGCCCCCTACACTCGGTCCGGCCCCTGGCTTTTCCTGAATTCTGATTTCTTTAGATAAACATTGACTTCATTGATATTGTTATTGATTTATCGACAGACCATCATACGTTTTAGACGTTATAGTAACAACACTCTATTGATCCCCAAAGAGAGAAATTCTCTCCTTGCCTGCCCCCTCTTACTGTCCATGATACACAAGCACATATGTAGAAAAACGTCAGCTTGGAAGCCAAGGCTGGACTTAACCTACTCCTTAGGGTTCAACTGGGAACTGCCCCATGGCCGAGCGGTCTAAAGCCTCCTGCGCAGCGAAAATGGCCTTTCAAAGAAAGGGGTATTCTGTTCTCCGAAGTAAGGCGTGGGTTCGAATCCAACTTCCGACAAAAGTTCTTCAATCGCTACAGCAGAATTTGAGCAACTCTTTGGCTTTAATTGCTTTGTTTTATTTTTGCGTTTCAGGCAAAACTACATAACACTTAAAGACACTTCCGGCATGTAAATGGAGAACGAAATTATAGTTATACCGAATCTCCTACACACAATACCAAGGTTGCCAACTTTGCTCAGCTGACCGGAGTGAGACGTTCAATTCCCGTAAGATTTCTTTGCGCCAGCCTGAGAGTCTGAAAACACGTCACACCAGATGCATGAGAGATGGAAACCTGGGATATTCAGTCGAATCAGATCAAATATGATGCTAAGTTAGTACTAAGTTAAAATATGTTCCGGACTTGTAACATGCACCCATGATTTGGAACAGACAGCAGGCTGTCTCTGGCCACGCCCCCTACACTCGGTCCGGCCCCTGGCTTTTCCTGAATTCTGATTTCTTTAGATAAACATTGACTTCATTGATATTGTTATTGATTTATCGACAGACCATCATACGTTTTAGACGTTATAGTAACAACACTCTATTGATCCCCAAAGAGAGAAATTCTCTCCTTGCCTGCCCCCTCTTACTGTCCATGATACACAAGCACATATGTAGAAAAACGTCAGCTTGGAAGCCAAGGCTGGACTTAACCTACTCCTTAGGGTTCAACTGGGAACTGCACCATGGCCGAGCGGTCTAAAGCCTCGTGCGCAGCGAAAATGGCCTTTCAAAGAAAGGGGTATTCTGTTCTCCGAAGTAAGGCGTGGGTTCGAATCCAACTTCCGACAAAAGTTCTTCAATCGCTACAGCAGAATTTGAGCAACTCCTTGGCTTTAATTGCTTTGTTTTATTTTTGCGTTTCAGGCAAAACTACATAACACTTAAAGACACTTCCGGCATGTAAATGGAGAACGAAATTATAGTTATACCGAATCTCCTACACACAATACCAAGGTTGCCAACTTTGCTCAGCTGACCGGAGTGAGACGTTCAATTCCCGTAAGATTTCTTTGCGCCAGCCTGAGAGTCTGAAAACACGTCACACCAGATGCATGAGAGATGGAAACCTGGGATATTCAGTCGAATCAGATCAAATATGATGCTAAGTTAGTACTAAGTTAAAATATGTTCCGGACTTGTAACATGCACCCATGATTTGGAACAGACAGCAGGCTGTCTCTGGCCACGCCCCCTACACTCGGTCCGGCCCCTGGCTTTTCCTGAATTCTGATTTCTTTAGATAAACATTGACTTCATTGATATTGTTATTGATTTATCGACAGACCATCATACGTTTTAGACGTTATAGTAACAACACTCTATTGATCCCCAAAGAGAGAAATTCTCTCCTTGCCTGCCCCCTCTTACTGTCCATGATACACAAGCACATATGTAGAAAAACGTCAGCTTGGAAGCCAAGGCTGGACTTAACCTACTCCTTAGGGTTCAACTGGGAACTGCCCCATGGCCGAGCGGTCTAAAGCCTCCTGCGCAGCGAAAATGGCCTTTCAAAGAAAGGGGTATTCTGTTCTCCGAAGTAAGGCATGGGTTCGAATCCAACTTCCGACAAAAGTTCTTCAATCGCTACAGCAGAATTTGAGCAACTCCTTGGCTTTAATTGCTTTGTTTTATTTTTGCGTTTCAGGCAAAACTACATAACACTTAAAGACACTTCCGGCATGTAAATGGAGAACGAAATTATAGTTATACCGAATCTCCTACACACAATACCAAGGTTGCCAACTTTGCTCAGCTGACCGGAGTGAGACGTTCAATTCCCGTAAGATTTCTTTGCGCCAGCCTGAGAGTCTGAAAACACGTCACACCAGATGCATGAGAGATGGAAACCTGGGATATTCAGTCGAATCAGATCAAATATGATGCTAAGTTAGTACTAAGTTAAAATATGTTCCGGACTTGTAACATGCACCCATGATTTGGAACAGACAGCAGGCTGTCTCTGGCCACGCCCCCTACACTCGGTCCGGCCCCTGGCTTTTCCTGAATTCTGATTTCTTTAGATAAACATTGACTTCATTGATATTGTTATTGATTTATCGACAGACCATCATACGTTTTAGACGTTATAGTAACAACACTCTATTGATCCCCAAAGAGAGAAATTCTCTCCTTGCCTGCCCCCTCTTACTGTCCATGATACACAAGCACATATGTAGAAAAACGTCAGCTTGGAAGCCAAGGCTGGACTTAACCTACTCCTTAGGGTTCAACTGGGAACTGCCCCATGGCCGAGCGGTCTAAAGCCTCCTGCGCAGCGAAAATGGCCTTTCAAAGAAAGGGGTATTCTGTTCTCCGAAGTAAGGCGTGGGTTCGAATCCAACTTCCGACAAAAGTTCTTCAATCGCTACAGCAGAATTTGAGCAACTCCTTGGCTTTAATTGCTTTGTTTTATTTTTGCGTTTCAGGCAAAACTACATAACACTTAAAGACACTTCCGGCATGTAAATGGAGAACGAAATTATAGTTATACCGAATCTCCTACACACAATACCAAGGTTGCCAACTTTGCTCAGCTGACCGGAGTGAGACGTTCAATTCCCGTAAGATTTCTTTGCGCCAGCCTGAGAGTCTGAAAACACGTCACACCAGATGCATGAGAGATGGAAACCTGGGATATTCAGTCGAATCAGAGCAAATATGATGCTAAGTTAGTACTAAGTTAAAATATGTTCCGGACTTGTAACATGCACCCATGATTTGGAACAGACAGCAGGCTGTCTCTGGCCACGCCCCCTACACTCGGTCCGGCCCCTGGCTTTTCCTGAATTCTGATTTCTTTAGATAAACATTGACTTCATTGATATTGTTATTGATTTATCGACAGACCATCATACGTTTTAGACGTTATAGTAACAACACTCTATTGATCCCCAAAGAGAGAAATTCTCTCCTTGCCTGCCCCCTCTTACTGTCCATGATACACAAGCACATATGTAGAAAAACGTCAGCTTGGAAGCCAAGGCTGGACTTAACCTACTCCTTAGGGTTCAACTGGGAACTGCCCCATGGCCGAGCGGTCTAAAGCCTCCTGCGCAGCGAAAATGGCCTTTCAAAGAAAGGGGTATTCTGTTCTCCGAAGTAAGGCGTGGGTTCGAATCCAACTTCCGACAAAAGTTCTTCAATCGCTACAGCAGAATTTGAGCAACTCCTTGGCTTTAATTGCTTTGTTTTATTTTTGCGTTTCAGGCAAAACTACATAACACTTAAAGACACTTCCGGCATGTAAATGGAGAACGAAATTATAGTTATACCGAATCTCCTACACACAATACCAAGGTTGCCAACTTTGCTCAGCTGACCGGAGTGAGACGTTCAATTCCCGTAAGATTTCTTTGCGCCAGCCTGAGAGTCTGAAAACACGTCACACCAGATGCATGAGAGATGGAAACCTGGGATATTCAGTCGAATCAGATCAAATATGATGCTAAGTTAGTACTAAGTTAAAATATGTTCCGGACTTGTAACATGCACCCATGATTTGGAACAGACAGCAGGCTGTCTCTGGCCACGCCCCCTACACTCGGTCCGGCCCCTGGCTTTTCCTGAATTCTGATTTCTTTAGATAAACATTGACTTCATTGATATTGTTATTGATTTATCGACAGACCATCATACGTTTTAGACGTTATAGTAACAACACTCTATTGATCCCCAAAGAGAGAAATTCTCTCCTTGCCTGCCCCCTCTTACTGTCCATGATACACAAGCACATATGTAGAAAAACGTCAGCTTGGAAGCCAAGGCTGGACTTAACCTACTCCTTAGGGTTCAACTGGGAACTGCCCCATGGCCGAGCGGTCTAAAGCCTCCTGCGCAGCGAAAATGGCCTTTCAAAGAAAGGGGTATTCTGTTCTCCGAAGTAAGGCGTGGGTTCGAATCCAACTTCCGACAAAAGTTCTTCAATCGCTACAGCAGAATTTGAGCAACTCCTTGGCTTTAATTGCTTTGTTTTATTTTTGCGTTTCAGGCAAAACTACATAACACTTAAAGACACTTCCGGCATGTAAATGGAGAACGAAATTATAGTTATACCGAATCTCCTACACACAATACCAAGGTTGCCAACTTTGCTCAGCTGACCGGAGTGAGACGTTCAATTCCCGTAAGATTTCTTTGCGCCAGCCTGAGAGTCTGAAAACACGTCACACCAGATGCATGAGAGATGGAAACCTGGGATATTCAGTCGAATCAGATCAAATATGATGCTAAGTTAGTACTAAGTTAAAATATGTTCCGGACTTGTAACATGCACCCATGATTTGGAACAGACAGCAGGCTGTCTCTGGCCACGCCCCCTACACTCGGTCCGGCCCCTGGCTTTTCCTGAATTCTGATTTCTTTAGATAAACATTGACTTCATTGATATTGTTATTGATTTATCGACAGACCATCATACGTTTTAGACGTTATAGTAACAACACTCTATTGATCCCCAAAGAGAGAAATTCTCTCCTTGCCTGCCCCCTCTTACTGTCCATGATACACAAGCACATATGTAGAAAAACGTCAGCTTGGAAGCCAAGGCTGGACTTAACCTACTCCTTAGGGTTCAACTGGGAACTGCCCCATGGCCGAGCGGTCTAAAGCCTCCTGCGCAGCGAAAATGGCCTTTCAAAGAAAGGGGTATTCTGTTCTCCGAAGTAAGGCGTGGGTTCGAATCCAACTTCCGACAAAAGTTCTTCAATCGCTACAGCAGAATTTGAGCAACTCCTTGGCTTTAATTGCTTTGTTTTATTTTTGCGTTTCAGGCAAAACTACATAACACTTAAAGACACTTCCGGCATGTAAATGGAGAACGAAATTATAGTTATACCGAATCTCCTACACACAATACCAAGGTTGCCAACTTTGCTCAGCTGACCGGAGTGAGACGTTCAATTCCCGTAAGATTTCTTTGCGCCAGCCTGAGAGTCTGAAAACACGTCACACCAGATGCATGAGAGATGGAAACCTGGGATATTCAGTCGAATCAGAGCAAATATGATGCTAAGTTAGTACTAAGTTAAAATATGTTCCGGACTTGTAACATGCACCCATGATTTGGAACAGACAGCAGGCTGTCTCTGGCCACGCCCCCTACACTCGGTCCGGCCCCTGGCTTTTCCTGAATTCTGATTTCTTTAGATAAACATTGACTTCATTGATATTGTTATTGATTTATCGACAGACCATCATACGTTTTAGACGTTATAGTAACAACACTCTATTGATCCCCAAAGAGAGAAATTCTCTCCTTGCCTGCCCCCTCTTACTGTCCATGATACACAAGCACATATGTAGAAAAACGTCAGCTTGGAAGCCAAGGCTGGACTTAACCTACTCCTTAGGGTTCAACTGGGAACTGCCCCATGGCCGAGCGGTCTAAAGCCTCCTGCGCAGCGAAAATGGCCTTTCAAAGAAAGGGGTATTCTGTTCTCCGAAGTAAGGCGTGGGTTCGAATCCAACTTCCGACAAAAGTTCTTCAATCGCTACAGCAGAATTTGAGCAACTCCTTGGCTTTAATTGCTTTGTTTTATTTTTGCGTTTCAGGCAAAACTACATAACACTTAAAGACACTTCCGGCATGTAAATGGAGAACGAAATTATAGTTATACCGAATCTCCTACACACAATACCAAGGTTGCCAACTTTGCTCAGCTGACCGGAGTGAGACGTTCAATTCCCGTAAGATTTCTTTGCGCCAGCCTGAGAGTCTGAAAACACGTCACACCAGATGCATGAGAGATGGAAACCTGGGATATTCAGTCGAATCAGAGCAAATATGATGCTAAGTTAGTACTAAGTTAAAATATGTTCCGGACTTGTAACATGCACCCATGATTTGGAACAGACAGCAGGCTGTCTCTGGCCACGCCCCCTACACTCGGTCCGGCCCCTGGCTTTTCCTGAATTCTGATTTCTTTAGATAAACATTGACTTCATTGATATTGTTATTGATTTATCGACAGACCATCATACGTTTTAGACGTTATAGTAACAACACTCTATTGATCCCCAAAGAGAGAAATTCTCTCCTTGCCTGCCCCCTCTTACTGTCCATGATACACAAGCACATATGTAGAAAAACGTCAGCTTGGAAGCCAAGGCTGGACTTAACCTACTCCTTAGGGTTCAACTGGGAACTGCCCCATGGCCGAGCGGTCTAAAGCCTCCTGCGCAGCGAAAATGGCCTTTCAAAGAAAGGGGTATTCTGTTCTCCGAAGTAAGGCGTGGGTTCGAATCCAACTTCCGACAAAAGTTCTTCAATCGCTACAGCAGAATTTGAGCAACTCCTTGGCTTTAATTGCTTTGTTTTATTTTTGCGTTTCAGGCAAAACTACATAACACTTAAAGACACTTCCGGCATGTAAATGGAGAACGAAATTATAGTTATACCGAATCTCCTACACACAATACCAAGGTTGCCAACTTTGCTCAGCTGACCGGAGTGAGACGTTCAATTCCCGTAAGATTTCTTTGCGCCAGCCTGAGAGTCTGAAAACACGTCACACCAGATGCATGAGAGATGGAAACCTGGGATATTCAGTCGAATCAGATCAAATATGATGCTAAGTTAGTACTAAGTTAAAATATGTTCCGGACTTGTAACATGCACCCATGATTTGGAACAGACAGCAGGCTGTCTCTGGCCACGCCCCCTACACTCGGTCCGGCCCCTGGCTTTTCCTGAATTCTGATTTCTTTAGATAAACATTGACTTCATTGATATTGTTATTGATTTATCGACAGACCATCATACGTTTTAGACGTTATAGTAACAACACTCTATTGATCCCCAAAGAGAGAAATTCTCTCCTTGCCTGCCCCCTCTTACTGTCCATGATACACAAGCACATATGTAGAAAAACGTCAGCTTGGAAGCCAAGGCTGGACTTAACCTACTCCTTAGGGTTCAACTGGGAACTGCCCCATGGCCGAGCGGTCTAAAGCCTCCTGCGCAGCGAAAATGGCCTTTCAAAGAAAGGGGTATTCTGTTCTCCGAAGTAAGGCGTGGGTTCGAATCCAACTTCCGACAAAAGTTCTTCAATCGCTACAGCAGAATTTGAGCAACTCCTTGGCTTTAATTGCTTTGTTTTATTTTTGCGTTTCAGGCAAAACTACATAACACTTAAAGACACTTCCGGCATGTAAATGGAGAACGAAATTATAGTTATACCGAATCTCCTACACACAATACCAAGGTTGCCAACTTTGCTCAGCTGACCGGAGTGAGACGTTCAATTCCCGTAAGATTTCTTTGCGCCAGCCTGAGAGTCTGAAAACACGTCACACCAGATGCATGAGAGATGGAAACCTGGGATATTCAGTCGAATCAGAGCAAATATGATGCTAAGTTAGTACTAAGTTAAAATATGTTCCGGACTTGTAACATGCACCCATGATTTGGAACAGACAGCAGGCTGTCTCTGGCCACGCCCCCTACACTCGGTCCGGCCCCTGGCTTTTCCTGAATTCTGATTTCTTTAGATAAACATTGACTTCATTGATATTGTTATTGATTTATCGACAGACCATCATACGTTTTAGACGTTATAGTAACAACACTCTATTGATCCCCAAAGAGAGAAATTCTCTCCTTGCCTGCCCCCTCTTACTGTCCATGATACACAAGCACATATGTAGAAAAACGTCAGCTTGGAAGCCAAGGCTGGACTTAACCTACTCCTTAGGGTTCAACTGGGAACTGCCCCATGGCCGAGCGGTCTAAAGCCTCCTGCGCAGCGAAAATGGCCTTTCAAAGAAAGGGGTATTCTGTTCTCCGAAGTAAGGCGTGGGTTCGAATCCAACTTCCGACAAAAGTTCTTCAATCGCTACAGCAGAATTTGAGCAACTCCTTGGCTTTAATTGCTTTGTTTTATTTTTGCGTTTCAGGCAAAACTACATAACACTTAAAGACACTTCCGGCATGTAAATGGAGAACGAAATTATAGTTATACCGAATCTCCTACACACAATACCAAGGTTGCCAACTTTGCTCAGCTGACCGGAGTGAGACGTTCAATTCCCGTAAGATTTCTTTGCGCCAGCCTGAGAGTCTGAAAACACGTCACACCAGATGCATGAGAGATGGAAACCTGGGATATTCAGTCGAATCAGAGCAAATATGATGCTAAGTTAGTACTAAGTTAAAATATGTTCCGGACTTGTAACATGCACCCATGATTTGGAACAGACAGCAGGCTGTCTCTGGCCACGCCCCCTACACTCGGTCCGGCCCCTGGCTTTTCCTGAATTCTGATTTCTTTAGATAAACATTGACTTCATTGATATTGTTATTGATTTATCGACAGACCATCATACGTTTTAGACGTTATAGTAACAACACTCTATTGATCCCCAAAGAGAGAAATTCTCTCCTTGCCTGCCCCCTCTTACTGTCCATGATACACAAGCACATATGTAGAAAAACGTCAGCTTGGAAGCCAAGGCTGGACTTAACCTACTCCTTAGGGTTCAACTGGGAACTGCCCCATGGCCGAGCGGTCTAAAGCCTCCTGCGCAGCGAAAATGGCCTTTCAAAGAAAGGGGTATTCTGTTCTCCGAAGTAAGGCGTGGGTTCGAATCCAACTTCCAACAAAAGTTCTTCAATCGCTACAGCAGAATTTGAGCAACTCCTTGGCTTTAATTGCTTTGTTTTATTTTTGCGTTTCAGGCAAAACTACATAACACTTAAAGACACTTCCGGCATGTAAATGGAGAACGAAATTATAGTTATACCGAATCTCCTACACACAATACCAAGGTTGCCAACTTTGCTCAGCTGACCGGAGTGAGACGTTCAATTCCCGTAAGATTTCTTTGCGCCAGCCTGAGAGTCTGAAAACACGTCACACCAGATGCATGAGAGATGGAAACCTGGGATATTCAGTCGAATCAGATCAAATATGATGCTAAGTTAGTACTAAGTTAAAATATGTTCCGGACTTGTAACATGCACCCATGATTTGGAACAGACAGCAGGCTGTCTCTGGCCACGCCCCCTACACTCGGTCCGGCCCCTGGCTTTTCCTGAATTCTGATTTCTTTAGATAAACATTGACTTCATTGATATTGTTATTGATTTATCGACAGACCATCATACGTTTTAGACGTTATAGTAACAACACTCTATTGATCCCCAAAGAGAGAAATTCTCTCCTTGCCTGCCCCCTCTTACTGTCCATGATACACAAGCACATATGTAGAAAAACGTCAGCTTGGAAGCCAAGGCTGGACTTAACCTACTCCTTAGGGTTCAACTGGGAACTGCCCCATGGCCGAGCGGTCTAAAGCCTCCTGCGCAGCGAAAATGGCCTTTCAAAGAAAGGGGTATTCTGTTCTCCGAAGTAAGGCGTGGGTTCGAATCCAACTTCCGACAAAAGTTCTTCAATCGCTACAGCAGAATTTGAGCAACTCCTTGGCTTTAATTGCTTTGTTTTATTTTTGCGTTTCAGGCAAAACTACATAACACTTAAAGACACTTCCGGCATGTAAATGGAGAACGAAATTATAGTTATACCGAATCTCCTACACACAATACCAAGGTTGCCAACTTTGCTCAGCTGACCGGAGTGAGACGTTCAATTCCCGTAAGATTTCTTTGCGCCAGCCTGAGAGTCTGAAAACACGTCACACCAGATGCATGAGAGATGGAAACCTGGGATATTCAGTCGAATCAGAGCAAATATGATGCTAAGTTAGTACTAAGTTAAAATATGTTCCGGACTTGTAACATGCACCCATGATTTGGAACAGACAGCAGGCTGTCTCTGGCCACGCCCCCTACACTCGGTCCGGCCCCTGGCTTTTCCTGAATTCTGATTTCTTTAGATAAACATTGACTTCATTGATATTGTTATTGATTTATCGACAGACCATCATACGTTTTAGACGTTATAGTAACAACACTCTATTGATCCCCAAAGAGAGAAATTCTCTCCTTGCCTGCCCCCTCTTACTGTCCATGATACACAAGCACATATGTAGAAAAACGTCAGCTTGGAAGCCAAGGCTGGACTTAACCTACTCCTTAGGGTTCAACTGGGAACTGCCCCATGGCCGAGCGGTCTAAAGCCTCCTGCGCAGCGAAAATGGCCTTTCAAAGAAAGGGGTATTCTGTTCTCCGAAGTAAGGCGTGGGTTCGAATCCAACTTCCGACAAAAGTTCTTCAATCGCTACAGCAGAATTTGAGCAACTCCTTGGCTTTAATTGCTTTGTTTTATTTTTGCGTTTCAGGCAAAACTACATAACACTTAAAGACACTTCCGGCATGTAAATGGAGAACGAAATTATAGTTATACCGAATCTCCTACACACAATACCAAGGTTGCCAACTTTGCTCAGCTGACCGGAGTGAGACGTTCAATTCCCGTAAGATTTCTTTGCGCCAGCCTGAGAGTCTGAAAACACGTCACACCAGATGCATGAGAGATGGAAACCTGGGATATTCAGTCGAATCAGAGCAAATATGATGCTAAGTTAGTACTAAGTTAAAATATGTTCCGGACTTGTAACATGCACCCATGATTTGGAACAGACAGCAGGCTGTCTCTGGCCACGCCCCCTACACTCGGTCCGGCCCCTGGCTTTTCCTGAATTCTGATTTCTTTAGATAAACATTGACTTCATTGATATTGTTATTGATTTATCGACAGACCATCATACGTTTTAGACGTTATAGTAACAACACTCTATTGATCCCCAAAGAGAGAAATTCTCTCCTTGCCTGCCCCCTCTTACTGTCCATGATACACAAGCACATATGTAGAAAAACGTCAGTTTGGAAGCCAAGGCTGGACTTAACCTACTCCTTAGGGTTCAACTGGGAACTGCCCCATGGCCGAGCGGTCTAAAGCCTCCTGCGCAGCGAAAATGGCCTTTCAAAGTAAGGGGTATTCTGTTCTCCGAAGTAAGGCGTGGGTTCGAATCCAACTTCCGACAAAAGTTCTTCAATCGCTACAGCAGAATTTGAGCAACTCCTTGGCTTTAATTGCTTATGTGTCATGGAGTTAAAACCAGATTCATGCAAGGATTGATCTCACGACCTTCAGATTATGAAACCTGATACAATACCAACTTCACCAAGGAGACAGAAAGCAGAACAAATAAATTCAGTTCTAGAAGTTAATTTGAGTATTAATTAGACTTTCAGTTCTTAATAAAATATGTTATTTATATGATATTTCATATATAAACATGATTACACACCTCCTGCCCTAGAGGCATAGACTTCAGAGAGATATCCCAGAGCGATACTTCCGGTATATTTTCCCCTACAGCGTAGCCGGAAATGACGTACTGACGTTGGAGCTGAAGCTGCACATCCCTTCTCCATCCTGCTTATTTTCTACCGTCTCTGCTGCGAGTCTGGGCCGTACATGACCCAGCATCGTTCTGCTTGGGTCTGCCTTCGGCTCTCCATATTCTCCGTTTTACTTCTGCGGCGTGAACTCGTACTTCCCTGACCGCAAACCTTAACGTTTTCTGCGAGTGAAACGTGTCAGACTCGCCACGTCCGTAGCTGTCCGAATCGCTAGTTGTCTGGACTCGAGCTAAATAAAGGAACATGTCAAACCCCGGCGGCGGAGAGTTTGGTAACCCCCTGCGGAAATTCAAGCTGGTCTTCCTGGGCGAGCAGAGCGGTGAGTGCTCGTATGTTAAATACTGAATGAGGGATAAGGCGGGTGGTTAGTACGTGCGCTGAATTTCCGAAGCGTCTAGACTGAAAGCGGCGCTAGGCGAGGATGGGGCGGTGAAGGTGAGGCCGCCTGCTGTAATGACGGCCGGATCGCAGGGCCCAGAGGATCAGTGGGGGACGAGATGGGGAGAAATCTGGGTGGGGACGCTTCCTGATCGAGGCCAGGCAAGGACCGTGGAGCCGCCAGCTGCTGCTGTCGTGTTGTTTCGCGATAGATATCGCCCGTATTTAGCTGTCTGTCATACGTGTGTGCTTTGATCGCCGTTTCCTTTGAAATTCCGCTACGCCGTGCCGCTGCCACGTTTCAAAGGGGCGGTCAATGGTGGCATTTCATATGCGGCACCGCCGAACGCTGGCACATCTGCTCACGCCGTAATAGCGCTTTATTAACACATCGGACCATTTCATTCATTCGTAGTCGTTTATTTGTGTTCCAGTTTAACCTGGCCCGACGAGAAAGGTGTGCGCTGCGCATATTCCCGTTTATAGCGGACCCGATAGCCCACCTTCCCGGCGCATAGAAATCTGCCGGCCTGCAGACGGGCTGCCAAAATTCCGCATCTCGCTTTTACTGTCTGCATGTCTGTTGCATTTCTTGCGTCTCTCTGCCCCGATTAGTCAGCTAGGATTTCTTGCTATTAATGCCGTTGCTGGCGATGCACAACAGGATATAAGTGTGTGAATTTAGATGGGAGAATTCTGTTAATTATTAATATTGCTAATATAAATTAAAATATGCATTGGTATCCTTGGTGAGTATATCCAGGGAGCTACCGATTCTGTATTTCTCATAAGTCACGTTATAGGTTATAATGTTAAAATGCTTGAATAATATCCGTATGTGTGTTTATGTACAAATAACCAGCTTTGGTGATTTTCATATGAACGCCGTCGCAAAGCCCAGGCGCATCTCGCTGCCACCCCCAGCGAACCTCACCCTTTTACAAGGCGCAGGAGCCTTTACGCAGATTAATGCTATTTGCTGTGGGCTGTTTTGTTTCTTAGTGATCGATAAATAATTTCCCCCTGCATAAAAAGTTGTGACTTCATATTAGCTTCAGTAAACAACCCCCTCTCTTCAATGCCTGCTGATATTGTAAATTTAACGGGAATAGTGGTGTTATGTTGCAAATTAAAAAATAAAGACCTATATTAAAGTCCCATAAATTGCCTGGAACTTGGCAAAATCAGCAATACATCATGTCTGTTTGCCCATACTAATAAAACGCACCGTTTGCGCTGAAAAGTTATGAGTTTTCAACCAACTTTTTTATTCATATATCCCAAATTATGACTCGCTTTACATTTCAGTGCTGCAACTACTTTCTTAACTAGGACGAGGTGAATGAAAGCTTTTGTTTCACCGTTGTTGGTCCCGGCTCTTGTTAAGTTGGGAGAGTAATCAGGAAGGTCTTTTCCAAAACGAAGGCATTTGTGAACTGTAGGAACAGGCAGCCTTAAGCAGTAACCTAACCGGATTTCTGCATCATTCACGTTGTGGAATGAATTCTCAATCTGATTTCCTTGTTTATTCGTTTTGAAAATCTTGTGTTACTTTCTGTGCCAGGATGGTGATGCCACTGATGGTACAGGAAGAAAAAGACACTGAAATGGATTATTATGCGATGAATATGATGAGTTTCATTGATTAGTGTGTATTATTTCGTGTATTTTGTAATGCATGTATTTGGCAGTCCAGTTCGTTTTGGTAGCAAATTTTGCAGATTGAAAACCTGTTTTTGGTTACATTTGTTGCAATTTGTTTTGACCTGTGTTTAGATTGATGTATTATTCCTGTGTGCATTCTTAGCTTCCTGTTTAAACTGATTTGCCTTTTTTCTCTCTGTGCTTCTGTTGTCAGTGGGGAAGACCTCGCTGATCACCAGGTTCATGTATGACAGCTTTGATAACACATACCAGGTATGGCCCACGTGGCTCCCCACTGTCGCTGCAGGCCGTTACCTCTGCCATGCAGCTACACTTGCATGCAATACAAATCAAGCACGCCTGGCAGTTTTACGCAAGTGAATAAAAAAAATCAATTTCTATGCATATAATCTTCTCACAGTACTTACAGCATTCTTAATAGTATTTATACTAATTAACGCTTTTTTTTAAGGCAACTATCGGCATAGACTTTCTTTCGAAAACCATGTATTTGGAAGACCGTACGGTAAGTGCAACTTTATTGAAAATACTACTTTTCTTGAATTGGTCAGTGTGTTTGTCATTGTTTATCAATGGATTCTTGTTAAATCTTCTTATTTCTAACTGGGTCCACAGTGGGTTCACAGTCCTTTGTGTCACTATGCTAGCCTTCATTGCTATCCATTGTTTAGTGCTTGGGTACCATATTTTTTTTTTTCATTGCTGTTTTTTTTTAATTTCTTAAATTTAATCTTTTTTGAGTTTTATTATTTTAAATGAGACTTCTGATCTGATCAGTGAGCTTTTGCAAAGTGATTCCAATGTATTGAACATTCAGGCCCGTTTGGAAAACCTTCACAATGTCCTTCTCCCGGGACAGTTTCAGAAACGGGCTTAATCCCGGATAACTAACTGCTCGTGCTGCCGCACAGCGACGTTTTTTTTACGCCACCGTTCTGTTACGTTTTCTGTTCTTTTGTTTTCTGTTAAGTTCTGTTTCTTTTCCCTTTTGTTTCATTTCTTCGTCGCCTTGCCCCAACACACACTTGGCTGTTTGCCACATTCCGCCCCCCGTCCCGCGTGTCATGCGGACGTGGCCCCCAGATTCGCCTCCAGTTGTGGGACACAGCAGGGCAGGAGCGTTTCCGCAGCCTCATCCCCAGCTACATCCGCGACTCGGCCGCTGCCGTGGTGGTTTATGACATCGCAAGTAGGTACCGCCCCCCCACCGCCCTTGTTCCCTGCCCACAAGGGTCCCACCTCCCACGTGCTGCTGGTGTCAGTGGCACCTTCGGGCTTGTCGGACTGGACCTTCGCTTGAAGCGAGACTGGGGCTCTGGCCGGCTAATTTCCCCTATGAGGCTTTCATTAACCTCATTCTTTGAGGCTTTGTCATTCTCACTTGCTTTGCATGCTCTGCGCTCCGTCTTGCAGAAATCGAAATCATCTTTCTGTCTCAAATCGTAGGGTGCTTCTGTGCCGGACATGTGCAGGAGGAAGCATGTCGTGCGAAATCGGTGGTTGCAGTGGCGTAAAAGCATCTGTGGAATGCTGTCTGTCCAGCTCCTTGCGATAAAGCAGGAACCCTGGAGAAGGCAGATGAATAACAGCTCTTTGGACGCTGCCATAGATTGCTGTTAAATTTCAATGTCATCATACAGATCTAGGGCTGGGCGACATGAGCTAAAACTGTAATCGCAAATTTTGTTTTTTTGTCTAACGATAAATTCACATTTATCGTGACTAGATGTGCCATGACATGATTACGTTTTTTTTAACCATGAAAAATTTCATTGCGGCTACCTATATTGCAACATTGTTTCAAAATGGGATTTCGTTATTTAAATAAGGTGGAACAGCCTCTGTGTTATCTCCAGAGGTAGAAATTTCAGTTCCAGAAAGTAAAAATCCAGACCAGGATTTTGTTTCAACCAACCAGTTGATCATAGAGAGCCACAGTCGAATAGTACTCAAGTGGTTGGTTGAAACAAAATTCTGGTCTGGATTTTTACTTTCTAGACATGAAATTTCCACCTCTGCTTATCTATCACGTACCTCATGAAATAGTTTTCAGTAAAATGCAATTTGCCGATTACTAATGTTTATTTTAAAAAGGTTTCCATAACGGATTATCGGAATAAATCCAGCCATAAGCACAGATTTGAGTTTCTCTTTTTGGCCCTGCACTCTTCATATTCAGTGACATGGCATTGCTTTAAGTCAGTGGTTCCTGAGTTAGGGGGTCGGGACATGATGTCCAGAATATGTGAATGAAATTTAAAGTGCGGTGGGAATTGGCAGAGACTTCTTGATTTGATGACATATTGATATTTGTTTGCTGATTCAATATGTATCGTGATTTTTAAATGGAATTTGCTGAATTAGATGCATTTCAGGTCTACATTATGCTAATTGTGGCTGTGAGCTGATTACAGAGAGCTCAGGGTCCCACATCACATAAGTCAGTAGTTTTCGGGACATTTTGTTTTCCCAGGAAATTACAGCAGCACTGGAGAGGCAGTAGTTGATAAGACCAAGACTGTCTGTTGGCTTTGTTATACCGAACACAGATATTGTCTGAAAGACATCCAACATGGTAACTCATTTGGGAAGGCACCATCTGAGTGTGTGTATGACCAGAGCAAGGCAGAAACAGCCTCTGCAAGTCAGTCTTCCCTGGGCATTTTACAGCACTTTGCCAGGAAATGCAAACAAATGTAGGGGCTTGTATGGCTACAGATATGTGACCTTACTCAGAAGTAGAGAACAAGGGATTTAGTTTGTTATCATTGCTATTATGCAATCTTACTTTGAAATGTTGTGTTTTACAATTTCTTTTATAAAGTGCAAATAAGTGTCTCAACTTATTCAGTAATCAACGTACACGCCACCTAGTAGGGATCGTGAGTCTGCCACTTATTTTTGGACGTCGTAGGCTGAACAGTTTAGGAACCAATGCTTTAAGTGACGGGACGTCTTCTGATAGCCTTTCTTGCAGAAATCATTTTCCGACAGTTGACATTTGACCTTGCTCAGTATCTTGGTTGCTGAAGTCGAAATACAACCAAACAATCGATACTGTGTCCTTTTTAGGTAGCAGATCACCGTCCTTGCCTTACAGGGGTTTGACATAAACACTTGTGATGTCTGTCTACATGATGCCTATCTACATTTGGTTTCTACTTTGGTAGGGACCAAATCAGCCCCCCTCACCCCCCAAACACACACGATAAACTGTCAAAAAATGGTTCAGTCCTGGTACCGTTTTGTTCCTGAAGGGCCGAACAACATTAACGTACCCCCAATGGGACACAAATGTTCCTGAGTCCATTTCTGTACCTTAAAAGGTATATTTACCTACAGCTAGGCAGTGACAAGTAACAAGTAATTGTACCTTCAAAGGTCAAATTGGTCCTTTTTTTCTGACCGTGTGCTCCAGCAATATCGGTAGGGATAATCCCTGCAGGCCAAACCCAAATCTGCCCCCTTCTCTGTCTACACATGCCCAGTGCTTTGTTTTGGTGTTGAGGGTGAAGAGTGATATCTGGGTGATGCGGATGCTCGTGGATGAGTGCAGTGTGCTTTTTAAAGGAACGGCTTTTGAAAGTGAACAGCAGGGGAGGTAATTGCAGGATATACCGACATTTTTAATGTAAGATTAACGTTACACCGCCCAGCCCTACACAGAACCTTGTTTTTTGCTCTTCTCTGGTGATCTAGGTTGGGATTTCAGCTGTTGCTGGACTGTTGTTCTTTCTCATGTCGGTCTCTTTTAACACGGAAGCAAAGCTTATTCCTTCTTCGCGGCCCTTTATACTTCTCCTCTGTCTCTTCCCTTTCCTCTTCTTCCTCCTTCCTCCACCCCTGCCCCCCAGGTGCGACTCCAGCTGTGGGACACAGCTGGGCAGGAGCGTTTCCGCAGCCTCATCCCCAGCTACATCCGAGACTCCACCATCGCAGTGGTGGTTTATGACATCACCAGTGAGTCATAGCCTCCTCAGAGAAGCCTATGGGAGAGTTTTCCTTGTGCAGGGAAGACCTTAATTTCTTAGGCGACATAGGCTCAGGGGTGTTAAAAAAATGGCATAAAAGGCAAGAAAGTTTTTTTTTTTTGTTTTTTTTTTTTTAGTGTCAGTTTCAAGAATGTAGCGGTTCTGCCCAGAAATGGTACTGTGCAGTTTTGAGATGGAGCTGCGTTTCATTATTGGGAATCCTGGAGGACTTCGCTGTCTCTCGTTTCTGCTGTCTACCTTAAACCTGCTCTTCCATCTTTCGCCTCATGTACTCACAAATGCAGCTGGTTCACAGAAAAAGCTTACTGGCCTATAACCTTAGCATGTGTGGTGTCTTTGGTCGTGATCCACATGCTCATTGCAGTTTTCCTGCGTCTGGCGGCTTGTGTGAAGATAATTGCACAGTAAGATCTGTGTTGAAATCTATAAACAAAAGGATATAGCGCTCGGCTCAGAATCTGACGTTTCCATGCTTTTCCTTAGACCTCAACTCCTTCCAGCAAACCTCAAAGTGGATTGATGACGTCAGAACAGAAAGAGGAAGTGATGTAATAATAATGCTGGTGGGAAACAAAACCGACCTGGCGGATAAAAGGTACATGGTCTGTACATGGTCTGTACATGGTCTGCAATTAAAGTCGCCACTTGTGAGTGCGGTGATGGGTCTTTTATGACAATTTAGTCTCATGTTGAAATTTTTCCGCCGAATTCGTCATTCATTTGGCCTTCATCCATAATTAACCTTTGCTTTTCAGTTAGGATTTTTATGTTGAATTTGATTTCATTTGAACCTTTATTTATTTATTTATTTTTTTACTGTTTCAATGGCTGAGTTTTTGTGTAGGGTTTCTAAATACATAGAACCTTCTAGTGTCCCCTCTGAACATTTATTGAATTTTGCGATGCGATGTCATACAGCCGCTCATCGTTTAGGGACTTCCTCAGTTAGCGACCGTCCACCAATGAAAAAATAAATAATGAATTTTTGACCAATGCACATATTTATGGCAAAATTTCGTATGCCCGACAACAACACACGCAGGAGTAGAAGTACAAAATGTAATTAAAAATTCATGAAGGTAAAAAAACTTGAGTATGGAAGACGGAAAGGAAGTCGTAAGCGCAGTCATGGTCATGACTAGGCTGGCGTGATTTTTACTTAGCGACCATTTCGCTTAACGACGTGGTTATTGGAATGGAACTCGTCACTAAATGGGGAGCGGTTGTATGATCACTAAAGTGGGTGCCTGTTTATTAAGTGCAATCTGGCGGGAAGATAGGGGGTCAGACCCTCACCACTTCATTCATCTATTTAAACTCGGCCATTGTTGTATTTTTAGAAATATATTTTATTATATTTTGTTCCTTTTTTCTTTCGTTTTTTTCTTGTGAACCTGTCTCCCCCCCCCCCCCCCCCACCCTACCCCTGTCGCTTGTCGCTTGGGGTCTGGGCCGCCCCCCTCCCCCGGCTCACGATTAGGCAGGTCTCGGTAGAGGCAGCAGAAAGGAAAGCACGGGAACTCAATGTGATGTACATAGAGACCAGCGCCAAGGCAGGATATAACGTCAAACAGGTGCGTCTCGGAAGGGGCGGCCGGTCTCAGACCGCGATCGGAGGCGGCTTTCTGCTCCCGCTCCCTCTCCCTCAGAAGGCCTCTCCTTTTAGTTGCCGTTTACACGCCTTGATCTCGCATGCGCGTATGTTCGGATTGTATGTGTCAGCCATGCAGCACTCTTTCCCTTTTCCTTTGAAGCGATGTGTCTGTATTCGTCATTTTTCTCTCTCCTCAGAGGGTGGAGTGTAACCCTATCTCCTCATACTGACAGTGGGATCCATCGTGGGCTCAGCTCCTCTCTCTCACTCCCTCTTTGTCTGTCTCCTCGTCTCTTTCTCTCACTAACCTCTCTTATGTCCTCCTCTCTGCTGCCTTTGCTCTGTACTCCGGCCCGAGCAGACAGATCACCACGGAAGAGGGGGAACGGAGGGCTAAAGAATTGAATGTCATGTTCATTGAGACCAGTGCAAAGACTGGCTACAATGTGAAACAGGTAGAGACTGTAACATGAACAGTTCAGCCCAGTCTTTTCACACAATTTTCTAATATATATTTTTTTTGTGTAAAACATTCTCCTATAATCCCTTCCTACCAAATTTAATTTGTGATGTCCACTCCTACCACCAGGTGTCAGCACTAGTGTTCGGTTCACCAATTTAATTCACAGTAGTTCCTCGAGTCCCCTCCACCCCTTTGTGATTTCAGTGGCATTTTCATTTAATCGCCACTTTTTTAAGTATAAAGTTTTTGAGTCCGCAAAATGTTTTGTATGAAGTGTTGATGTTTTTATCTAATTAAGGCTCGGATTCTAAAAAATAAAAATCTTGTCTTTTGTTTCATTGTAAATAAATGTTAAAGTAAATTTAACACCTAGTTATAATGGCTTTCTAGCTTTGATATTTTGGAATTTTATTACTGTTACCTTTTGTGCATTATGAATACTTATTGAGGTAAGTCAGTTTTAAAGTTTGCTTTCCAAAAAAGCTCAAAATGGTGGATCCTCCTGTGTAGAGATTGAGCTGTAAGATTACAGCTGCAGGCAGGTTGCCGATGGTCTCTCTCTCTCTCTCTGTCCTTCACAGTTGTTTCGCCGAGTAGCTGCTGCCTTGCCTGGGATGGACAGCACTCCCGAAAAGAGCAAAGAGGATAGTATCCTTCAGTTGAGGAGCGGGAGAAAAATAAGCATAGTTACTTTATTTGCTAGGATGAGTGTTTGTATCGCGTTGACTTTTCTGAATAGTTGAATGTTGGAAAAACATGAATTGTAGCACATTCTTTAATCTGTTTGTACACGTGCGCTGATGATGATTGTACTGTTTGAACACGCTGCAGTGTCTCATCTCACTCCGTAGGCATGCGCAGGGACTAGTGTCGCACAATCATCTTGTTCATTTTTAGTTAAGTGTAAACCTCAATACAATAACGTTACTTATTAAGGATTTTATACTGATATTTCACATTGCTGATTACTTGAATTCTGCATATATATATATATATTATAAATCCTAGCTCTTTATTGCAAAACTAAAGAGATGTATATGCTGTTCAGCTTAGTTATATTAACAAAAGGTCGCTCATAGTCTTTGTGTTTTAGAGAGCACTTCCTAGTTTAGGTGAGCCGAGAGAGTTTTCGGGGGGGTGTGCTGGAGGCGGCGATGTTGCCGTCCCACCCCCATGCGTGCTTTGCCTGTGCTCGTGTCTGTCTGCATTCCTGAGCTGTAACTTCCAGTGATCGACATCAAGCTGGAGAAAGCTCCGGAGCAGGCCGTCACCGACAGCAGCTGCTCCTGCTAATGCACGCCTCCCGTGCCATTACCCCCACCCCCACTCCCACCCCATCCCCCACCCCCAGTGTCTCGATGGCCAGTTGCACCAACCACATCAAAAATGCCATTGGTTACAGAACACGTTTCCTGTTTCGGAGTGGATGCGCTATTATTCTGTATGAAAAGGGTTTTCAGGAACTGAGAAAACAAAGCAGGGGTAAGATGAAAGATAAACCTGGATAATATCTCCTTTATGGCGGCCGCATGGCGTGCCAGCGGGGTTGCAGAGCGAGAGCTTTTGCCTGCCACTTTGGAGTTCTTTTCACTTTTATTTTGAAGGAAAACAGAGTGGTCAATCTAGCCACTGCTGTCACAATAAGTTCAGCTGTTTTTATGCTCTGTACACACCTACTCTCCCAGTCTCCTGGTTCTAACTCCCCTACTTTGGCTTGTTTGGTTGCGGATGAGGAAATCCTCTGCCGATCGCTCTAATGTCAAGGTTGAGAGATTACCAGACAAATGTTGTTTTCTTCTGTTTGCAAAAAGTGAATAAGGTTCTTAAACCTATTCAAACAAATAATCCCACTCTACCTGTAATTAGCTCTGGACCAAACAGCCCAGAGCAGGTTGGTCAATCAGTCACTAACGAACGAATGAATGAACGAATGCCTTTGTCATTGCACGAGGCACAATGAGACTGGGAGTCTTTCCTTGCTGGTGCAAGAAAGAAAAAATTAGTCAGGAAATGTACAAATACAGAAAAAAAGATAAATAGAATCTATGCTACGTGGGCTATCGATGGTTTTGTAGCTTGGATGATTTTAAAATGAATCTTGAATTCCTTTGTTGTCAAAATCGACTTGTTACCCATATCCTGAAGTACACATGCAGAAAATGCAGAATGATCATTTAAGGTTTAAACAAACATTGGCCGATATGCATTCGCTGGTACTAAAAGGGATGCTTTGCATAAAGAATATATTAAAAAACGAGCCGGGACAAATTACTGTATAAATATTTATTCCCCCCCCCCCAGACAGAAAGTTCAAGCAGTATGCAAGCGCCTTCTTGCTTTTGTACATAAACTTGAAATTGCCATTACTGTAAAATGGTTTTGCTCAGTCTGCTTGAGATCAATAGCCTGCGTTAACTGTAAAAGCAACGCTTGCATCCAAAATTTCAAAGTATCTTAAGTGTAAAGCAAGGACAACTTTCCAGTTTTTTTTTTCTACATTTTTTTCCTGTGGATGAAGTGATTATCTGTAATCTTCCCTGCCATAGGAAACGTTGCATATGTCACACTGTAGTAGGACTGCATGCAGCATTTATATGGTTTATAGAAGCTGAGCATTTATTTGTTCACTTGCATCATACGTCATCAAGCCACAGAGTAGTATGCGTGCGAGAATCTAAGAATCGTCTAGAGTATATCTAGTGTTCAGGTTGTGGAAAGGGAAAGTTTTAAATTGTAGCTATAGTTCATTTACGAACTGTTAGCTTGTTCACCTTTTTTCTGGAAAAAAAAATTGTGCAGGCACTAGTACAAATTGCTTTCCTAATTTGAAGTCATTTTTAAAATGATATACTTTGCCTGCGTTTTAGGCGTTATTTTGGTGCGTGAACCTGATTTTGTGTGTGTGTGTGTGTTTCCCCTTTTTTAAATAACTGGTGGCACCGGAACCACTGACCCCCAGTCGCACTCTTGTTTTGTGTTACTGTGCCACAATCGAAGCCACATGTCCGCGAGCTGCCCATTACCCTCTCGGCCCTCATTTTCCTCTCTTCCTCTTGCATCCACATCCAGCTCACATCCACTCAACGCCTATCACATTCCTGCTGCCCCTTTTTGTGTGTGTGTGAGAAAATGTTACACAAAAAGACTGTGGGAGAAAAATGTAGATAATTAAAACCTTGTATTAAAGAATCTTCTTTAATTAGGTCACTTATTTGCCACTGACTGAATTCTGTTCTGTGCTGTTCTGGAGTATCGGTCCATGTGGAACAATGCTGTCTACTAGTCTTTAGCAAAGTTTTTGTGAATAATGTACTATTGCTATCTGCTGTTAAAATAATTAAAACATTGAAGTGTATTGCACAAAATAAAGTTAAGATTTCACCGGATTTGTTTCTGCACTTTTTCAGTTGCTTAATTAAATATAAATTGCTTGATTTAATATAATCCCCATTTTCAATATACATACAGGAATATCTATCAGTACTGTTCTCATTGAGGGGCTATCGTTTAGAATTTGCAGTTGATGGTTAATCGAGAAGTATACAAAAGAGATCATAATTCCCTTAGGATGATGACTAGATGGATGTGAACATAACATTGAAAATGTTAAATGAATCCAGATGGTGCAGTTACTGCAAACAAGGGATTTGCAACCAAGTATTAAGTGTTACTTTCATTTACTTTAAGACTCAGCATCTTTTGCTTACCTAAGAATTGGATGGTTTGATACATCCATCCATCCATTTTCCAAACCACTTCCGGAAGCAATGGGCACGAGGCAGGGAATAACCCAGGATGGGGGGCCAGCCCATCGCAGGTCACACTCACACACCAGTCACTCACACATGCACACCTACGGGCAATTTAGCAACTCCAATTAGCCTCAGCATATCTTTGGACTGGAAACCGGAGTACCCGGAGGAAACTCCACGACGACATGGGGAGAACATGCAAACTCCACACACATGTGACCCAGGCGGAGACTCGAACCCGGGTTGGTCTGATACAAAGGGTGGTATTTTGTAAGTGTAACACGTCTAGATATAAAAACAAATAAATACTAATTATGACATTTATATTTTGATCTCAGACCCAAACTAGTCACCCTTGCCATTCCAATAGTTTTGGTGCAGATTGAACTTGTGATGTCTAAACTTACGTCTGTAAGATGTGCAGGGAGATACCCAGGAATTTCTGCTCTTCACTGATGCATGAGCGCAAGATCTGCAGAGGAATAGTGACACCATAAACCAGTTGTACCAGTTGCAGGCTTCGGTGTTTTTACCTGTCTAGGTCTGTGTCATTCTCACATCATCGTGACGCTACACAGAATATTTTAATGGTAAAAGAATAACAGTCGATGAAAACTGACACGTGGATGATTTTTTTTTATCTTGATGTCATTATGGGAAACGTAAATATTCTGAGCTACAGCAGTTATAAGAAAATGAACGACAACTTACAAAACAATTAAATGTTTTCCAGTCTAATAAGAGAAAGTGGCGCTTCAAAGAAACAAATACTCTTGCTTTACAAATCTTTAAGATTTTAATCCTTAGCACACGTTTGGCTAGTAATTTTATACTGAGATATAGCCTATTTGCTATAGCTTTCCAAAATGTTTCTAGCTTTCAGTTCACATTAATTCCAAGTTAATTACATGATGTTATTTTCTTTATTGATACAGTGAGGATAAAGACATTCGGTACTTTTTCACTGCTTTAATGTAGTACAGGTAGCAAAATGTTCACAACCCAGTGCCCAGTCTTGGTGCAGGAGCCCAGGATCTCTGGCCTGGATTTGGGTATGGATGGACATATCCATTCATCTTACTACGCCGCTGGTATGAGATTAATCATTTAAAAATTACATCAGAAATATGAATCTGTTTCCATATGACGACATAAATACCGTGACTTCCCCTAATGAGCGTACGGCTTGTCACATGCATGAAGCAGAAGGGCCGGTTCCCCCATCGCTTCGCCTTTTCGCTCCTGCCTTTACCGAGAGGGCGTGCATTTCGGTGAGAAGCTGCCCGGCGGGTCTAACCGGTGCGGCGGCGGCGAAGCTCGAAGTTTCGCCGCGATCTGCGCTTCTGCCCACTTTCGGCGGCGCTGCAGGGCTCCGGCCGGACGCTGCGGGGAAAGAAGAGGGGGGCTGCCTGTCCTCAGCACGGGGTTTCGGATATTCACTAAAGTGATACTATTTACTAGAGTGTTTAGATCTGTTTTATATCAGCGCTGTAAACCTTTACCTTGCCACGTAAGTAACGCGGACCCACCCGCATTTAGGATACCATGCCGCATGGTATTTAATCTTTATTTACTATCTGTAGGCTATTAAGCGAAGGGTGATTGATTAGCACATATTTGTGCTGGTTTGTTTTATACCTCGTACTCGTAGCCATTATGTTTACGGATATTAGTATGAAGTTTGGAAACGCTGTAGGCTTTACTATTGCGGTCGATGCTGTATTCTAGGGAAAAGGGGAAAAGTTTACGATTGGCACGAGTACACGCGATAGGAACTGTTGTATTTCACCTTATTTACAAGCCGTTTCCGTGATCTTGTGGCCTTTTGAACGTCACAAAAAGCTGTTTCCCCCTCATTGTTGAATAGTCCCACCTGTTTATTGAGTCAGTGACATTATCAGTTTCTTTCGCAGTTGTGACTTTCCCAGCATGTCGGACACAATCAGCACCCAGGCGCCGCCTATGCCCAAGCCGCGGACCCGTCACAAGCTGCTGCTGAACCAGCCGTCTCGGGTCAGGTGAGTCGCGCTCATTTCTAATACTGTATATACAGTAAAGCTTATTTTCTTGGAGTCTTGCTACTTGCTTAATACATTTTTTTTCTATTTAGTGTTTCCGCAAATAATGTGCCAGATGAGAATCAATGTGACCGGCGGGGAAGACCGGACTGCGACGCTACCGGTGGGCAGGGTGGGTGTTTGGGAGCATGTTAAGCAACGCACTGTTGATATGGGCTTTGAGAGACAGGTCACAAGTTCGCTGAAAGGTCATTCTGGTTTTAACCTATAAGCAAAATATTGTTAGTATTCTGAATGATTTAATGGGAAACCTTGAAGAGAAATGTCATTGTGGCCATGAATTGAAATTTCATAAGCAATGTCATTAAACACCTTGTATGTTGTGGTGCTAATAGTGAGCCCTGCAGTATCACAGTACAGTGAGCCCTGTGACATCCCAGTACAGTGTGTCCTGTAAGTGCTTTGACTGTTGAGTGCTCTCCATCATTTTGATGCATCCACAGGTGCTCCACCTGCTTCAGTGGGAGAAGATCTTAAATCAGCTGTGATCCCAGATGGTTCCGGTAGCAACTGTCCTACTGATGAAATCAAAGACAGGACTAGCTTAATTAATGGTACAGATGACCAGGCGGGCTGTGCTGCTCCAAGCCAGCCGACGCTGGAGGAGAGCTGTGATCAAAGCTCCTCGAGTTCATGTCAGGATGCCAGCTTCGCTGTTTGGGACCTTCTAGAAAACACTGCTGCGGGAACCCAAAGCCACACCAACTTTGCTGACCTCAGTCATGGTCTCCCGGACCCTTGCTCTTCTTCTCCTCCGCTGAGTCCTACTGAAAATTTGGACTCCATCCTCAAAAACTTGGCTGACTGGGCTACAGAACCTGCGGATGACTCATCGGCAGACGACGAATCGCAGGATCCGCTTCCTGTCCAAAAGCTTCTAGACAAAGCCAGTGAATCCTCTACTACTAATACGTGAGTGTTAATGAACGTGTCTTCCTGTGGCTGAGACACATGGCACACATTACATGATAAATGTGACACATTTATAAATGTGTGGCATTTCTCAAATAACAGCTAACAGCCTTTGTAGCACACTTACAGGTCATGTAATTCATGGGGTGTTACTATACATACATTATGGTAATTTTTTAACTTTTTTCATTGGGAAGAATGGGGAAGGGAGATGGGTCACGGGAAAGAGACGACGTTCCTGTTTAAATCCAGCTTTTAACTCCTGTCTGTCTGCCTTAGCTCTGTGCCCCAAGTGTCCGCTGAGACAGTCCGCACTGTGAGTGATAAACTTCCCCCCCAACCACGCAAGGAACTTTCGGTTCTGCAGACCAAGCCTGTGAAGCAGCGGCTGCCCCGGTATGTGCAGAAAGCCGCCGTCGGAGCGCCGAGGCTAAAGCTCTGTGCCTGTGATTATAGGCTCGCTAGTTCGAGCTTGGCCACATCTGCACATCTGCAGGTCCTTAACCCCCAGCTCCCTGGGTGCTGCTATGGGTGGCTGCCCTTCGTGGCCAGCTTGCTTTCACTAACAGAGAGCAAGTGGGGGGAGGCGTAAAGAAAATGTCCCCATGGGGATTAATGAAGTATTTATAATAATAATTATTATTATTGTTGCTGTTATTAATAATGTGTGTGTGTGTGTGTGTTTACAAACCCATAGTGTTGCCACCATTCGAGTAAGCAGGAAGAAGCAAAGTGCCATCTCTGGTGGGGGTCCGCATTCTGGCGAGGGGTCTTTCGGGGAGAATGTGGTGTCGCGCTCTAGCTGGCTGGATGTGTGGCAAGGTCGCAGGTACAGCGCCCCCCCTACAGTGTGGAGTTATTACCACAGCGCATATGGCACTGGGTGAAAGTCTTAGACCATCAGAGAAGGTGTTCAGTACTGTTTGTCGGGGTAGGGAGTGCACATTTGCTTAAAAAAACAAACAAACACAATTTTACATTAGAACGCATGCAGACTAAGAGTAACACAGTAAAAATAAGGTGTATGTCCTATGACTTTAGGAGAAGTTTTGAAATGGCTAAGCTGACACACTTTGACAGACAAAATATAGTTTTACAACAAGAAGATGATCATTAAAACGTAATTTTGTTTGCCTAAGACCTTCCCACAGTACTGCACAGTCCACAGACAAAACAGGTTCAGTTACTTCTCTGTAACACATGAAATAACATCTTAAGTTTCTCTGCCCATCTGCAGGCACCACGTACTGTGGGCGACGCTGGATGGACAGATAATGTGTCTCTGGAAGAAGCGTACCGTAAGTCTTCTGAATGATTCATCTTCACGTTTTCATCTGCGGAATTCTCGGACCATCCTGCTTTTTGTCAAACCTCATCTCTGCTCCCCTGTCTTACCTCCTGAAGGGAGTAACCTCCCCCTCCCCCACCCGAAAAAAAAAAAACTGTCATTGTCAGTATTTAAATGTCTTTCGTATTCACATTTATATCGGCTTTCATCACTGTTTTCTTGCACTTTTACCGACGCAGAGATGAACTTGCGATCTCGTGTCGCCCTTGGGTCACGCGGCCGAAGGTGACCTTAAGGATGCTTTGAGGTGACTTTGCCTTGATGTGTGCTCCTCAGGACAGGTTCACCGAGGTGGTGTTCCACGTCTCCAGCATCACCGACGTCCGGGTGCAGGAACAGGGCCGTTTCTGCATCTACTTCCAGAAGAAGCGTATTGAGTTCATGGCGCACAGTCAGGGTGGGTAGCGCGGCATGCCACTCCTCAGCGCTGCTTCTCTTTGTCTCGTACCAAGTCACTAATATCCACCCCCCCCCCTACACACAGTGGTGCAGGACGGCTGGGTGAGCTCCCTCCTCGCTGCTCGGGGACAGGAGCCCCCTGCACCACCCGAGCATCAAGGCCCGCTCAGCATGAAGGAACCGCGCAGCAAGGTGTACGCTGCCCTCTGCGGGCACAACCTGTGGATCTACCACAACAAAGAGGTGCGGCACAGCTAGCATAGACGCCACGACACATTCAAGGTAGCCTGGGTTAAACGTGAGTGAATGAAGATAAAGCCCATTTAAACCGGGCTACATTAAATCCGACAAACTATCTAGCTAGCTAACAGATCTCGTCCCATGATACAGGCCCCAGCTCCTGATTACAATTTAAAAATCAGGGTAGCATTTGCTTATTTATCTGATACTTTCACCCAAAGCCGTAGGGTTACAGTTTTTGTGGGTATGGTGGGATTTGAACCCATGACCTTTGTGTTTTTAGCATTATGCTATAATTCGTGAGCTACAGGAGCCGTACATTTTGGTTCGCACTGTAGGTGAGTGTGTAGCACTGCTGTCTCGGGATTGAGGGTTCGAATCCCACCTCTAGTCTGGATGAGTGAAATTTGCTTGCTCACCCTCTGCTATTTCAAAGACATTGCAGTTAGGCTAAATGGACAGTTTAGAGGTTAAGGTTAGGGTTAGGGTTAGGTCTGAGTCCATGCCTTACCCCTGCCTCATGCTCAGGCACGGCCACAGCCCTGTCCCGGCTATGTGCATGGAAAATGGATGGAATTTAGGATTCACTTGACCGTAATTGAAACCTGGCTGTTTGATGCTCTTCTGTAGCTGTGAAATTTCAGCGTGTGAATTAGGGTGTAAAGTGTGTGGTCAACCTGATTAACCCACGAAGAAGTAGGTCTGTTTTTAATTTAAAGGTATATAATCAATGTTTACAGTTGCTTGCTAAATTCATGGTGACATCTACGGGCCATTTATGCCCATAATCTTCTTATAGTTCTGATTAGCTTTAATCTCCTTGTCATTCATTTATTTTGAATCCAGATTTTATGTACAAGATGTGATGGTGTTCAGTGGTGGGCAGTATCTCCGCGGGGTGTTACTCCCGCCTGCTGTGTCAGTGGTGGGCAGTATGTCCGCGGGGTGTTACTCCCGCCTGCTGCGTCAGTGGTGGGCAGTATGTCCGCGGGGTGTTACTCCCGCCTGCTGCGTCAGTGGTGGGCAGTATGTCCGCGGGGTGTTACTCCCGCCTGCTGCGTCAGTGGTGGGCAGTATGTCCGCGGGGTGTTACTCCCGCCTGCTGCGTCAGTGGTGGGCAGTATGTCCGCGGGGTGTTACTCCCGCCTGCTGCGTCAGTGGTGGGCAGTATCTCCGCGGGGTGTTACTCCCGCTTGCTGCGTCGGTGGTGGGCAGTATCTTTGCGGGGTGTTACTCCAGCCTGCTGTGTCTTTCTCTCCTGCAGGATTTTGGCTTCGGCGTGGGAATGACCTGCGTGTCCATGAATGTGGCGTCGGTAAAGCCGACGGGTCGTCACAGCTTCAGCCTCATAACGCCATACAAGACGTTCAAGTGAGACTCCGTCAGCTGCTGTCGTCTTTCAGCTGTAGTGGGTCTGTCCGCCCAGTAGATCCGCATTCAGGCAGATCCACGGGTCTCTATCTCGGCTGCGTAAATAGGGAGTTACAGTGCTTTGCAGAAGCCTTCATAGCCATCAAAGGAAATGTTTAAAGCTATTTCGCTAGGTAGGAAATAAATAGTCACACAATAATGTTTTCTTGTGTTTTCCAAAAAGTTACTGATATCTTGCTGGATGGTGCTTCAGTTCCAAAACCTCTCCTCAGGGGCACCTCAGCCATTCCATGTCTCACTTAACTTAATCTTATAATTTTACTCAGTGTGGTATTTATTAGTCACAGCACTGTGACATTTCCTGTTTTTAAGTATTTAAAGCGAAATGTTACAGATGTCAGTATGTATGGAGAGCGGCTTGGCGCACAGTGGGGCTTTCTGGGAAATGTAGTCAGGCCTGTATCTGCCTCCCAGCTTCTCGACAGATTCCTCCAAGGACCTGAATGTGTGGCAGGACTCCCTGACGCAGGGCATCCGCAGTGCCCTGTCCTGCAGTGAGGTGGCACGTCGGCTCTGGGTCAACCCCGCCAACAAAGTCTGTGCTGACTGTGGCGAGGCCAACCCCGAATGGGCGTCTGTCAACCTGCTGGTGGTCATCTGTGATGCCTGTGCTGGTGAGCTCCGTCCACAAGCTCAGGGAGCAGCAGCCTGCAAGCTGCTCAGTCTTTGCCTCCTAAAGCCTTTAAATGCTCTTCTGATGCATGCTTGTGGTTTGCAGGTCAGCACCGGTCTCTGGGGATTAACGTGTCCAAAGTGCGCAGCCTGAAATTGGACAGTAAAGTGTGGACGAATCCTCTGATTCAGGTGGGGGAGCCCATGCAGCATACATATAAACCCCTAAGTGTTGTGGCATCCCTCCCCTTGTTACTCTCTGTTTGGATCTCGCACTGTGGTCCTGGGGGGAATGATATTTTGTGCCACTGTATACCTGTATATGCTCAAAATTCTCAAATTTTGGTTTGGGGTTCGTTTCGGTACAATTCTGGTGCAGCAGGGACAACAGAATTTGTTTTAAAATCCTTATTAAAAAACAATTTGGAACTGTTCTAAACAAAAGGCAGTGCGTCTGATGACGTGTCTGAATAACGAAACCTGAGACACCCTTATTTGCACATTGCACAAATGCACGAACTAAATCTCATTTAAATTTTGTGTTTTCTACTATCGAGTGGTCGTGTATCTGTCACGATGATCGTAGCTGCATAGCCGTTTTAGCCCTGTCTGAATTTCCTGGCTAAAGTGCCTTAATTAGAAACCACGGGGAGACCACCTTGTAGATTCTGATTCTGCTTTGCTCCGGTCGTAGACGCTCGCTTGATGACTCCCCAGATGAGTTAGCATGTTGGATGCGTTTCCAGCAACATATGCAAGCTCGGCATAACAGGGCCGGCAGACTGCCTTGGTTTTATCAGCTACTTTCTCTCCGGTGTTGGTGTAATTTACTGGGAAACCAAAAGGTTCCCAAACCGGCGATTATGACTGACTGTAACCAGCATTGGCCGTAACGAATTCACAGCCGCAATTAGCATCTATTCCGTGTGGAACCTCTACATGTGAATTTAAGTTCCGTCAGTGTGAATAAATGTATTCATTCATTTTGAACTGAAAATGATGTAACCAAACGGTACGTCCCTGCTTTTCAGTCACGTCCCTCTTTATCGTTTTAAATCTTTTCATCTTGCCGCCTTCAGCTGTTTATGCAGTACGGGAACAAGGCTGCCAATGACGTCTGGGGCTACAGCGTGCCCGCCACCGAGCAGATACAGCCGGACTCCTCCCCAAACCAGCGCGCCGCCTTCACCAAGGCCAAGTACTGCAGGGGGCGCTATAAGCGCCCCCACCCTCTGGCTTCCAGCCTGAAGCTGATGAACCAGGTGCCTGAGACGCCCCCCAGTGACGGCTTGTGGTATCTTCGCTCCTAACTCATAATAACTGCTTGTCAGCTCAGCTCTCAGATATCCCAGAAAATTCTACCTCTTTATGCTGGGAGTGACGACTTCAGTGAGTCTCAGATAATAAAAAACGTCCCAGAGAGAATAGGCTGTGGCTTCACTTCAGCCCTGTACCAATAAAAATTAAATGAAATTGCCATTTGCTCAAGAATAAGTAGAGGTACATCTGAATGCTTCTCTTTGCCCCATCTTGCTCTCCATGGCCTAGGGGTCACTGTGAAAGGGCAACAACTCCCTGGAGTTGGGGGGCTAAGTGTCTTGCTCAAGGACTCTCAGACATTTTCCGATCAGACACAGTGACTCGGCATGCTGAGTCACTCATCACTGCCTGCAAATGCTGGTTTGCAGGGAGTTGCCTTACCTCTGGTTGCCTGGCAATTGGAAGAAGACTCGGCTTCGGCATTGGCTTATCTTCCTTGCTCTCCTCTCTCTATTTGACTATCCCTGCCGGCCCCTGGAGGATGGGCTTCCCCTTTGAGTCTGGTCCCTCTCAAGGTTTCTTCCTTCTAGGGAGTTTTTCCTTGCCACTGTCGCCTATGGCTTACTCACTGGGGGCTTTGGGTGAGGATACTGTAAAGCGCTTTGAGACAATGTAATGTTGTGATAATGCGCTATATAAAAATAAATTTGTTGTTGTTTTGTAGTTTGATTTGCAAAAAGACTCATTTGGTCAAAACTGATATTTGGTAAGAATTCAGGTTTATCACAGTTTGTCAGTGGAAAAAGGAAGTGATTCTTATGCTTTGTACTGCATGTATGTTATAAACTATACATCTTGGCACAAAGTTGACCTTCCCAGTGTGGCTCCTGCCTGATGGACTCCATGACAGCTGTATGTCTGTACTGCAGTTTGCCTTAGTTGTGCCTCGCTTTGGACAAAAGCGTTTGCTAAATAAATCAACACGTTTGTAAAGTGAATAAAGAGTAAAGTAGGTATAAAGATGAATAAACGGTTCTCCGAGAAACAACATGCCACAGGAGTCCGAGACGTGTGAGCGCAGTGAAAGTAGGCAGTGCGGTGTGAGGTTCGAGGCAGAATGTTAATAAGTGCAGGCAACAGTGGGTTTCATACACTGACGCGTTAACAGGTCACTTCACTTCCAAAACCTCTTTGTCACTCTCCTTGGCTCTCTGAGGGCGGAACACAGCCACTCTGCTGCATTCTAAAAACCCAGATAAATTTAAATGATAAAAGTAGATTCTTTATGCCAATACCATTAATGTACCTTAAACAGCAGCTGTATGGCACAGCGTCAGACAAAGGCACGGCCAGAATGAGGTTTATACCCGTTGATATATTCATAGGTAGCTCTTTTTCATCAATTAAAAACTTATAATGTTCAGTTCCTGAGATAGGAGCTGAAATGTTTCAAAAATATTAACTGACTCATTTGCTTATTCGTCAGGACTGCGCTCGCAATCTTGGGACGCCGACGCATTTCCGGCAAAACGGCTCATGCTTTGATAAGATGCGGCGGATAATAACCGGCCCCCCTCCCTGTCACAGAGGCTGTGCGAGGTGGTGCGGGGCCCAGACGTGGCAGAGACCTTGTCGCTGCTGGCCTCAGGAGCTCGCGTCCAGTGCCAGTCGGGTGACCCTGATTCCCCCTCCCCCATCGCGCTGGCAGAGAACGCCAAACAGGCCTTGCAGACAGAGCTTCTGCGGCACAATGAGTACACAGGTATCGATGCTCATATCTCTGCTACAATGTCGTGATATTTAAACAAGCCCACCCTGGGGTGTATTAAGCCCTGCGCTATTTATTTATGTAACACCACGTTACTTTATACCTGTTGGCAATACTTCATTAATTTGTTTTTAATTATAATTGTTCAAGACATCACTAATGCTGATACCCATTTGTGTTTGGTCACTTTCTTGTTCCTGCAGAGATTCCAACCTTCTCTAAGAGGCTATGTAAACAGTCCCGGTCGATGGATTTATGCTCTTCAGGTAATATCTAAGGGACTTTGCGTCCTGTACTGGGATTATGGTTGTTGTGAGGTTTTTTTCAAACATTACAGTTTTCACTAGCTTGTTGACACTTGCATATATTTCAGTGTAGTTTTTCTGGAGCAGGTAACTACAAAGCCTTGTGCTGCTGATGGGAGGGATTAAGCTTTAAATTCTCTGGGGGGGGGGGGGTGAGTTTATGCAGTCACAGTGATGGCTTGGTGTGACCCAATGAGGAATCAGTGAGGTCGGCTGCAGGTTGCCAGTGTATGATGGTCCCACCCACCGAAATCCCCTTGTGAGAAACCCTTGTGTGCGGGGGACTGACTGAAGTGATGGTGTCAGCCTTAATTGCTTAAACCGCCGCTTCTCAACCTTTTTAGGCCACTGACTTAAAGGCTTTTATCAAAGACCTGAACCTGGATATTTTACTGTCCGATTTAAAAGTAATAAAACTGGGTCAGTTTTCAGACTTTAGGTTGCAATTGCAAAACTATTCTGCTGCTTTCTCATGTCGGGGGTAAAATGTCACGCTGTGTTGATCAGCCGCCTGCCGGCCCCCCCTCATTGTTACGTGGTAGTGACGTCCTCGCAGCCCAGGACTGTGATGTGAAATGGTCGCTGTAGGACTCTTCATGTGTATAATTCTCAGACTGAGCGAATGATTGTTGAAAAATCTGAGCTAATGAAATAATTTAGGGCTCGTTCGGATTCATTGGTGGCTTCAGCCCAAGGCTCGCGACGTGTCCGAGTGGAACTGGGAATTCTGTGAATTTAGTTGTCTTAGACCAGACTGATGTCTGCCTTCTTCAGAGGAGGAGCTCCATGGGAAGCTGGAGGACGACCGCTTCCTGTTCTCCCAGGAGAACGACTCCGCCGCCTGCGATGTCATGGACCTGAAGGAGGTCGTCTCGGTCTTTGACTGCTCTTCTGGGTAAGAAGAGGTTAATCGATCTATATCAGTGGAACAGTCAGGCATAAATATCATTTTAACCGTGTGTGTGTTTGGGTAGCAGTAACCGTATTACAATGTCAACTTTCGCAGACCAACCAATGAGTTTGAGGTGCTGACACTGACTGACAAGCTGCTGTGCAGTGCTGACACACGGCAGGACCTGCTGCTGCATCTGATGCACATTCTGAAGGTACCTTAAATATAGAGTCAAATGGAGACATCCTGGACTGTGTATGCGTCTGCTGTTCCGTAATATAACATGTTGATGTGTTTTGGGATGCTTTATGGCAGGGAGAGACCGGTGGGAAGGTCATGAGGCCATTTCTACATGTTAATAAAGACTGAAAAATGTGATGGGTGAAACTTAACAGGGGGACACAGCAGAATGGTGGTTGTGAGTTTGTGACACTTTATTTTAGGGGTCATGTGCTGAACCCGAGTTTGGGGACCCAGTGCTTTATGGTATTACTGGGTTTTAAAAATTTTTTTTTATATATATTTTGGACAATATGGGTCTGAGAGCCAGTGGTATGAGATGAAGTGTGATATTGACTAGTAAAGATGGAGAATGTGGCACTGAGAGGTGTGCCTGTTCTTTGGCCATCAGGTGATCCTGCCGGGGACCTTCTCCAACGAGGACCTGCAGGGGGTGCAGGCCGTGTCCCGGGTGCTGCTGAGGGACGGAGCCTCGCCCCAGCACTCGGAGGCCTGGGTGGCACTCAGGCACGACGAGGTGCTCGTCTTCCACACCGAGGACGGCGCGATGGACAGGCTGCGACTGACCGCAGACAGGCCCCACAGTGAGTGCCTCCGGTGGTGAAAGGCGGTAATGTTCCTACGCGGTACCAGGCACAAAACAGAATATAAACCAAAACGGCGATAAGCTTCTGTTTGACTCTTAAGCTACATTATCAGTCAAAGAGCAAATACGTTTGTTTCTAGGGTTGTGTTCTGCCAGTCACCGAGTTAATAAGAAAACCTCACTGCGGCTGTTTCATAAATCACAGCTGGATCACTTTGTTGAAGGTCATACGTGGGCTAAATTCTGATGAATGTTTTTAATTTGACCACCGAATACCTAATATCTAATGACTACAGCAAAAGAGATTGATCAACGACGTCAATATACTCCAGGGAATCGGAGGGAAAAATCTGATTGATTTGTTTTCTGCCTGCAGAACTGAATGCATCCGAGAACACAATTGAAGTGGTCACCGCATCAAGGTGAGGGCAGGAAAACCCCGGGAGGGTGAAAACGTTTCGGCTGAATATGCTCATCGTCATGTGTTTTGGGGGCGACTCTAGTAAAATATGCTCTGTGAAAATCAGCTGAATTACATTAAGTAGTGAAATACGGAGCGATGCATCAAAATAATGTAACAACATAGTGTAGTAATGTTACCTATAAATACTTACAAATGTATGTAGCTACTTTCTTTAGTGCACCTTTATTTAAGGCAACACCACGTCATGCTGACGGTGCCAGCTTAAGCTCAAATGAAACATCTCTGCTGGCATCCGTCTCACTGGAAAACTTCTCGCCCAATCTCTCTTATGCCTTTTGGTCCTCCTGCCAGGGGAGGGCGCCAGCGATGACGCTTCTTTCAGCAGCACTGGTGATTTGCTCTGTCAGTGCCCCGTCAGAATATGGCGCCCTATGTGCAGAGTTCTTATTTTGCTTTGGAACCCGTTTACTGCTCATGTCCCTCTGTCTGTAGTATGCGCCCTGTTGACTTTCTTAAGTGTCCCACCTGCAGGACCCTGACCCTCCAGTTTGAGATGGACTCCCCCTGCCAGTGCTGGGATGTGCTGCTGAAGGTGGCCCTGCTGAGCAAAGAGAAGGCCCATCGCCGCTCGCTGTACCAGCTGCCCGCTTCTGCCATGGGCTCCGTGCCACCGGCCATGGAGAGGTGCATCTCGCACATCACGCTGCACGGTGAGGACGGCCACCCCTCGGCTCTGCGCGGCAGTCCCACCCCCACAATGTACCACGCTGATCTGTCTCCAACGGGCCTCTATTTCGGTGTGAAAGCGGACAGTAGCAGGGGAAGCAGGAATAACGGGTCTGACACTTATTTTAGGTTATTGGTAACCACCTCGGTCAGTGGTCAATAATGGCTGGAGGATGAGCTTCTCCTTATTTTCCGATTGCTGTCCTGACATGTTCTCTGCCGTGGCACCTGCAGAAATTCTTGATTGGAGTGGCTATTAAGGACCAGATATGTTTATGGGGGTCTCTGTACTGCTCCATGTCTCTTTTATGATTAGGATTAAGGAAGAAAATACTCCATCCATCCATCCGTTTTCTATACTCACTTATGGTTTTGTTTTTATTATTTTGAGGTGGGGTATCACCCGGGATGGCGACGTATTTACTAGCAGAGACCAAGGTCACTGCTGGCCTTCCCTTAGCGCTGCTCTTCACTGGGCTCAGCATGAAAGAAAACTACATGAATTCGCAAAATATCTGAATGCAAATTTGATGTCGGAAATTTCCTCGATTTTGAGAAACGTTCACATATGGAAAGAATTTGTCAAACTGGCGACGAGCACTGGCAACAGGCACGATGAACTTTTCACATTTCATTTGAGCATTCAGTTCTATAAAAAGCTTGTATTTTGCAACAACCATGTCAGACGGTACTTCAGGATAAGTAAAATTTAATATGGAAAACATTATTAGTTTAACTACAGTGTTGCGATCCTCAGTCTGGGGTTGAGGACCGACAGAAAGGTAAATAGAAAAAGAGGGCTTTTTGTTTATTTTTTTTGAACTGATAGTATTAATAAATAGCCAGTTTAATATAATACATGGGTGCATTATAAAACTTTAAATCAAGGAAAAAACCAACATGAACACAAGCTTGTAGTTTAAATGTTTAAATTACGTAAAAGAGCAGGATATGAATTACCATCAGCCGGAGCCGTCCGTAAGTGGGGAGAACTGGGAATCTGGGAAGACACAGCTGGAACATGGAACGATCAATCTCCTGGAAATAACCCACCCCCCAGGCTTGGCTTTTTACTTTATTGTTAAGTTTGGGCCATACCAATCTTGGATCAAGTCGAAATCGGATCAAACAGAAACTCAGCGATATCGCTGTGTGAAATCTGATATCCTATTGACCATTTATTTTTTGAACTCATCCAAAAACTGCAGAAGTCTAACTCTCTCCAAACAAAAAATCAAAATCTCAAAAATGCTATTTTGTAAGACTTGGTATGAAAGCCCTCATAGAAATACATTTGTTAGTTTCAGAATGATTATGCAGAATATTTGTGCAAAAAATAAAAAGGAATTGGTGTAAAACATCGTTTAAATCTGCCGCTAGTTCTCTGCTGCTTGCCCAGTAGAGAGGAAATGGATTGTATGCAGTGATCTCTGGTGACCCACCATGCACCCCTATGACCAGCTGGCAGAAAATGATGTCTAAAAGCACGAGGTCATTTCCGGATCTTTCCAAGAATAGCTTGGTCTTTCAACAGCATGAACACTAAAACACTGAAAATGCAGATCATGGCAAAAGGGAGAACTAAATGGAGATGGAGGGATTTTTCTGTGGCTGACGTGTTCAGATGAGGGGATTTACAGATGATGGCTGGCTGGTGAGGTGCAGAAGGGGCAAGGAAACACCCACAGAGACCAGTGACTTTGGGAGTTTAATAAAACATGGCTGACATGAAGAATATCGGTTTTGCCATGTACAGTAAAGATGTTAAAGACCCGATGATTGTATGGATAAGCACCTACTCGTATGCCAGGAGACGACACAAGACAAAATGCAGTTTAGATTACAGCTCAGGCTCTATATGGAATTTCTCCGTTTAAGCTCCGTGGTTTGGCTTCCAGGCTTAAAGGTGGAGGGTATCTATCGGCGATGTGGCATGGTGACCAAGATCAACCAACTGGTGGAGGCGCTCAACCACTCGCCCAGGGAGACTCGGCTGGACACGGATGAGCTGAGCGTGCTGGATGTGGCCGGGGCACTTAAGCAGTTTGTCCGCCAGAAGGTGGTGCTCATCCCAGACTCGAACATGGAGCACTGGGTGAAAGCTTCAGGTACCATACGCATTCGTGCTCCTTAGACATTCATCAGGGGCCATCAGTCAGGGCCACTGCCAGCAGCGACCACAGCTCTCGCCATTATCTGATGGGCTTCCCTGATCAAGTCTGAAGTAATTAAGACATCCATCCAACAATCAATCCATCCATCCATCTAGCAATCACTCTCCGTCCATCCATATCCATCCATCCGATTATCAACCCATCCATCTAGCAATCCATCCATCCACAATCAATCTATCTAGCAATCAGTCTCTCCATCCATCCACATCCATCCATCCATCCAATAATCAACCCATCCATCTAGCAATCCATCCATCCATCAACAATCAATCCATCCATCCATCTAGCAATCACTCTCCGTCCATCCACATCCATCCATCCAATAATCAACCCATCCATCTAGCAATCCATCCATCCAACAATCAATCCATCCATCTATCTATCTAGCAATCAGTCTCTCCATCCATCCACATCCATCCATCCAATAATCAACCCATCCATCTAGCAATCCATCCATCCATCAACAATCAATCCATCCATCCATCTAGCAATCACTCGCCGTCCATCCACATCCATCCATCCAATAATCAACCCATCCATCTAGCAATCCATCAATCCATCCACCCATCTACATCCATCCATCCATCCAATAATCAACCCATCCAGCAATCCATCCATCCATCCATTCATCCATCCAGCAATCAATCCATCCAGCCATCCACATCCATCCATCCATCCATGTGTCACCATTTTTGTATGGAGTCTATCCCAGAAACAAGTAGTTTATAAAGAAGAAGCCTAGATGCACCAGAATTTACTACCCACTATGCTCTCCCTACCTGACACTGTGCTGCCCGCAGCTGAAGGCCGCCTCTGTCCATATTGTGTTATCTGTTCTCCCAGCTGTTGCAGAAGAGGCCCAGAGACTGCAAGTTTACCGCAAACTGCTGGACCAGCTGCCACCAGACAGCAGAATAAGCCTCAGTGCCCTCTGCGGACACCTCTACATGTGATGGTTTTTTTTTGTTTAATAATCTCTCATTTATCAACACCTTACTTGAGGCCATGTTTTTAGTAATTTATAGATATATTCATAACAATGCTATATGAAGCTCTCAACTATAATAAACTATGGATAACTTTAATGCATTATAATGGTTGGTGTAAGCATTAAGGATGATGTGTAATAAGCTTCATAAGGCAGTCATAATGCTATGTAGACATGGTTATAATGTCTTATGCCTTTTTATAAATATTTATAGCCATGTTTATAATGTTTTATGAATGCATTATTATTTATGAATGTGTTTATAAATGACTAAAAACATGGCCTTAAGTAAAGTGTTACCATTATTTGTATGTTGACCAGAATCCTGGGCAATGGTTACATTTCCCTCGGTTTCTGCAACTGGATTTGTTACATTGTTACAAGTGTGGTTATCAATGTGATCCACATGTGACTATCTCTGGTGTTTGTGCGTAGACATCAGTATGAAAAGTAAGATTGTAGTCAGTGGAGGTTTGTTTAAAAATTTTGTAAATTTTGGGGGGACACTGTTCTTTTGGGGGGGGGGAACGGAATGCTAAGTTCACTTCCTGTTCATGCTATACCAGGACGACTAATTATGCCTTTAGCGATGTTCCAGAAGGGCTTAAAGTGGGCTTTACTGTAACTGCTGTTTCTCTTTGGACTTTGGCTCTAAGTCTGACGTGTACCTGGGCCTGTATGTCAACCTGCAGAGTTCAGATGTACAGCCAGGAGAACCGAATGACCGCTCACAACCTGGCAGTGGTGTTCGTGCCGACCCTGTTCCAGGAGTTTTCCATGAGTGCGGACATGGTTCGCGTCACCCGCGAGCTCATCCTGCATTACACGCTCCTCTTCCAGGCAAGGCCAGCCTACGCCACCTTTCCGTGACCAACCACAGCCAGCAGTACTGTGTTTTATGCGTTAGCTGAGACTGACAAAAGCTGACCCCTTTTTCTCCATAATATTTGGAAACAAAGTAGAAGAAATCTACATTGAACATCTGTTTCATAAATGAGCCTCATTACTGAGTGTTTTGCGAATGATTTATAGGTTATCAGTATGAAGGCTTTGTGGGGTTTCAAATGTCTGATGCTGTGAAATAGTACTGCTCGAACGTGAGGTCGCTGTTTGCAGTATTTTGAAATGAAGAATGTCTGTGATTTAAGAAGAAATTGTGCATATCTGATACAGAGGCTCTGCAATAACATCCTTTTCTTTTTTTTCCATCCTGTAGAGAGAGAACCATAACGGCGCTAAGGAAGAAGACGTAATAGTAACTGTTTTGTAGAATAAGCCATCAAGTGAAACGAGTGTCCCTTAAACTGCATTATATCCTAAGTGCAGGTTTCTGATAAATAATCTGACAAATGACCAGTGTAGTTAAAGTCCTTTTTCTTCCTGTGGTGATCTTCTGTATCTGGATTTGCTTGGGCAGAGTGATTTTTGTACATTGTGATCAAATGCCACTGCATTGTACTCCAGATTGAGACTGAAAATGCTACTGTACTAATCTAGTTACCATTATGGCTTATTTGGGAAAAAAATGAACATTGTACTTTTATATATTTTTTTAACAATTACATTGCGTATGTGTTTGCATGGGTGTTGGTAATATATGCCCGGTGGCCACTTTATTAGTGCTTATTAACGTGAACGCCCTGCTCCTCCAAATGGGACCATATACCGAGACAGACAGGGGACAAAGCTTTATATAGAACAATGGTCATAACCAAGCTGGTTCTGAATGGGGTACATGATTGTTGGTGCCAGTTGTGGTTTCACCGTCTCAGAAACAGCCACTATGCTGGGATTTTTGCACAGTACGTTGTCTAGATTTAGCAGAGGATGGGTGTGATCAAATAAAAAAGATCTGGCATCCCTTCTGAAGGTGAAAAAAAACGTTGGTAATGAGGGCAATCAGAAGGGAAAATACGCAATAGGAAAGCTACGTACGTAATGCGAATTCAGTTCTGGGGGAGCAGTGACTCCTACCTGTTATTAGGCTGGTATGCCTAACAAAATGGCCACCTTAAAACGGAGACTTTAATTTAATAATTTTATAAAAATTTAAATTAATAACTTGATTATGTAAAGTTTGTATTTCTATAATCCACATACTACACGATTATATGAATAAAAAAAATTATTCAAAGTCAGTTGAATCTTCTTGAATATATAGGGTAGATGTCTTTATTCACCGCGTCGTTTGTGTGTCTTTATTTTAGCCGTGTGAATGATAACGTTTGCATGGCAAAGCTTGCGTCAGAAGCCCAACCGCAGTGGTACGCTGAGGTACATTAATGGCCGCTGGGTGGCAGAGTTGGTCGGTACATTCACCGACTGTAAGTTGTAATTCCCTATTTTTGAGCTAAACTGAGAAGCAACTTGAACTTCGGCCCAGGCTGTTGCGGCCAAGTTAAATAAAGTATCAGATACGTTTAGTAAATGAAAGCCGTACAGCTGAAGCAACACGCATTTTTGGCTTGGGGACCACGCGCGGCTTGAAGCGGTGTCCCCCCCCCCCCCCCCCACAGGGGTCCGAGGCGGGCGGGGTGGTTGACATTGACGCGGGCACCCAACCTTCACACCGTTAGGGTCCAAGGCGGGGGGGCTGACAGTGACACGAGCCGCCGGGCATCCCCCCTTCACACCGTTAGGGTCCGAGGCGGGGGGCTGACAGTGACGCGGGCCGCCGGGCTTCCCCCCCTCATGCTGTCAGGGTCCGAGGCGGGCGGACGGAGGGGGGGCTGACAGTGACGCGCTGGGTGGCGCCTCCCAAACGCAGAGTGACCGGCTCTAAGCGCTGCGGGACGCGGCCATGCGGCGCCCAGCACCGGCTCTGCGCCCCTATCTCTTTTTTAGGGGTTCGCTTTGATTGTCTCGTATGACCAAAACGGATTAAGCGCCATATGAGCCTCCGTCGTGATCCTCTGGAGTTGACAAAAACCGTTAAGTTTTATATAACATGGTGCACAAAAGCGGTAAGTTAAACAGCATATTCCTCCTTGATTATTACCAGTATAATACTTTACCGTTCATTCGGAGTGATAACCTGTAACATAAACTGCTATCGTATTAACGGACTGTGACTATATTCCTGTGACTGGAGTATCAGTAACACTTATTCGAAAAAAATGTAAGTGAGGGCGATGTACTTAGTTTCTCTTTCACCGTGTGACGCGAGCCCTCCCTCGTCCCTTCTAAGTTACTCATCCTGCGGCGCGATACCCAACAAACTTCGGGACGAAGTATTGGCTGTTAAGGCGGCTGATGGTGGGGTCGCTTTGGCCCCCATCTCACACCTGCAGGCACGGACAGCTCGCCCAACATCTGTGCGCCTCCCGAAGCGTCACCGCCAGAAAGCGCTTCCCCCCTCCCGCTGCGCCCCAGCCCCAGGGAGAGTTAACATGCGCAACAATAACGGCGTTATTCTTAATTTCTAACAACGATGCCCCTCCATTATATAATATATATTATATAATGGCCCACTTCTTATTAGTACGCAAAAAACCAAAATAACTACTGAGAACCATGTCTTACGGAACTAAGTATATGAAATACAATCACGTCGTTGTTCTATTTATGGCGCTTTCGGAGATACGAATAAAAAGATGCGCGTAATCGTACAAAAGAATATTTGAAAAACCTGATCAGTGTTAAGAACAAGAAGTATAATGCATATTTACAATTTAATGTCTGGCGATGAGAATGTAATGAGGTTGTGGGGTAAATTTAGGGTATACTTTTCGTTTCACAGACACTAAAAGAGCAGTGGAGCTCTTGAAACAATACGAGGCCACCCTCACCGGCCCAGAGGAACAATCACTGCGGATTAATATGGGGAAAGTATCTGCCGTGTTCAGCAGCCAACTTTTTCAGGCTCTTATGGGTAAGAATCGGTAATATTTTGTCGGTGCCAGCGGTCATTTAGAGTGACTGCTGCATGAACTATATGACCTTAGTCCAGCATTGCTGATACCTTCTCGAGGTACACACTGTACACGATATCATTCCCATGTTATGAAGTCACATTGATTTTGGATCCATCTCCTCATTCATTTTATAGCTGCTTATCCGGGTTAAGGGTCAATGTTGCCGGGGCAACATAGGGCACAGGGCTGGGTTTCTCTAGGGATGTTTCATCCTGCCCCTTACCTGCCAGGGTTAGATGATTACATTAATTACTAGTCAGTTATTTTAATACAGATGTTTCCCTTCCATTACATATTCCTGAATATTGTTAGTGTGACAGTGTAAATACCACCCCCCCAAAGCTGTAAGGATAGTATTGACCATAACTGAGTACAGATATAGCTTTCAGAGGTATTATTTTTGCTGCAAGAGGAGAGAAAACAATAACTCAAGGTTAAGAAGGTCCTGAATGGTTGTTTAAACCCAGTGGTGTCTTTATAATTCTTCTAAAGTACGTTTTTAAGTCAAGGTGGGGGCATATTTCACATATTTCACAACTGAAGTGTAACAGACATCAAATGCCTTATAATTGGTTCTGTAGTCTTGTATACAGTAAAAATACCTTTTTGATGCAACAGTAAAACACAGCTCACAAAATCCCCATTTTGAGTTTTACGGTTATAGCGAGAAAAAGAAACTTTTTTTTTTTTTTTTTTTTTGAAAACCACGACTCTTGTTGTTACAGGAGATATGAGAAACCCCCCCCCCCCCCCCTGCCAGACAGAGGGTCCCTTTCAGCCTGATCTGTTTGACAGTGATTAAGGTCACTTTCCGTGAGCTCCCACTCTCGATCCCTGCAGTGGCCGTCTGCTTGGCATCGAGAATGAAAAGGGAAAAGTAATAAAGCACAGACGTGCTCGTCCCATCTGTGAAACTTACGACAACGGCGGCTACATGAAGGCCAGCTTACCTGGACCTCTTACACGTAACTAATGAGTGGTGTTTGAACAATGCGTGGTGTATGTTACAGCAGAGTCTCGGCAGGCCTGCAATCGCTAGTGTCAGCCTTTCGTACTTAGGTGATGATTCAGCTGACAATAATGCGTTTCAGTACTTCTGACAGTAGCTGAGTGATGTATTTTATCTTATGTATGTAAAACAATTCATACTATCTAGGGGTCCCCTGTCTTGTGCCCATTATCTCCTGGCTAAATATGACACTGCACTGGATAAGCAGTTACGAAAGATGGATGGATATAAACCATTATAATATATTTATTATAATAAGCATGGCTTTGAAAAGAAAGACAGTTTTATCCTTGGGTTTGTCACTGAAAATTAAGTTGTCAGGTCAGATTCTTAGTGCGCAAACCGCATGGTTTTTGTACTTGTAAGAATTTTTCAAAAACAGTTTGGAATCATAGTTTGAAAGTTCTATAAATTGTACCAACAAAATTACATGTTTTTAAAACCAGAATTTTCTTGTCTTGCTTCCGGTACTCCATTTAAGAACACATGCTTTGAGAGTGAGATTTCGATTCGCCCTGTTTTTGTCAGTCAGCGGCTGAAACGCTCAGATGTCATCGTCGTGCATCCTGTAGGCGCATATCAACTTAAACTGTTACGCAGTCTGGCAGATGACCCTCCCCCTCCCATTCTGGGCCTGAATTCTTAGCCCGAGCTTCTAGTGATAATCCCTTCGGAAAGGCATTTTAGCTGGTATGGTTCACCCACACCAAGTCTTCAAATTTTAGTGAGTCAGTTAGGAAAGGTGAAGTGGTCATAGCAAAAGTGAAACAGATGTTTTTTGTTCATGTCGCAAGTTTACACTCATCAACTTTGTGTTGTTGCGAAATGGGAAACCCCTGTATCCACAGTTAAACCTTCTAAAAACCTCTAAGAGAGCTTCTGTGCTGGGCGTATCGCGCAAGAAAGTTCTGTCGTTAAAGGCTGATCTCTAGAATTCGCAGATCCATCTGAGAGTGCTCTTTGTCTCCGGGTGTGTTTGCTGTGTGCTCAGGGGCTGTGAGCTGTGGTGTGGCTGTCCAGTGGTTGAGTTGAATGCCACACGTTCCACAGTCAGTGACGGAAGGGGGGGGGGGGGGGGGGGGGGGAGGTGGGGGATGACCCAGAAAGCAGGGAAATCACACAGTTCAATGCTCATTGTAATGAAAAGCATTAAAGAGCTCCAAGGCCCATAACCACTGCACACTGGTCATGTCCAACTTTCCGCTTCTCCTTGTTCTACCTCTCTGTCCATGAACCGGCAGTTCAGAAGGCACTTTAGAGTATGCCAGGTGCTTACAAACAAACGAATGAAAAATGTGATAGATCAGTAAAGTCCTTATCCTTTTGTTTAATAGATGCATTTCATGTTTCATATATATGAGGAGCAGAAAGCTGATAATTCAAGCCCTGCATGTCTGAGCGACTGGGGAGCAGAAAGGTCATCATTAGCGCCGCAGTGTCTCTTTTGTGCAGTGCCTATGCAAGGGGCCTGTGTGGGAGAGTCCCGAGTGCGCATACCACTGGCAGCGTGGGTCGGGGCTGTTACCCTGGCGGTTTTGCAGAGGCGGGGGCGGCGCGGGGTGGGGTGGGAGTAAAGGATTAGGAAAGTTCTGTCGCTGAAGAAAAAAAGCATGATTTTGTTTCCACTGAAAACTTGGAGCTGCATTTTTCCCAGTGTTGTTCAGAACGGTGCTTAAACAGGCCGGTATTTTTCCAAGCTGAGTTGAGCAGCACTGACACCGGCAGGCTTGGGAAGTGATTGGCAAATGGAGGGATCAGGGTGGTGTGTGCCAGGGGCACAGAGACCCAGACGCCAAAGTGGTGAGAAATCTGACCACAGGCTCCGGGAAGAGAACGACCGCAGAGTTGTACAATCAGCAGAGTGAGAGATCAACAGAGATAAGGAGGCGTCGGTGAATAATGTCTAAAGCGATACAGAAACGGCTACATCCCTGTCACTGGTCACCTGCCACATTATTTCGTGGGTGTTGAACAAAGCCTGGTGTTGCTGGAAAGATGTAGCAAACAGGAGAATTGTGTGTGTAACCTGAACAGGGGTGTGTGAACACGGGCCCTTAGTATCTGTGAATCTGCTATACCGGGAACAAAGAGAGAGAGAGGGTGTGGATGGTGGTGCTTTCACTTGTGTTTTATTGTTCAGTAAACCATATCTATCTGTAAATGCAGTTTATTTACCTTGCTGCTGGCGGTGGGTCAGTCTGACAGTCATGGGTCTTCAGCTATACCCACACGTATATTTGTGTGGCACCACCTACATGATGGTTTCATTCTTCTTCTTCTTCTTCTTATTATTATTATTGTTAATATTCATGCATGCATCTCCCAGCTTTTCAAGGACACGGTTGTGGGAGGCTTGCAGTCTGTCCAAGGTAGCCCGAGGCAGGATCCACCCTGGACAGGATGCCAGTTGATCACAGTTGAACTCACTGATACGTTCACTATCACACTTGCTATTTGGCTCTGCTATGTGACGTTGGACTACACAAAGTAATCAGAGTACCCAGACGAAACCCTCACAGCGCCGGGAGAACACGTCAGTGCAGACTCAGGTTAGGGACAGAGTTCCCACCCTTGGACCTATAAGGCAGCAGTACTATTCATTGAGCCACCTTTTGGTTAACAGTCCTTATCACCAGTATCATCGTCGTTCTCTTCCCACTGCCTTCTTTGTCGGTGCAGTTCATGGTGGCAGCATGGCGGTCTAGTCAAACCCGAAGTCTTTTTTCCAAGGTCACATCCTCTAGCTTGTTCTAGAGGTGTAAGATAGCCCCTCCAGCATGTACTGGCTTTTCCCTGCGGCCTCTGCCCAATGAAGCATGCCTGGAACATTTCCTTTGGAAGCCGTCCAGGTGGCATCCTTATAAGATGCACAGAATACCTCAGCTGACTCCTTATGACCTGATAGGACAGCAGCTTCGCACCTGCCAGGGGCTGAGAGTCCAGCAAGCCTTGCGGAGAAACTCCATTTTGGCTGCTTGTACTCATGACCTTGTTTGGCCATTACCCTCAGGTCATGAAACACAGGTGAGGCTAAGCCTCTTCTTACCACTCATCTCCCGTTTCTCCATCATGGACATTCTCATAACCCGCAAACCCAAACCAATCTACCTATCTACCTCAGAATCCTTCTTATTATCACTGATGAACATGATCCAGGGATACTTCAACTCCTTCACTAAGGGTCGACTCTCCCCCCTCACCTGAAAGGATCGATTTGCTATTTTCTGTGAGAGTGCCATGGCTACAGATTTGGCGGTCCTTATTCTGACAGCTGTTGCTTCACACTCGGTATCAAATTGCTCAAGTACGTGCTGGAGGTCTTAATCAGTAGAGGGCAAAAGCATGACATTATCATCAAATAGCAAGGATGTCACTCATAGTCGCCCTTACTGGACGCCCTTCCGGTCATGGCTGCACCTTCATGTCCTGCCCATGAAAATCACAAACAGGAGTGGAGACAAGACATACTCTGCCCAGAGGCTAACGCCCACTCTAAACAGTATTGATTTAGTGCCAAGAGTCCTGGCACAACTCATACTGCATTCATAACAGGGGCCAAATAGCAGACAGTGCCAGCCTTGGTAACCCGTATTCCTGTAGCACCTTAAGTGCCAAGGTACATGATCTCATGACTTCCACAAAGTCTACAAAGTATATTCGGATGGCGTTATCATATTCCCACGGATCCTTACATAGCTGTGCAGGGTATGAGAATCAGCCCTCTGTTCCACAGCCAGGCCAGTATCCTGACTGTTCCTCATCAATCCTAGGTTCAACTATGGGGCAGAATCGCCCCTCTGACACCCTGACATAATCTTTCCCGTGGAGGCTGAGAAGTGTCATTCCCTTCTATTTGGGACACACCCACCTTTTGTAAAAAATAATAACCGATTTGCCAGTCCAGAGATGCTATTTTTCATACTGCAGCAACTTCAGCTGAATTGGTAGACTCTGATTCATCAGAAGTTTCCAAGATGGCCTCTGGGTGAGAGGTCATATCTACTGAGTTTGGGAGTTTCTCAGATTCTTTCCACTACTTGATACCATCTGCATGATCCAGGCATAAGCAATGTCCCATTTCTCGCTCCTGCGGTCCCAGAACATCTTTGGTGCCACCTGATTCAGTTACTATCTATTACCTCCTGCCTTTCATTTTCTTTTTCGACAAGTGCTTTCACTTTAGCCCTTCTGGCCTCTTTTTACCTTTCAGCTGTTTCAGGAGACCCTTGTGCAGGCATTGCAAAGGTTTGCTTCGTTAGTTTGATAGCTTCCTTCACCACAAGTGTCCACCAGAGCCAAGCCGTTTGCTGTTACCTCTATAACCGAGGCCTTGGACAGACTTAGTAACCTCTACCTCACTCTGCACATGTGAGATTCTTTCCTGGAGGTGTAGGTTGTATTTTCCTCACATAGAAGCTTCAGTCAGATGTTCTTAACAAACCCGACTTCTCGTTTCAGTCATCCTGTTTGAACTGGCCGCTTCCTATAAACCAAATCCATCCATCTCATCAACAATTGGTGACCAGTTGATGGCTCTGTCACTCTCTTTACTCGAGTGTCTAAGACAGTGTTACCCAATCCGGTCCTGGGGGACCCACAAACAGTCCAATGTGAACTGTCTGGCAGGTGGGTTGGAATGGAGCAAAATCATAGACCGTCTGTGGGTCCCTGAGGACCGGGCTGGGAAACACTGTGTGGAAACACACAGCCTCAAACCAGATGACATGTCAAGTCAATCATTGTCCTTTGGCCTAAGGTGTTCTGGTACCATTTACAATTATGAACTGTTTCTTTGAACATTGACAATCCTTGGCTTGCACTGGTGTCCACCCCTTAGCACTCTGGTTGATATCTGAGAGGGCGTTTTTCCCCAAACACGCTGCTCCAAGTGTCTCCATTATTCCTCATCTGAACACTGGTGTCTCACAGCAGATGCACGGTTCCCAAAGGTGGTATCCTTCTGAGCACCTCGCCAACTTCCCTTAAGAACGCTGGGATTCTCCAGGCCGCTTTTTAGTGAAAACTTGGAGGCCGGAGTTCTCCTTCCCGTGACTCGCGTTTGCAGTCCTCTTGTACACGGGGGAAAAACTGCAGCTGCACAACCCTCAGCCCTGGACCTGCAGATGTCCCCACACCCACCTGTGATAATTCGCCATGAGGAACATCCATGATGCAGAGGTCTGCTTCCAGGGCACATTCTGTGTGTGGCGACAAGGCCAGCTCTGCAGCCAGTATCCTACTCCCGCACTGGGTCAGCTCCTTCCCTGCCAGAGAGGTAGTGTTCCACATTCCCAAAGACAGTGTCTGTTGCCAAGGTCTAATCCCTCTGAGTACTCCGCTCTCATGCTTGCCAAATGGCACTGCAGCTCACCCCCGGTTTCCATCTTGTGGGTGTGTAGTTTGCAAGATGGGTCTACATACCCATACCCAGTTCTGACTGAGTTTGTCCAGACGTTCACTGGTAAGCCTGTTTTGGACAGGATACAGTGTATTCGTCTTGTTATGTTTTTCTTCTTTCCATCATTATTATTGTACCGCATTGCCTGTGCCCTGCAATGGGCTTGCACCCTGGGTTGTTTCCTGTCTTGTGCCTATGACCCCCGTGAACCTGCATAGGACCAGTGGGTATAGAAGATGGATGGATGGATGATTGTTGTATGCTTTACCTCGGCAGTTCTGGTTAACTTCACATGAGCGGCATTCCTCACTGAACCCACAGCCTACATCATACCGTATGTAGCCGTCTTCCTGTGTACTGCCTCAAAACAACAGATGTGTCACTCTGAATCAGAGACTCGTTTGTCCTGTGAAAATCCTAAGTCGGCAGAAGTCAGGAGTATTGGCCGGAAGTCAGAGCGCAGCATAGATTCCGCGGGCTAGCTTCAGCCCTGCTCATTCAGCCATGACCCCCACGTGTATGCAATCGCATCGCTGAGGGGCATGCATGCCAGCGAGCCGCCCTCTCCTTTGTGCAGAAGTAGGGGTGGGCGATATGGCAAAAATATCATATCATGATTTTTTTCCAGGCAGGATCATGATCCACGATATTATCATGATTCATTTTCGTGTCGGTTTTTAAGCCTGTTTTGCAAGTTACTCTACAGTAATCATGTGGAATTCCACCACTTAACTCATGCCACTAAATTGGCAAATAGGGAATGTGTTGCATACTGCGCAGTGTATACTGGGATGAGGGTGCAAAAGGGAGAGAGGAAAAAACCCAAGGCACCACCTGCTGTTTGCTGTTCCTGGTTTGTTGGTGTGTTTCAACAGATTTGGTGGACAAAACAATTTTAGATTGTAGATTATATGAGCCATAGAACTGCAACTGATAGAAAGTGCGCTGAATCCTGATACTAAAGGTCTCTCTGTAAGAGCAGCTTGTGATGTCATTTTAATCGTTCACAATCTAATATTGTCAAGTTGCACACTGCAAAAGAGAAGCAATTTTTTTTACTTCTGGTGAGCTGACATTTTTGTCTAGACTCAGAGCTGAGGCATTTTTAAAATGTAGTAAATATGTCTTTTTTAATTCATTGTTTATAAAAATATCTGTATCTTTTATATAAGGTTTCCTTGCCCCTTTGCTTTGTCGAACGGGACACGTTTTTTCTGCCATTTATGTGTTTTCCACTTGCAATTCTACATGCACCTGCTTAGCGGAGGCTGAATACAAACTGTCATCTGAAGAGTGGTCAAAACATCTGTGCACATGTATGCGTGTTTGATTTGTGTGTGTGTATGTTTTAGAGAGAGGGAGTGGCGGATATCCACTGGTGAAAGCTAGCCTGGTAATGCAGTGGGCAGGCAAACGTGGGTTTAAAGTCCAGACGAAGAGGGCTGGGCTGTAGAGAGGGACCCAGCCAGTGAAATGGAAAAGCCAGACAGACGTGTCACTGTGAGGGGAGTCTCCCAGGAGCGCTTAGCCTTGCGAACAGCATGACCTAGTGGAGATGCAGGTAAATGGGGGCCAATGGGGAGCGGGACTGCAAACCGCATCAGGAATGTCTGATTTTCCTTACATATTTTGTATTATTTGCTTATATGAAGCGGCGCAACCATGCATACCTTTTATACTGTAATTACACACCAGTTTCATTGGAGGGAGACTGACACTGGGGGGTCAAATTTACCATGGGCGGGTTGGGGGGGGGGGGTGTTGGGGTATGATGATGTATATTATGACAGATATAGCCATTAACACACACACACACACACACACACAACAGTCACAGCATGAAAGAGAGATAAATTATAAAATTATTGAATTAATTTTATAATAATAAAGATTTCATCATTTTATTCTACTGGGTTGCAGAGGGTCCGGAGCCTATCCCGGAAGCAATGGGCACGAGGCTGGGAACAACCCAGGACGGGGGGCCAGCCCATCGCAGGACACACTCACACACCATTCACTCACACAGGCGCACCTAAGGGCAATTTAGCAACTCCAATTAGCCTCAGCATGTTTTTGGACCGTGGGGGGAAACTGGAGTACCCGGAGGAAACCCCACGACGACATGGGGAGAACATGCAAACTCTGCACACATGTGACCCAGGCGAAGACTTGAACCCGGGTCCCAGAGGTGTGAGGCAACAGTGCTAATCACTGCACCATCATGCTGCCCCCCTCAGTAACATGCGAATATATAATAAAAGATAAAGAACACACTTATTTATTTATGTTTTTTTTTTGGGGAGGTGTCTGCTATTATCAACTCTTTGGGGGGGTGTTTCTAAAACCCCTTGGAAACCACTCATGTCAGCTGTATACAATGTTTATAATGGAAGTCAGAAAGCTTTAGCTAATGTTGAAAACTGATGTTAAAAATCTGCCCCCTTGTCAAATAGTGGACTGAAGGTTTGCAGAAACCAATTTATTTGTTATAAGATTTGTCAGGACGCAGGCTTGAAACTTCCCCAAGTCGCTCATCTCTGCCACACTGCAGGATTCTCTGCCCAAACGTCTCGTCGCCCATCATGCAGAATTCCATGGGAAATAAGCGATTGCTGGAACTAGGGGCTACTGACTGGCCGGGCGGCCATGGAACTAGGGGCTGCTGACTGGCCGGGCGTCCATGGAACCAGGAACTGCTGACTGACCGGGCGGCCATGGAACCAGGAACTTCTGACTGACCGGGCGGCCATGGAACCAGGAACTGCTGACTGACCGGGCGGCCATGGAACCAGGGGCAGCTGACTGGCCGGACGGCCATGGAACCAGGAACTGCTGACTGACCGGGCGGCCATGGAACTAGGGGCTGCTGACTGGCCAGGTGGCCATGGAACCAGGAACTGCTGACTGACCGGGCGGCCATGGAACCAGGGGCTGCTGGCTGGCGGGGCAGCCATGGAACCAGGGGCAGCTGATTGGCCGGGCGTCCATGGAACCAGGAACTGCTGACTGACCGGATGGCCATGGTACCAGGAACTGCTGACTGACCGGGCGGCCATGGAACCAGGAACTTCTGACTGACCGGGCGGCCATGGAACCAGGAACTGCTGACTGACCGGGCGGCCATGGAACCAGGGGCAGCTGATTGGCCGGACGGCCATGGAACCAGGGGCTGCTGGCTGGCGGGGCAGCCATGGAACCAGGGGCAGCTGATTGGCCGGGCGGCCATGGAACTAGGGGCTGCTGACTGGCCGGGCGTCCATGGAACCAGGAACTGCTGACTGACCGGATGGCCATGGTACCAGGAACTGCTGACTGACCGGGCGGCCATGGAACCAGGAACTTCTGACTGACCGGGCGGCCATGGAACCAGGAACTGCTGACTGACCGGGCGGCCATGGAACCAGGGGCAGCTGATTGGCCGGACGGCCATGGAACCAGGGGCAGCTGATTGGCCGGAAGGCATGGAACTAGGGGCCCCAGCAGTCGGGGAACCGGAACTTGGAGAACAAACACTGGACAAAAACGAAACGGAAGGATCACAAAACAGGGCTATGAAAATGAAACCATGTGTATTCCAGATGGGCTACCAGACCTAAAGACTGAAAACACGCTGCAGTCAAAAGAGACTTCAAAAAACAAGGGAGGAGTGCAAAGCCTTGTGGCCTGGGAGCGAGGAAGCCGAGGCCCAAGTGAAGCTTGCTGCTCAGCCACACATTAAACCTGGGGCTTCTGGTCTTAATTAAGTCCCAAGCGACAGGGATGTAGTACATTACTGCTCAACAAGCATGAATATATAGGACATAAATGCCTAAATGAAGTGCAAAGTTTATTTGGCTGTTTTTATTCTCCTTTGATAAAGTGTTTCCGAGTTGATTAATGCTTTCGTTGATTTGGGAGTAACTTCTGCTTGGTGGCCATTTAACGGAACTGAAGCCAAAGCTGTGATTCATTTTGGTTACCAAGGCTCTCCTTTTCTGAGTTAGGGGCCATTGTTACCTGTAGGTGGTGGTAAAGAGTTGATAATAGCAGATGAATACCCCCGCAGTGCCATGCTGAGCTGCCGGCAGTTATCCTTGCAGTTTTAACAGTTAAAATGCTTGTAAGCTGACTCACTAGGCATTTGGTAACAGTAACACTTTACAGGCCTTGTGTTATGTGCATTGGATGTGTGACTATTAGTGGACTGCAATTAAATCCTTCAGTTCACACCAGCAACAAAAGTTCAGGGGGAGAGGCTGAGGTGGTGAAGCAGATACGCTGGTTTTTTCATGTTTGGTTGTGTCTGTTCCTCTGTGCAGATATCCAGGAATGCTACGAGGTGACCCTGAGTCTGAACAGTATGCAGAACGGGCAAGCAGCCGGGCAAGAGGATCACGAGCAGGACAAAGAGAACAAGGTAAATCTTAAATAGATTCATCAGATTCAGTTTAAAAATGGAACGTAACTAAAGTTTTTTTTTTTTTTAAAAGATGACAGGGAATGCAGAGGTGGATGGAATACATGGTGAAGTGAGACTGGATTGCAATATTAACAACTATTTTTATAAAAATGAGAATCATTATAAGAATTCCAGGAATGTTTCCTTTTGTGGCGGGTTTTGGCTCAGGGCTCCCAAAAAAGCCGTGAATCCAGATTACGTGCCTCTCAGCGCCCTCCCCCCATGGCCTTCAAGTCCCTCATCAGACCGTGACTCTGGTGTGTCAGCAGCTCTGGAATTGGAGCTGGTCGCCGGCATCCTCGACCACACATTTTAATATTATGCTCGTATTGAGAATTAGCTAGAATATTACGGACTCGTTTGGCAGAACCCTTCAATGGGCGTCACCTGGATCTGTTCGCTGGATCAGAGAGAAGGTGACCTGCTCTGGCCAGTAGGCTCTCCTCCACCTCCGCACCTCTGCACCGGCACTTAGCATTCGGCCAGGATTCGGGCGGGTGCATAAATAAACCCAGCAAATAAAGCAGCTATTACCCAACACACCAGCCCCGTCGCCTTGTGTTTCTCTTCGTGTGACAAGTGACCCCCCCGCAGAAGCCAGGCCCCGGTTAGCAGACACACTAAGCTGAGCGGCGTTCCAAACAGCATGGAGACGCATCTCTGGATGGCCGGTCAAGTAATAGGTAATCGCTGCTGAGAGGGGAACAGGCATGAGGAGACCATTCAGCAAATGTCTAGTTATGAAATGGCACCGTCCAAGAAGAAGCGCTTTTCTCACCGCCCACGCAGCCACCCATCTTTTTTGTCTCTGACATTTCGAGGACTCATACACCTGTCACAGACACATGCATGCTACAGACAGCCGTGTACTTAACACGCAGAGGCCCATGTCAGCTCACTCGAACCCTTTCCACCTGCGCAGATGCACATCTGTGTATCTAAGTACAGTCGTGGTGCGTTTCGGCATCGGAGTAGCACTATGAGGATTTGCAGTTCTGCTGGATGAAGTCGACAACCACAGACTCACGATTTTGCGGGGGCACGCCCACACCGATCCAGCACCCACTGGCGCTGCGGCCTGGCACAGCCCACCCGGCCGCCGTGATGCCAGCGGAGCGGGCGGCTGAGAGCCTGGGAGATACAGGTAGCTGCTCAAAGCAGGAGGAGCAGAATCAGCGGTTCGGCCCAGCGCAGCGCTAAAGACAGCGTGATGGTAGTAGAAGGCGATCCTACCATGAAAGCGATTGGCTCATGGAAGTTCGGCAGACGGCGGGGGGAGGGGGGGTCCCTGGTTATACAATATTATTACACAAATCATTTCTAAAACATACATCAGAGCTCGCTGGACACAAACAGTTGATATGTGTGAAATATCCATCAATCAGACAGACATTTATTCATTAAGCTGACATTTACCTTCATTCTGTTCTCATCTATCCATCTGTCTATCCATCCATTCACTTTCTGTGACCATTTGTCCTATGTAAGGTCATGGGGGGGTCTGGAGCCTATCCCAGAGGCAGGGAGCAACTCGGGATGGGGCACCGACCCATCGCCAACTCTGTTCTCACTGAAGTTAAATATTCAGGATGGATAACAGTGTGCTGTTTTTCAGTGTTTATGTATGTACAGTCAAACCTCGGATTGCGAGTAACTTTGTTTACGAGTGTTTTGCAAGGCAAGCAAAAAAATTTTTTTTCGGTTGTGGAACAAATCATGAGTTTGCATTATTCCTAATGGGAAAATTCACTTTGAAATACGAGTGGTTTGGATTATGAGCACATTTCCAGAACGAATTATGTTCGCGATCCGAGGTTCTGTTGTATATGTAGAATTATCTTGTACTTATTCAGTTTGCATTCGTTTATTTGCCTTCCCTGGTTCCTATATGTTTGTCCCACTTTTCCTGACTCCTCAAATACAAGTGTAAATATTTTAAGTAAAAAAAAAATATCTTGGGAATTCTTATTAAATCCTAGCCAAGTTTTTGACCTTCTGTCCATATAAAGCATTTTGCCTCCTAACTATCCCCTCAAATGAATGTATATTAGTTTATACACCCTAAGTTTTTAGATGTGTACTACAACAAAACATGTTTTGAATACTTTATTAATCCCTCTGAGGAAATCCTTTTTTCACTTTGCCCCATTTTGCTTTTCATATGACTTAAGGGGGGGTCACAGAGAAGGGCAGCAATTGTGTAGCATCCAAGGAGCTGAGGGTTAAGGGCCTCGCTCAAGGGCCCACGGACATGTGATTATTCTGCTGAGATTGGGGCTCGAACTGGCAACCTTCCGATCACAGGCACAGAATGCTTACTCAGAATGTGTTTAGCCAGGTCCAAGTTTTGCCATCACTGACATCTGACATTGAGGGGCATTTGATGACCAGTGGATGAGGCTGGGTGAGTCTCTCTCACAGCCCTGTGGACAGTTCTGGCTATATTGTAGCAGCATGCAGAATGTGCACTGTGATATCAGCGGCCACCCAGCCACAGCACAGGGATCGCTCTGGCCCCGCATTCTGTAGGTCTGGCTACACTGTAGCAGCATGCAGAATGTGCATTGTGATATCAGCGGCCACCCAGCCACAGCACAGGGATCGCTCTGGCCCCACATTCTGTAGGTCTGGCTACACTGTAGCAGCATGCAGAATGTGCACTGTGATGTCAGCGGCCACCCAGCCACAGCACAGGGATCGCTCTGGCCCCGCATTCTGTAGGTCTGGCTACACTGTAGCAGCATGCAGAATGTGCACTGTGATGTCAGCGGCCACCCAGCCACAGCACAGGGATCGCTCTGGCCCCGCATTCTGTAGGTCTGGCTACACTGTAGCAGCATGCAGAATGTGCACTGTGATGTCAGCGGCCACCCAGCCACAGCACAGGGATCGCTCTGGCCCCGCATTCTGTAGGTCTGGCTACACTGTAGCAGCATGCAGAATGTGCACTGTGATGTCAGCGGCCACCCAGCCACAGCACAGGGATCGCTCTGGCCCCGCATTCTGTAGGTCTGGCTACACTGTAGCAGCATGCAGAATGTGCACTGTGATGTCAGCGGCCACCCAGCCACAGCACAGGGATCGCTCTGGCCCCGCATTCTGTAGGTCTGGCTACACTGTAGCAGCATGCAGAATGTGCACTGTGATGTCAGCGGCCACCCAGCCACAGCACAGGGATCGCTCTGGCCCCGCATTCTGTAGGTCTGGCTACACTGTAGCAGCATGCAGAATGTGCACTGTGATGTCAGCGGCCACCCAGCCACAGCACAGGGATCGCTCTGGCCCCGCATTCTGTAGGTCTGGCTACACTGTAGCAGCATGCAGAATGTGCACTGTGATGTCAGCGGCCACCCAGCCACAGCACAGGGATCGCTCTGGCCCCACATTCTGCAGCTCTGGCTACACTGTAGCAGCATGCAGAATGTGCATTGTGATATCAGCGGCCACCCAGCCACAGCACAGGGATCGCTCTGGCCCCGCATTCTGCAGCATTGCACCGCTTGGCTGGGTAAATGCGGCCCCAGCCCTTCTTTAATGGCGCATTCAGATTGTTTGCATGATGGCAGTGCCTGCCGATGACAGTCCCCCCCGCGCTCCCAGGTCCAGGTTGGTTTGGTCCCGGCGCTGTTCCGTTTGTGTGTTACATGTTTGCGTATTTACTTGGCATGAGTGTAAAGGGTGACGCTTGTCCTCGTTTTAGATTATAAGCAAGTGGTTCAGCTGAACAGCTTCTGTTCGGTTTGTGACTCGTCTCTATGTGAGGAAGCCCAAACGGGATTTAGCTGACTTTAGCTGACGGCGTGAACTTGGTAATGGTGATCATTCGCATGCCTCATCGTCGACAGGAGGTGCTGCAGGGGCACCGGCGTGGGGTGGCAGGTCTCGCTGTCGTGGTGGTGAGTAATTCCCAAGCTTTTGATAATATGCCATTCACTGCCATTCAAGGCAAGCAAACATTAATGAATGAAATGTTGTCAGAAGGGACAGGGAAATGTACTGAACCCAGAGTTTTCCAATGTAGCAAGAGTATCAAAGCAGGTAGGGAATCAAATGTTATAATTAATAATTATAACATTTAATAATTAATTTTATTACATTTTGGTATATGGAATATCAGACTTAAACATAAATATGATATCAATACAATACCTGTTTCGTATCTGCTTTGAAATATCTATTAAGGACCTAAGCTAATTTAGATATTGGCATGAATCTTTGTCTTTGATAAATTAAGTAATAAAAGCATGCTTCATTAAACATAGTGATTTTTATTGTACTGACACAAATTCCTAACCACCGAACATTATCCGATATCACAGCCGGCAGCATTAGCGAATGCTGCCGCTTTTAGCTTTCCCAACGTCGCTAAATATTAATAGTGAGCATCAGAAATAACTTACAAGCATTTTTTAATCTAAAATCCAAATCTCCCTGCATATTAATAAATACAAAATAAATTAATAAACGAGCAAATATAACAATCTAATAAATAGGTAAAATCATTTATTAGTAAATGAAAGTTACATTTTATTAGCTATGAGTTTGTCATTTTAATGTAACAGAAAAATACTGAAATGTTCAACCAGCACTGTGACTAACGCTTTCTTTGGCTTGGGCTCCAGCAGGGTGTGTAAGTTGGTGGCTCTCTGGGTAACAGCATAGCCTTTTGGGATGTGGTATATGTGACTTGGTGTCTTTTAATTGCCCTCGGGTGTGATTTTGCGTATGTAAGTGCATACCCTGTGATAGACTGCCGTTCCGCCCATTGGAGCCAGTGCATTCTGGGATAGGCCCCAGACTCACCGTGGCCTGTATTGGATAGGCATCTGTGGTAGATGAATGAATCAAAGGCATCATTATTGGCGTTTATATATAGGTGCCATGTCATGTAGATGCTCTTCGAGAATGCGAGGGCCCAGATTTTTGTCCAAACCAGTTTTGAGCTGTATGTGACCAAGCGCATGACTAGAACACAGGACGTCATTGCTCTACTGGTTTTTTTTTTTGAACAAACCGACTGGGTAGAATTTCACTGTGTATTTCAGGCGAATTAACATGAGAAGGTGATGTCTGAATGACTCAGTTTAATAAAACCAGGTGGGGGATCTCAAAATGAGCCACCTGTATCAGGAGTTCAGTCTGATCAGGCTTATGGAGAATAATGTAACTGGATATTTTACGCATTTGCAAAGTTGTTATTAAAGCTACAGATTTCTGTGCTGGCAGTGAGTTATATAATAGGGCTTCGAGCTAAAAATTATGTCGTATTAGTTTGAGTTTGACTTGACTATGAACTAGTGCTTTAGAGCTAATATGCAAAGTGAAACCTAGTTTTGTCAAAGCTGTGTGTTGTACTTTAACTGCACACTGCCTATCCGCTTCTTCAGTGTGCGTTATGTTTGGATGGGAGACATCCCAGAAAATGAAGCCGTTTTGTGTTGTACTCGTTCTCTTCCTGACGTCTTCTGTCCTGTAAATTTGCACCTCGTGCCCCCTGCTGTTTTTCTCTCCACCCCTCGCTGCTCCAGTGGACTTCATGCGGCTGTCCTGTTGTTGCAGAAGGAGAGCGTGGAGGGGGTGTCACGCGTGCGGGTCACCTGCTGGACTGTCGCTCCTGCGCTGGAGAGGGTCTCCTGCCTGGTTAGCCGTTCCATCATCGAGCCGCCCAAGGTCAGTGAAGTTGCCTGCAGCCGCCATCGTAGGGGCCCTATTTACTGAGCGTGTAACTGGGTCACTCTTAATTACTGTAAAATGATTACCCCCTTGCCCTTGTTCACTGCAATAAATGTAAGCCGGTATCTCTGCGGGGGAGGGGGCGAGACAGCCACAAACAGGCAGAACTCAGCAACGTTGCGATCCCCCAGACGTGGGGGTGTACAGTCACTCGATAACAGAGTCTCGCGGGGCAAAGCCAGCCGTGAATGTGCGCGTATGTGAAAAGAGAGGCTTTGATGGTGTGAGCAGCCTGGGGGGGGTGCCGGCCGGCTCACGTGAGCCGGGGGTGCGAGGCTGACGTCACTAAGGTGTGGCGTGGGACCGTCGCTGGTATCGGAGCCCAGAGCTGACGGCGAGCGTGCGTCTGCAAGATAATCCCTCAAGGTGGCTAGTGTAAGCCTTCCAGAACAAATCGGAGGGAGGGGGGACAGGGACGGATAGTATCGAGCAGGGGAAACAAGCAGCCCCACTGTGAGCTCACATTCTCTTACTGTCACACCTTGAGGCTGCAACCGGACGAGACCGTGGAGGAATCGCTGGCTGTTAGAGAGACGCGGCGCACTGCTGTCCTTCCCCAGAGGGGGCGCTGTAAGCACCTGCGAGCGCTCTCCCGGCAGGGAACAGCACGCTCTCAGAAGGGCACTCATGTCTTCACATCAGACTCTCAAGTGCTGGCAACAGCACCTAAAACGCAGACGTGCTTTGCCCCGATTACTTGGGCGTAAATTGATTGGTATCCTAAGCCTTATGGGTAGTTTGGGAAATGTTGGCAGCATTGGTCTCCAAATGGATGTGAGCCATAGGGGTGCTGGCGTAAGATCTCCTGTTCGGATTAAAGATCGTAGGCCGGTTACGCGGCGAGGCTGAGACACAGCTGCCGAGGCAGCACCGCACTCATGGGACTGGGGGGGCAGGGGGGGCCCTGGGGGACAGCGTTTTTATTGTTAATGTCATCCGCGTGACGCCGGCTTGGCCCAAGCCCGGCGGCCGGGCTCGCGGCCGTGCGGGGAAGGGATGACAGCTCGGTTAGGGGCCCCGAGGAGGGAGGAGAGCGAGGCAGCGGCAGCGAGCGCAGGCGAGGCGCAGCACACACGCAAGGCTGCGACGGACACCCAGCACTTAGCCTGCTTCTCGTCGCCATGGAAACCACATTTTTCCCCCCAGCCTGCATCATCATAGCCATTCTCTCTCTCTCTCTCTCTCTCTCTCTCTCCCTCTTTCTCACAGACACACACAAACAGACACGCGCACACACATTCTCTCTACCTCTCTCCCTTGTTCTCCTTCTGCGGTGCTCACTCACTCACACATACAGAAGACACGTGTGCCAATACACTATTTTTTCATAGAGAGCAGTGTTCACTCGTTTCGTGAGTTCACATGCGCCTGTGTTCATAGGCAGACTGATGCAGGGAGGTGTGGGAATTTGCTTCACTCCTGGTGGGTAAGGATTACCTCAAGTGCACACATGCAGACACACACACACACACACACACGTGCGGATGTCTCTGTGCTCCTCTCTGGTCCAGCATGCCAGCTCTACTCTCCATTTTTTGTCACTTAAACATGGCACCCGGGCTCTGTGATGGTGATGCAATCCCTGCTGCTATCCCACCTCCCTGCTCCTTCCTTGCTTGCTCTATCCTGTCTCCCTGCCTCCCTGCTCCTTCCCTGCCTGCTCCATCCCATCTCTCCACCTCCCTACTCCCATGCTCCTTCTTTGCTTGCTCCATCCTGTCTCCCTGCCCCCTGCTCCTTCCCTGCCTGCTCCATCCCATCTCTCCACCTCCCTACTCCCATGCTCCTTCTTTGCTTGCTCCATCCTGTCTCCCTGCCCCCTGCTCCTTTTCTGCCTGCTCCATCTCCTCTCCCTGCCTTCACTCTCTCTGCCTCCTTGCCTCCTGTCCCTCCCCACCACTGCCTCCCCTTCTCCATTCTCTCGCCATCTGCTTCCTCTGTTCCCACTCACCTTCTCGCCAGCCTGCCCTGCACCTCCACTCTCATCAGCTCCATATTGCTGCGCTCCCTCCCTTCCCTAGTCCTTCTCCTGCCTGCCTCTCTTTCTCCCCCTCTGCTCCTCCTTTGTAACCCTCTCCTTAGTTTCCCTATCATTACCCTGTCAGCAGGATGTGTGACGCCTTTGGTGGAGCAGCTGTACCCCAGCTATACCACTTATAAATAGGGAGATGTGGCTGCCCCCCCCCCCCCCCTTTATGTTAGCGGGTACAGGGGGGCTTGGTTCTGCAATTAAGCGCCACTGCTGTAGATCACATGGCCAATGAGAAAGTGAGCAGGCCGGATTTACACGGATTGGCACACAAAGCAGAAGTAAACAGGCAGAAACAATGGCAGTGTTCAGGCAGGGTGGCAGGGACACACGCTGACCAGTCTAATAGACCAGCGTCTATCAGACTCCTTCGCCGCACAAAATGGTGCGGCTTCAGAAGAAACATTGGGTTAAAAGGGTGCCCGTCATCGCTCAAGAGCATGACTGCTTCTTCTTTAAGCCTGCCATCACTTCCTTTTGCCATATAAGGGCATTTGTCCTGTCAGGTGACCCGAGAGTCAGCATGTGAGAGAATGCACAGAAATTCCAGAAGAAAAACCATGTTCTGTTCCGCAGGTTGTACATTTATTGTGTGTCTGTGTGTGTGTGTGTGTGTGTGTGTGTGTGTGTTAAAGGTTTTTTTTATTGTTTTCATAGCAGAACACCAGGCTGGTGGAGGTTTCATATTAGACAGGCTGTCGGAGCGTAATGTACATGGATGTGTTAGGAAAACAGATGTGGCATCCAGCCTTCTCCCGAGTCGCTGAAATCCTCAATCTCACACAGCATTTCAGTGTAAAATGTCTGCTTCTCAAAGAGGGTCTAAGGTATTTACACCTTTTCCCAAACATATAAGCACGTATTGACATCACAGCTCCATGTGTGTAGTCTGAGACTGTAGTTTGTTGATAACCTTTTTAAAGCACACAGATTTCTATAAAAACAAATCAGCCAATCTTTGTCATGGCTGAAAATTTAACAATGGAATTTGTTTGCTTGATAATCCACAGTAATGAAAGATGTAAGACTTATTGATAAAGTATATGGTCTGCACTTAATAAAAGTGAGAAGCCACACCTTTGGAATGGTTCTAGCTTTTCAGGAATCGCTACCCTGTCAGTCTGGAGTTCGATGTTTCGGTATTATTGCACATTGCATCTCTTCCATGTCAGTGGTATATAAGAAAAAGAATTATTTGACACAGTTGCCCCCTGTATGGAGATAATATTGCAGGGTATAGATATAAGTTCAAAAGGCAATAGATGAGTCTGCAAAATATCAGTGCCCTCTTTGGATATTAGTTTCAGCCCCCCGCCCCGTGCCTTTTCCGTAATCGTTCATCCAGTGCAGAGTCACTTCGATCTTTCATCCTATTCCTGGCAAAACAGGGCCCGAAGGGAGGGGCATCTAGACAGGACATCAGCCTGCCCCAAACAGGGCCCGAAGGGAGGGGCATCTAGACAGGGCATCAGCCTGCCCCAAACAGGGCCCGAAGGGAGGGGCATCAAGACAGGGCATCAGCCTGCCCCAAACAGGGCCCGAAGGGAGGGGCATCTAGACAGGACATCAGCCTGCCCCAAACAGGGCCCGAAGGGAGGGGCATCTAGACAGGGCATCAGCCTGCCCCAAACAGGGCCCGAAGGGAGGGGCATCTAGACAGGACATCAGCCTGCCCCAAACAGGGCCCGAAGGGAGGGGCATCAAGACAGGGCATCAGCCTGCCCCAAACAGGGCCCGAAGGGAGGGGCATCAAGACAGGGCATCAGCCTGCCCCAAACAGGGCCCGAAGGGAGGGGCATCTAGACAGGACATCAGCCTGCCCCAAACAGGGCCCGAAGGGAGGGGCATCAAGACAGGACATCAGCCTGCCCCAAACAGGGCCCGAAGGGAGGGGCATCTAGACAGGGCATCAGCCTGCCCCAAACAGGGCCCGAAGGGAGGGGCATCAATACAGGGCATCAGCCTGCCCCAAACAGGGCCCGAAGGGAGGGGCATCAAGACAGGGCATCAGCCTGCCCCAAACAGGGCCCGAAGGGAGGGGCATCAATACAGGGCATCAGCCTGCCCCAAACAGGGCCCGAAGGGAGGGGCATCTAGACAGGGCATCAGCCTGCCCCAAACAGGGCCCGAAGGGAGGAGCATTAATACAGGGCATCAGCCTGCCCCAAACAGGGCCCGAAGGGAGGGGCATCTAGACAGGACATCAGCCTGCCCCAAACAGGGCCCGAAGGGAGGGGCATCAAGACAGGACATCAGCCTGCCCCAAACAGGGCCCGAAGGGAGGGGCATCAAGACAGGACATCAGCCTGCCCCAAACAGGGCCCGAAGGGAGGGGCATCTAGACAGGACATCAGCCTGCCCCAAACAGGGCCCGAAGGGAGGAGCATTAATACAGGGCATCAGCCTGCCCCAAACAGGGCCCGAAGGGAGGGGCATCTAGACAGGACATCAGCCTGCCCCAAGACACGGATCGTCATCTCATCCTGCATCGTACCTCACCTCAGGATGCAAATCAATGAAACTGATTAATGCACCTCTATAAGCAGAGTCACACAATGCCACCAAACGGGGCAGGTCCCATTACCCAGCGCCTCGGAACCTTTCACTCTCTCTGCCTGAAGTCAGCACTGATGAGCTGGACTCCGGTGTCTTTTCTCTTGTTGTCTGTGTTACATGCAGGGCCGTAGCTAGAAATTCTGGCCCCCTGGCAAAATGGTAGCTTGGACCCCCACTTGGGTTGGCACTTTCAGTCGAAGAAATACAGCTCACACGTGTATATAATCTCCCGAGGGGGAGGCAGGGGTCTTCCTCAGTAGATTTTGTGGAGTCGCTCCTAGTGGTGGATTCTGGGAAGTGCTGGGGCCCCTGATTCTGCCGGAGTATCCATGTCCTTCCGCCGCCGCCGCACTGTCAGGGTAAGAGTACAGCCCAGGTACAGTTTCGTTCCCCAAGGTACAAACAACATTAATGTATCCACAATGGTACAAAAATGTTCCTGAATCCATTTCTATGACTTAAAAGGTACATTTACCTACAGTTAGGGTACAATAGGCAGACCTTCGAGGGTACAGCCCCAGTGACAAGGAATTGTACCCTCAAAGGTACAAATTGGTACTTTTTTTACTGACGGTGTGGTTACATGCCATCAGTCGACGTGGACTAAAAAGAAGTTTAGACTAAAAAGAAGTTTAAGTAAAAATATGTTTCATTATCTTAGAGGCACTTGATTTGTTTTCATATTTCGTCTGTTCTCATAATTTGTTTAACCCAAATTGTTACTTGTAAAGAAGTGCTGCACCATATTGAGGAATTGCAAGGAGGTGATGCGCTATGGCACAGCTACAGCAGTATATGAGGTTATATATCACTGCAGCATGTGCTCAGCGAGCTGCACTAGGGGGTCTGCAGCTCTGGCGGTGTACTGTGCCTTTAAGAAAACCTGTCAGTGCCAACCCTCAGACCCTCAATGTAAGGAGGTGATGCGCTATGGCACAGCTACAGCAGTACATGGGGCTGTATATCACTGCAGCATGTGCTCAGCGAGCTGCACTAGGGGGTCTGCAGCTCTGGCGGTGTACTGTGCCTTTAAGAAAGCCTGTCAGTGCCCACCCTCAGACCCTCAATGTAAGGAGGTGATGCGCTATGGCACAGCTACAGCAGTACATGGGGCTGTATATCACTGCAGCATGTGCTCAGCGAGCTGCACTAGGGGGTCTGCAGCTCTGGCGGTGTACTGTGCCTTTAAGAAAGCCTGTCAGTGCCCACCCTCAGACCCTCAATGTAAGGAGGTGATGCGCTATGGCACAGCTACAGCAGTACATGGGGCTGTATATCACTGCAGCATGTGCTCAGCGAGCTGCACTAGGGGGTCTGCAGCTCTGGCGGTGTACTGTGCCTTTAAGAAAACCTGTCAGTGCCCGCCCTCAGACCTCACTGGCTTAGGCTGTCTTTCTGAAGAGGTGAGCTCTCACTTGCTTCTTTCTTTCTTTCATTATCGCCCCCCCCCCACCACCACCTCAGATTTTTCACTTGCAAAACCTACGTAAGTTACAGGAATAGAAAGGCGCGATAATGAGCAGAGTTACCCTTGCATATAATTAATGGCGGCTGAGCCTGTGCTTTCTGGCCCCTGGTGCGGCTGGGCGGGTGCAGTCCGCATGCTTAGCGGAGGGCCTGCTGTGTGACCCAGCACAGGAGCGCCGATATTGGTCGTCCTGCTTTGTGACAGATACCTGGAGTCATTTCCTGTGCGAGATCGCTTCCCATGTCACATGTAAACCATGCAGTGAGCCCCTCGCTGTTTACCCAAACTCCACTGTGGAAGGAGACCGTCGTGTCCATTCTAGTTTGTACATAGTAATGCCAGAGTGCTGAATACTGCGGAACTAAATTCCTCAGGATTTACCTCTTTATGACATGATTTTGTTCAAAAAAAAAAAAAACATCAGGCTCATTTCATTCGTTTGAGATTGTAGTGTAACATGGACTCATTCTCACTCAGTGTGAACATTGCCGTCTTTATATTACAATATCGCAACGGACTGTGAACAGTGCCATTGGATGCGGTTCGGGGATTATGATGGGGACATCAAGTGGGTTTACTGTAGTGTGGAGCCTCGTGGGGGTTCTTCTGAGGACTTGAGCCCCCTCCGGGTTGATTGGGGCTATGGATCACAGGCTGTGAGAATCGCCCCCGGGGCAGCGAGGTTTGTGCGGGCCGCCTCCCAGCTCCGCGGTTTTCCAAGGAACTCGCCACCACAAAATGGCTGGTTCCCTAATTGCTTCCTGGGTTTGGAAGACAGAAGAATCAACGCTAAGAAGGCCCACGGTGGTGCTCTGCAGCTCCGGGGAAGCGTGGCCCCTTTAAGAAGAGCTGATGAGCTGCTTAGTGCCTCTGCTGCTGATGACAGTGCTGGCAGTTGATTGGACGTGGCCGTCGGGGCTGCGGAGCTGGAGGGATGCTGCTTCATCTCCCGTCTCCTTCGCCCTCTCCCTCATTTCTCCTGCTCTCTCCCCCTCTCTCGCTCGCTCGCCCGCATCTCTCCGTGTGATCGGCAACTAGGGCAAGCGAGCAAGCCGCCAGGCGACCCAGAGCAGAGCGCCCTGTCCGTCTGCGCATCGAGGAAGGAAGCAGCGGCGGAGAGTGAAAAGGAAAGGCAGCAGAGAAAAGAGGAGAAGCAAGCATCTTAAACCTAAAGCAAGCAGGGACAAATACAGAAGGGGATTTCAAGAAAGGATTGAGATTTTTTTATCTATATATCCATTTATATATATATATATATACACAGATATATATGTATATATACATTTCTACACACGCGCACATAGTTATTTATCTATTCGTATATACATTTGTTTGTATGTGTTCTTGTCTGTTTATATAGATATTTTTTTATGTATGTGCGCGTGTAAATATATATGTACATATACATATATATATGTATATATAAGTATATCTATGTATTTATATAGATGCCACTGTGAAAACAGCCTGGCTGGAGATTTCTATCATCAGGGCTGGTCTCTGATTTTGTGATCCATACTTAATATTTTCAGTATATATTTTTTTCTTTGCGTCAAGGAAAAGACAAGCGCCTTCCTCTTTTTTCCGAAGTGCTGCTTCCTCCCTTCATTCATTCGCAGCGCACGAGGAAAATACTGGGATATTAGGGGAGAATCTGTCAGATCTGTCTGAGCAGCGCCGTCGCCGGTGAACTGACAGCGCCGCGCTTCCGCGGCGGCAACAGCGCAGAGAGCCGAGCCGAGCCGAGCCCTGCAGCCAGCAGCCAGCCAGCATGCACAAGCACCACCACTGCTGCAAGTGCCCAGAATGCTACGAGGTGACCCGCATGGCCGCCCTGCGCCGCACGGATCCCCCATCATACGGCGACTGGCAGCCGGAGCCTTACGGATACCCGGCCGGGTACGGCAGCGGGCAGACGCTGCCTCCCCAGACCCCTGGAGGAGGGGGCGGCGTGGGCGGGAGCGGCACACTCGGGAGAAGCAAGGGCAAAGCCATGTCTGCCGGGGGCCCCGGGGGCCCCAACTCCAAGGGCCAGTCCAAGGGCGGCCCCAAAGTGAACGGCAACGGCTCGGGCGGCCAAGGAGGATGGTGGCCGGAGTGCACCTGCTCCGGGAGAGAGTGGTACGACCAGGTAAGGAGCCCGCGGCACGGGCCTGTCAGCGGCGAGCGAGGAGATGGCCGGCACCCTCACCCCACAGCTGTCAGTCACACGTGAGGTTTATCGCTGCTCCTCATACGGGGAAGAGGCACGATCATATTTATAGGACTGCTTATCTTCCCAAGTCAAGCCTGACTGGACACGCTGATCGCTCCGTCTGCAGTAGCCATTCTCATTACCTTTTCTTATACCAGGTCTTCTCCAGATATTTGTTTATCATCCAGCGGCTTATATCGTACATTAACTCTCATATCTACCACCGGTAGATACGTCTGACACCTGAATGCACACACATGCACCCCGCAGTTACTGAAAAAAATTCATATGGCAGCTTATTTCTGTTATTTGTTCTGCATACTAATCTTGTTGGGTGTTCATATTTAAGATGATGTTATTTGTGAGTTTCATATACAGATAGATCGAGCTTGATTGGAAGACAAGACAGCATTATTATGTAAAGCCATCATTTTCAGTTATTTTCTCCATTCTCATAATCTTCTGCGATGATTTTCTTAACGATATAGTCATGAAAGGGGCAGTCTCTCATCTGATGTGTGTGCCATAAAGATAGAGATGGAGCAGCGGAATAAAATTCTTTTCAGATACATGTAGCATCTGTGAACCGCGTGAGACAATGTCTTGTAATTATCGTGTGAGTCAGTGTTTTTATTCCTAAGCAGGGAGTGAGGGCTGGTGGAAGGATATACAGGTGAAGAAGCCCCTTAAATGTAGTAGGATTTATGCAATTCATTACATTAGTTAAAAACAGACGTTGCGTTTTTGTTCATGTATTCCGTGCGCCTCTGCAGGCACTTGGGCTCCACACCAAAGCTGAGCTGTGAAGCTTTGAGGTGTGTGTGCTCGCTCGCCTGCCTGCCTGCCTGTGTGCATGTGTGTGTACCGTGAGGAGGTGGCTGAGGGGGAAGGGTGCTCTCGATGTATGAAATGGTAGAGGGCTCCTGGGCGTGTATGTATCTGCGATATATGTGGGAGCACGGGAGCAAAATGGAGACTGAAATTACACCGGTAGTGTTTGAAATGGGCCCAGCAGAACGCAACGGCGGGCACGTCTCGCACGGTGCCATTAACGCAACCTTGCTGTTCCGGGCAAACGAATGCCGGCCAATGGATTCTGCTGCTGGGTGGCTCTCCATGTGGGAACGGCTCTGGTTTGCGGGGACCGTCACCCAGCGTCGCCCGCGTGCCTCTCCGGCCGTCCGCTTCGAGACAAACGAGCCCCGATGCACACGCCGGCACTGAGGGAAATGTGCCGTGGAGCTATACGATTTGTGGCAAAATGTTTTTGAAGATGAAGCAGAGGACGAGGGCAGCGAGCGAGATGGGTTTGGGAGTCACGTAAGAGGCAGGTGCTCGGTGTTGTGGACGGGGATGATCAGAGAGCCGTGGCGGTGCGGCAGGCATCTGTCCCGCAGTCTGGATGCTATATGGATGGGTTCAGAGCATGCAGCAGGAAACCTTTAACCCCTTCATCTCCAGCCCCTCATGTCATGCTCCATAGCTTAGAGCTATGCAGAAGCCTTGTCTGCCTCCAATTCAAATCGCCTAGGTCATAGTTGAGCTAATTACCATATTATGATTACGAGACCTCAGTGAGTTAAACTTTCCTGCAGGAGATATTAGCTCAAAGAAACTTGTGATTCTTCATTGCAGGAGTTTTCATGCTAGCTTTTGAGAAATCCTGAAAAAATGACAGTACTGTAGTAATGCAACAGATCGTTTCCTTTCACAGATGAAATCATTTTTATAGATATGCTCATATGAATTTTATAACAATACCCCAGCCTACTTATTATGTAAATTATGTGCGTGTGTATATAAACACATATATAAATACACGTCTATGCATTTTTGTTTATGTGTGGGTATACACACACACACACACACACAAACACGTTTTACATTTAAAGGAAATTATCATGTATGTACACCTTAAGTAGAGCTCTGACTGTTTATTCCATGAAAATATCATCCTCTGGCAACACCAGGGGACACACTGTTTACCTTGAAACAAGAAAGTGTTTATTATGCGAAAAACAGTAAATAATAATTATTACTTTATTACAAAGAAAATACCAAATGTCAGTGGTAACTCGTTAACAGTGAAATATATTTTGTATCAATTACAATATAGATTACATTTTTATCATTGAGTGTACTGCGGTCCTGGATGTATATAATCCTCCATTACATTGGTGTTCTGTATCATCTATGCGTTCAAAAATATTCATAGAACGTGAAGTTAAAGTTGAAAGTTCTACTGTAGGAAACGTAATCTACCTTTGTAGCAGAGCTGCGTATTTTTTTTCCGGGTGCCTCATTCATTTCATGTTGGGCGTAATTTTGGATTCCTTGAAATGCAGAAATGATGCCGCACGTGTAAACACGAGATGTCTCTACCCCTCACAGGCTCGCTGGCCGCTCAGCTCGCTCTGATCCACAGCAGAGCATCATTACCGGTGCTTGTCTGCTTCGGCTATGTACACGCAGCTTCGCAGACCACTGCGAAAAACAAATAATGCAGCAGGATCATAGACAGAGTCAGGCGCCATTAATTAAGAACAGACGGGTGGATAGTGAGGAAGCTTATACCGATCACGGACATTTCGGCTTTAAGACCTCATTACCGATACGTCACCTTGACCAGTGAGCCTCCACCTTTCCTCAGCATTCTATCTGCATGGCATTTTGTACATTTTTGCTTCTGTAAGTTTTCTTCTACCCATTTGTTTTAGCAGTTTTGCATTTTCTGAAAATGGGTACACAGGAACATGAACACTGCTTCCTGCTCGTGTCTTTGTATCGAACTGTCCAATGCTAGTGCCCGTGTGGCCCAAAGACATTTTTGGCGTTGCTTACCCATATTCCTGGCACTGTTCCCTGCAATATCCCAGCTACCAAGGACAAGCTTCTCAAAAACTGCTCTTAAACAGCAGCGACGTTATTAGTTAATATCATATGTTTATTCGATATGTGCTTTTACCAACATGCAAGTACACATTCAGTTTCGGTGTTTTAGCTGTTACTTGAGTGGATTTAAACAATGGCCGGTGTCTGAAAATACTTTTACAAGCAACTTCGCCTCAGCCAGCCTCTAACAATGGTGCTTTTGTAACACATTGTAAAATGAATGGGCAATCATTTTGCCAAAACAAAGAAAACCCAATTAAAAGTCACACTCAAGTCACTGCCAATGAAAAGCCATTGTAACAACATTTAGATGCTTAGTATATATTTATACACACTTACATGCATAACGTACATAGAGATTTTATAGTTTATATGAATCGTTTATAACGCATTTAACACATATTTTAATGGTTTCCTATTAAAAATAAGCCGCCGGTTTTATGCAGCCTTTTTAGTGACACGCTTAATGTTCAAGCTCTGGTGAAAATACGCCTTTGGTCGGAAGTGATGTATTATGCAGATTCTTTGTTTAGAGACATCCCATGATTTCCGTTAATATCCTACACAGAGCATCACCTAAACCCATCTATCCATCTCATCATGGCTGATCCTGGTCTGGGCTGGAGGAGCAGCTTCAGAGTGCTGGTGACCGGGGGTGCCCACCCCCAGTGCGGGGGTGCTTTGGTGGCGCCAGCTTTGGGGCTGATGCAGGAGTGCGTGCATGCGCACGCATCTGATTGGGGGCGCCTCGGAGACGGGGCACGGGCTGCCACTTCTGGGAGGGGCTGGAGATTAATGTAATGAGATGGGGGCATGGAAAGGGGGGGCGGAGGCCAGAGGGCGGACATGCCACACGCGTGCTGGGGGGTTGGGGGCTGGGGGAGGGGCCTGGAGGGGGGAGGTGGGAGCAGAGCTCAATAGGAGAGCGTGTCAGCAAGCCAGCGTGCTCGGTGCAGTGCAGTGCAGTGCAGTGCCCAGGAGTGTTGCCCCAGGGAGGCGGCATGGTAAATACACCAGGAGCACAGGCTCACTGGGAGTGATGTCATGCCAGGGCCTGTGTTTGTCTGGGGGGGGGGGGGGATATAATGGAAGAGCGGAGCGAGGAGCTCAGGTGCCCCCCACCGCCGCCGCTCCTCTGGCAAAACGGCCATCATCCCGAACCTGAAGACGGGCTGACGCTCATTTATGAGGCAGGGTGGATTTTCACATCCGCTACCCAAGCCTGGGATATAAACACTCCTCTGCATTTATGCATGTATGTGTTTGGAGGAGATGAGAAGAGGGGTAATATTTGCAGCATGTATGTGTGTATTTGCAGATTTATCTACACACAGGATAAAATGGGAGACGCTAAAACGCTTCCTTTGTTTGGAAATGGCCGTCGGAGACATCAACTCCAACTTTAATCAGCAATCATTTAGTGAAAAACAAATGGATTTTTTGCAATTATTAGAAATCTAATATTTTCAGTGTCGTGGTTACAAAGTGTGCAAACCCTTCGATTAATACTGGCATCGTAACCTCCTGACACTTATACTGCGCAGTATTCCCGTAGCACCGGGCCCAGGCTTTGACCGGGCCGCACCACAACACTCTTGGTCATTGATTTGGACACTTTATTTGGTCGTTCGAAATCTCTTTTCAGCTTCAGCTCTTTTTGCGAACGCAAACATGTTTCCCTCCGAAAAAAATCCCTGAATTTCCAGGCCTTCGTTTCCTCTCCCACTCCTTACCGAAGCCTCTGCCACACTGCTGAGTCGAAGCAGCCCCACAATGCAATTGTGATTGACAGCCGGGACTGTATTCCTGGGTATTCCGTTTCGTAGAACGTTGCTTCCACTTTGGCTTGAGATTATCAGTAGTATGCAAATGAGCAGTTAAATAGCGGGAGTGACCAGCCTCTGCTGCAGTGTTGCACATTGCCTTTAAAGCTGATGTTGGCGTTCCTGCAGCCTCTCTGATGAGCTTCTTCCCCGGACAGTCATCCATCTTAAAGGGACAGCGTCATCTAGGTGTGGGTCTGTCGGGGCCATATTTCCTTCACTTCTTGATTATGGTCTTCACTGCAGTCCGTGGTGTATTTATGACCTTCAGGATCTTTTTATAACCCTCTCCTGATTGGTGCCTTTCAACAATAACACCCCGAAGGTCTTTTGTTAGCTGCTCGTTGCTCGTGGCTGCCTCCACAAACTGACATACGCGACGAAAGGCTAACATCGAGGGCAATTCTACAGGAGGTGCTGGGTTTTATTTTGATCTAATCAGAATCACTTCAGGTATTGTCTAGGAAATTAGCTTTATAGATGACGCTTTCGGCGGGGCGTGATGGCTCCGTGGGTAGGACAGCTACCTGGAATCTCTAGTGTTGGTGGCTGCCTGTGTTTTGCGATGGTGAGTGTGGGTGCGTGTATGTGTCCTGTGCTACCTGGGACAGGCTCCAGGTCTCCGGTGCACCCCTGTCTAGGTTAAGCAGGTGGAGGTTGGATGGATGGATGGATGGATGGATGGGTGGGTGGGTGGATGACTTGCTTTAGTCATTGATTGTGTGCATTCATCAGACTAAAATGTTTCATTGTTCTTTCTCCCATTTTTTTCTTTTCTGAAATGAAACAATGTTTTTACTGTGATTATATGGGTTAATGTGTCGAATGAAAATGATTTAATGTGTTTTCATTTTGGGCCACAAGGTACTGCAGCCTGCAGACTGGGATGTGTAGATTTTTATCTCCACCATATATCTGATTTATGTTTATTGTCATGAGTGACAGGCAGATATATGTTAGCATTAAGCTGTGCTTAGTTCTCTGCGATGGCCAGGCCTCCCATCCATGAACCCTGCCTAATGCCCTGTGCATTCTGGGAGGCGCTTCCAGATTGCCCTGACCCCAACTGGATCAGCAGTTATTGAAAACTGATAAATGGCTGAATGCATTTCTCTGCCAGTAAGAGCTTCGGGTCCCTTGAAACAAAAGTACTGGGAGGTACTGCGGTAGTCAATACCCTGAAACCAGAAGCACAGGGAATGCAGAAGCATGATTACAGATGCATTAATGAGACAGAACAGAGCAGCGTAGGAAACACGCCGCGTATTTCATTACTGCGTTTCCGCTGCTCTGTGCTGGCCCTCCCTGCTCTGCCCACCCCACCTGCGTCACTTAAAGGAACAGCGACATCATGGAGTACAGGGCAGGACTGGATGCTGATGCCTTAAAAGGATTCTGACTGAGACTTTGAGGACCATCTGCTTCCAATTATGAAAATAATCACACCATCCTCCTCCATTGGGTGTATGGCAAACGATGGACAGATAGATTCCCCCTGTCTGTAGTGTCTGTAGCAGCCACTACAGTTATTTGTATTTGTGATCAAAGTATTTCCATAGGGAACGTCCACCACCTGTTTGCAGATGGATGATTTGCGTTTTTGGGTTGCATAGTTTAACGATGTATATTATTTATTATTTTCATGAAACGTGTATTAATTCATTATGTGTATTTATTCATAAATCTGGTGTGCACTGTAAAACCATATGGGTTCTAAAGAATACTATATATATATAAATATATATATATATATATATATATATATATATATAAAATTTTTTATTCAAATTATTGAGCTACAAATGCTAGTACATGTGAGCCTGGAGTCAAACTTTTGAACAGGGGAATTTCACCATGAAATAGTTTTCCTTTCATCATCATCATTAAAGAAAAACGGACAGCTTGTCGATTTTTCAAAGGCATTTAATATGCCTGTATCGCCACCTTAAGCTCTTTGCACCTTGTTCCTCCTAAGTACCAAGCTCGTGGATTTCTTAAAACTGCTCATCCTAGGACTGGAAATAGTAGCATGCACACGAAGCATTAAGGCGGTCTCACCATCGTCCATAAAGCAGTTTCGTCACACCCGGTGCTATGGACAGGAATGTGGCATCAGACGGGAGTATGGTAGCTAATTTTAGGAAGCTGACAAACAACAGGAGTGGTATTCTGTGGTAGGAAATGAAAACAATCGTTTCATTGGTATATGAAAAGGAAATGTGATATGTGTTATAGATTCCAGGGAATGATGCAGGAGTGGATCCGATTACCGGGAACTGACTCTGACGGACTGCTGCTGCCTGTTCTCATGTCGTGTTGTGTAACTGATAGCACCATAGACACCTACTCTCATATGACTGGCATCTGCATATTAACAGTATAATTGTGTGAACAGAAAGACGCTCGAAACACACAGCGCAGTACTTTTTTTGTTTTGTTTTGATGCTAACTTACTGCTAAATTGTTGTTGAACCAATAAATCGATTCCCAATAGAATATATATTTTATACAGCAGGTTATATGGTTGAACCATAAAACGTACTGTGATTGTTTCTCATACTGCGGTTGTTGCAGGGTGTGACAGAATTCGGTTTTCTTCATCAGTAACTGTAGTCATGTAAATATAACTGTTAGCTATGTGTCTCTTAGTGCAGGGTTAGTTGAGCTAATACAGGACTCCCCAAAATCCAGTCCTGGAGGGACAGAATCCAACACAGTTTGCAGATTTCCCAATTCAAACACGTTAGTCAGGTAATTTGCAGGTTTGGCATGTGTGTTTGAGCAGGAAAATCTGCAAACTGTGGCCCTCCAGGACCGGATTTGGGGAACCGATCTAAAATATATAACTTTTTTTGTTTTCTCATGGATGTTTTATTCACCTGCTCTGTCTTAAAGCAGAAGTTCAGCCTGGCTGGTGACCCCAGCAGCATTCTCTGCGACCGTTTCTATCTCCACGCCCGGATATTCACATTCTGTCAGCTTGTCACGTGCTGTGTGTCCATCCTGCTTCTGCAGTGTCCCATTATCAGAGCTCGCATCAACCATTTGCAAGCGGCTCACCTGAAACAACACGTCGTCAGCTGGGGAGGGGTGATGGTGATGGGCGGGGCCTGCTAATTTTGTTGCCACTTTGCTTGGCTTTCGGTTGGATTTTTGCTGACCACAGTTGCCACTGGCCTGGAAGTGGAAACTCGCTGTGCAAAGAGGCCCCCGATTCGGGGACTGATGCGCTGTCTTTTGTCATTAGATGGAGAGTGGGTTTATCACTAAGCAACAGAATGCGGTCACTCTGCAAAACGGTCCAAGCGTCAAGCCTATTGTTTTATTCAGAGGCTCATTATCATGGCAATAGTAATACAATTGAAAATGAAGAGTTTTGCATTACAAAAGGCTTTTGAAATGCGTTTTTTTTTATAGACATATAACATTAAGTTAGTCATGTAGCCCCAGTTTATTGAGACGGTAATAAACCAGAAGTTGCAGTTAACTAACTGACTTTGCTTACTGTTTCTTTGCTTGTAAAGATGTCTTACTTGACCTTTGACCAGCTTGTCATGCGATGTTTTAGGATTCCTATCATTGAGAACATAAAGAAGTAATTTACTGGGGAATAAAGGGTTTTTGGTCTTTTGACAACGCAGCAGGCATAAACCTCAGATAAACTGGCTTCTGTGACATCCGTGAATCCAAAATCGAAGGAGCTTGGCTACATGAAAGATTGGCATTCAAAATAAAAAAGCCACTTGTATGTTATTCCGTGTCGTCCGCCACTCCTTGCAAGTGGTGGTGCACGGGCAAACCTTGGCCCTGCCGCTCCGCCTGCTCTTTCCCCCGCCGAGAATCACATGGCAGCACACAGGACAGCCAAGTGCCCGGTGGGGGAATCATCGACCTCAGCCCTCTGGCGTCCCAGCAGTACAGTGACTGGCAGAGACACCGTGGCCGTTTTTAACTCTCCCCCTCTTGACAGAATGGTGCCAGTTTCTTCCCGCACCCACGGAGGTCCTCTTAAAAGCTGTCTTCCCCCGGCACCCACCCCCCCCCTCGCAGCTCTGACACAGCTCAGATTCAAACCGTGACCAGAGTCGCCAGAGAGGTCCGGAAAATAAATTCTCACTGCAGTGCAGTTTCTCAGTGAGTCCACATACACACCATCTACTCCCACAGCTTGCATGCATCACAATCGATAGACTTGAAGAGCAGCCAATCCCAAAGCCTTCTTTTTCAGAGGCATCCGTGGATCTTTTTGTTTTTTTTTTTAAGAGTGCATGCCCTTTGTTCTGCTAGAAATAGTTCTAGAATGCAACCCAAGGCTGTTACTGCAGTGTTCCAAAAGAGGTGGTGTTGGCTTGTTAGAACATTCTAGACCATTTTACTTAAACAGCCAGGATTCTGCCGTTGATAGTACTACAGCCGTGAATTCTGGATTTATGTTTATTTATCGTCTTTGTTTAAGCTTTTCACCCAGCAGCGCTGTTATAGTCAAATAGCAACAGTAAAAATAATATAGCAGCTGTTGCCACTGGATGTGAGAAATGTAATTTTCTTCCATGGTGTTGTATTATTATTTTTTTTAAATTTTCTTTCCTTTTTAGTGTATTACTTTGTTTGTGTGCCTGCTAGTTTATATTAATAATTCAACTATTCTACAGACAGTGAAGGTTTGACCGTAGTGATATTAGTTATAGTACTTTTGATTTATTAACAGAGGGCCTTTCTGCAAAAATGCACAATGTAACACAATATCTTACTATAAGTGTATTTTTCATAACAATCATGAAATGTATTTTCCATCAAAACATACGTTAAGGGAGATTATAAGGATCTGATAATCTGGTGCTGGCAGCCATATCTGGCTGTAATCCGTAGGTAGAGGTTTTGAGCCGTCCATCTGTGTGATTGGAGCTGTTCCTCTGTCATTTGCTCGGGTCTGTTTTTGGCAGGTCAGCTTTTCTGTGTAGCAACAAGAAATATACAGTAGTACTTTCTGGTGATTTCAGCCTACATGTCATTCCCTTAACAGTGGCTCAGTGACTCAGCAGCCAGCCCAGTGTCGGGGCAGCGGGTTCAGGTTTGAACTCGGCTCTGTCAACATGGAATCAGTAAAACTGCCCCAGTGATTTTGTTTCCGGGATAGCTCAGCATTAGTCTGTGATTCACTATGACCGAGCATGATCGAATGCCAGAATCGCATGGAGAGATTGATGATTCTGTCACCCCTCTGGATTTTTGAAATTTCATTTAACTGCGTGATGGCTGTTATATTTTCCACTTCAATTTCACAAAGTGAATTTATATAAAAGTATGTGTATTAATCCGTTTATTACAACAGCCTTTCAGCGTGCAAATTTCGCATTGCTTTTTTATGCTTAATATGTAACATTTGCATGGTATTTTTGTTTTGCAGTAAAGGCTTTATTTTCTTTTTATAGACACCTGAAGTTGTTATGTTTTTATACCAGAACAGACACTGAAATCATTGTCTTGCTTTATCACTACTTGATGAAGGGTAAAAAGCCACAATCTCCTAGGAAATACCCTCTGTATTTGTACAGGTACAAGAGGATAGGGAAAAGACATTCATAACCAAATTAGTATGGATCCACCTCTAGTATCGTAACTGACCAGCATCATTCATTATCCCCCTGGGGGGGTCAGGCACTCTGTCGATCCCCCAATTATTTGAAAACGAAATTACTAAGGCCCTGGGCTTTCATGCAGCCCCTTTGAGCCACACGTTGTGGGTTCAGTGACACTGCAGAGCCATGAGATGACTGCCTTTGCCCACACAGAACTGTCAGAAGGTACATTCATTGCAGGAGTAGTGTTCTAAGGGGAAGGTACGTTCATTGCAGGAACAGTGTTCTAAGGGGAAGGTACGTTCATTGCAGGAACAGTGATCTAAGGGGAAGGTATGTTCATTGCAGGAACAGTGATCTAAGGGGAAGGTACGTTCATTGCAGTTACAGTGTTCTAAGGGGAAGGTACGTTCATTGCAGGAACAGTGATCTAAGGGGAAGGTATGTTCATTGCAGGAACAGTGTTCTAAGGGGAAGGTACGTTCATTGCAGTTACAGTGTTCTAAGGGGAAGGTACGTTCATTGCAGGAACAGTGATCTAAGGGGAAGGTATGTTCATTGCAGGAACAGTGTTCTAAGGGGAAGGTACGTTCATTGCAGTTACAGTGATCTAAGGGGAAAGTACGTTCATTGCAGGAACAGTGATCTAAGGGGAAGGTACGTTCATTGCAGGAACAGTGATCTAAGGGGAAGGTACGTTCATTACAGGAACAGTGTTCTAAGGGGAAGGTACGTTCATTGCAGGAACAGTGATCTAAGGGGAAGGTACGTTCATTGCAGGAACAGTGTTCTAAGGGGAAGGTACGTTCATTGCAGGAACAGTGTTCTAAGGGAAGGTACGTTCATTGCAGGAACAGTGATCTAAGGGGAAGGTACGTTCATTGCAGGAACAATGTTCTAAAGGAAGGTACGTTCATTGCAGGAACAGTGATCTAAGGGGAAGGTACGTTCATTGCAGGAACAGTGATTGAAGGGGAAGGTACGTTCATTGCAGGAACAGTGCTCGAAGGGGAAGGTACGTTCATTGCAGGAACAGTGTTCTAAGGGTACGGTACGTTCATTGCAGGAACAGTGTTCTAAGGGGAATGTACGTTCATTGCAGGAACAGTGTTCTAAGGGAAGGTACGTTCATTGCAGGAACAGTGATCTAAGGGGAAGGTACGTTCATTGCAGTTACAGTGATCTAAGGGGAAGGTACGTTCATTGCAGGAACAGTGATCTAAGGGGAAGGTACGTTCATTGCAGGAACAGTGTTCGAAGGAGAAGGTACGTTCATTGCAGGAACAGTGATCTAAGGGGAAGGTACGTTCATTGCAGGAACAGTGTTCTAAGGGGAAGGTACGTTCATTGCAGGAACAGTGACCTAAGGGGAAGGTACGTTCATTGCAGGAACAGTGTTCTAAAGAGAAGGTACATTCATAGGAGCCTGTGGGTGGTAGGGTGCCAGCAGGTTGTGGTGCAGGAGCTAATTAAGAACACCATGCAAGGTAAAGGCCAGCACGGTCCAGTAGCTCCTGGCTATAAGTCAGTTTCAGCCGATGGTGGTAAACCCAGATTTTCTTTGCCTGCAACGACTAACTGCAGGAATGTGTCGCACACCCATTACCGCAGGCTTCTCACCTCTGATCGATGTTGTCGGATGAACCTGTGCACCACATCCAGACACTGGCCTGGATGTCCTGCATATGATGGATGGTCAGGAGCTCACCATCCCCTCATCTGCAGCAAAAGCTATAGATAATCATAGTCAAGGGCTTTCAGTCACTACTCCAGTTGGATGCAGTCCATGGAGTTTTTCGTACTTTGCGGTCAGTGGGACAGAGTATCCACATTACACATTAGTCAAAGTCATTACCCTGCAGCACTTTTGGTCCATCTTACTTCCTGTCTCTTGGAGTCATTGAAGGTCAGGGGCGAGGTGATTAAGGAATGTCTGTCCCACTAACCCTTGCCGACTCTGTGGTATCAACTCCTGTTCACCTCTTCAGTATCTTAGGTCACCAGGCTGGGTCCCCCTAGATCTCACAGGAACTTTAACAACTTAAACAAGAGGGTCAGGTCAGATGCGTGCCTGTGTGTACCAGGGTGTCATCAAGCGGCTTAGCACTCCATCTCCAGGCCACGTCAGTGAGGTGAACCAGGACTGCTGGAGCATTGCATAGTTTGAATGGCATGACTATGAAGCGCATCAACCCTGTCCCAACACGAATGCCATCTGTAGCTCTGAAAATGTATCTCTGTTTCTGAAACCATGTAACTGGCCAGTGTGATGCGATTAACCAAAATGACCATGTGATTTAGTCCTTGCTGATTTAGTTTATTTATGTACGGCTGCCTTAAATCCTCTGTTCCAGCTGTGCATGATATTCACTGCTAGGAGGAATGGTGGAAGTGTCCGGTAATTGTCATGCCCGTTCACCTTGTGAGGAACTCCATGCCAATGCTACATGAGCCCTGGATCTGGGCTTAACCAGAACTGAAACCACCAATTTCAATCTGTAATATACAGAATATTGATATTTGCATTTCCTCCCATGACATCTTCACACTCGACTAACAGATTCAGTCCACAGGTCGGGCTGCTCTTAATATCCAAAGTGATTCTCACTTTCGACAGTATTTCTTCTCCCTGTGGTTCCAGCAGGACTGGATCACTAACATTAGGTTGTGGCTCTACCCGGGCTAGATGTGTGATTGCTGAAATGTCTGGCGACACTCCCATTCTGATGATTGAGATAGCAGTTCAGTGTCCAGCAAAGGCCTGGCAAGCACTGGGTAGACTGGGAGGCAGAAGCGGCTGAGGTGTCCTCGTTACTCACCCAGGAAAGGCTGCAACTGGTTTTTACCATGATGCAGATTCAGACCTTGAAAAGGGAAGGCATTTTGTAATAGCTTTATATTTACTAAAATGTATCTATATCTATACCTTTGTTTTACATAGTCGCCTATATAAATTCATTTGGAAAATTCATATTCAAACAAAAATCAAGAAATGTTTAGATTTTTGATCAAGGAGATGCCTTGATGTTTTTAGCCAGACCCCTACTGCTGAACATTAAACTGTTTTCGGTCCATGAGATATGTTGATCGTTTTAATCCAGCATTTAAAACTGCATTTTATGCACATAGACCTCGTAATTCCTTAGTGATGTATTACTTGCGTCTCAGGTATCTTTATTTAGCCCGAGCGAGTTATTAGTCTCCTACTGGCTTGTTATCTTGTTATGTATTTCAGGTGTAATTCCTGGTAGTTTCCGGCTACAGAGAGCAGTCACGTTCGCGTTAGCTGTGCCCACAGAAATGAACATGTTATGCTATATCATTCTTTATGTCTTCGCTTTTCCTGTTTTGCGGCACATTTCCTTATCATGCACTATTGTTTCAGCCATGGAACACAACCCCCTTGAGACTGCCATGTTTGCTTTTTTTTTTTCTTTTTTTCTTTCAAAATGCCATCTTGTTCAGCTGTATTAAAAGGAATGAATTGAACACAGAGCTCAGTCAGTGGGCTGGGTTCATTATCAGTCATCACGGCTCTGTTGGATATGGTACCCATAGCGCTGACTGCAGTAAAGCTGTCAGGCCGACAGAGACGGATATCACATGTGCTTGCGGCGGCTGATTGGAGTAGGGGGTGCGGGGGTAAATTAGAGTCCCAGCACCTAAATAAACCCTGAAACTTCAGCCAGCCCCGGTCCCATCGGCGCTGGCCTCTTGCTTCAGGTTACATGGCTTTTCCAGAACCGGTGCTAACTTCCTGTGTAGCTTTTTTTAAACCCTTGACATAACGATCTTTGTCATCTACAGCTACATTTTCAAACAGATTTTTGTTTTTTATTCTCCGTGCCAGAGTCCTAGACGCATGATCCAGCTTTGGCGAATTTCATGGCTGCCAGGGATTAAGATGTAAGAGGTCGTCCTCTTTCCCATGACACCCTAAAATCAATACGCTCTTATGGTGACCTCTGTTCTCCTTCGTCTCTAGGGCATCCGCTGCCCCTGCTGACCTCTGCTGGAGTCTCATCAGTGTTTTATTCATCCACAATGATATATCGCTAACCTCGCCTGGATTTGATAAACAGGCTCCTGTACTGGCCTATTTTGTCATTCAATATTAAACAGGCAGGTGCATTTTTCTTTTTTTTTTCTTTTTTTTATTTAATCCTATCTGCAGAGGCCCAAAGTTGTGTATCATGCATCATTCCACAATCCCCTCCCGCCACTCCTAAAAAAACAAGATCCAGGTTACAGAAAAGCAGTGGAGATGTTTGCCGCAGGTACATGGCCAGCAAGCAGAAATCCAGTATATGAGCTGGCAGGACCGACAGCTCATATGGTAATGATCATTTGACTGGCTAATGAAGGATTTGTGTTACATAAGCACTGCGGCTTTTATTGTTTTCTTGTTTTTAGTGGAAAAGAATATGGCAGCGAGAAGTCGTTTAAAGCGCTGGAGGTTTTTCCTTTCTATCTCATCCAGCGTCGGAACATCGAGTCTGTTCTGCCGTGAGGCGTAGCCATAGTAACAGGCTGATTGTAGGAGCTGCGCACAGAGGCGTGAGGATGGTGTAGCTACAGTTGAAGGCTAACAGCAGTAGCATATTTGCAACGTTCCAGCAGATTTACCGCATTGGCTGCGTCCGCGATGCTGACCGCTTCGGTGATCGTCACGGAAATGCGGCTGCCTTATACATACTCCACTCCCACTTTGTGTTTTCATGCATGTTAGTCCAGAGGCTTTTGCACTTTTGGGTCAGTGTATTTTCCTCTTGCCTTTGCTCCGTTCCTGGCCTCTCGTCTCTTTCTGAAAAGCTAAAAGCTTCGCTGCTGCATGAATGCTCTTTCTGCTCTGCATGCCGTCTGGGGCTGCGGGAGCCTGAAGACTGAGACTGACTCGCATGCGGAGAGCAGCCCCCTGGAACAGGGCCTTTGTCAGAATGGGTCGCTGCGAGCCAGACAAAATCATGCTTTTGCCAGAAACCATGAAGTGTCTCCGCAGGTTTCCTGCTCTTCTGACTAGTGGTGATGTTAATTTCACATCTAATGGGAGATGCATAAAGAAAGCATATAGCATGAGTGTACGGTAACCCAAAGGCATGTCTTTCGTACGGGACGAAGAGCACCGTGAACGTTCCTGGGAAGCAGGATTCTTCAGTGTCAGTAAACATGACAGAGATGGACACCAGAAGATATAACATTGCCGTCGCAAAAAATTGCCTCCTCATGTCTTTGCTCATCTAAGGTCCAAAGAGGGACATTTTTTCCATTTGTAGTAGCTTGGCAAGGCACAGTCGGCAGATATCTCAGCCTTGTCCTTTAGTTTAAAATCGGAGCATGTCTATTCATCTACTGTTTGTGCCCCTCGATTTTTTTGTGAGTTCTAATGCGTGAATGATTGAGTTCAGAAAAATGCCGTCTGATCAGCACCAGCGTTCAGTGACTCATCCCGAGATCTGGAAGGATCTGAATACCAGAATATACCAGAATGTACATGATATGTGAACATCACTACCAGAAACTAAATATCAGCGACTCTATCACAAATAATAAATTGATTTGAGTTTTATATATATATAATATTAATTATATATAATATATAAATTTATATATATATATATATATATATATGTATAAATACATATTTATGTATTTATATACATGAACATACTATTTACATACATTGATATGAAGAAACTGCTTATTTATATATGGTTATACACACGTATAATATGCAATACTGTGAGACTTTCACTGGCTGTAGCACTTTTTTGGAGAGGATTTCCCCGATAAGGAGTGATTCTTACGGTAAAGGCAATGCTGTCCTGACGTGCAGATGCTCTCAGGTTTCATGACTGTTTCTCGATGAATGGCCACAATGAATGCTTACATAAGATCTTAAAATAACCTTCTTGTATTTTCTAATATGCCATTTCGCATGGATTTCGGTACAGATGGGTCCAGGTAGGTCCATGTGAGGAGATCGGTTTGGCTTAATCATTGGCCGTTACATTCTCCCGGGCGTCTGCCGTGCTCCCCTTGCAGGCACGTACCTTCCATTGCCTGTGTGGCACCAAGAGGGTGTGGCACTAATGAATACGCTTTTCTGCAGATCCAGATCCGGTCATTTTTAAAAGCCCAACACAGATACTTTGGATGAGAATTCCGCATTAAAATTCCAGTTACATAATCATCGCAGTGCCCATACATTTTGCTTACTCATCCAAATGCCCCGACATTGGGAGATGTTGGAGGATACCTAACTGAACGAGGACTAACCTGTCAGCCTCTTCAGGCTATTTTTGTTTCTGCCCGATCATGTTGTGATACTGAAGTGTTAACCAAAGCATACCATTTTCTTGGTGGCCAACCATATGCTCTCTATCACTTACAGTTAACGGTGCTTGGTGAATGATAGCCAAACACTATAGCAGGCTGCAGATTCTTCTGTTCGGGTAGTGTGCCCAGTAGATGCAAACCCTGTTATTGATTTTGTCGCATATCTCACTCCTCAAACTCCACAGGCCAGTGACGCCCAAAGCCACGATGAGTCTCTTTGTCATACACACTACACAAAGGAAATTAGTAATTGCTTGCTTCCGAATCTTTCATCCTTGTTGTGCCTGAGTCCTCGTATAAGAGGGCCACAGATTAAACTAACATTGTGTTAATGATGTTTTCCTGTTGGGTTTACAATACCACATAAATATTTACCAATTTGCTTTGCTTTTTAGGTTTGTTTTCTACACTCATATTACATAAGATGTGCATTACATAACACTTAGCACTATTTTTACTATGTATTTCATGGAAGGTCAGGTCATTTTGGCTGATTGTGGTGGATGGGTTCATTCATCTGTTGTGGATAGTGAAATCGCTCGATCCCTCGACTCAATGGGACATAGGTGATTAGAAATTCAGTTTTTTTCCCCGTGTCGCTTGTAGAACAAATAATTTGGGTCATAAAAGAGCTGCCACAGGAGTCATTTAAGTGAGATTCTCTTCCCAGTGGTCTTTCCAAAAGCATTTGGCAAGAAACCTACTGTAATTTTGATGAGCGTATACATGGATGTTTTCTCAATTGTGTGTATAACGTGAAGTCATATAGCATTTTTCTCTTGTCATTCTAATTATCGCTAATTTCCCTTCACACTTGCGCAGCTCGCTAGCTAGGCAGACTGTGCAGTGCAGAGTTGAAGAATGAATGTGGCAACCACAGTGTCTTGGAATAAAAACCACAGTCATAACTCAGGAGGGTCTGTCTCCCCCTTGTAGTCCTGAAGACCACAGTCATGACTCAGGAGGGTCTGTCTCCCCCTTGTAGTCCTGAAGACCACAGTCATGACTCAGGAGTGTCTGTCTCCCTCTGAAACAAAAGGGACTTCACTCCCATAAGACTCTTTCATTCCCATCTATTGTGGTCATTAAATTTACCTTCCCGACACACAGCAAACAGGTGTATTGGATATGATACAAATTACAGTCAGAGGAGAGGAGATTGTAACAGGTTCATAATTATCACTTATATCATGTATACATATCTCCTCACTGCTATTTAGTTACGCTGCAATTTCTTCTTTCACTGGCAGTTACTGTAGTCATAAAGTATTCCTCTGTCTCCTCCCTGCTTCCCTCCGGGCTGCAGTGGTAGATGCTGCTGATCAGCACAGCCTACACTGAGCTGCTAGGGGAGTCAGCATGATCAGTGTGACACAGCTTTAAAGAGATTATCTATGTTAATAATATGATGATAATATATGAGATTAATCTCTGTAATGTATCTGCTGTTCCAGGTGCTTCCCCTTAAATTCTAAGTGAACAACAAGGGTATTATATTACAATAGTTGCTCATGACGATGATAACATAAAACAGTGTATCCTCCGGCTTCAACAACTTTGATTCATAAGTCCATTTGGTGAAGATTTGAAAAGAACCCTCACAAATCAAGTGACTTTGCTGAAAGTAATTTCCCTGCATCGCTCCGAAATCCTGCACCCAGGAGAGTCATTTATATATAGCTGTCAGCTCTGTTTGCATGCAGGGGTTGTACCAAGATTACTCCAGTAAGGTCTGCACTAGGGCTAAATTGCAGTACCAGTCAAAAGTTTGGACAAACCAAGACGCCTACAAAGGAGAGTGACAGTGTTGCATCACATGACCTGGCTACCTGACCTAAACACAACAAAGATGGTTTTGGAGGAGTCTGACCGGAGAGTAAAGGAAAGCAACCAATGAGAGCTCAGCTTCTTCAGGACAGCTGGAAACGCATCCCAGGAGGTCACCTCATGAAACTGGCGTAGAGCAGACAGTAGGGTCAGCCAGTCCCTGGGGCAAATGGGGTTAAGGGCCTTGCTCAGGGGCCCAATGGTGGGATCACTCTGCCGACACAGGGATTTGAACCAGTAACCTTCTGAGTCCCGACCCACATATCTGCCCTCCAAAAATGTATTTTTTTTTGTTTAATACTTTTTTGGTAAGTGCAAAATCTATCTATCTATCTATCTATCTATCTATCTATCTATCTATCTATCTATCTATCTATCTATCTATCTATCTATCTATCTATCTATCTTATTCTGTTGTGTTGATGTCTTTATCACTATTCTAAAATGTAGTCAATATTACGGATAAACCTTTCTATGGGTAGGTGTGTCCAAACTGTTGACTGGTACTATATATACCACCTAAATGTTCTATCTTTACATTCAAGATGGAGCTTTTAGACTGAGATTTCTCTCAGTCATGTGTACAAATGCACGGGTCACATATGAAGCAGTTCATATTTACTAATATTGGTGTTACACATCTTTGCCATTTTCCTACTTGACCCAGGACAAAAGTCATTCAGTCTTGAAAAAATAGTTTAATTAAAAAATGGTGACATGTTTGGGGACAGTTAAATATGTGCCAGTCACGATAATGAAGATAATGATCATAATAATTACTAGCAAATTAATTGCTCTGTGGGCTCACATCAGGACAATCAAAAATATGTAACGGCCTTCATGGCGCGCGGGGCATGGCTTACGCACAACTAAGAGCCTTTCACTTCGTCGCTAATGAAGGAAAATACTGAGCAAATAACGCTGCTATAATTTGCCACGGTCTTGTACTAAAATAGCCGCTTTCCAGTTCTAGGAGGCCTATCAAAGCTTAATTAATTGGAGCAGCGATTGGCGCTGCACTTAGATGTGCTCTGACTCTGCGCTGGGACTCCGGGCTTTTGCGTCAGACTCGCTCATACTTAGTAATCGGCATTGTCTTCCGGCGATGAAACAGCGCATCGTGATGAACGGGCTCTATTTAAAGACCTGGACAGCAAGCCTCTGCATTCTGGCCTCTCCATGCCACTCACGTGTGCAGGTGTGCGAATGCGCTCATAGATCCGCTATAACCGCTACCGAAACGTCATACATAATGCTTTCCACTTCACGAAGTGGGATGGGAATGAGGCTCCCTTCGTCTCTTGCCCTCAGTCTGTCCTGAGGAGCAGAAGAAGGCAGATCCTGGTCTGGGCCGCGTGACGGGCCCTGGCGCAGAGCGGAGTGCCATTTTCCTGGAGCCCGGTCCACTCCCCTGGGGGAGGGGACAGGAGGGGGGAGGGCCTGAGGCTGCGTATTGTGGATGCCATGGGAACAGACCTGCATGGGTGGGCGGGGGGCTGCATGGACAGAGCCCTGTCCCCGTGTCCTCAGGGACTTGTACAGGCCCCTCGGTGGGTCCTGTAATCCCAGAGGCTGTGCAACAAGGTCCGAGCAGGGAGGCGTTGTGCTGCTTCTGGTGCTAACAAAGCACCCCGCCGGTAACGAGGCGGTCCGGCTCTGCTTCTTGCTAATTAGTGTTCCGAGCATTAGCTGCTACTGAGCGGCGCGAAGCACATTTATAACGTAAATAAATAAATAAGAACTAACGGCACTTAGCGCCCTCGCGGAGTGGGCGTTCTATTAAAGTGTCACAGGAACGATCCAGATAATTTGTTTTTCGGTCGCTACCCACAAAGTCAAATGAAGGACATGGAAAGACTGTATGATCTAAGTAGGCTCGGGCGGTTATACGTTAATATAGTATACCACGGTATTTTGGATATTCCACGGTATTTAAGTTAATCGTAATATTTCGTGGGGATGCACTCCCCACCCTGCCCGATAAATTTTATTAGCAAGACGCAATAATACCAGAAGAACGCTGCTTTCGAAAATACCGTCAAAATGCTATATAACACTGTGTAATGTCTGGACACTGTAATGGTATGAAAAATTAGATACTGCCAAAGCCTGGAGGTACAACACTGGACACTAGTATTTCAGTATATATGGCTGCCTGTCAATTTATACTATATATACAGAGCTCTCTGTCTTTATTTACAGTGTATTCTTAGGGTTTTTTTATAATAATATAAATATTTTAATGTAAGTAATTCAAACTCTGGCTGTTTCCAGCATGAGCTGTGAGGAACAGCAGGTTCATAGCCTGATCGACAGGAAGGACAGAAACATGGTCTGGAACAGAGGGAGCTGGGGATCTTTGGGGATCGTTTGGGATCGTTTGGGATGGCTCGGCACTCCGGTATGGCAAACGTGTCTGGCTCTATCGGCAGACCCTACCACTGCTGAAGACACAACCTCTAAAGAGCTGGGGCCAAAGTATGAGGGACAATGGGGTTTAAGATGAGTCAGATTTGTGTAATTCCATCTGTAACTCCTCGTTTACTGCCTTCTGCCATATCTGGTCATGATCTGATCTTTTCTGTCACAGCCCCCCCCCCCCCCCCCCCCCCAGTTACCATTACTCAAAAAACATTGCGTAATTTACTTCTTTATCTGATATTCCACTCTCACTGTGTACATAAGGCAAAGCCTCTCAGTTGGGGGCTCCCTGGGCTATCGGGGGATCCCTGACCTATTGGGCGATCCCTGACCTATTAGGGGATCCCTAACCTATTGGGGCTCCTTGACCTATTGGGGGATCCCTGACCTATTGGGGGTTCCCTGCCACCTGAGGGATCCCTGACTTATTGGGGGCTCCCTGACCACCTGGGGGATCCCTGACCTATTGGGCAATCCCTGACCTATTAGGGCATCCCTAACCTATTGGGGGATCCTTAACGTATTGGGGGCTCCTTGACCTATTGGGGGATCCCTAACCTATTGGGGATCCTTAACCTATTGGGGGCTCCTTGACCTATTGGGGTATCCCTGACCTATTGGGGGATCCTTAACTTATTGGGGGCTCCTTGACCTATTGGGGGATCCCTGACCTATTGGGGGATCCTTAACTTATTGGGGGCTCCTTGACCTATTGGGGGATCCCTGACCTATTGGGGGTTCCCTGGCCACCTGGGGGATCCCTGACTTATTGGGGGCTCCCTGACCACCTGGGGGATCCCTGACCTATTGGGGGGTCCCTGACCTATTGGGGGATCCCTGACCACCTCGGTGCTCCCAGACCACCTGGGGGATCCCTGACCTATTGGGGGCCCCTAATGCACCTACCCACCAGGTTGTCATTATCATCACATGCAGCAATGTATATTTTCTGTGTCAGCATGCATCTTATCTATCTCTTTAAGGACTGAAGTTGCACTCCAGTCAGTAGGTATCACATGGTGTGACTGGGGCTCAGACTGGTTGAGATTTGTGAAGCTGACGCTGCTGCCTACAGAGTGGACTAAAGCTAGTTGTTAATGAGTCACGGCTTGAGGCAGCAGATCTGACATTACCTTTCTTTTCCCAACAAATCTGCAGAAGGGCGTGCTTCAGCATGGGTTAGGCCACCCTGAGGCGCTGCTCGGTGTACACCACCTACTGGAGTGCGGCTCTATTTTCACTCCAGAGGGAAAGTCCTGGGCCATCTGTACACGCCATTGTTTCCTCGTGTTTTGCTTGTATTTTCTGATCCTGTGTACAGGGATTATTGAGATCCTAGCCAATGACTTACACTGGGTTTAGTCTGCATGCATGAAAGCATATTGACCCTGAGCCCATAGTGCCATAGTGAGAAATAGGTTAATTAACACTGTACATTAACACAAAGCCTATTTTATGATAAAACGTTGAATATCTAGTGTAATTTATTGAACAATGTACTGAAAGTGAAAGACATTTATCCACCGTAAAGCTGAAATATCGTAACACAGACCATCACAACCCGGGGAGCGTCTGTACATGTGTGTATGATATATTTAAATTATTACACAGACAGCACGTGTTTGCATAACTAATGTATAGGTGTGTGTGTGTGTGTGTGTGTGTGTGTGTGTGTGTGTAAAAGCATAAGAAATTTTTCACCTTTTCTTTTATCAAGCATTTGGCAAGAGAAGCTTGAGGAGTAAATAAACTGTTTATTTAAAGCTCTTTCTCTTTTTTAGGGGGTGTGGGCTGATCTAAAGGTGTCAAGTGTTCCCTCTTTTTATTGCGTTTGCTTTTTGTAACGTTTGCGATGTTGCATCTTGCATAATGCAGCAGGGATTTGGCTGGTATCTGCCACTTTAACTCTTGAATCAAATCTATGTGCGGGGCTGTTATGGTAAATAACAGGCATTTAGCTCAATCAGATACTCAGCGGGGTTAATGTGTCCGGTGACGTGTCACCGAGGGTCAGCAGGGTCATTTTCATTATATTTAATTGTTTTTGATTAGGATAGTATTTGCAGGCTGGCCCAACTTCATGCTAGTGTGTCAAACGGGGGAATTTCGAAAAATTGGAAACAGAGGGCCAAATTTTTTCTCTTAGATTGCACTCTGGAGGGTGTTATGGTCCTTTTCCAGCTTTTGTGCAGAAGGTCCTGGCACAAAAATAACAGTTCTGGCCGGGCCTTAACACCCAACCTGTGGTCTCACCCACGTGCGCCTATTAATCCTGGAATGGTAGCTTGTCTGTCGCCCAGCCTGGCATTCTTCAGGGTCCCTCTGTGGACGCCAGCGTCCCTGTGTAGCAGCTCCTCTCACCAGATGTGCCGGTTAGACATTCAGACATGCACTCATTTGCATCTCGGCCGGAGGCTGCCATTGCTGCTAAGCAACGCGTGGGACGGCCAGTTCTGAAGGTGGTGTCCAAACTCCACCTGACACTTGGCGGTGGATGATAAAAAATGAAATATGCACCAGAATTAATTACATTGCAGTGCATAACAGTCGGAGATTTGTTTAATTATTTTTTTTGCCCACATGACGAGAGGCTGGATTTGCAGTCGTTATGTGCACAGCTCAGTGCCTGTCTGCGGCAGTGATGAGAAACGCTCCCAGACACATCTAGCATATAGCGGACCGGATGATACTATTTTCGTTATTTTATAGCAAGGTTGTATTTCGGAGCAGAGCGTTAGATTCCACCGTTGCTTGATGAAGTTCCTGCTCACCGAAACCTAGAAACGGCTGAATTGGTGAATCAGGAATTCTCTGAAACAAACTCTCCATCGATCGCACCATCCTCCTGTAGCGCTGGAGAGCCTTTTGATCGTTTGCCTGAGAAATGATGGACGGACATTTTGTTGCAGGGGGACTATATTGCACTTAAGAGTGACTGTGTGAATCTGCATTTTGCAGGCCAACCCACCGCCGATCCTGGTCAGTGCAGACTCCTTGGATGCAGGACCTTATGTGAGTATCAAGCACCCCTCTCTCTTCTCTTTGTGCTTCATATCATATTTCAGTCAGTTTAGTTGATAAAAAAACACCAAAAAGTCTACTGCTTGGTCATTTATACATGTCACTCTCACACAGGAACCATCAGACCAGTACCAACCTTGTGTTTTTTTTTTTTTAATCAGATTTATGGATTATTTACAATATCAATAGAAAAATATTATTAATAGAATGAACTGATTTATTTATTCTGGTGTCTTGATCTCTCTCAGGTAAATGGAAGTGATGGGATGTATAAGTATGAGGAGATCATTCTAGAAAGGGTAAGTAGCCTTCTGACGTTACTCCTGCCACTTCCACTGCAAATGCGATTAAACTTTTTTTTTTTTTTATGCTAAAAACCATTTTGAGGACGCATGTTTTTACCACTTAACTGTATTTAAAGTAATGTATCCAACGATTACAGAAGGGAAATAAAAAGTGAATGTTCTTATGGAAGTAAATTGCTGCATTGTCTTATTCGTAATTTAACGTGTATGACGTGATTTCCTTACGATTGGATATTTTCCCATGTGTTTAGTTATGGCCACTAGATGGCGATGAAGCACTCCGTTTTTAGCGTATTACATAGATTGATATGTACGTGTTGCAGCCCACCGATGAGACAGTGAGAGATTCTTGGGCAGGCTTTGGCTGTTCTGCAGAACTGTGTGTTAAGATCAGTCATAGACAGGTCTGCCCTGAAGCGACTATGACTAAGAAGAGCTTCAGGGGCAGCTTCACACTTAATCTCAAGGGAAACTTCTCGATCTTCCACCCTAGAGGAATATAGCTATGTGAATGCAAGGGCCTAACCACCGGGGATACGGTGGGGGCACATACTCCCCGGTATTATTATGTTATGTCCCCTGTCCCTCTAATATCAAACTCTCCTATGCCGTTTGTGTGTACGCCCCATAGAACTTACTCTTTCTTCAATTTCTTCAAATCTTAAATGTGGAAGATAAGCACTCAGCCGCTAAATCCCACTCTGAACGACGTGTTAGCATGTGGCATTTGCTGGCTAATCCGTGTGGATTTGTTCCGATCCAGAGTGACATGCAGGAACTTCCAAGATTTCCTCTGCTTTCCTCTGATGTGGTCAGAGCTCATTAATGAAAAAAAATAATAATTAAGCCCTATCTGTCTTTCTGTTGTTTTCTCCCAGGCCTTTGCTCTTCTTGGCTGGTTCCTTCTGATTTTAGTCGATACTCACACGCTCACACACTCATGGTGCACTCTCGCCTTCGTGAAATCACCGCGGCTGCATTTCCGATGTTTGTTCCTGCCAAGTGTATGCTACTGTATGCGAAATCAAATGACTATTATGTGAATTATTTGAATAATAGTTTATGTAAGTTGGCAAATAAAAAGAATTACAATAACAAGCTTTTCATTTTCATCAAACAGTGCCATTTTCCTATTGAGGTTTACTGCGATTTCATATTATACAATATACTGTTACCTCATATCCTATGTACAGGATGCTGTGGAATACCAAACCTTCACCGTGTTCTGATCTGCTGACATAGATGGGCAACGGCTATTTTTTTTCTTCTGTTATCGCTATTCAGTCCGGCTGTATTTTCGCAAAGTGGCACAAGGTGCTACGTACTGAGGCTTGAGCTGCAAAGGCTCCTCAAGCTGGGCACTGACCCACCAACATCACACCAGAACAGGGATCGGCGGTCCTGACCCTGGAGTGACGGTACCCGGCAGGTTTTCCACACTATCTGACAAGTTACTTATCTGCATGAGATCAGGTGTGGCTCCTCACAGACCAGGTACAACCTGCTGGATGTCGACATTCCAGGATCAGGATTCTCTACCCCTCCCCCCAGAAAATGGCTTTGTATGTCTCACAAAAACAAGTATTTCATCCACAGAAGCCGCATCAATGTCCCAAAGCACTTTACGCTGTTTTACAGGTGTTTTCTATAAAAATAAAAACACAGGAAAAAAACACAAAATAGCCATATTGGGAAAACTAAAAATTATTTCTTGACCCCCCCCCCAGGCAATCTATTATTATTATTATTATTATTGATATTATCATGAGAGCAGCACACATGGTGTACGGCTGAGAAGGGGCCCATGCAGATTTCAGTGTCACAGTGTATGCCACCCCCCGTATCCATTTCCTGTTCTAACCCTTCAATACACCCCCCTCACAGGGTAACTCCGGCCTCGGATTCAGCATCGCTGGTGGGATCGACAACCCTCACATTCCCGACGACCCCGGGATCTTTATCACGAAGATTATTCCGGGTGGAGCGGCTGCCATGGACGGCAGGCTGGGGTATGTGGTCGTGCCCCCACGCCACTCCTCAGAGGCCCAACCCAGAACTCACTGTCACAGCTTCGTCGGATTCCCGAGTCCGTCCTACTAGACAATTAACCCCCTCTATGTTCTCACAATGGATTTTTTTTTGTGGTTAAGAGTGTAGGACGACAGTGCATGAAGTAAGACACTGATGTAGTCTGCTGGCCGGCTTTCTGCCCCCTCCCTTCTGGGTTCAGTGTCCCTTCTGCATGCTCAGCATTTCAAAAATCCATATTACGGGCAGTGAGATCATCTCCTCACTGCGTTAGACGTTGTCACGCCTGTACCCGGGCATTCACTGGAAGATCAGCCTAGCCGCCTCATGCTGCCTTCCATTTACCCCAGAGGCCGGAAGCCGGAGCTGGGACTGACGTCATGCCCGAGTTAACCGCATTCCAGTATAGCAAGTTGGAAAGCCATTAAGCAAGACCAGGGACCTGTTTCAAAAAGCAGGATTTCTTGCTTAGCTGGATAACCTGTCGGATTTAAGGTGCCCCAGTTTAAATGACATTTATCTTCATTCACTTACATTTAGCCCAGACTATCTCAAATCCGATAATTATCCGGCTAAGCAAGAAATCCTGCTTTCAGAAATGGGTCCCAGTTCTAGCTCAGTTAATTATTAGCTACGGTTAGCAATATCAGTTGATAACACAATGACGCGGTATTTTGTGCGTAAAAACACTGTAGCAACACGTCCACAGATAGCAGTGGGACAGTATTGTGTGCATGACCGATTTAATGAGCTACAAATAAGACAAAAGTGCTAATAAACAGTATTTAACTACAGCTGTAGCTTCAATTGATAAAGTGTGCAGCCATCTTGAATTCTGAGGTCGGGATTGTGTCAATTCCTCCGACTTGCAGAGTAAGAATTCCGACTTCAGGAGTCACTCCGGCATTATGCCTGTTCAGCTCCTTGACAGCTGTATGTTTGCAATGTGCTATTTGCCTCACTTGTACGTCGCTTTGGACAAAAGCATAAGGCAATATGTCTCCTCCATCTTTCCCATTATCAGGGTGAATGACTGTGTCCTGCGGGTGAACGAGGTGGATGTGTCTGAGGTGGTGCACAGCCAGGCGGTGGAGGCGCTGAAGGAGGCAGGGCCTGTGGTGAGGCTGCTGGTACGGAGGCGCCAGGCACCACCCGAAAGCATCCTGGAGGTCAACTTGCTGAAGGGTCCTAAGGGTGAGGCTGGCGCATTGCCTGCTGAACACATCACTGCTTTCACGTGACCTGTATTTGTCCCACATCACATGACCTTATCTCAGTGTTTCCCAATCCAGACCTGGTGGCCACAAAGACAGTGTATGTTTTTGCTCCCTTCCAGTTTCCGCGAGCAAAAGGGGAGGGAGCAAAAATGGGGACTGTCTGGCAGGGAGCTGGGAGGGAGCAAAAATGTGGACTGTCTGGCAGGGAGCTGGGAGGGAGCAAAAATGTGGACTGTCTGGCAGGGAGCTGGGAGGGAGCAAAAATGTGGACTGTCTGGCAGGGAGCTGGGAGGGAGCAAAAATGTGGACTGTCTGGCAGGGAGCTGGGAGGGAGCAAAAATGTGGACCGTCTATGGGTCCTCAAGGGCCTTATCTACTTCTCTGCCGCCAGGACTGGGCTTCAGCATCGCAGGGGGAATAGGCAACCAACACATCCCCGGAGACAACAGCATCTACATCACCAAGATCATCGACGGCGGGGCTGCCCAAAAGGATGGCCGACTGCAGACGGGAGATCGCCTCCTAGCGGTGAGCTGAGCTCCGCCTCCCCGCTGACAGGCACCGCAGACGGAGAGGACCCCACATGTCCCGTCATCTGCAAGGCGCCGTTTATGCAGAGTGTGCAGGACAGCAGAGAGATGAGCTAGCAGTAAGAGAGAAAAAGTACAGCCATGCACGTCTGCCAAGAGTATTGTTAATCAACTCAGAAAAATGTATCTCTGTAGGGTGTAAAGCATATTTGAGGCATCTGAGAAAAACATACTGAGCAGTGGTTTCAGTAAACGTGCCGCATAAATAGAAATCGCACAAAGCTGATTTAGTAGAGTTGGCAGAGATTTGTTTATGGTTTTGTTAGTGTTGTACGAGATTTTTTCCTCCAAATAATGAATTTGGATGTTGCAGTCAACACATCAAAACAGCATACACTAAGCTTGCCCTTAATAACCATTCGGGTATGAATAAAATGTCATTTTAAAAACGTGCACGCATCATTTTGGGGTCAGCTATGGATAAAATATTAAAAATGTTTATCATTTTGAGATTTTTGCAAAGGGCTTTTGCAGTACAATGTATATATTGAATATTAATGCATCTTGCGTATTTTAATATCATGGCCTTAATTATGTCTCCATGAAATTGGAAGAAGTGTAATCAACCTAAATAATGACATAATACGAAATATAATAATGATAATTGTTCTTACAATGTCTCTCGTAATTAAGAAGTTTAAAACTCGCCTGAAAAGATGGTGCAGGGCTGTCATTTTGGGGGGACATTATCTTAAGGCTGCAATTATTTCTTGTATTGGGTACAAGCTGCTTAAGACAATTATTGACAATAGGAAGGTAGCTTCAAAAGCAGTAAACTCATTTTCAGTCACGGGGCAAACAGTACTAATGTCGCCGGCAGCTTTGAGAAATGCGACTGTAATTACCTTCATTTGTCGCAATCTCGCGGGCTTCGCTTCAGAACACAGGAGAGCGCGTGACCCGCAATTATCCGCGCGACTACCAGCTTCGCTCCCCTGTTAGTGTGCGCCATGCAGTCACGTGATCACGGCGTGTCCTCGTTTTTTTTTTCTGTTCGCTCAGTCATATTTTCCGAAAGTATCGGAAGGCGTCGGAGTGTTTAAAGTGCGGACCCTCTGCAGCGCCCTTAGCACGCCGCATACACCCCGTACCGCCGCCAGTCGTCGGCTGTGGGAAAGCACTGTGCGCGATGCCAGCGGCTTTGATCAGACGTGCGTCTGTATAAACCTGCCATTATAGTTCGATTGCAGTGAACCGGTGTGGATTCATTGCAGTATTGTTCAGATGGGAAGTAATTCAGCTTGCTCCAGTAAAAGCAGCTCGAGACAGCCCAGCTTTACCCAAACCATTAACCAGAGTTGTAACTGGGGATTTTTTTTTTTGTGGTAGATTATGCCGGAATGGAAATGGTTAACACTCAGTACGGTGTTTAATCACACATCTTACACGGACAGGTCAACAACATTAACCTTCAGGATGTGCGCCATGAGGAGGCAGTGGCAGCACTGAAGAACACCTCCGACATGGTCTACCTGAAAGTCGCCAAGCCGGGACCTGTGCACATCAACGACATGTACGCCCCCCCGGACTACTCCAGCAGTACGTATCAACCCACGATGGCCGGCTCACACGGGGTCACACGCTCATACTCGTGCCACACATTTCCACACAACCACGTTACGCAAGCACACGCGCATTGCACCCATGAATGCAGTAGTGCACAGCCAGGAATGCACACTGAGGCACTGTCTGTCTGAGGCACTGCCTGTCTGAGGCACTGCCTGTCTCTGTCACGCCTTCTCGCCTTGCAGTTTTGTTTGCTGGCTGCCCCCGGAGAGTCCGTAACTTCAGGATCAGCATCAGAACGGTTTTATTATCTCTGAGATAATTGCTCGTGATTGCAGACTCCACAGTACACAGTCACACAGATGGTACACGGTACCACGTACAGCGATTTCTATATGAAAATAGGTATAACGTATGAAGATGATAAGTTAATGGATGGATATGAAAATCCACTAGTGAAAAACATACAAATTAAACGAATAAAAAATTGCACGAAAAAGGTCAATAAATAGACAAGGTAGGTGGTATTGCACTCTGCACAGCCCTGAGTGATTTACCTCAGAGTGCCCAGAGCACCCCCTAGCCTGTAGCCCAGGGCCCTGCGCACACAGCATCTCACTGCCGTTCGCTGTTTTAATCTTGCCTCCTTTCCCCCTACTGGCCTCGCCCTCCCTGCAGCCTTTCCCGCCATGGTCGATAACCACGTCAGCCACAGCCCCAGTATGGGCTACATGGGCGGCATGGAGCCCAAGCCTGTGTACCAGCAGCCCCCCCAGATCACGCCGTCCCGCTACTCCCCAGTGCCGCGGCACATGCTTGGGGATGAGGACTTCACCAGGTGAGTCGCCCTCGATCGTGACTTCCCGCCCTGCAGGTCTTGCCGACGGAGCGGGCGGCGCTGTGTTCCATGCCGCAGCCCATTACGCTGATTAGCTGCTTCGCTGTATCAGCTGCTTCGGGCCTCGTGCTGCTTTTGGAAACTTAGCTGTGAGTCTGGCCTGCCCTGCATTTCCAGCTGCCTGAGGTCAGAGAGAACGTGGGGGAGGGAGATGCGGATCAGGGCCTGTTCGCCTGCTGCTTCAGGAGTCCCACGCCAGCCTGCCGTAGGTCCAGCCCTCTTGGCGGGCTTGGTAACTCTGTGCACGGTGCCGTCCGCAAACTGCCACGGGGCTCACAGGAGCGCTGCTCAGACAGCCGGCTCTGGAAATGTTACGTACTCAGTATTTAGTCTTTTGGAATTTTATGGAATACATTTTTATGGCATTTTGTAGACATTTCACGTAGGCTTTTGGGGGTAACAGCTCATTCCACTCCCCATACATGTACAGCAGGCTCCCGTATCTGAGACGAAATTAAATTAAATGAAAGGTTTCTGTGTTTGCCACTTGCACAAATACAAGTACAGGTCCGTTAGAATGCTTCTTTTTCTCTCAAGCAGGGGAAACACACACACACTCACATACACATATATACAGTTAATAGCTAAGCTTGGGGTCTCAGTGCTGAGGTTTGGGTTACTTTCATTTCACAGGTTGTTCCTAATAACAATAAAAAAAATACTACTACTACTACTACTACTAATAATAATAATAAATAGCCTGGGGGTAATAACCACACGTGTGAGATGTTCCCATGTGACACACACGCGCCAAACCTCGTATTCCTCAGGCTCCTCTGCTTTCTGGTGCTCGTGTTAAGGTCAGCGACCTCAGACACTTCCAGTGTGCCGGGTTTCAGGCCTGTTGTCACCGGCACTGAGGGTGGTGTGGTCCTTGTGTGAGATCCGCCCGTGTCACGCCCAGTTAGCTAGCTAACTAACTGCTCAAAGGTGGAAAGTTCAGGTCCAGAAAGTACAAATCCAGACCATTGTTTTGTTTCAGCCAACCAGTCGAGTATAAAGAGTCACAGTCACGGAGTATTTAACTGGTTGGTTGGAACAAAACAATGGTCTGGATTTCTACTCTCTGGACCTGAACTCTCCACCTCTGCTGCTGTTTCACCAAAATCAAAGGCTTAAGACAGAAAAGCAGCTGGAAAATCAGCGGCATGGCCTGTGAAAATGCGAGAAAGTGCTGAAATGAATTTACACGTTATATCTACACTGCTGCACACTGCGTTTGTTGCTGTCTTGGCTACATGTGAATCCACAGGCAACACCGTTGAATATAATATGGACGCGCATCTGGAGTTATCATCATCTGGAAATATGCCCATTTTTACATGCTGTGTGTGCGTGTAGTGTGTGTGGATGTACTTATCCATGCCTTTGTGTGTCTATAGAAATGTGATCCTTATATTCCGGGTCCAAGCCGAAAAGGAATCCTATGTACAGTTCTGCCTTTTAAATGAATCCTAGACTGGAGAGACTCTGTTTTATCGTAGCGTCCGCAGAGCAGTATAGGCAGGCGTCCTGCACTGGTGCGATGGTAAATCTCGGTCACAGTGTCATTACTTTACTGTGAGTTTTAATCCTAACAGTGATTACCAGTGCACGTGACTGTGATGCATACAGGTGCGATTAATGCCCTCAAACAAGATAGAATCCATCATGGATTCTATGCACTGAGCATTCAGAGAGAGAACCACCAACCCCAACCCCCCCCCCCCACCCCTTTCAGTAACTGTTAGACTGTTGTCATGGCAACAGATTCCTGGCCTCAGGACATGACTCTGCAAATGGAGATGGGGGCGGGGTGGGTATGTGTCATTGCTTTGCAGCAGCCCAGCGAAACCCAAAGGCATTGTGGTTAGAGAACAGAACCAACCGCGAGAGGTATTGGATCCCCGGCCGAGTGCTTTTATACACTGTGCACCCGGGTGTAATATCAGGCAGGCCCTAATTGCTTTAGTCAGAAGTATGTGAACTGAAAAAGAGCACGGCGTCGTTCCATTCTAGATTACCATGAGAAAGAGTGTCTATAGCACACTTATATGTTTGTTTACATGCAGCAGTTCGTAGTGTGTGCTGGTGTGCGTTGTGCCTGACCCAGAATCCCATTAGCGCTGAATGCAGCGCGCGGCCGTACATGCTCCATGCCCGGGGCCATACATGCGCGCGGACGTAGGCACGGTCAGAGCCGCAAGGACAGCAGAGAGGAATGCCACATGTGCTTGCCAGCGGCACAGTCACTCAGCTGTGTTTTCCTGTGCCCATGCGACTTACTGCTGCCATTGATATTTTGGACAGCTGCCTGCTTCCCTGATTTATCCCAAGATGGAGGCCGCTTAGGGGGCGATAACACGCACATGCTGTTCAGCGCGTCCCCCTCCCCTTTCTCTATCTCACACACACACTGACGCACACACACACACGTTTGTAATCATATCTGTGTGGGGACTCTCCATTCATTTCTATGGGGAAAAGTCTAATCCCAACAACCTTGACCCCTACCCAGCCCTAACTTTTGATATTTTAGTGTGTTTGGTCGCAGTTACAGATTTTTATTAAATTAAGTTTCCCCTTGTGGGGACTGAAAAAACAGTCCCCACAATGTCAAAATAACAGGTTCTTATCACATTGTGGGAACATCTGATCCCCACGATGTAATATATGCATGACCACACAGACATCCACACATCCTGGCGCTGGTTCTGACGCCCGGACGTCAGGCAGCACAGCTTTATATTCAAAGCACCCTTTCTCGTTGGCCAGAGCCACAGACAGTCTGACTGTAAACACCAGAACGTGGCTGTTTCACACACAGCAATGGCGACAGATGATTCCGGCATGCCCCCTGCCACGCAGAAACTTGACAAATGAGTCAGAGTGTCATGGGGCTCTAATCCCCCCCCCCCCCCCCCCCCCCCCACACCTGCACATCTCGCTCTGCCTCATTTTGGGAGCGGGCTCCTGTCTCCATCTGACATGAGGGGGCGCTCCTGAGCGACCTCCCCTCCTTGCCATCACACTTGGTTCCGTAAAGTGGAGTCACTGTGCAAACCGAGAATTCAAAGCCAAAGAGATGATAATTTCATTGACATTTACTTATGCAGCAGGCACTTTAGTACAAAGCGACGTCCAGGTGAGGATCAGAGAGCAGGAACAGCCAGTGTCCCGAGTAACTGGGGTTAAGGGCCCGACTGTGACATCACTACGGCAACCACTTTGACCAATTTGAACAGGCGACCTTCCAAGAGAGTGCAAACCCGCAGTGCCACACATCACCCCGAGTGTTTGGTCTTGTTCTCCCCGAGCTCCGGGTTACTGCCGCCCAGCTTTCATCGCAGGAAATTTCGCTCTGCCTGGATTGCTCTTCTCTGTTCTTGGCAAATTCTTGAAATGACTAAACTGCTCGTCCTACAGCTCTATTCGCTGTTAGTTCCAGGTTTGTCTGACATTGTGTCCATTGTCACATGCAGCGTTTCACCAAATCAGAGATCAGTATATGTTTTGTTTTTTATTGATGCAATTGTCCAGCAGCTATTCATGAAAGGCTACGTGGGATTTTTGCTGTGCTGCTATATTATTGCTGTGTTATCTTTTTATGGAAAAGAACAAACTACTTTTGCTATAACAAAAAAAAAAAGATTTGGCATGATGTAAAATGTGAGAATTTCAATAGTAAGATGAACAAACATAGCACATTCCCCACTGAACTGTAAAGACAGGCATCATAGTTTAAGCTTGCTACAGTCTGCATACTTTATGGAAAGTTTGCTTCTGAGCAGAAAGTGAAACGGCTGGTGATAAGACCAGGCTTTTCAGACTCAGAAGGGAACATTTTAGACCACACTTACATAACCAATCAAATATATTTTAAACAAAAATTGCTTGAAGAATCCCAGCAGCCTTTGAAGCCTCACATCAGCTGCTCTTGGCATCCCATGCCTGCCCCATGTCCACCTCTATCACCCATTTATGATGTCACAGCAGGCGGGGCCAGCAGCTTGGTGCCACTCCCTCTAGCAGATCCCAAGACAAAGCTATCGTCCCAGGGATCACACGAGCATTCCCATATGCAAAGAAAAACATTGCCCCCAACAAGATTAGCCATTAACACGGAGGAGGGCTGCCCTTTGCTGCCTCTGTGCTTACATTCTTAGCCACTGAGAGAATCAACATGCCAGTGCGGTGGGCAAATTAAAGAATAACATGGTGGTGTGTCAAACCCAGGCTGAAAGAACAAAGAGCAAAATGCCTTACAGGATCCTTGCATTTCTTACCCTCTTGTACTTTGCAGAGAAGTAACTGTGCGGAAGGGTGCAGCTGTTTTACCCAGGAAGGACGTGTTAATAAGGAGCCCGGGAAGTAGGGCACAGCAGAACGCCTGGGTATTAGTGATTAAACGCTGGTTTTGCCCAGTTTAATGTTAGTTTGTTGTAAGTGGCTGAAATAGCACCATCTGTCACCTGAGTGGAACGGGGACATTTTGCTGGACGGCTGTCAGCTGAAGCGTATCCCTGGGAGTGTAGGGCGTAAGGGTCACTTCCCCGGAGTGTTCTCCTGTTACATTGTTTTCCCGACAGATGCCGTCATCCCGGGCTGGTTTACACAGCACATGGCCTCTCGCTTTGGTCCTCGGTAGAGCCAGACCATTTATGGGGAGTCGCTCAGGTCACATATCACCCCTGTGTAGATACGTCCCTGATGGGGTTACGGTTTGCACAAGAGCTGAGCTTCCCCAGGGATGTGGACATGCTGGCGCTAAGTGTGTCCTGCCCCTTTCCAGTCCGAGCCTCCACGAGCGCAGTCACGTGACCGGAATGGGGCAGCCATTCCGCCTGCGTGGCACGGATTACCCAGAAATCTTAGCTGCGTCTGCTGCAGCACAGGGCAGAAAACACTCCCACGACACCATAACAGCCAGAGGAACAAATCAATACTGAAAGGCGAGGCTATTAACTATTTACTTGCGAGGAGACGGGCTGCATGTGAAGTGCCACTTTCCCATCAGACACCTGCCAGTGTTTACATCCCTGGGGCAGGTCACAGATAAGGCCGAGCTTCTTCTCTACGTCAGCAGGAGGCAGTAACCATGTCTTAGATAATGACTGGGGAGCTTTTTCTGGAAGGTCTAACTGGTCGCCGTGACGATCCCCAGGGATCACATATGATCTCCAATAGAAACGTACACAAACCAGACAAATGCTCACATTCGCACACAAACCTACACTGGACTGTATCCATGGCTTCTCTGGCACAAGAAGCTGTTGCGTAAATTTCATATTTATATGTGTGTATCATCTATCCGAGTTTCAGCTGCTTATCCAGCAGAGGGTCTTGTGTATCTGTTATAACATATCATAGAAGGTAATTAGTAGGCATGGAGGCTGTGTAGGTGGTCCTGTTGGCTCAATGCAGCGGGATTTCATGCCCTTTGTTGTCTGGGACAGGCTCCAGGGCCTTCCCCATGACCTTGAAGATAAACGGATAAGCAGCTATGAAATGTCATCGGAAAAATAGCCGGTTACAGAAAGGCTTACAATGAAAGCTTGTATCAGGGTTCTTTGATAACACAAGCCAAGTAAGTGTATGTGAAGTTACATAGTCTAAGGAAAATAAACAAAATCATAATGTTACAAAAACACCAGTCCAGCAGAGGGAGCAGGAGCCTGGGGAAGTGGGGCCTGGGGGAGCAGGGGTCTGGGGAAGCGGGGTCTGGGGGAGCAGGGCCTGGGGGAACAGGGGTCTAGGGGAGCGGAGCCTGGGGGAGCAGGGGCCTGGGGGAACAGGGGTCTAGGGGAGCGGGGCCTGGGGGAGCAGGGGTCTGGGGAAGCGGGGTCTGGGGGAGCAGGGCCTGGGGGAACAGGGGTCTAGGGGAGCGGAGCCTGGGGGAGCAGGGGCCTGGGGGAACAGGGGTCTAGGGGAGCGGGGCCTGGGGGAGCAGGGGTCTGGGGATGCGGGGCCTGGGGGAGCAGGGGTCTGGGGAAGCGGGGTCTGGGGGAGCAGGGCCTGGGGGAACAGGGGTCTAGGGGAGCGGAGCCTGGGGGAGCAGGGGCCTGGGGGAACAGGGGTCTAGGGGATGCGGGGCCTGGGGGAGCAGGGGTCTGGGGATGCGGGGCCTGGGGGAGCAGGGGCCTGGGGGAGCAGGGGTCTGGGGATGCGGGGCCTGGGGGAGCAGGGGTCTGGGGAAGCGGGGTCTGGGGGAGCGGGGCCTGGGGGAACAGGGGTCTGGGGAACCGGGGCCTGGGGGAGCAGGGGCCTGGGGGAGCGGGGCCTGGGGGAGCGGGGGTCTGGGGGAACAGGGGTCTAGGGGAGCGGAGCCTGGGGGAGCAGGGGTCTGGGGAACCGGGGCCTGGGGGAGCGGGGGTCTAGGGGAGCAGGGGTCTAGGGAAGCGGGGCCTGGGGGAGCAGGGGTCTGGGGATGCGGGGCCTGGGGGAGCGGGGCCTGGGGGAACAGGGGTCTAGGGGAGCGGAGCCTGGGGGAGCAGGGGCCTGGGGGAGCGGGGCCTGGGGGAGCGGGGCCTGGGGGAACAGGGGTCTGGGGAAGCGGGGCCTGGGGGAGCAGGGGTCTGGGGGAGCGGGGGTCTGGGGGAACAGGGGTCTGGGGAAGCGGGGCCTGGGGGAGCAGGGGTCTGGGGAACCGGGGCCTGGGGGAGCGGGGCCTGGGGGAACAGGGGTCTAGGGGAGCGGGGCCTGGGGGAGCAGGGGTCTAGGGGAGCGGAGCCTGGGGGAGCAGGGGTCTGGGGAACCGGGGCCTGGGGGAGCGGGGCCTGGGGGAGCAGGGGTCCGGGGGAGCGGGGCCTGGGGGAGCAGGGGTCTGGGGGAGCAGGGGTCCGGGGGAGCGGGGCCTGGGGGAGCAGGGGTCTGGGGGAGCGGGGCCTGGGGGAACAGGGGTCTAGGGGAGCGGAGCCTGGGGGAGCAGGGGTCCGGGGGAGCGGGGCCTGGGGGAGCAGGGGTCTGGGGGAACAGGGGTCTAGGGGAGCGGAGCCTGGGGGAGCAGGGGTCTGGTGGAACAGGGGTCTGGGGGAGCGGGGCCTGGGGGAACGGGGGCCTGGGGGAGCGGGGGTCTGGGGGAACAGGGGTCTGGGGAAGCGGGGCCTGGGGGAGCAGGGGTCTGGGGAAGCGGGGCCTTGGGGAGCAGGGGTCTGGGGGAACAGGGGTCCAGGGGAGCGGAGCCTGGGGGAACAGGGGCCTGGGGGAGCGGGGCCTGGGGGAGCAGGGGTCTGGGGAAGCGGGGCCTGGGGGAGCAGGGGTCTGGGGGAACAGGGGTCTAGGGGAGCGGAGCCTGGGGGAGCAGGGGTCTGGGGAACCGGGGCCTGGGGGAGCGGGGGTCTGGGGGAACAGGGGCCTGGGGGAGCGGGGCCTGGGGGAGCAGGGGTCTGGGGAAGCGGGGCCTGGGGGAGCAGGGGTCTGGGGGAACAGGGGTCTAGGGGAGCGGGGCCTGGGGGAGCAGGGGTCCGGGGGGAGCGGGGCCTGGGGGAGCAGGGGTCTGGGGGAGCAGGGGTCCGGGGGAGCGGGGCCTGGGGGAGCAGGGGTCTGGGGGAGCGGGGCCTGGGGGAACAGGGGTCTAGGGGAGCGGAGCCTGGGGGAGCAGGGGTCTGGGGGAGCGGGGCCTGGGGGAACAGGGGTCTGGGGAAGCGGGGCCTGGGGGAACAGGGGTCTAGGGGAGCGGAGCCTGGGGGAGCAGGGGTCCGGGGGAGCGGGGCCTGGGGGAACAGGGGTCCGGGGGAGCGGGGCCTGGGGGAGCGGGGAGCAGGGGTCCGGGGGGAGCGGGGCCTGGGGGAACAGGGGCCCGGGGGAACAGGGGCCTGGGGGAACAGGGGCCTGGGGGAACAGGGGTCTGGGGAAGCGGGGCCTGGGGGAGCGGGGCCTGGGGGAGCAGGGGCCTGGGGGAACAGGGGCCTGGGGATGCGGGGCCTGGGGGGAGCAGGGGTCTGGGGAAGCGGGGCCTGGGGGAGCAGGGGTCTGGGGGAGCAGGGGTCCGGGGGAGCGGGGCCTGGGGGAACAGGGGCCTGGGGGAACAGGGGCCTGGGGATGCGGGGCCTGGGGGAGCAGGGGTCTGGGGAAGCGGGGCCTGGGGGAGCAGGGGTCTGGGGGAGCAGGGGTCCGGGGGAGCGGGGCCTGGGGGAACAGGGGTCTGGGGGAGTAGGGGTCCCGGGGGAGCGGGGCCTGGGGGAACAGGGGTCTAGGGGAGCGGGGCCTGGGGGAACAGGGGCCTGGGGGAACAGGGGCCTGGGGAAGCGGGGCCTGGGGGAGCGGGGCCTGGGGGAACAGGGGTCTGGGGGAGCAGGGGTCCGGGGGAGCGGGGCCTGGGGGAACAGGGGGTCTAGGGGAGCGGGGCCTGGGGGAACAGGGGCCTGGGGGAACAGGGGCCTGGGGAAGCGGGGCCTGGGGGAGCGGGGGCCTGGGGGAGCAGGGGTCTGGGGAAGCGGGGCCTGGGGGAGCGGGGCCTGGGGGAACAGGGGTCTGGGGGAGCAGGGGTCCGGGGGAGCGGGGCCTGGGGGAACAGGGGTCTAGGGGAGCGGGGCCTGGGGGAACAGGGGCCTGGGGGAACAGGGGCCTGGGGATGCGGGGCCTGGGGGAGCAGGGGTCTGGGGAAGCGGGGCCTGGGGGAGCGGGGGTCTGGGGGAGCAGGGGTCTAGGGGAACAGGGGTCTGGGGAACCGGGGCCTGGGGGAGCAGGGGTCTGGGGGAGCAGGGGTCTGGGGGAGCAGGGGTCTGGGGGAGCAGGGGTCTGGGGGAGCGGGGCCTGGGGGAGCAGGGGTCTGGGGAACCGGGGCCTGGGGGAGCGGAGCCTGAGGGAGCAGGGGCCTGGGGGAACAGGGGTCTGGGGAACCGGGGCCTGGGGGAGCGGAGCCTGAGGGAGCAGGGGCCTGGGGGAACAGGGGTCTAGGGGAGCGGGGCCTGGGGGAGCAGGGGCCTGGGGGAGCGGGGCCTTGGGGAGCAGGGGTCTGGGGGAGCAGGGGCCTTGGGGAGCAGGGGTCTGGGGGAGCGGGGCCTTGGGGAGCAGGGGTCTGGGGGAACAGGGGTCTGGGGGAGCAGGGGTCTGAGGGAGCAGGGGTCTGGGGGAGCGGGGGTCTGGGGGAACAGGGGTCTGGGGGAGCGGGGGTCTGGGGGAACAGGGGTCTGGGGGAGCAGGGGTCTGGGGGAGCAGGGGCCTGGGGGAACAGGGGTCTGGGGGAGCAGGGGTCTGAGGGAGCAGGGGTCTGGGGGAGCAGGGGTCTGGGGAACCGGGGCCTGGGGGAGCAGGGGTCTGGGGGAGCAGGGGTCTGAGGGAGCAGGGGTCTGGGGGAGCGGGGGTCTGGGGGAACGGGGGTCTGGGGGAGCAGGGGTCTGGGGGAGCAGGGGCCTGGGGGAACAGGGGTCTGGGGGAGCGGGGGTCTGGGGGAACGGGGGTCTGGGGGAGCAGGGGTCTGGGGGAGCAGGGGCCTGGGGGAACAGGGGTCTGGGGGAGCAGGGGTCTGGGGGAACAGGGGCCTGGGGGAACAGGGGCCTGGGGAAGCGAGGCCTGGGGAAGTGGGGCCTGGGGGAGCGGGGGTCTGGGGGAGCAGGGGTCTGGGGGAGCGGGGGTCTGGGGGAACAGGGGTCTGGGGGAGCAGGGGCCTGGGGGAACAGGGGTCTGGGGGAGCAGGGGTCTGAGGGAGCAGGGGTCTGGGGGAGCAGGGGCCTGGGGAACCGGGGCCTGGGGAAGTGGGGCCTGGGGGAGCGGGGGATCTGTGCTGCCACAGGGCATCTGCTGCCGGACGACAACTGTGCTGTTGGAGGGCGTCTGTGCATATGGGAGTCGTTCTCCACGCTGGAACATGCCATGTAGATAGATGCGTGGTGGATATGATGTGTGCAGAAAGCCACAGAATGTATTCATCCAGTACTTAATGTTCAATATTTTTCCTAAGGTTAGTCATTGAATTGAAGCTGTTGTGTAGCTCCTGCTTCAGTACTGTTCACACCTGTACCTGGGCATTCACTGGGAGCTCAGCCTAGCTTCACTAATACCTAGTTGACTCCTTGAGAGCATGATTCTAATATGCTATTTGCCTCACATGTCCAAAACATTGCACTAAAACGTCTGCGTAATATGTGAAATGCAAATGTGAATGTGTAACAGTCACAATGGGGTAATAGTGCATGTTCATGCACGGAGGCGTGTAGAGAGCTACTGCAGTAATTTGCAGGGAAGGGATGGGGCCTGCGTGCAGGGCGGGGGCGGTCCGGCTAACGTGGGGCCCTGATCTGGCACAGACACAGCCGTCCTCTGGCTGAAGGGCCACAGCAGGTGAGAGCGAGACCCAGCAGAGTCCGAGGTGGGGATCAGACCAGCTGACAGCAGCGTCGGCTCCATGAAAATGCACAGCAGCTGCATAATGCCTGTATGCTGATGTCAGATTCATATATTTCATCGCCTTCAGTTTGAATATTTCCTTTATTATGCCTATATGGAAATATTTGCTACTTTATAGATTTGGTGAAATTGAAGGTGGTTTGTTTTTAGAAAAGAAGAGACCCTTTCAGCTACATTTATTCCGCAATGCAGCTGGGATCCGCTCCTCGTAGGAGCCGTCGGCTTCAGCTTCCGCTTCCCATCCCCCAGGCAGGAATATCCTATATCCCATTAGATATATACTGTAGATAATGTTCAGTTCATCTAACACATCTGTACTTACAGTACATTAAGATTTTCTAACAGACTTTTAATATTTGCTTGAAAATGTAACTAATATTCAAACGCGCGACCCTGTCCTGTATAGGCATTTAGAATACGGATGGATAATATAACTGGTACTATTATATTCAGAAAGTTTCTCAGTGGGTAGCAGCTCTGCCTCACACCTCCATGGCTGTGTGTGTGTGTTTGTGTATGTGAGTGAGTGTGTGTGTGTGTGTGTGCAGTTATATGATTAGCCATAAATTGTCTGCAGTGTGTGATTCTGTGATTCTGCCCTGTGATAGACTGACTAACATCAGATCCCTGACCCTGTGCTGCCTGGGGTAGGATAAGTAGCTGGAAGACTGATTGTGTAAAATGTGTGCATTGCTTGTTTGGGACACTCGTATGTTCCTGTGGCTGTGTACTCGCTTTCCAGCCGCCGTGCTGCACACTGACCTTGTGCACGGCATGCTGAAACTCTGCACAGCACATTGACACTGTGTACAGCACATTGACACTGTACCACACACTGACACTGTATACAATACACTGACACTCTGTACTACACACTGAAACTCTGTGCTGCACACTGACGATGTGTACAGCACATTGACACTGTACCACACACTGACACTGTATACAATACACTGACACTCTGTACTACACACTGACACTCTGTGCAGGACATTGACAAACTGTACTACACACTGACACTCTATGCTGCACACTGACGACGTGTACAGCACATTGACTCTGCCTCTTCCTCCCACAGGGAGCCGCGGAAGATTGTGCTGCACAAGGGCTCCACAGGCCTGGGCTTTAACATCGTGGGCGGCGAGGACGGCGAGGGCATCTTCGTCTCCTTCATTCTGGCAGGAGGCCCTGCCGACCTGAGCGGGGAGCTGAGGAGAGGAGACCGGATCCTGTCTGTGAGTAACAACACCTCCTACAGCTCGAAGCTCCTTTTACACACTTATTGAATTATGCGTATGTCTGCCATGTACATGAACATATGCTATACAAACATCTAAGGCGTATGTATATATATATATATAAAAAGTATTGTATTTTGTTTGGTTACTTATGGTTAAGGTTAGGGCTGGGTGGGGGTTAAGGTTTTCATAGTTGGGATTAGAGTTTTTCCATAGAAATGGAAATGGACGGTCCCCACAAAGATATGATTACGAATGTATGTGTGTGTGTGTGTGTGTGTGTGTGTGTGTGTGTGTGTGTATCCCCTGCTTAGTCCCCTCTGGGATACCCTGCAGTATTTATGTAGCTGTATGGATGAAACTTAGCAAAATAAAAACAGAGCAGAATATTCTTCTGCCATGTCAGCCATTTCACTAACTTTTATTTATCTTGTAATTAAAAGTACAGCTTTCAGTCAATCTACACTGTAAAATAGCACATTAAAGTGCAAGCGATGCGCCAGCCAATCAAAGGAGGGGGCCACAGGTGCTGAAGGTTGCCTTGCTCTCTCAGGTGAACGGCGTGAATCTACGGAACGCCACACACGAACAGGCCGCAGCCGCGCTGAAGCGGGCTGGACAGACCGTCACCATCATTGCTCAGTTCCGACCAGAAGGTAGGACGCCAAGAGGACGAGCATCACGATTTTCACTGTTACTAACTGATTGGTTGTAAAAGTATATCCTTCCTGACTATGCTATACTGCTGATTAATGATGACTTGTAAAACAATTTACTGTAAAAACACAACTATGTTATTATGGATAATTCTCTACTATATATTTTAATTCCTGTTTAAAAACCAATTGGGAAAAGATTCAAATAAATGCTAAATATGGTTATAATATTGAAGGTAAATGGGACCTGATTTATGAATACTATACCAGTCAATGGTAAAAGTGAAAGTACAGTTTATAAATCGGATTACAGGCTGCTGACAGCTTTCCCTTTAAGGCAGGTAGCTCTCCGAATTTCCTTTTTATCTGTGGACGGTTTTCCTATTCAAATGAGCGTCCGCAGCGCCGCCGCTGATTGGCTGATTCCTGAATGGATCCCCGCGAGAGCAACTCTCCTTTTTTTAACAAACCGGTTTTTCGGACTTTTGTGTGTCGCCGCAATCCCACAGCGGGAGGTGGGGGTGGTAGTGGTGCTGCTGTTTGATGGAGGGTGGGGGGCATTTTTTTTTATAATTCCCCTGCGAGTTTGCACGTCAACAGATAGTCGCTAAGCAGGAGAAAAGAGGACGCCGGTAGGAGAGCGAGCGGGTGGGGCGGCGGCGTCCGCGGAGCGAGTGGGAGCGGGAGAGGAAAGAAGGACCCTTTTTCAAACTGCTGGGGGATGGGGGTGTGTGTACCTGACCGAGGCGCCTGGGCTGCTCTTCGGGCCCACATGATCGGATAGATAACAGAGGGCTGCGATTTGCAGCATAAAGCAGACATCGGCCGGAGATCGCAAAGCGCCCTGCTTTGGGACTCACTGTTCTGGGCTATAATCTGAGGACGAGGCTCCGATGAGCGCCTCGCCCGCCAGCCTCCCGGGTTATTAGCCGTCTCGTCGGGTTTCTGCCGCTGGCCGAGGACTTATCAGTTCAGCGACCGCGCTATTGGTAAGATGCACTTTCCTACCACAAAAAGCAGATAAATAGTTTTTAGTATTTTTTCTATATGTGACATAAGACGCGGTTAAAGTAAAATCTTGCTAACCCACGTACAGCATTATCGCATTCAACTAGCTAGGTGAAGTTAAACTAGTTCGCAAACTAGTTATGGAGTAGTGAATCGGGATTGTTTTGCGAGGCTACGGCAGACGAGAGTCGATCGCATTTATCCGACGATCCTATTCAATGAAGCGAGTTTCACTTTTTTTTTTAGCTTGAGTCACGATAACTGCATGCAGCTGTTGGTGAAGAAACAGCGTGTCCTGCCTAATTTTTTTTGCTTATACTGGTTGGTACAAGTCAGGGCAGTGGGAACTTATTGTTAAACTTTTTTCTTAGTCAAATGAGGGATCCTGTGACGTACTGAAAATCCTGGTGTGTATGCAGTATGTCTGATTGGGCGGATTGGTAACTGTGTTCTGTATTTGGCAAAGATTTTGGTAATAATTTAGCCTCAGGTTAAAACGAGGATCTAATATTATATTTAGTGTGACACCCCCCCCCCAGACTGGGTTTTCCCCATAGAAATGCCAGTCAGGTTATAATAACCATATGCGTCACTGTAACCTTTGAACACTCATTGTAACAGCATTCATCTGCGACCGCCTTGTTCCTGGAGTGCGACAGCACACTTTCTCTGTGCTTTCTGCTTTGGAAGCTTTTCCTTCAAGTAGTAGCCAGTGCCAGGGAGCAATGCATGGAACACACATTATTCAGGTTTGCAATGATCTTAGAAAGCCATCGATACCCAGTTTATCACCAAACTTACAGTAATATGTGTTATCTCTCAATATTAATTATTAAGGTAGCATAGTGGCCGACCTTGTGGTTCGTTTTCTGTTGAATCCACTGCCACACATTCGGTGTTGTAAATGATTAATTTGTGTGTTTTGGATGGACGCTCGGAGGTCCGATATTAACCTTCTGACGTTGAACTTGAATGATTTTCCTTGGTGGAAAGGTTCGTTAGCAAGGCTCGAAGGTTAGTGGCGTCCATTAGGAGCAGAACAACGTCGGATATGGTGAAGGCGAGTGTTTAGTTAAAGATTTGTGTGTGGATATGAGAAAAATGCGGAAACGTGCGCTGTGTGTCACAACATGTCCTCCGCTGTGCCGGTAACTGAGACCGACCACCACTCTGAGGAGATTCCGGCAAACGAACAAGTCGGTAAGTTTGGTTCTAGAGCAAAGTACTGAATGAATGTGAGTGGGGGAGGGTGTTCTCCTTCCACTCTGTAATGTAAATTTAAAGTCAGGGGTCTTTTTTAACGCTTGAGGGCAAGGTTACCCCCCCTGCTCCCCACCTCCCATTTCTGGCTCCATTTAATGTGCAAATGCTTCTTGAACTACTTGAACCTTGTCGTGAAAGTGTGTGTTCAGCTTCCCGGTTTGTTTTGCCTGTACTGGAGCTCTGCTATCTGTGTGTCTAATGCAGCTGAACCAAATCGTTTACGTTCCTGATCTGGGCAACTAACCCTTATTGACTATTTATGGTATAAATGGATTGTTTCGTGAATTTGCAGAATAGTCTAGTAGTACATAGAATAGGTCATGGAATGTGTCCCGTTTTTTTTGGGAAAATGTGCATTTCAGCAAAACCTGATCTTAAATTAGTGGTGACTTCCAGCAATTAGGCTATCGGTATTTATCACGGCTCTCTAGTAGGGAAAGTAGGCGGAGGCTGGCTGGCTGCTTGTTGGTGTTTTACGGTTTATTTATTTCAGGCTGACCTGTAGTTGCTCTGTTTCTTGTTGCTGTTTTCCCACTAGTGTGAGGAGTAGAGTAGGATTGCGGCCAACCCCCAACTGTGACCAGGGACTTGAGTGGTGTGTATTAGTTGTAAGGTGGCATGTAGGTGTGATAGAAAAGCACAAATCTTGCGAAATTCCTTGGGCAAAAACAAAAGTACAGCACAATGTGTGTGCAGGTTTTGTTTTGCAATGTGTAAATCAAACCAGGGAAAATATTTTAGACACCAAGCTGCCAGCCATGTAGGATTTTAGAATTTGAATTATGGAATTTAGTGATCGATTGTCATTGACACACCACAGTACACAACAATGAAATGTGGCCTCTGCATTTAACCCATATGTGACAATGTGACATAGCAGGGGGCAGCTAATTCAGCACCCGGGGAGCAGTGCTTGGGGGAAGTACCTTGCTCAGGGTACCTCAGTGGTGCCTTGCTGGTCAGGGATTCAAACCTGCAATCTTTAGATTGCAAGAGGTATTTTTTAAGACTTATGCCCCTGTCGCGGTTCTGTTGTACTGTTCACTGAGAGTTTGCCGGTCTGATGAGAGATCTTTTAACCGCATCTTAGTTCTACCAGACTCAACATTGTAATGTCCATTCATGTAATGAAACACAACAACCCAAGTGGAAGGAGCTTGTGTTGCCATTTGACACAAAAAATACATCGAATACACGAAGTCACTAAAAACCCAGGAATGGCCACAATAAAGTTAGCTTCTACCCTGTTGCGTTGTGTTCTTTCTATGTTTTGTTAACATGTTTGTAGAGTTCAGCTGAAATTACGTCACCACAGTCAGAAAATGTTTGTTGAGGGAGTTGTCAGGGCATGACACTTGGCTCCGCCTGGCTTCGCGGTGATCGTGTGCCACGATCTGAGTTAGTGTTGAAGGACATGGGCGGGCTTGTCGACTGAAGATTGCTGGTTCAGATCCTAGCATGTAGCAATCCCCTAGTACTCAGCCAGTATCTGAGTTGCTTCCTTAAAACTGTACAGATGTATAAATAGATAGAAAACAGGTAATGCTTTGTATTATATTGTGAGGCACTGCACCAGGAAGTCCACTGCTTATCCTTTTGGAGACTGTGTTCACTCCCCCTTGGTTCCCCTTTCTTTGTGTCTCCAAGCACCTTCTCATGATGATGTAGCGGTTAGCAATGCAGCCTCACGCCTCCGTAGTTGGTTTGATTCTTGGCATCTCTATATATTGCCCACCTTTTGTGCTCGTCTGAGTGAGCGGGCTGAAGACTGTTGGTCATTATGGATCCTGTTTCCGTAGCTGTTCACAGCAGTGAGATTTGATGTCCATACTAAGATAAATGGCATTGCCTGCTCATATTATTACGGTGGTGCTCTCTGTGAAGAGTATGACATTGAAACATAAGTGACTGAAAGTTAACATCACCGCCAAGCCGATGAAATAAAATTAATGAGGTTGAGGAGCATCTTGGCAAGGTGCGGAATGACCTGTTTTTCAGTCACTGAGCTGACGGCGTCCTCTTTATGGGTTATTAAAATTCACCGGTGCCGCCGTTTGGGGATCAGGGACGACTTGTTGCATGTCATTCTCGCCCTGTCCAGTTTGCAAGAAAGGACCAGCCCTCAACGTGATGGTAAATGTAATTAACTAGTGGATCACAACGGCGCTTTTATTACCTTCATCGTACCAGCAATCTTCAGTCTCCAGAAGGCGCTGTGTCTACCTGCCAGAGTTAAAAACCTGTAATGGCGCCCCGTGCTGTTCTGGGGGGATTTTCGTGTCGGGCAGCTTTCGCCATGTGCCATTAACAGTCCGTTTGTGCTTTTAGAATGTTAAAAATTTATTTTGCCCATCTGTCTTGTAGTCACTGAATATGCACCTTTTATTCTGTGTGACTACCCCCCTCCCCCCACCTTCCTTGCCTCATTTGTGTGGTTGCTTTGCCTCAGTGGCCCTGTGTGTGTAATTTATTTCCCACAGCCCTTGCTGTTGCCCTGGTTTCAAGCAGGTGGTGTCAGATTACCTTACCTTAGCGAGCTGGCCAACTGTACTTTAAGCGTCTTTATGACTCCGGAAACCGTCGTCACAGGAGGCTGGTCTGCACACATTGTTTTCATTGCTTTCAGCGTTTAAGTGCCTGCCATGGGTTCGACTAGCCTGTCCTGTTACAATCCGAGCGTTTCTTACAGCAGATTACCTCTTGCTTCTTCTTAGTCAATCTTATTTTATGGTTCAGAAGAAATGTAGTAGCTTTGTGATATCATTTTGAATCTTCAGATTAATGGATACACTGCAAATATCCCATGCTTGTAGCGAATTAAATGTTTTTCCCCTTGATGAAAGAAAACAGCATTCACACTGTAACTAAACTGCATTACAAAGAATGTGTTTATTTACATTTGCTTTACAACTTCCCACATTATGATTGTTTTGTTCTACATTTGGTGTTTTGTCCTTGATGCAAATTCAGAAATGTTGCCTGGCATTTTTGGTGTGCAGTGCTTATTTGGGGGGGTGGTTTAATAGTTCCTGGTATAGTATAGCTTTGGGGTTTGTTACCTGCTCTTCTGGTTAGTGGTGACGCTGTAGGATAGAAAAAGTGTTCCTAATCAAAGAAAGATTGTTTAACAAGCGAGTTCTTTGCACAGCGTAATATCTTTTGACGTAACTTCCTAATGGAAAATCCCCAAAGACAGTATGCATGTTAGGATCAGTTTTGCTGCGGATATTTGATGACCCTCCATCTGTTTGCTCAAGCAGAACAAATGATTAGATGTAGCCAGGTGCTTATATGAGCCTGCTATGCACAGGATAGGCAACCACAGAATATGAAAAAATGGTGGGGGGGCATGTTTGGCAGACGTGTATCACATCGACCCTCTCTGTCTGTCTGTCTGTCCCTGCAGAGTACAGTCGCTTCGAATCCAAGATCCACGACCTGAGGGAGCAGATGATGAACAGCAGCATGAGCTCGGGGTCGGGCTCCCTGCGCACCAGCGAGAAGCGTTCCCTCTATGTCAGGTATGCTTTGGCTCTCTGCTCCCTGACCCACCCTGTGCCCCCCCCCCCCCCCCCCCCGAGCCGCCAAAAGGGCTGCTGAGGCCTGGGCTTCGCTTTATTGTGCAGTTAGTGCTAGGCCTGTGGAATGCTTACTGTGCAGTCAGTGCTAGGCCTGTGGAATGCTTACTGTGCAGTCAGTGCTAGGCCTGTGGAATGCTTACTGTGCAGTCAGTGCTAGGCCTATGCTGAGGCCCGGGATACGCTTACTGTGCAGGCAGTGCTAGGCCTGTGGAATGCTTACTGTGCAGGCAGTGCTAGGCTTATGCTGAGGCCCGGGATACGCTTACTGTGCAGGCAGTGCTAGGTCTGTGGAATGCTTACTGTGCAGTCAGTGCATAGGCCTGTGCTGAGGCCTGGGCTACGCTTACTGTGCAGTCAGTGCTAGGCCTGTGCTGAGGCCTGGGCTACGCTTACTGTGCAGTTAGTGCTAGGCCTGTGCTGAGGCCTGGGCTTCACTTTACTGTGCAGTCAGTGCTAGGCCTGTGGAATGCTTACTGTGTAGTCAGTGCTAGGCCTATGCTGAGGCCTGGGCTGTGCTTACTGTGCAGTCAGTGCTAAGCCTATGCTGAGGCCTGGGCTGTGCTTACTGTGCAGTCAGTGCTAAGCCTATGCTGAGGCCTGGGCTATGCTTACTGTGCAGTCAGTGCTAGGCCTGTGGGAGGCTTACTGTGCAGTCAGTGCTAGGCCTGTGCTGAGGCCTGGGCTGCGCTTACTGTGTAGTCAGTGCTAGGCCTGTGGAAGGCTTACAGTAGGGCTGCATATCATGACATTGTGATTATTTGGCACATACTCAATAATCACCAGGGCAATGGATGACGGTTTTAAACATTTGTCCAAATGCCGGTTTTTTGGTACTGTATGGACGTTGTCTAACGTGTGATCTAAACCCCTGGTGATTATTCCGCACGCACCATAAAAATGTGATTATATCGCAATGTGATGTCCTGCAGCACTACTCTGCAGTCAGTGCTAGTATGGCTTACAGGGGCTGTAGGATGAAGTGTATTGAATAAAGTGAACGATGGGAGCAAAGCACAGTCCTGCTAGCCTGCTTTCCTTGGATTTGTGTCCCACCATTGCCAAATGACCAAGCAATTCCTAACTCTGCCAGGTGTAATGCAGATGGTTTTCTGAGAGCAGATTCGCTTTCAACAGGATGAAGGGCTGTTATACTGGCAGCTGACGTTGGTGGTGGCAGAGAAATTGAGAATGTTCATGAATGAAATGCCTTCATTTTGCAAAACTGCTTTTGGTGTTTTTGCCGACTTTGAAGTTCACTTCTGAGATGCTTTAAAGTGCTGCTACAAAATAAATGTGAACGTATTTACATGGGATGATTGAAACAGTGGCACATTCAAGAAGTAAAATTATCATGACACACTGGAATTAACAAAAAGCATTATTTGTGGCCCCTGTAACTCTGTCCAGAGCGTTGGATGGATGTTTTCAGTCAATGAAATTTTAATTTAAATTCTAAAAATTTAAAATATAGTTGCAAACCCTAAAAAAAAAAGGCTTAAACTGACATGTTTGGGAGTGAAATACCCATTTTGTGAAGTCTGCCAGCCCTCTTTCACCTTTATTAAAATGCACAAGGTCCAGCCAGATTAAGGAAATATGCTTTAGACATATAGATCTGCTCAGGTTAAATAATCAGTCTTTCTGTGAGGAGCTGTTCTTGCTTTCTGCTGCATGAGATTGCTGTAGTGTCCTTGGGGGCCCAGGAGAGAGCCAATGGTGTAATTGGGAGGCATGTCTAGTAGGACTGGGACCACTTATCGATTTTACATGCATTATCAATAAGTAACAGCATTAAACGTTTTGTGCAGTATCCTGTTATCCGAGAGCTCCGGTCTCAGTTTAACTTAATAGACACGTCCACAGTGTATGTGCTGCTGGTGTAAATGGGCTATAAAATGCCTTCGAAGTGTATTTTGATATGTCTGGGAACCAGAAAAGGATCTATTTGCAAACAGTGTCAGTTGAGTTTTCCCTTTTCAGACAACATAGACTTGAGGAATAGTTTGAAAAGATGACACCCTTCCATCCTTGTGAGCGAAACAGATCCATCAGTGTGAGTGACACTATCTTAGGGGAAAGGTCAGCTCATTTCGAGCTAAAGATGTAAAAATATTGTCGATGCTGTAATGGTTAATTTGCCCATTAAGAAGGTGGTGAAATTATTCACAGCATTTAGCCTCAGGCTGTCGTGCTCGAGCCAAAGATGTACTGCCGAAAATACTGAGTGAAAGACTAGCAAATATGATCTCAACTTGTTAAATAAAATGATTGTGAATTGTATGATATACGGGGCGGCATGGTGGTGCAGTGGTTAGCACTGTTGCCTCACACCTCTGGGACCCGGGTTCGAGTCTCCACCTGGGTCACATGTGTGTGGAGTTTGTATGTTCTCCCCATATCGTTGTGGGGTTTCCTCCGGGTACTCCGGTTTCCCCCCAATGTCCAAAAAGCTGAGGCTAATTGGAGTTGCTAAATTGCCCGTAGGTGTGCGTGTGAGAGTGAATGGTGTGTGAGTGTGCCCTGCGATGGGCTGCCCCCCCATCCTGGGTTGTTCCCTGCGTCGTGCCCATTGCCTCCAGGATAGGCTGTGGACCCCCCCGTGACCCAGTAGGATAAGCGGTTTGGAAAATGGATGGATGGATGAATGATGTACAGTTTAAAATAATTATGTGCTTAATTATAGGTTAATAGGTTACACCCCCCCCCCCCAGTTTGCAACAGATGCTGTGGAAGTTCTCTGGACAAGGGCATCAGCAAATCTGCAAATCACGCTTCCCTTTCCTGCATAATCCAGAGCAGATGTTTTTTTTTTGGGGGGAGGGACAATTTCTCCTTGGAAAGTGTATGTTCAGGGACCTGCTCCCTGTCCCAGACTGAAGAGGTAGCTTTGGCCAATACACACCCTCCAGCATTAAGGATATTGCAGACCCTTAACAGCCATGAAGTGAATGATGAAACGGCCTCCCGTGACGAACTTGTCCTGTGTTTCTGATGCTTTTAGGTTTGGCCTATGTCCCCATAACGTGATAAATATCTGTTTTTTTTTCCCTTTATGGGGACTGGTTTCTTGGTCCCCATAAGGGAAAACTCTATTATAAAAATTAGTTACTGCTATGAAAAAACTAAAAATGCAAAATCTCTTGTATTCTGCTTGGTTACTTATGGTTATGGTTAGGGCAGGGTGGGGGTTATAGTTAGCATTTTTCCCATAAAAGTGAATGAGCGTGCCCCATAAGGATAGGTATACCCTGTGTGTGCGTGTGTGTGTGTGCGTGCGTGTGTGTGTGTGTGTGTGTGTGCACGCGCGCGCATTGCCCTGTGGCCCACAGCACTGTTATTTATTACATTAGTGATGTAAATTTCACAAATCATTTACACCATGGGAGTGGATTATTTTGTTGTTTAATGAAAGTGACTGACTATTTATTTATAGCAGTTACTTGGAGTTAATTAGAATTTGCCTGGAAAGACAGGGTATAAAATACATTGCCTATACGGCTTCATTTTTTTAAACATAAATTATTAGCTCTTGTGAGTCTCATTTAAATGATTAACATTTGCTAGGGGTTTGTAATGAGTGAGTTTACTTTGTAATAATCATAAAGATTCATTCGCAGCTGCACAGTGTCCGGCTAGTAGTACAGCTTCTGAACAGTCGTGCCCCTGTGGTGCTTCTCTGTCTCGGATACCTGCTTTCCCCCCCCAAGTTATTTGTGGCATTAGGTGCCTCGTGTTTTTCGCACAATATGCACAGCGCTGCACAAAAGTCTGTTTACACGAGCTTTGTGTTTGTGCAAAACTGGCATTACAAGTCAGCGTTTCCCGTGGATCGAGAGGCTAGGCGTGGGGACAGTGTGCCGGAGGTGTTTATTATCATGCAGTGATGGTGTGTTCTGTCTCTATGGAGATAAGCAAAGCCTAATTATCAAGGCTAATCATTTGCCAGTGACAGATATTACTACTCTTCTTTTAGCGGCTCCTAAATAAAGTCCTCAGCAGTTTGCTTGTCTCTGCTGCTTCACTCAAGAAAGTAACAGCACTGCACACAGCCTGCGTATGATTCAGTCAGACTTAGCAGGTTTGTTGTCGGAAGTGAGTGTCCTCTGGTGTGTGAACACCCTGGCCACCACCACCATGACGTACAAAACCTGTTAATGTATCAGGTAAAAAGAACACGGAAAATGGGTAACATTTTCATTCCCACTAAGTCTTCCATAATGGTAAAGTGTCACATGTCTTACACTGCAACCTGATATCAATGGGGTGAATAAAGGAGGAGGAACCCCCCCCCCCCCTCCATTTTAAGCATGGTCATCTGTTACTGTTTCGCATTCACACTGTAGTCGTGTCAGAAGAGATTAACTAGTAGAGTAGACTTTTCCATTTCACTTCCATTGCCACATGCCAACACTAAAATTGTGGTGAGAGAGAGAGGAATTGGGGTATAAGAGTGAGGAGAGAGATGCATCATCGCCCCACACACCTAACTAACTTGGATGATAAACTCTCGGGGGGGGGAAATAATTTGGTGTAAGGCCTTACTGGTGGCACCAGACACCACTGTAAACTGTAAAACATTGCCATGCACTGTAACACATTAGCGGATACAGCCAGTAAGGTCATGCTCACTCAGACGGGTTTTACCTCAAAGGTACATGAACCCTGAGGGTGGTGTTGAGATACTTTGGTATAGTTGCACCTTTACATTCACTAGAGATTAGATAATCTTCCCTGCGAAGTGACTGATGGTCATGTGTCTGCTTAGCCAGCCTGAGCCATAATTATCAGATACCTAATAATCATATTAATTTGCAATTACTTAAAACAAGATTGAACCTTAAACAAAAGTAACTTGAATATTACAGGGTGGACGGTGTGCTTACAAAAACTTGGAGTTGTGTAGCCAGTGAGTCTTGGCGACGGGGAATGTTCTCAGAATCAATGTGTGAATTTAGCCAGAAACTTGTTTGTGTAGTAAGTCTTTGACTTGGAAAAGCTGTCCTTCAATCATCGGGCACAATGCAGTTTTACAGTGTTAAGGAGGCAGTTTGCTGTCTCTAGCATGCGTCAGAATTCCCTTTTATACTCAAAACACGGACATGTCTTGACATTTTAAGACGATGGCCTGAACGAGAACACGCCACTGACAGGATCGCAGTTGTATAAGCATCGGGCGCCGCCCGCTGGGGATCCGGAACTTTCCTTTCTGCCACACCCTCCGCCCTTTTGACCGGGCTGATTGGCAGAGCTCCTCGTTTCTCCGTGATGGAATGACACAGGGGTCAAATGTCGTACTTCTGCTTCAGTGCGGAGTAGCCCTGGGCATTTTTGAAAGTTGAGATTGGGGAGGGGGGTAAATGAATCTGAGTTATTGACATGTGGACAGACACACGGACACACAAACAATAGCTGTGAATAGCTGAATAGCTTCTGTGCCCATGGTAGTGAGCCCCCTCCCCCACTCCACAGAGGAGCCCCGTTTTATTCATGGCTCCGTCTTCCCCCCCCCCCCCCCCCAGGGCCCTGTTCGACTATGACCGCACCCGCGACAGCTGCCTGCCCAGTCAGGGCCTGAGCTTTTCCTATGGGGACATCCTGCACGTCATCAACGCTTCGGATGACGAGTGGTGGCAGGCGCGACTGGTCACTCCGCGTGGAGAGAGCGAGCAGATCGGTGTCATCCCCAGCAAGAAGAGGTATGGGGCAGCCTCCCCCCCCCCCCACACACACCTGTGTCAACTGTATGAACTTTGTTCATGTAGGGCAGAGGTTCCTCAAAGTCCGGACCACAGTTCAGATGCTGGACTGGCAATACACCTTATGAATCAATATGACTAACATAAAAAAGGCTAAATGTAGTTTGAAGTACCAAAATAAAAGGTAGTTCAACCGATCTTCTCACACACATAACTCATAACCATCCCGTTAAGTGTTAAGGTCCCGTTATTGTTATTCATTGATGTGTATATCGAAGCTTGTCGGTAATTCATTAAAGTTAATGAAATGCTATTTTGTTATTTAAAATTGTTCCAGAAAATCTAATGGTGACCTTTGATCTAAAAGTTTGAAAAGCCCTGGTGTAGGAGAGATGGGAAGTGATGCTAGGCACGCCTGGCTCTTTGTGTGGCCAAAGTGTTTCGTCCCATTTATTTACTCTTATGAGGCACCTTAATCTCCCTCATGGCATCGCTTACCTGCCGCTTCACTGCACTCTGCATCCCATGGGCTGTGCAGAGCATCTCTACGTCTGTGCAGCTTGGCTGTAACTAAGACCTCCTTCCTGTGTGCACCACAGAGTGGAGAAGAAAGAGCGTGCCAGGTTAAAAACCGTCAAGTTCCACGCCAGGACGGGGATGATGGACTGCAACAGGGTAAGCCAGCCCACAGGGCTCTTCCTGACCCAACACTCCGCCCGCCCTCCTGCTTCCAGTTCCCTATGCCACGCTCGCACCCCGGGAGGACGAAACGCAGTGCTGTAAAACACATTGATGGGTTTTGTGACGAGTCAGAAAGCCATTGACATTCACGTGCCCAAACAATGGTTCTTACTTGCAGTAAGACTAAGTAGGCTTGTCTGAAGAAGTCAAGGAAAATACCATATTTAGTTGATGTGATCCAAAACTAACACTCTTCATTTCCTAGCATGGTTGTATCATCGGGACAGGCGAAAGGGGGTTTTGTGTATTTAAACATCTGTTGTGCTTTACATAGAAGGGGGCACAGTGGCTTAGTAGGCGATGCTGTTGTCTCCCACCTCCAGTGTCGAAGGGCTGGATTTGGCCTCTGCCCTCTGTGTGTGGAGCTTGCATGTTCTCCCCATGTTGAGTTTTCTCAGCACTCTGGTGAATCGGCATCTCTAAATTACCCATAGTGAATGATTGGCTGTTTGCACGTATCTTCCATGTGCTACACTGGCATCCGGTTCGGATGTAGAGGGCTTGGGCGATATGACGTTTTGACAACGGCTATGATGCACGGGGATTATTTGCTTGGAAATTATTGGGTAATTTTGCCATTTAATTGTCCGTGCAGACATATCAGTATCTCAATCCTGCTGTGGGCATTCGAGAAATCTGTGTTACATCTAGACCTTGAAGGGCATATGTACACTAAGCTCTGTAGTGCAGAAAGTAGCTTCTCAATTTCTGTGACCAACCTGGGGTATGCATCCCACAAGCTCCTGTTGGCAACTACCACAGTTGGACCCATTTGGATGAATAGTTCCAAATGTAAGTTGTAAGTTGCTGACAGTTCGCATCTACGCTTATGGGAGATATAACCCTGGTTGTGAAGATGACCGCTGTAGTTATCTGAGCTTCAAGCCAAACGAGAAAGGGAGGAGCCGGCAGATTTAAATGAAGTCATTTTCTGCATCTGCCAAAAGCGCGTAGAGAAAGATGGTGACGCCACAGGTCTCACCTGAAAGCTTGTCATCCAGCGAGATCAGCAGAGATCAGCATGGCTACTTCACGGTCAGGTTCTACACCTGCAGTTTTTCATTTACCTTTAATTGTTTAGCAGCGGCTTTTATCCAAAGCAACAAACAATTTGGGATTGAGGGCCCTGGGGCAACTGGGGTTGCATAAGGGGGAAATCACAGCCCCAGAAGTGGAAAGTTCAGGTCCAGAAAGTAAAAATCCAGACCACAATTTTGTTTCAGCCAACCAGTAGAGTATAGAGAGTCACATTTACGGAGTACTCTGCTGAAACAAAATCTTTGTCTGGATTTGTACTTTCTGATCCTGAACTTTCCACCTCTGGCCAGGGATGGGACTTGAACCAACGACCTTCCGAGGCAGGGCTGCTTTCGCTTTTGAAGCTAATACGTAATTTCTTCATCAAATTTAATGTGTATAAAATAACCGATAAAATACGTCATGTTTGTGTATATACATGCAGCTTTTTAAATGAACATTTTAAAATATTAAAGATATCGTCTATCACGAAATTTGAGAATGGCCTGCCGGCAGTTTTGAAAACCGAATATCTCCCAACCCCCACCAGATCAATTTAAGGCTTTCCTGTGTTGATTGACCCTTTTTTCAGTTTTTTTGTTATTTTTTTTAAATTTAATTTAATTGAATGCTTGCATGATAATACGTGGAGCGGCGTCATTGTTTAAAGTGCATTCGATTGTGGCTGCCGTGTATTTGTTACCGACGTGCCGCATGCATCTCATTTTGTTTTATAAAAACAACTTAATGATCCATCTTGCATGCCCCCCCCCCCCTTTTTTACCGTGGGTTGCACTGTGCCATCTCATCACACCTAAAGCCACTGTGTTTTGTTCTATTCCATCCCCCTGTGCCCCCTCCCCAACTGCATGTTTGTCAGCAGTCGGTCAAAGTAAAGCGCAAAAAGAGCTTCAACCTTTCGCGGAAGTTTCCCTTTTACAAGAGCAAGGAGAATATTGTGCAGGAGTGCGTGGAGCCCGAACGTGAGTACCGGCGTGCTGCGGGACGGGGGGAGGCCATTACTGCTTCCTTCTCCCATCTCTTACCCCTTTCCTGCTTCTCCACTCGCTCCTTGGGGAGGCCGCCATCACCATGCAGCTCTGCTTTGGGATACCTGGTAGCCGTCGCGACAAGGGGCGCCCTCGTCCCTTTTCCTCCCGATACTGGGGAGGGGTTATCCTGGAGATGGTACCGGCAGGGGGGTGCTGGTGCCGACCCTGAAAGCGGCCCTCCGCTCCCCTGGCAGCCTCTGTCCTCCGTTCTTGCACTAACCTCTTCTTCCTGTGTGCTCTCTCTCCTCTCCTTTCCTCTCTCCTCCTCTTTTCGCCCGCTTGGCCAATCAGGACTTCCCGGGCTTAAGTGATGACTATTATGGATCAAAGAGTTTGAGTAAGTGTGCAGGTCTTTCCCCCCCCCCCCCCATCCATTGTTCTTTGGTTTTCCTGCGCTCGCTTGTCGACAGGGGTCACCTAATCCACATCTGAGCAGCTGCCTGTGTTCCATCGCGACTCTCGTGAACATCATTTGAACTAGTCTCAAATTATCTGTGACTTACTGGAACCTAATGGTTTGAAGGAGGTTTCTAAGTACTGGTTGATGGTTCAGGCCGTAGGGCAGGGTTATCTACCCGTAATCCCCGAGGGCCGAGTCTAGTAGAGTTTCCCAGCAGACTGGTGACAGCTCTGAAAAGGAGGAAGGGATTTGACCAAAGACTCCCAGACCTCTCCTCCAGGACTGGAGTGGAATAACCCTGATTCAGTGCACCATCTTTCTCCATCTTCTCTGCTTCCTCTAAGCCCTTTCGCTAAATCCCTTTTCATACATGTGTGGACATCTTTCAATGGTGTGTGCTAGTCCCCCCAGCATCCACCATAGAGGCAGACTTGGTTAAGACCTCGGAGGAGGAAGAGCTTGATTGCCTCATCCTGACATCTGAAATCATTCAGATGCCAGTCAGCGCTCTGTAAGACATGCAGACACTGGTACACTGGGCCTAAGAGGACTGGGGCAGCTGCCCTGTAGGGATTTGTGGTGTTTGCGCATTTTATAGTGCGAAGAATTTTGACAACAAATAGCACAAATTTGTATATATGTTAGTCTGAGCTATTTTCTCATCTGAATCTTCTGGTTTCTCCTAATTTTTATTTATCTTTTTTCAGAATGTTTGACATCTAATACCAGTGACAGTGAGAGTAGTTCAAGTAAGAACCGTTCTGTACACCAGCGAATGCAGACACCCTCTGTAAAAAAAATACACATTCGGGTAGTTTCTTTAGCATTAGGTTTCTTTGCTGAAAATTTCTCTTCTCCTTTTTCAGAGGGTCAGGAGGACACAATCTTGTCATATGAACCAGTGATTCGACAGGAGAGTAAGTAGAGTGTTTGTGTCCGGCCTGCCTCCCATCCTCCGCTTACACTGAGACTGCCTGCTTCCATCAGACCTGTAGTTCACTTGTGACTGTTTTCCTTAGTTCATTACACAAGACCTGTGATCATTCTGGGACCTATGAAGGACAGGATAAACGACGACCTCATTTCTGAGTTTCCGCACAAGTTTGGATCCTGTGTTCCACGTGAGTGCTCTGGGGGTCTGCCTGTGAGGTTTGGTTTGCTCGTATTGTTAGTGTAATCAAATGGTAAAGGTTCAAGTATTCTCTTTAATTTCCATCATAAGAAGTGCTCTTCATCTGTATGATAACAGATTTGACAGTATAGGTAGAGTTCCTTTGTAGCTTCCTGTCCTTTTGCGGAGACTCGTCTGCATATGTGCAGTGAGAATCATTCCGCTCTGCGCTGCAGACACGACCCGGCCCAGGCGGGAGAACGAAATGGATGGCCAGGACTATCACTTTGTAGGTTCACGTGAGCAGATGGAGAAGGACATCCAGGACAACAAGTTCATCGAAGCGGGCCAGTTCAACGAGAACCTCTATGGCACCAGCGTCCTCTCGGTCCGCGCCGTGGCTGAAAGGGTGAGCCGGGATGTCGTTAGAGTTGATGACAGCGCGTCCCCCTGAGCAGAGCCCAGAAGGCGCTAAACCGCACATAGCGCTGTGTAACCAGAAATGGCGTTAGAGGAAGACCTCGTGCTTGCTTGAGGGGTGGCATACGGAGAGCAGGGTACGGCTCTGCAGATCAGACCGGCCCCTTTGCTCAGCCGAATGACATCATCAGTGGGTCCTTCACCCAGGCCCTTAGTGCCAGGAACTCCAAGGATACAGGCTGACCCTGCTCTCTGGTCCTCATCTGTACGTCCCTTTGGACAAGTAAACATAAGATGTAACCAACCACCATGCGTCATTTGTTGATAACAAATGTTTTCCACACTGACTGAAAGTCTTATCTGATCTGATTTGTTTTTTTTTTTCTTGTCTTTCTGCTTCCATATTTTTTAGGGGAAACACTGTATCTTGGATGTGTCCGGGAATGCCATTAAGCGATTGCAACAAGCACAACTTTATCCTATCGCTATTTTCATCAAACCAAAATCCATCGAGGCTCTTATGTGAGTTCTGGGCTGAATGTGTATTATGAATGTGAAAAATTCCTATCTTTAAATTTTGTCTATATACAGGAAAATGTTTTAATCCTGACTGGGGGTTTTTTTAATATACCTTTTGTGTGGTTTGAATAGTCAAACCTCGGATTGCGAGTAACTTGGTTTGCGAGTGTTTTGCAAGACGAGCAATTAAAAATTTTTTTTTTTTTATTATTTTAACTTGATAAGCAAGCGAGGTCTTGCAATACCAGTATTACATATACGTTTTGTCTGCCGATCGTCACGTGATCACAACTGAGCCGATGCTCAGTGACGCTCTCTGGCTGTGGGATTGTGGGTAATCGTCTCCCATGCTCAGTCTCAGTCGGTGTGCCTCACTCGTATAGTCAAAATTTAGTAGAAAAGCACCATCCGAATAAGGACGTAGCAGTGCGAGCGATGAATCTGTTTCATGTCAATGCAATGTTCACATTTCCCCAAAATCGTGAAGGAGTCAAAAGCAGCTGTCATTGGATAGGATCCTTGTTAAAGTCACACAAAAAGAAAAATATTCCTGTGAGCCAACAGATAGCAGTGATTCCATTATAGTGAAAGTCGTCCTACAAAATAACCATACTCTTCTCCTCTCTCTCGTCTCCCTCACACCATCCACGATTCTTTTTAAAGGTAAAGTGCAGGTTAATTTGTTTTATGTATTTTTCTTTATATTTTGTATGAGTTTCCATTATTTCTTAAGGTAAAGTTCACTTTGATATACGAGTGCTTTGGATTACGATAACGTTTCTGGAACAAATTATGCTCGCAATTCGAGGTTTTACTCTGTTTGGATCTTCATGTGAACCTTTTTATGTGATGAATAAAAACCTACAAGCTTAACACAGAACGTAGACTGAGCAGCCGCCGCATTAGCTATACCTGCTTGTTAACATAAATGCCCTGCTTCTCTAACAACAAATCATATGGCTGCAACTAAGTACAAAGATCCCGCAGACTGGGCCAGCAGGTTCAGTTACTGTTTGGCCAGGCATTAGAGCAGCTAAGATGTATGATAAGTGATTTTTAACCTGATGGAATCGGTGGTGGCAGACTTAGTGGTGCCAACATCCCAGAAACAGCTGCCACTTTGGACTGACACTACAGTGTCTGAAGTTAAGAGAACGGTATGATGGACAAACATCAACTCTGGCAGTTCTGTTGCCAAAAACAGCTTGTTAATGAGCGAGTTTGCAGGAAATTGGCCAGACTCGTTAAATGTAAAGGTAATGGCAAAGCCTCAAGTGCAAAACGAAATTACTCCGTGCAACAGTAGTGTGTAGAAAGGCGCTACTAATAAACTCCTGAAGTGGTTCTGGAGGCAAAAGTGGGTCCTGTCTAGTGTCAGCTAGATGGCCCAAATACAGTGGCCTCAGAGTAATGCATATACAAGCACTCCTCTGTTATGTTCCAGTGACCTGGGGGGTGGTCCACAAAGCAGGATAATTTCTGGGTTAACTTATGCTGAAAGGGCTTCCAGTAGGAATGTCCCTTACCTAAACCTTTATTTGGGTGATCATGACTTTGGCTCAAGTTAGCCCAGCTAACTGAGATCCTGCTTTGTGGAACAAATTTACATATCTGTGAATGGTCACTAATCAAGCTAGTCGCTAAATAATGAGTTGCTGTGTATAATTGCCATGCAAATGAATAACTGCTTTCCATGGCAGTTGTCCTCTGCTCATTTCTGGATCTCTTAAACGTGAATCTGTTCAATTGTACTTATTGAGTACAGCTCCTTTTGTTTTATCTGTCTCTGTTAAAAATCTTACCGTGATCATATAATTAGTGCACGTCATTGCCTGTCTGTCTTCCCCAGGGAAATGAATAAGAGGCAGACATATGAACAGGCCAATAAAGTCTTCGACAAGGCTATGAAACTGGAGCAGGAATTTGGCGAGTATTTCACAGGTAAGCTCTTAATCTGTCGGAGAGTTTGGTAGCTACGCAGGAGCTGCAACATTCCACATATTATGCAATATAATTATTAAGTCTAAATATGCGTCAGATTTAATTTTATATGGCAAAGAAGCTTACTGGAAATAGATAAGTAAATGGAAATATAATTCTCACTGTAGTAAATCTGATTTTGATACAAATAGATAGGCCATGAATACTGCTGACTTCTGTTAAAAAGAATTGGAATTAATATTATGCAGCCTGTTCACTGGACACCCCTAATTTACTTGATTTGTGGTAGACATGCGGTATGATGCATCACAATATGAGAAACTGCAGTAACTAAAGCAGTGAGTCAACTCTCGCATTTCCCGCTCACTTAGGATGATAGTTACCTTTGCTATTCAGAGAGAGTGTCTGATGGCTTGAGTGAGAAGATACTTTTTTTCTTTTTTTTTTTTTTTTTTTTGGATGTATCCATAATCTTCAATGGGAGAAGAGGGTATTCTGTGCTGCAGTTGAATGTATTTGGTGCATAAAGCAGCTGGAGAAAGCGATTAACATCTGTAATAAAGTGGATTTAACAACTCCCTCTCTACTCTTTTTAGCTATTGTACAGGGTGACTCGCTAGAGGAAATCTACAGCAAAATCAAGATGATCATTGAGGAACAGTCAGGCCCCTATATCTGGATTCCCTCCCCAGAAAAGCTTTGAGCACCCTGTCCTGTGGTCCTGCTTTCACACTGAAGTCTACCTACCCAACTGAAGCCCTATCCCTCCCTTTTTTTTCGGATATGTCGCATATCAAGTTCTCTTGTCATCATTCTGTTACTCTTAAATGGGAAAAAAAAGTCTTCTCATACTTTCTGTGACTGTGCACCACCCCCTGCATGAGTTTATCAGCCAGACCATCAGTGGCAGAAATGTCACACCAGATGCGTTTTGGTCATTTACAACAGAAGAGGGAAAAGGCAACCGAGTTGGTTTATGATTACTGTGAACAAGCCGAAGAGCAGAGTGTCTCAAAGATGCCATGAGCTGGACGTAAAGATGCTGCCGGACGAGGCGGCAGTGCAGGCTCCAGCCGAGCGACACGGTCATGAAGCCGAATTTAATGCGTGGGAAAAGGAGCGGAGGAAGAAAAACTAGAGGTTTAACTTTTTTCTTTTTCTATGAGGACTAGATAAAATTCAGTATCCCGATGATACTGTTCTATTCATGGAATCTTTTCCAATGCTCATAATTTTAAATAATCCATCACAAAGAACAGACTGCTAATTCAGAATTACCACAAACCAGCTGGATATGTTTGGCTGCTGGCAGTGCGGTGATGCCGGCTCAGGCCTCTTCTCAGGAGCTGGATTCGAAGAGACAGAATGGAATATGAATCTATACATTTGTATTATCAAAGTGGGAAATTATAAGAATAAAATCTTATGGAGAGATGATTCTACAACATATTAAATTACATGGTGTTTTACACTTCACAAGACTTCTACATACAAGGAGGGCTGTCTGGTTTCGTAAAGGTCGATTTGGTTTGTTTATTTTTTGTTTTTTTTTAAGCTGCTGGATCTATGAAGGAGGTAGAGAGGAGTAATTGGGCTCTCTGCAAAATGCCAAACTGCCTTATGGAAAATTCATAAACGCAAAACATTAAAATTAAGTACTAAAGAATGGCACGATGTAATTCCTGCTGCTGCTGGTATTCAGCGAGTAACATTGTGATACTCGTGTACTCTTACGTTACTCCCCTACTGCAGGAAGGGTGGGACTGGAGTGGGTGTCGTCTCTTGCTGTGTGAGTAGATTTTATTCCCCCCCCTCCACCGCCTTCCCTCAACCCCCCCCCCCCCCCCCCCCCAATGGCGAAGCTGACAAGACAGCTGGTGCATTAGAGTCAGGGCTGTGCCCCAGCCACCGGGAATGGCCACGCCCACACATCCCCAGCCGACTCTCCCCCCCCCCCCCCCCACACCCTCTCTGCCTTCTCGGTGCTGTCCACTTCAGACAGAGTGCTCACATTGCTTTCAAGGGAGGCCAGAAGGCAGCTAAAAAGATCGGCACATGGATGCTCCCAATTTAATTTTCTCCACTGAAAGAATTTATTGCAGCCTATGGCATTGGTTATTTCTGCATTTTTCCACAAACAGGTTAAAAGAAATAGGTGATATGAAACTTGGTCTGACTCTTTTAGTGTGGTTTGCTTAGCTCCAGTCAGGTGTTTGAGCCGGTATATGAACTTCTGTATTTCAGGGCTCAGGAATCTTAATAAACAGACTAGTGTCCATTGACTGAAAGATTTTATTTTTTTTATTATTTTTTTTTTTACTGAGACATCAAATCTTAGGTAGAAACAATGCTGGGTGTCTGGGCGGAGACGAGCTTCACGACATTCCTGTCTCGAAGACGCAAAGGGCCGCCGTGTTGGACATGTGGGACTTGTAGAAAACTCCTGGATCACTGTTCCATGTCTCTGTCCATCTATTCTGTTGCGCGAGTTTTCCACAACCGCTGAAGTGAGAGCGACGTGCTCAGTGACTCCCTGTTCCTGAAGGCGATGCCACGCTATCTGAGGTATCTATATTTCGACGGTCCTGCTTTTAGAAAGGGAAGTGCCCAAGCTATTAATGCCCCCCCCCCCCCCCCCCCCCTATCACTTCCTTTGTATTTATGACTTTACAACTGGGTAGTTCATGAATGGGCAGCGTGCCAGATGTTTCTACTTAACTAAATGCCTGCGTCAGAGCAAGCGTTCAGGGAATAACTGAAGGTTACTGAGCCATTACCGTTTGACTGTTTGAAAGGGTATTGTTGCTTTTGATGTCTGAACGTCAACAATAAATATTCCCCTCACTCAAGCAAGGCAACTGGGACAGATGAAACTTTTCTAGAATTCCAGTGAAACGCAAACATCAATTTTTCCATACAAACATCCTGTAATGTCTGTATTCTATGTAAACAGAATCTGACTATACAACATTTTCTAGTAATGGGACTTTCTACTTGTGATTTGTTGTGAGTTGTCTCAGTATATAGACTTTTTTAATAGAAAAATAAAAGCATAAAACAGGCTGTAATAAATGGGGGGGAGCCTGGATTTCAATATTCTTAACTTAGCAACATAGAATACTGCTCCTCTTCGGTTTTAAATACAGCTGACTGTTAATGTATCTGACTATCATCATGTCAGCCATGTTCAGTGCACCTGCCGGACGGCTTTCTTCCCTTTTGTTCTTTCATATGGAGCGCTGTACGCTTGAGGTCGATTGCGAATGCGTCCTGGGTGCCTGTCTGCTTCCGTGACTCCTTCACTGGTCGACTTGGGGTGTTGATGTATAATTCTGTGGTCACGGTGGTACCCCTCTGCAGAAGGAGAGCTTATGGAAGCCGGAGCTCTCGATTGTTCGGATGCTGTTTCCTGTGATACGGTAAACGGGAACTAGCCAGGACTCTGGGATTTAGGCGATTTTTGTTCTTCAGACCACTGGCCACTGGAGGAAGACAGTCGATCCTGTTTCATTTCATCTTGTTCTGTTCCTTTTTTGGACTGGACAAAAATATTTTAAGATGAATAATAAAATATGTGACTCAATTGGCTATTGTGTTAGTTTGCTCAGCCTGTTTTTCTTTGTTAAACTCAAATAACGAAACGTTGAATTTTCAGACAGACATAAGTCACTTAATCTAAAGATGGCTATGGTGTGCTACAACTATTCTTATTGGGTAGTAATCTGATGCATTCATTTTTAAATACTACAGAGCCTTTTAGTTTTTCTCTGCCTATGATCACTTAATACAAAAGCATAAGTATCAATGTATCCAGTAGATTAGCAGCGGTAGCCTATTGTTGTGAGGGTTCAAGCATAGCAGATAGTATAGGGTGTTATGCCCCGTGCATAAGAAATGCATTTTGAGAACTAGGGCCGAATTCACACTGGAAAATGAGAATCGCAAAGGAATGCTGACCTGAGTGACCGAGGGTGAATATGGAAGTGGCTACTGATGGGCCCCTCCCAATCCATTCAGGCCATTTTTTTTCCCTTTGGTGCAATGCAAAAAAAGTTTGGTCTCCCCCCCATTTTAAGTATTTAAAATGTACCATTGGCAGAACTACCGTGTATCATTTAAAACATGCTGTGCCCACCCCCTGCCCCTTCTAAATACATATGATATTCAGGATCATGGGAGAAATCCCTATTATTTAAAAATCACACTCAAAAGGGCAGACTGTTAGTTTTGCATCTCATTCAGTTTTATCGCGGACCAACAGAGAGGCTAAAATGTAGACGTTTCATTGAGGGTCATGAATTATTTTATATATCCATTTGCTTATAATTACTATGACAGCTGGCGTGTGATTTCTCCAAGATGTTGGGTATGGAGCTAATATGAATCCAGGTAGGTTTATGGTAGTTATTTGAATATGAGTAGCTTCATGGAATTAGCTTAGGCTGTTACATGGGCTGAAAGTGCACAAAAAAAATCTTACAATATATATAAGGTAACAATAGCGAGGATAAACTCTAGTTTAACAATTTTAACAAATGTATGCGAAGTAATATTTCTGCTCCACTATATTTCTGCTCCACCTACGAAGTGAAATGGCCATGCACACCGACTACTGATACTGATAACCTTGAGATGCGGAGACGCAGAGCTGGAAGGCCACGGTGCCTGGACACCTGCAGAGCTCCAGAATTAGCAGTGATCTGATGCTTAACACGCAACCACGGCTGGTTACTGTACACCGGCACAATGTTCACGGAATGTTCATAGCGTACCAATAAAAACAGCAACAAACATTTAGCATACAATCAATATGTGATATAACAACATAAAAATGTAATTCTTCTATTGAAACCGAAAGCCACCCACACACGTACTTGATAGAGCTTCTCCATTCCATCAGCATGGGCTGCTGATTGAGCCAGAGCAGCTCTACAAACATCTCAGCCATGGGGTCTGTGATGCGTGTTGGGTGAATGTTCAGGGGTTCAGAGCTTCTCGGCCCTGGGAACTGGTGAGCTTGACCTCGCCCAGCTCTCGTGCCGCCTGCCCACCTGTCGCTGGTGCTCAGCGCCGCTTCACTCCTTCCCTGCCGGATTCCTGAGGGACTGTTCCCGTGTTCAGAGCTCCGTTGGGGTTCCTCACTGTAATGAGCCAGGCTCATTACGTGACAAGAAGGCCAGTGAATTCCCACAGCACTGGTGAATAACATTACTCCTGCCACGGATTCAGTAGTATACTGCAACCTTGTGATTGATTGATGGATGGATGGATGGATTCAGTAACAGTTTGACTAATCACAAGTAACTCCAAAATTCCCCCATGTTATTCATCCATGTTATTTCGCATCATCGGGTTTGGGGGGGTGGCAGCAGTCAACGCAGGGATGTCCAGACCTCTCTCCCCAGCCAACTCCTACAGCTCCACCTTGGGAATGTGTTCCTAGGCCAGCCAAGTGATATTATCTCTCCAGTGTGTCCTGGGTCTGCCCTGGGGCCTCCTCCTGGTTGGACATGCCTGAAACACCATGGAGAATTCAGGAGGCATCCTAGATAGATGTCTAAACCACCTCAACTGGCTCCTTTCGATGCGGAGGAGCAGCGGCTCTACTTTGAGCCCCTCCCGAATGTCCGAGCTCTAAGCCTGTGCCCAGATACCTGCAAAGGAAACTAATTTCTGCCGGCTCTTTTCTGCAGTCTCATTCTTTCGGTCACTATCCAGAACTCATGACCATAGGCGAGGGTGGGAACGAAGATCAATCGGTAAATCGATAGCTTTGCTTTCCGGCTCAGCTCCTTCTTCACCACAGAAGAACCGTACAGCACTGCACCAGTCCGCCTGTCGATCTCCCACTCCCTTCTTCCCTTCTTCCCTCACTTGTGAACAAAACCCCGAGATACTTGGAACCTCCGCTTGAGGCAGCAACTCGTTCCCCACCAGAAGGAGGCAATGCATCCATGAGAACCATGGCCTCAGCCTTGAAGGTGCTGATCTTCATCCCGGCCGCCACGCACTCAGCTGCAGACCGCCCCAGTGCCTGCTGCAGGTCACTGGACGACGACGGCAAGAGGACCACTGTCATCGCCAAAGAGCAAAGACGCGATCCTGAAGCCCCTGAACCAGACCCCTGCCCCCACCTTGGTCTAGCAATTCTGTCCATGTGGTTTATGAACAGCCCTTCGCGATGCAAACCATTGCTCTCTTTATTCAGGGGCCTGATGACCTGCAACAGCAGACTGATACTACCGGAACGCCCAAGGGATTTTATTAATGCCGTGTTACGTTGTACACCTGTCTTTAACAAAGCATGCCTAAGAATTTGTGTGGTACTCTGTACTCCGTACTTGTAAAATTACTTCCTTTAAAACATTACGATTAACTCCTTTACACTGGAATTGAATAATATTCAGGAATAGTATTCGATTTGTACTTAAACGGCGCTCTGTGGAGTCATCTGAGGAAATATGCTGTAATTAAGATACATTAATTTTTCAAGCCCACGTGTCGCGGTGGTGGACGGGCCCGTGTTTTGGCTTCGCTGGGAAATAAGGATACCTGTTTTTTTTTAGGTTTTAGCACACTCTAGTGTTAGTGATGAACGGTAACGCTTCTGGATTAAAATACCGGCATTTTATTATTTTAAAATGAAAGTCCTCATTATCAGCAATTGGAGCGAAGCCAACAATACTAGCTACCTCAGTATTTATAAAAGATTTGTTTATTATAAATATCATATTGTAATATTTTTATACTGCAAGCATTAAAATCAGTAGTCATGGATTTCAGGAAAGTTTGGAAAAGCAATTTCGACAAGGACGGTATTTAGCCTGGCTGTCTGTTTTTCTCATTGCAGTGGTTTTCCATCTGAAAATAAAACAAAAAAAGAATAAATGAATGAATGAATGAATAAATAAATAAATAAAAAGAGTCGAAAGTCAGAAGGCGATGATAGTCATTATTAAATACGGCTGTGTTGGATATTGAAACTGCCAGGTCACAAATTTTAAAAACGAAACAATTTAATTAGAGTGGCTAGTCATTATTAAACTTAAACTACCATGGATAATCAGTATTAACTAAGCCATACACGCTATAGGCCTATGTTAGCCGTATTATTTTGTGTCCACTCCAAATGCTTTTTTTTAACAGCACAATCACTCCTTATTAAAATGTAATATTAGTATTCCATAAAGTTTCTAATTTCGGTTTGATTCATATGATTGCGAAATGATATCTTCTGTTAGATGTTCAGATACGGGCCGTATGCCGCAGTATGGCTGACAAAATGAGATTTTTGAACTATCATGCCGTCTGGCGTCCTATCGCTGACATTCTAAGCTATATCCAAAATTCGGCTCGTCGTTACTTTTATTATTCCGTCTGTTGAACTATGGACCACCTTTTGAATTTAATGACATGGCAGAGGTTGCGTTGTGTGTTTTTCCCTAGTGCGTGTCCCAGAACAATGTTATAACTTTCCCTATCCATAACATGTTTTGTTGTTTTCCTATCTGTTTACATTCTTCTTCTTCTCCTCCTCCTCATCCTTCTTCTTCTTCTTCTTATTATTATTATTACTATAAACAGCCATATTTGTGTGTTTAGAGCCGTGACAAATTATGACGAATCACTACGCACCTGCACGGAGACCTTTCAGCTTAACTTCATTCCCCGAATAGCTGAATCCAGTGCTGTCACATAACTGGAAAAAAAAATCGAAGTTCAGTCTGCGTTCAATCGCGAATTGGATCTTTGAATGGATGAGTTGGAATGAGAGGGTTCTGTGGTAATAAATATAATTAAAAATATAGAGTTTAAAACGTAACATTGTGCTTTTTCCGTGCATACATTCATCTTCTAACTGGCTATCATCAATTCACTGAAAAAATAAATCTGCAATAAGGAGAATATTTACGACTTCAGTGATTCTACTAAGGTGTGGAATGCTTTCAAAATGTTATGCCAAAGGGAATAAGAAAAGTCATACAGGATGTCCAGAACTCCAGGCTCACATCCAAGTGTCTGCAGCCGTCTCTCTCTACAGAGATGTTCGTTACAATGCAAGATGAATAGTAATGGCCTTGCACTCAAAAATACGTTTGCGTTTCTTAGTTTGGAAGTGTTTTCTTTTTTAAGCAAAATAGTGCTGTACCCACAAAAAAAAAGGAAAAACCCACTAGTTTAAACCTTACCCCAGCTGTCGGGCCAGACTTGAGCATATGACACGACCACTGAAGGAACACCAAACTTATGAATGTCAGAATGTCTCAGTGCAGATGAGATGGTCATCACTTGTGCAGGATATTGGCACTGCGGCAAGCTGACGACCCAAAGTATTCCATGGAAGCTCATCAAAGAATGAAGAGAAAATTTTGTGTTTTTTTTTTTTTTTGGAATGACTGTGTCAAAGTTCAGGCCTTAATCTAACGGAAACGTGGGCAGCCCAGAAATCTGCAGCGGTTTCTAAGACGAGAATTTGCTAACTAGTAGCTATGAAAAGTGGTAGCTATAGAACATGTTCGCATGCATTGCTTTCTATCAAGAGCAAAAGCTTAAAGATGAATAAGACTAGCAGTGCTGTGGCTATTATGTAGATAGAAATGTAATCATTTTTAATATGCGTACTGCATATATTCCTGGCACATTTTAGGCCATTTCAGATTAGCTGAATTTAGATACACTGTATTGTATTTAATTTGCCTTGCTGAGACACGATGACGTTAGAATTCTTTTCATGAAAATAAGATTTTTCTCCAATATTGTTGTAACTGTGGAAGGAGGATTTTCTAAAAACAATAGTACATTATAAACTGTGGTGCGTGAAAATATACAAAGCTAATGGTTTGCTGACATTTAGGCCAGAATTACCATGCAATTTCAGCTTTCATTTGCGTTATCCAACCTACCACTGCTTATGATATTAGTCTTCATTGAGTTAAGCCCCCCAGTAACAATCACTGCTGGGTGTATCCTAACTAGTGTTGGTCTTATTTATTCACAGTTAGTTATAGGTGAGGGGGGGGGGGAGTCAATACAATTTTACTCTCATTTCCATTTTCACTCTGCCTTGCACAGACTGTATCGATATACGGCGCCAGTTTCCATGCACACCATTGTGCATGACCACACCTCCAGGGGTAATTATATTCACATTATAAGATGGCTACTGATTATCTGTGTACTACAGTTATACGGGGAATACAATGCTCTTTCCCTTGCAGATCAGTATGCTTTGGAATACTGGCTACCCTGGTAGGTTTTGTTGTGAAGGAGATCATTCAGAAAGATCTTTAATTCTTTCTACCTGGAGAGAACAGGAGTCTATGTAAATGTAGTCATTTCTGCCTTTTGGTGACATTCTGAGTCTTTATTTGATTGCCATCCCCATGTACAATTATAGCATAAATACATATTTCTGTATCAGTAATGGTTTGTACACAGATATAAATAAAATCAGGCTGTTTTGTAACACATATATACAAATAGATGCAAAATATGTCACAAAATCCGAAGAAATGTTAGGTGACTTTGAAATATCGTAAATATTTTTCCGACATCTGAACCCGAATGATGTAGATCCAAGGCAGGATCCGGAGCTGTTCAGCAAGGAGATGTCGGCAGCGAGCCCAGCTACGTGTCGCCTGGCTAGCTAATGACGCCCAGCTGGCTTTGTTCACTTCGTTAGAGTCTGTTAAGGATATGAGACACAACAGGACTTAAACAGAGACCAGGAGTAAGCAGGAATCACGGGGAACTTTTGCAAATTAGGTGATGTTGTTACTGCTGGAACTTATTTTCGAGTATTTGATTTCGGTTAATGGTTAGACTGTTTTGAATTAAAGGAGCGCGTATACTTTCAGGCTTCTTTAATGTGTTTTCTGGGGTACAGATCCTGTCCAATCACTGCCTCCACTCTGAAATGGCTACATATGTTACAACTCATTCTGTGTTATGTAATACTTCATTCAAGCAGATTCCCTTCTATCACTCGAGGGAAGAATCTGAGTGAAAAAGCAGGAATGCATGAGATATGGTTAAACTGTTATATCTTTCACTGAGAATGTCTTTCAGACTAATAGTTTTAGCAGAAAACTCACATCACAGCCCTACGATGGGTTGGTGCCCCATCCTGGGTTATTCCCTGTCCTCTGGGATAGACTCCAGGTTCCTGCGACCCTGATAGGACAAGCGGATACAGAAAATGGACGCATGGATGGATGGAAAGTACAGTGTTTCAATGAGGAAGAGATATATTTTCCTTTTGTTAGAATAGAATAGAATAAACCTTTATTATCCCACGAATGAGAAATGAGAAATTTAGGTGTTACAGAGCTCTTGCACAAAACGTAATATAGAACAATAGGAGCAGGTAGATACACAAAGATATAAATACAAATGTACAAAAGTTTTGGAAATAAATAAAGATGTACAGAGATATGTACAAAATGTACAGAGATATGTACACAAGTGCGGGGGTGGGGTGGGGTGTAACGGTAAGCAGTGAGATTTTCGGTGCCAACAAGGGGAAATTCAGTTTTATAAAAATCTGTGACGACAAGAAAAATAACTTTAAATGCCAAAAGTCTCCTAATTTTGTTTGGTTTCTTATGGTTAAGGTTAGGGCTGGGTAGAGATTAAGTTTGTCATTGTTGGGAATAGAGTTTTCCCCATAAAAGTGAACGGACGGTCCCCGCAAAGATATGAATACAAGTGTGTGTTTAATAATCTTGGAGTCTTTTCTCCAGTTTTCTATACGTGCGCCTCTGTGTGTTCATGAGTGTGATGTGCATTACACTGCAATGTGCTTTTATCTGCCGTCTTTAGAAATATCAATGACCCAGCTGCAGTGAATCATAGGACTCGGGGTGCAATATCCTGCTGCTTGAGTGCATCCCTGAGGGGCTCATGTACCTCTTCCTGAGTCTATATAAAGGAACTATATTAAGGAACTATATTAAGGGGATTTTAAAATGATGTAAAGTCAGAGAAGTTTCAAAATCTACGATAGCATGTGGTTTATTCTCCCCGCCGATTCACTTTGAATAGACATGAATGCATGGGTGTGTTAACCGCAAGTCAGAGAAATTTCCTAAAACCTACATTCTGTTTGTGCGTGTTTTGTGCAGCAAATATCCTAGCTAGGTGTTGCGGAATGGCAAGGCGCAGGTGGAAGACACTGAGCTCAAACAAAATAAACCACACTACAAAACCAAAGAGGATCACAAGGGATTGGAAATAAATATGAAACAACTAGGACTAAACTAAATCATGGGATGAACACAACTGAAGAATTAAGAGAACACAAGGAGCAGGACTAGGCAAAAAAAAACACACATTTCTGAACACTGACATACAACTACAATGAACCATCAAAGAAGAGAAACAGAACAGGCACAGCTAACAAGACACAACGCAGGAGAGGTGAAAATTGTAACCAACTAACCAATCACAAGGACTCAGGGCAAACAAAGCAGTAAAACAGCACTAGAGACTAGAGAAAGTTAACAAAAAACGAAGGGTTAACTAAAACCAAGCAAACTGAGCAAATGGGGGACAAGGAACCAACTGAAATAAACCCCGAAAACAGAAAGGCACTGATAACCAATAACAAACACTAGGGAAAGCCGAAAGCCAAACAAAACAGGCTTTGCTCTCAAAAGAGTTTAACAGTCTGAACCACGTGCGTAACCCAGTAAGCTACGCGGCAGCCCAAGGAACAGGGGGAACGCGGTAGGGCTGAGGGGCTACAAGATGGAGGAGGGAGAAGGATAGCCGGCCACCTGCTGGTCAAAATAGAACATGTATGACAGGGTCGCATGGGCGCCAAGCCTGACACCAGACTTCTGGATAGCTAACATTAGCACAGACACTCTAAACAAGATGGAGGTGCAAGACTGTCTCTCTTCTGAAGAGGTAGGTGGAGGCTGTTGGCCTTATGCCAGTGGTGTTTTCACGTCTTTTTTTGGCTTGTCATTCTTTCACTCTTAAAGAATATAAAGCTTTGTTCTATAAAGCATTGTGAAGCTTTCCATGGAAAATTTCAGACTTAACACAGCATCATCGATTTAGTTCAATGCAGGGAACGATTATGTATACATGGGACCCTACTCTCGGTGCAACGTTGGAACAGCCTGGCTGTGCCGTTTGCAGGACAGACAGATCTCTCCCCAGGCTGTTTTGTGGGAAAATATATTGGTTAGTAACTTTGTGAGCTTGTTGCTGTCCACTCTGAATATAATTATATTCATTGCGATCACCATGTGAACCAGATGGTCTCCAGATCACCCAAAACCTGAATTCTTTAAAAAGTCTTTATTCAAATGTACATCTTAAATATGGACAGCTGTGAATTAGTCACTTAGGAAAAGACATAATGCAATCTTTTAGGCCTTGCTGAATATTCATTCAAACTGCTGTTTTTACCTTACCTTCCAGTTACTGACCAGAATCTAACACAGGGAGGGTGGACCATGGGTGGGAGAACTAAGACAGATACTAAACACTAGGAAAATCATAATCTCAAACTATAAACACTAAGGACAACAAAAGTCAAACAAGAGACCAAAAGCAGGTGAGACTGGATTTAAGTAGAGTTCAAACTCAGGACCAGTGGGTTCTTCATCTCAGAGCCACATGCTCAGACCCTGAGCTATGCGGCAGTCCAGGACCAGGGAGAGACACACAAGGGTAAAGGATGAGGGTGGGATGGCCAGCAACACCTACTGGCCAAACAGGGAAGTGACATAAATGGCAGGATAAAACAAGCGCCACCCTGACACATTGGCTGCAATAGCCTTTACCTTTTCCCTACATATGCACTGCACATGACGTGGAAGCAGTTGAGAGAAGCCATCAGTGCTTCTGTGTCGTGGTGTAAGATAGGGGAGGGCATATTTTTGACTGGGGAAGGAGAAAGGTCACGGGAAAAGCCCCTTTCAACACCTGTAATTGCTTATTATTAAATGTATCAGTTCAATTGTTAGTTTGTCCTTTGTTGAAGCCTCAATGACTGAGTCCCTGTTCCATGCCAAATGAATCTCTTCACATACTTCATACATTTCATTTTCACTTTGTATTGTGTAGTGAAGCTGCAGAACCCATTTTTATCCTGCAAATACAAACCAACCCACATCCCCACGTGCGTCCTTAGTCAATATATTTTTAGTGTACAGCTCATATATAAAAAAAAAACGTACCTAGCAAAGTGGAAACACTAAGTTTGTTTTGTTCATTACATCTGTGGTCCATAAGCACGTTTGTAAAACACGAAAGGTCATGGATGTTTGGGGAGGAGAGGTGGGCGGACAAATATTTTATCTATAATTATATAAATTATAGATAAAAAGAAAGAAAATGGGAGCAATGGGGCCAGACTAGGAGCAATGGGCCCAAACTGGGAGCAATGGGGCCAAACTGCGTGGGTTTGTGATTCGGTCATTTACGTTAATGCCAGTGAATCTCCTGGTCCTTCCTCCAAAAATTGTCTTGTGGGTCTCGCAACGAAGAACCAGATTTCTTGTAACCTTATAATCACATTGTGGAATAATCATTTATGTTCCCTGAAATTGCTAAAAATACTCATCTCATTAATTCCACGACACATAATAAATTATTGCAGCAGGCATATGGAATTTTCTGTGTATTAATCGTCAGTGAAAACATGACATGTAATGCCTTAATTGAACACAAGAGGGTATCTGACTTACGTTGTAGATTTGCATGTGAGGCTTATCCAGTAAAATTCACTGAGTGGACTGGAAGCAAGCTTTCTGAAGATAGTTCTGATACCTTTAAGAACGAAGTTCCTCCCAGTCTTGTACTTAGATGGATCTTTGACTTTTATCTCTAACAAATTATTTTGAGCATACTGTACATGCACCATATTTGTTTGGGTGTTGTATTGCATTATTATTAGGACCAAAGTACGCTGTTACTCAAGAGTTTTGCAAAGCATTTTTTTAAGTCTAGCATCGCTTCTGTGAACAACATAGCAGTTATACCCACAAATCATAGAAGACTAACAGTTTGACCCCATTTTAGTTTAAGCCTATGGATTTTCAATAGGGAATGATTTAATTTACAACAGTTTGCACAAATACCACTAACTACATCAGGGGAACGGAGTGACTATTCAGCTGATAAACCTGATTTGGCTTAGAGCTTTTCACAAGTTTCAAGATCTGCATTGAAGCCATCTTTTGAAAGTGGCCTCTTTTAGCTGAGGATCAGACCAGAATCCTTCATTTCCTACAGGTTCCGATGTGTAACCATGATTCCATGTTGCGGCTCAGACTGTGGAAAGGATTCTAGAATTTACTGGAAACAGCATCGTGAACTTTCTTGATATCATGTTCCCTCCATTCTTTTCAACTGTCAGATTAATTTAGTTTATTACTTTATTCTGCTTCTAAATTTTTTTCATTCTAAAAATTATTAGATTTTAAAATGTGGTTCACTATATTCAGAAAATAGTATATAACATTTATCTCACAATTGTAAATGTACACAGTAATCTTTGTTCAGTCTGTAGAAAATTAAAAATAACTGACAGTAGCTGGGCCCCGAGTAACACTGAAATGACACAAATAACATTTTTTTTTGTCTTTAATTGGACACACAATTCAGGGTTTTTTAACGCAAAACTGAAACAGATTTTTTTTTTATTTTCAGAATATATCACACACCTATATGTGTTAAATATCCACGTGTGATTATTGTAATGCACACAAAAAAGCTACCTGCAATTCCATCGATGTAACTTTTAAGCTTTACTTTGAGTAGTAATACAAACATGGTAATTCTATATTGTGAAGCAGCATCTTGACCCTAATCTCCCCTGGGTCCTTGGCGAATGGTCACTCTACTTCCACTCTACTCCTAGCGTCGTTGTCTTTGATCATAGTGCTTCTGAGAATATAACCTTTCCTGCTTTGTAAGCAGTTTCCACTCATGTACATTGTAAGTTCTATCTTGTTCTCAGCTAATGATTTGGTTCCATGGTTAGACACTATTATCTCTAAATTAGCCAATAGATCTGAAATACACAACTGCAAAAGGGAAAACGCTAAATCAGACACTCAGTCTTCCAGAGATTTTCTCATTAAGATGTATCCTTAAGTTGAAATGTTATTTGTTAAAAAACTCAGACAATATAATCTGTCCATGTACGGATCCTTTCACCCATCCATTTTTCTTTGTTAAAGTGCTTATGTGGTATAGGAGCCGACTCTGCGACAGGCGGAGCTATCCATTTGTGTTATGTACAGCGGGGCATAATTTTTCATGACCTGTAAAGATTTGTACCTCTCCAGCTGTTTCATTACTACATTCTTTATCGGTATTCCACATTTTCTGTTCCAACATTTAACAGAGAACTTTAACTGGATCAGTTTTCCCCATTAATTCCGCTGAATATTTTGCCAGAACAATTCAAAACGGGTTTCCTAAAGGGTGCAACAATAGACCCCCTCCTTGAACCAGCAACCTTCAGCGTAATCTTTACGTCTCCTGCTTCCTTATTTACCCCTTCGGTGTTGTTCTGTCCTGATAGTGCGTATTCTTTTGAAGTCAATCCTCCTTTCAGGATTTCATCTTGACCTGAATGTGTTGAGCGCATAGATAGCCCCCTGCTAGGAAGAGTACATTTTTTGCACAATTCACTTTGGTGGGAAGGCCAAATCTTTAACAGATGTAGTTGTTTTATGGACGTAATGTGACGATATACGAAGACATGACTTAAAAGGGAATGCCTTAGAAATTCAGCTGTTTCATGTTTTGTTTTTCATATTAGCTGTTCTAAAAATACGCAACAGATTGTGTTTATTTTACTTTCATTTTCAAAAGTAATATAATTACTCCTCTTATTATACTCATATTTCTAGTGTATCCAGTGTTTAGAAGTTTCACACAATTCACAAATTTACCGCCAGTTAGACTCCTGCCGATCACAGCTACAGTAGTCCAGCAATAATTAGGGGCTTGAGTAAGCAGTCACCAAACCAGGGACAAAGAAGCGTGATAGAGGTAACATCTTTGATCAGTGTTTCCCAGCCCATTTTGGGTGATCCCCAATCCCCCGTGTTTACAAAAAATGTTGACCGTCTAACAGCAAGCTAGGAGGGAGCAAAAATGATGGACTATCTGGCAAGGAGCTGGTAGGGAGCAAAAACGTGGCCCAGGACAAAAAGCAGCCAGTGCTCACTGAAACAGTCAAGGAGCGCGAATATGCCTGGCTAGCTAAGTCATATGCCACAGGATTGAAACTGAAAATAAACAGCATATTCTGAGAGTTGAAAATATCAGTAAACATTGATTAATAATGTATTTGAAGATTCCCTTCTCATTTAGATGAGATGGGAAAGGTGCCAACTGGGTGTCTACCCAGTGACAGGGATGCATTTAAGAAGATGTGGAATATATTAAAATGCTCCTAACCAGGGGTATAGCTATTGAGTAGGCGGGGGAGGGGGGGCCATGTGTCTCCTAATTTTTAATTTGGATTCATTCACACGCCACCAATAAGCAGACCTTTGTATTTAAATTATTAAGTTGTGTCCCCCTCCCAATATCAAACCGTTTCCTAACTTCAAGAATCAAAGATTAAATTCATGTTAATTATGTGACTCCATGCTCTACATTCTGTGTTATCGCATTCCCACCAGCAGGGAGTCAGTGCGCAAAGTGGCGTGGGAGGGGCACCCATATCCTGGCAGATTCGGGGGCCCGGCACTTCACAGGGACCCTTGAATACGTAAAATGATATGCAATATTGCCCGGGGTGGTCCAAGGTGAGAGAATGTCACTTGGTACAGCCCCGAGGGGACGTAACGAATCGGTGGACATAACGAATCGGTGGACATAACGAATCGGTGGACATAACGGATCGGTGGATGTAACGAATCGTGGACGTAACGAATCGGTTGACGTAACGGATCGGTGGACATAACGGATCGGTGGACATAACGAATCGGTGGACATAACGGATCGGTGGATGTAACGAATCTGTGGACATAACGGATCGGTGGACATAACGGATCGGTGGATGTAACGAATCGGTGGATGTAACGAATCGGTGGACATAACGGATCGGTGGACATAACGAATCGGTGGACATAACGAATCGGTGGACATAACGGATCGGTGGACGTAACGAATCGGTGGACATAACGAATCGGTGGACGTAACGAATCGGTGGACATAACGGATCGGTGGATGTAACGAATCGGTGGACATAACGGATCGGTGGACATAACGGATCGGTGGACATGGTGATTCAGTGGAGGTCACAGACATTGTCTATACTCAAAGTCCTTATTAAATCTGGGGATGAGCAAACAGCAGAGGCAGGATATTTAAATACGTCTTTCCAGACTGTGAAGCTGATGTTACTAAATATAAGAGGCTGAAGGCAAACAGCCACCCATGCAGCGTGTCACACTGGGTCCAGGGGGGACGCTGGGTCATTGTGGCAGACATGAAAAGCTACACACCATATCCTGTTTTCAAATTTAGCATACACCCAGTAAATATTTGTCCCAGGTCTTTACAAAGATTTCTGCATTCAGGTTCTGTGTTAGTTATTATATGAAGGTGACATTTTGGGGTACAGGAATTCTTAATTTAGCAGGACTCAATTGAAATTCAGCTCAGGTGCATCCCATTTCTATTGATCAATTTTTTCAAAATCATCTTAGTTAATTCAGGTGATTGGCCATAACCTGAAAAGGTGCACGGCTGTGAAAGTAATGGCCGAGAGTTATCAATGTACTTCAGCGGGAAAACCAAGCCAGGAGGTCAAAAAGAATTGCATGCAGAGCTCAGAGACTGGATTGTGCTAAGGCAAAGATTTGGGGACGGCTGCGAAAAACTTTTGCAGCATTAAATTATCCAAAGAGCACAGCGGCCTTCATAATTCTTAAATGGAAGTTTGGAAGAGCCAAGAGTTGGCTGTCCAGCCAAATCGAGGAGTTAGCAGGGGGACCATGGTAGGAGAGGTGACCAAGAACCTAACAGTGACTCTGGCTGATCTGAAGAAATGCTGTGTGGAGATGGGGACCCCTCCAAAAGGACAGCCATCACTGCAGCATGCCACTGATCTGAGCTCAGTAAAAGCCTCAATAAAAGACAGATGAAAGCTCATGTGGAGTTTGTTTAAAGCCTCCTAAAGGACTCTCAGGATATGAGAAATAAGATTCTCAGGTCTGATGAAACCAAGATTGAAATGTCTGGATTCAATTCTGAGCATCGGGTCTGAAGGAAATCAGCTGCCGCTCATCACCTGCGCGATACCATCCCAGCGGTGAAGCATGGGGGTGACAGCATCATGCTGGGGGGGGGGGGTGTTTGTCAGTGGCAGGGATTGAGAGACAAGTTAGGGTCGAGGGAACATTGAAGAGAACAAAGTGCAGAGATATTCTTCATGAAAATCTGTTCCAGAACACTCTGGTCCTCAGACGGGGCTGAAGATTTACCTTCCAACAGGACAATGGCCCTAAGCTGAAAGCACAACACTGCAGGAGTGGCTTATGACTACTCTGTGAATGTCACAGTGTGGCCCAGCCAGATCCCAGAACCCAATCAAACATCTCCAGAGAGACGTAACGCTAGCTGTCCACCAGGCACCATCCAACCTGACGAAGCTGGATCTCCAGAGAAGGTATGGCAGAAAATCCCCAAATTTAGACACAGAAATCTTGTCACATCATTCCCAAGAAAGCTCAAAGCTGTAATCGCTTCAGCTAAGTTCTGAGCCATGGGTCCGAATACTTACATCAATGTAATATTACTTTTTATTTTGCAAGAATTTTTAAAATACCATGTTTGCTTTATTATTATGAAGTCCTGAGTGTAGATTTATGAGGAAAAAAAACAAATTAAATGAGTTTAGCATAAAACCACAGCGCTGCAAAATCTGAAAAAAGTGAAGAAGTGTGAAATCTTTCTGAATGCGTTGTAAATGTAATATAATGAAAGAAGTGAAGTGTGAAAGTTTTCTGAATGCGCTGTAAATGTAATATAATATAACGCTTATTTGTATCTTATCCGAATGAATGTATATTGTTATTTATATTATTGAAACTTTCAAAAATAAAGATCAACGAAAAACAAATAGAATAAAAAAATTCTGATTTAGTAGAATATTTTACTAAAAAAAAAGAAAAAGCTTTATTAAGCTTTATTTTTTTTCTTGACACAAATACCGTAAAATAATCTTTCGCTAATGGAATATCTGTCTCCTCTTCTTTCTTGGGACATTCGGCGTCGTTGGGGGGGGGGGAGTCCTTCGCAGCAAGACGGGAGGGGGGCGGCCAGTCACACGCTCGCTTTCCATCTCCAGTGACGTTGCTCCTTCCTCTGTTTCACTATAAAGGAACGCTTGGCCAAAGAAAGACCTCAAACCTGCAAATGAGATAAAATGAAAGGCACTGTCAGACAAATTAATACTTAATTACAGTAAAATAGTGGTAACCCTTTATATTTTTCACAGTTTTTATGGTCTCACATCCTTTTCAAGTTCTGCGATACTTTTCAAAGCGGCTCGTTAGGAGGAATTACTGACAACTTCGCACCTGCTTTAGGGAACGTTATTTTATCTGTCGTATTTAAAAATGTATCAGACGTGGAGTCGCTGACACCAAAGAACTTGGTCAGACAAGACTTTGAACTTCATTCGGGACATTTATAACAGACCTGGCAATAAACTGGGTTTTACAGCGACAGTATTTTGGATATCTTGTGCATCTCACCAGCGGGTATATAACTCTAAGTAAAACCTACGTACTGGTGGCCGACTGACTGAATCATAAGAGGACTCTTTGAGGAATCACGCCGTGATGGAGAGCGCCTTCAGCGCAGTGTTTTTTGCTCTTGTTTTCTGCGCAGAAGGTGAGTCGATTCTTACATTAATAGAATGGCATTAATATTTTTCGTAGCATATTATGAAATGACATGAAATGCAGATGTCCACATAGGGGACATGCAGCTAATTCCCTTTTTTTAAAAAAAAAATTAAATGTGCTATATTACAGTTTCTAAGCAGAAACAATTCGGTACATAACCCTTTCGAGTTGCGTGGTTTAATGATTAATTGTGTTGCATACTCAGTAATATACTGTTTGGTTTGAGAACATTATTTAATTCAGCGTAAAATGCGTCATGGATTTCATCGAAGCAGTTGATATCCACGAGGAGATGTACTTGTGGGCTTTGGTGACATGTAGCCTATGAGCTGCCCCTACAGGTGGGGCCCCTATGCTGGCATCCCTTCCACTCCCTGTAGTCCCTGTTGCGTCCGCAAGAGAGACTGTGCGTCCATTCAAACAGAGTGACAAAATGCGCTTTAACCTCTTATGTAATTGTAGCACTGACAGCTGGTGCTGGTCCTGGTCCTGACTTGTAGGTCGGTCGATCTGGATCATTAAAACCGTCCGTCAAGACATAAACAACGGAACAACAGTGGGACGTAAAGTTCCGTAACTTTCGCATAATTCATGTTTAGTTCCCCATTACTGTACGGCAAACAGTCCGGAAACGATCTGATAATGAAGGACATTCTTCATTACGTGAAAAATCAGCAATCGTGCTGATTTATGTATTTTAAATACAGATTTAAAAGTGAAAATCAGAAAAATATGGCATGTGCTCAAGCGCACCCCCTTAAGATCGCACCTAGCTGATGCGCAGCACAAACGCGGATATTCCTCTGTCCAAATAAACAGTAGCTGATATACATTCTTAACAAAGGAAGCACAAGACTGTCCGTTTCTATTTTAGCTTTCGTGCTTTGTCTGTGGCCTTTCCAAGTTGATTTCCTCCTCTGGAGCATGTGGTGCTCCTGCGTGGGAAAGAAACAAGAAGGAAACGGGCGGCAGGACAGGAGGCTCCCTGGGATTGTTCTGGCCGGCGAAGGTCACGGAAGCGGGAGACGCTACCTGAGGAGAAATTCCTGCCCTGCGAACCTAATAATCCTAATCAGCCTTGTCTCCAAACTCGACGTCTTAAGACAATGGTGGAAGTAAAATAAGCCAATTGTGTAGAGCTCATCCGGTGTTTTTTTATGCGGCAGCTTTTGGATGTGAAACAATCCGGGTTAAGACTTTTAAGACTAACAACTATCAGAGAGATTCAGAGACAAAGCGAAACAAAATGTAATCATCCATTTTAAATATTAATCCACTTGGTTTTATATTAGTTGAAAGACGAAAAAACCTGACCCCATTACCGTTATGGATAATACTCAACTAAAAAGTACAAATGCATATTGTTCATTAAGCAGGCTCCATTTACTTACCCATTTTTTACACTTATTTTATGCTAACATAATTTTACTCAGGATTATATTTACTAAATTATTCTTTTATGGATCCATAATTACACAAGGGGTATTGAAGGCCATTTACATTTTGGGAAGAAATATATGCAAGAACTGCAATATCACTAGTGATTTGCTGCACCTAGGTATTATAATTGGCTCTATAATATTTATTAATATTTATTGGCAAATGTATATTTTTTAATGTCAGCGAAATATTGTTCTTTTATAAATTATTATGTAAACAGCAACAACTGATTTTATTCTGGGAATCTGGCAAAAGGCAAGGTGTTTGCTAAACATTCAGTTGTGGACCTGGGTAAGTCCTATAGGAGAACTTGCCAATGTAACTCGGAGTGAACTCTGTCACCTGAGTTACTTCGATTAAATATTAAGGAGCTGAATTGAAATACAAGGAATTATACTCTGACAAATATTTCTGCCTAGAATCTGGACAGCATGGTTATAAAAGCAACCGTGCCTGCAGAAATGTATCCAAAACATTCCATAATGGCTCAGACCGGACAGCACGTTTTTGTAGGCTTGGTTAAATCTTTTCTTTGGCCCAAGTTCTGAGCACTTAAGGAAACTAGCCATCTGTTCTGTGTACCTCAAACATGCAAGCACAGTGTTTGAGATCATCACAAGCAGAGGACAGGTGACATCTACTTGGACATCCTGCCGCACGCTGGGCAGAGCGACGTGCACATCTACACCTTTTGGGGGCGCATGGCGAGGTGGGATAGGAGTGGTGTTTGTTCAGATGCAGAAAGGGCAAGAGGGACTGAGAGGGAGGGGGGAAAAGACGGCAGGGGGCAGTAATCAGTCACACGATAACAGGCCAGGCAGGGAGGAACGTAATCTGGTGCACAGTGATAACCCCAGTCATAGTGCATAGTGATGTGAGACTCTCCTGCATTTACCCTCTAAGGGAACCTGTCACTGACATCACAGGACTCTCACCTGTGTTTGCCACTGCTGATGTTTTATTCGTTTTCTGTGCCAAGAATCTTTCAGTAGAGAGCACTGCATGCTGGGTAATAGTATAAGAAGAGGGCGTTCCAGCTGACTGTCAGAGTTGTATGTCCATTCCCCCGTGGGCTCCATTTCATCAGACTTTTCCAGACAGTTTTAAGCAGAAATGAATACTGAAGCTGTACGTCAGCACTAAGTTCACCCTTCGTAATTTTACTCCCAGTTTGGCAGTTTGTAAGGTTATTTTTCTGGATTGGTAGGTGGTGGGATTAGTTGACGAAGTCCCCTGCCAAGGCCAGCGCTACGCCTACCTCGCCTTGTCTGGCTCTCTACATCTTGACCTTTCTCATTCCATTTCCTCTCCTCACTCCTAGAGGCTACAGGCTAGCTGGCTGAACCCAGGTGAACCCTGTTTCATAAAAACACACTTTGCAAGATTTTCACATTTCCCTCAAATGCAGCGAGTGAATGGCGAAGGTAGTAGGGATTTCCCTTCTGCACCCCAGAGACATGCAGTTAGTCTAAATCAGGAGGCCCCAACTATTTTTCCCTGAGGGCCACATTCCATCAGCGACAAAAAGCCAAGGTCCTCTACATTCGATAAAAAAATGCTGAACGAGGGTGGGGTGAGGGGGTGTCCCTCATCGATAAAATTCGCCGTGCCGGGGGCTGAGGGGAGGGGGATCGATCACGCGGTCCGGAATTAATTGTATTTTGCTGACCACTGGTCTAATTGGACATTTCATATCATTCCACCAGTAGGCAGTAGTGTTGTCAATAGTATGGAATGTAGCGAAAGTAAACCTTGCATAATTGTGTAGCAGAGTCTGAAGGCATTCGGATTTCTCGTGGCACCGCTGTTGTTTTTCCTGGGTCCTTTTGACTTTTCCTTCAGGCCATTGCTTCACCTCATGACGTTCTCCTTCGAGGTCAAGGAAAAATGGCCAGGAGAAGGACACGGGGCGTAGTATCCGACCGGAGATCCCCTGTGTGCAACTGCCCTCAGGCTTAGGTGCGCGCATTGGCAGCATGCGAGCCTCAGTGCTCAGAGCGCAGGCTATAGAGTCGATACCGAGAATCGATACCGTGCTCAGTGTCCAGTGAACAACATCGGTGCTCAGTGTCCAGCTGATGCTGAACTTTGGGAACGGAATGTACCTTACGTGAATAATCAGGGAGTCATCGGTGACTTACTCTAACAGCTTGTTGTCTTTCTTTTCTTTCATTGTTAACTCTTCTGATGGCTGGGGGGGGGAAGGCTGTGGGTAAAGAGGACGATGGTCTGGCTCATATAAAATAATGACCACAAGTGCTAATGTGTGACTCGCGATGACTCAGGGTGTAAGATTGTGTTACTGCGAGCTCCTGGAAGAGGAATGGTACTGTCTGCCTCTAACAGGGCAGTGGGGTGGATATTGTATTAAACGAGTCAGTGTGGCAGCTTATCGCGCTTTGTGCTGACCAAGGTTTTATTGCACAGTGACGTCCGTGTCAACCTGCTTGGTGCGTCTTAGCTTTTGACAGGCCCGCAGAGCTCTTTGTGATCTCACAGCTGCTGTCTTCCTTTCATGGGGACACTTTGTGTGTAATAGGCTACTAATTTAAATTACATCGTAAACGCGGATGTCTGTTTTTGATGGGCTAAGAATCTAGCTGGAATTTGGGGACAGCCACTGACAATGACAGACCACCTAGTGTCTTCCCAGCCACAGGGTGGTTTATAAGCACAGATTTTTTTTTGAAAAGAAAGACTGTGTGCGTTTACGCTATTGGTGCAAAAATCAGTGTGACCGAGAATTATTTTGAATTAAAATAGCCAGACAGCTTTTTCTTTAGCTGCTTTTGCATTCTGTCTGTTTTCCCAGAAATCTGTGCCCAAGCATCAAAGTTCAAACAAAAACACCAAGCTGTCCATATACGGCTTTACTATGACAGTGTTTTCCATAAAGGGTCCTTTTGTTCTTCTAGACGAGACTTGTTGTTTTTTTTTAACCAAATTTCCAAATTTATGCTAGAAGAACTGGGCCTCTAATGAGAGAAAGACGAGCCCTGCAGCCCTGTGAGGTATGCGGTGCCTTTGGGTCGCAATGTCTCACGGACAGTGGGAGGATTAGCAGTTTTAGGTGGATTAGAAAGTGAACTTTCATTACTGGCTCGTGAGCTTGGTGGCATACCTTACATATCACTGAGGCGCCCGCCTCTCCTGTCCACAGCCTCCTAACAGAAGGCCAGGCAGGATCTTTCTGAGGGTCAGCGGCAAGTCGGACGTTCTCAAGCTTTCTGTTTAATAGGAGAGCCCACAGCTCATGAAGGAGCTCGACAGGTTGCGACTGGGCCAGATTTAATGGCAGTTTAATAAATTTAATAAAGATTAAAAGTAGCCTGTGAGGGTGCTGGGGGTGACCTCTTGTCTTTGATCCATTTCACTGAGCCTTATGATGGCTGCAAAAGAAAACGGGAATTACGGGAGTCAGCTCCCCTTAGATCTAGGTACAGTGTCTGCAGTCTCTGTTTTCTGCTGGCTTGGATGAGGAGTGTCTGTTTTTTGCGTTTACCTGCCAGAAGTCAGCCTGTGGAGGTGAAGGTTAGGGGACAGCTGTGGAAGCTAAACGCGGAGCGCCGCCGCGTGACAGTGCCCTGGGTGCTCAGGGGGCTCGGCTCCGGCCTAAGCGGCTGTAACACTAACCAAGTTCAGGACTTCTTCCTTCTGCGGCAAAGACAACTACTATGAGCAGAATGTAGGATGTTGGCGAAGTGATCGTTTATGGTCAGAGATAGATAGATAGATAGATAGATAGATAGATAGATAGATAGATAGATAGATAGATAGATAGATAGATAGATAGATAGATAGATAGATAGATAGATAGATACATACATACATACATACATACATACATACATACATACTTACTTAGTTTTTTTTATTAGTCCCTAAAGAAATTTAGGAAATAATGGACTAAATGAGTTTTGGGAATTTATCTTCAATTGGGATTGGGGAGGCACAGGAGGCATGAGGAGTGTGCGCTCAGCCTGCAGGGTGGCGCTGTGGCACAGTGTGAACCGTGTCAGTGGCAGCAACAGCATGAGTTCGTGTGGAAATATCTGCCATTATGTGTTTATATGTGTAGCAGTCGGGACCATAAATCCAGCAAAAACATTTGGGGGCTTTTACCTGATTCTCAAAAAAATCTAATATTCTAAATTCTCACTATTAGCTAGTCAGTATAAAACAGAATGGTGAAACACGAGTAAGTTGTTTACATCAACACATCACAAAGTTTCATTCTCTTTAAAGGTATACGGGTATACTTTGCATTTCAGTATTATATGATATTCCAGACAATTAATACTATTGCACATTTTGTATATCCATTCCTGAGCACTGCTGCCCAGTGACCTTCAGCAATTAAGCCCAGAGGTAATTGCTTTCACCTGAGTCCCTATCATTCTGTGCTTCTGCCAATGAACAGCTTGGAGATGCTAAAATCCAATTTATGCAAAAAAAAAGTTTTCTGTAACCGCGTTACATATTTCTGCAGGGCAGACAGAGGCAGTGAAGAAGCCAACTCTGCAGGTGCATCCAGAGGACAGCATTCGTGCTGGGAGCTCATTCACTCTCATCTGCCGGTAAGCAGATCTTGGTTTCGCTGGTCTTCATCGGTGGGCCGTCACTAGAGCATGTCAGGTTAGCCGTCCTACAAACCGAAAAACACACATGCAAACTCGGTTTTGCACGGTTACTCTCATACATCCTCGCAAAGTGCAATTGAATATTCGTCCATTTTCCGAAAGGAAAGGCACCCATACCTGTGATGTGTAGGGGGAGCAAATATTCCTGCCAGTCTCACAGCTGGTCACATTGATACTCAGTTGGAATTTCACAAATGAAAATGCTTTTAGTTAAGAATGGAGACACGGAAGCTGCCTGTGGCCATTGGCTGTGATTACTCTGGTCTCTGACTGGGGCTGACCCCTAAGGAAGAGAAAGCCGGCAGCCGATATGGAACGTTCGTGACTGAAAGGGCTGTCAGACCCTCTTATCGGAGGGACAGCCCTCGCTGCATCTGTGGGATAATGCACGTGAGACGAAAACTTGCATCAGTCCTCAGCCTTGTCTGGAATGCGAACCCTTGTGGACCGTTTGGACTTGGCTGCTTCCTTAGAAGGCCGTGCAAAATCAGAGGCTGGGTCCTTCGACTCCAGGGCGGCTGACTTGTCCTGCCCCGAAACCAGGGCTCTCGGTATGCGAAACATGCGGAGGTCCCCCGAGTCTCCATTAATCAGTCACTTGGTAGTGGCTTTGAAATGATTGCTATTTGAGCACATCATCTCAAAACCACATTCCCATGTGAAACTTAAATCTGTCAGATGAGAGTTGACAAGAGCAATGTTGAAACAACAATTAAGAGGCCCCCAGAGAGGACAACATGGGTCTAACGAGGGAAAAAAACTCAAAAAAGGAAATATATGTGCAGAGCATGCAAGCAGGAATCCAAAGACATTTTGGACAAAATGCAGTGATCAACCTGTAATGTTTGAGTGTTTGTCACATAACTGCATTTATCAGAGATTCTGTCTGCAATGGCTTACTGGCCAAAGCAAAGTGAGCCTGATCCAGCTTTCCATGTCTGAAATTGCTTTGCGTGGTTACAGTCAGTACCAAATAGCCACATCTGTTGTCTCCCAGTTGCCTACAGAGTTGTCAGTGAAGCTCTTCCGGGTGTGTTATGTCACTCGAAGCCTGTAGCCATTTTCATGATGAATCATAGGTGGCTGATGGGTTAGGAGGTTCGCACTGGCCAGCTCATTTTGGCTTGATGTTTGATGAAGGGAGGACCTATGATTAAATTAACCAGCAATTCCAGATTGTGTGAAAAGGAAAAACAAGAAGATCTCTTAAGGATGTGCAGCACTGACGAACAGGCACCGAGCGCCCTCACATTAATGATGTCCCTCTCCAGTGGAAGCCAGTCGTTCCACGGCTGCCACGTGGTTCCTAGGATCTTGCCATCTCACTCGTTTCAGACGCTCGTTGATTCCGCTCTGGACCCAGCACTGATGCCTGCAATCTTCTGTTTACTATAGGCAGCCTTGTAGGAGGCTGCTTGTGCTGTGTGGGTGGGAGCTGATGTGGCGAGTACCGGTTTGGGGCTGGAAGAGAGCCTTGTCTCCATGTTCCTTCGGCAGAGGGTCATCCACACTTCAGTGGATGCTTCCTGGACGGCACGTGGGGTCCGACGGAGTTCTGGTGAACAAGACAGGATGCAAGAAGGGGGGATACAGTCACTGCAGCCAGCTAATCGTGCATAACAGCAGGCACAATGACACCGGGCTGTACTCCTGCGGCTCCACCCACAATGACGACAGCCATGTCTCCACCTACATCTTTGTCAAAGGTGAGACCTAGGATGACTTTTAATGATGACTTATGTGGGACGAGAAGCTCTTTCCTGTCCACATATAAACCAGTGTAAGTTCAGTGGTTAATCTACTGGTTCTGTTTTGTGATTAAGTAAGGTTATGTGTTGTCACCTTTTGTTAATCACAAACTTACTTAAATAAGGTTTTTACAAGATCTTCAGAGTTCACAGTTGTATTTATTTAAGACATCAATAAGTTTCCTAAGAATTATTTAAGAGCCAACAGCAAAGTTTCTGTCTTGCTGTTATAAAGGGAAGTATAACACTATATAACACTATATAACACTATATAACACAAAATAATGCTATATAACACTAAATGATGCTATGTAACAGTAAATAATGTCATATAACATTATATAAGTCAAGTCAAGTAGGTTTTCTTGTCATTTCAACCATACACACAGTATATAGAGAAATGAGATAACGTTCCTCCAGGACCACGGTGCAACACAGAGCAGTACAAAGACAGAGCAACATCATAAGTGCAAAAAGTCAATACTTGGCAAATTATACAATTATATGACACCTGGGGTCATTCGCTTTAAAACTTATATATGTATAATGTAATATAACACCATATAACACTAAATAATTCTATATAACGCTACGTACCTCTAAGCTTTTCACTTCATCTCCTCCTTTCTTCTGAAATTACTGCTATCATTTTGCATAGGTGGGCAGGGTGGATAGACCCAGTATGTGGAATGGAAGAACATTTTTTATCTGTTGTGCTTTTGTTGGTCGTGTTGCAAATTTTGCCAATTTGTGGACAATATCCCAAGAACAGCCATTCCTACTCCCCATCATAAAAAAATATATAAGCATGCATATTTCTGAGCAAGTATGAATTCATTTCCAACAAAATGTCCCGTTTTGCATTGTCGAACTATGTTTTAGTTCAGTCTCAGGGGATGCATTGGTTGTAGAGCACAATCTGTTTCATTGTAGCACCAGACGTCTACTCGATGCTTCTGATGTCCTGCTAGTCGCATGTTTAGTCTATGCCGGCTACTTCTAAAACCTCTTTTACTGTTCAATGTCTGATTGTTCATTGTTTATTTTTGCATTGGGGGGGTCCCGCAGCTCCCCCACGAAGTGTTCGTATTTCGCGCTGGGATGGCAGCGTCAAGCAAGGGGCGAGATGTTTATTTTCCTAATACATTCCCACAGTGTGACACGGCTGCCCACTGGACCAGTAGCCACAGTGTTGTTGCAAGCTCGGCCCGTTTGATTGCCCTGGCTTAGATTGCCTTCCCTGTTTAACGCTGCTTGAGGCCGGGGGTGGGATGGGGGGATTGTCTGCCTTGAGAACTGATTTAAATTCAGTGGGCAGATTTGTATTTCCTCTCTGGGAGAAATTCTGTCAGTTCTGAATAAGTCAATACTTGACAAATTACACAATTATATGACACCTGGGGTCATTCGCTTTAAAACTGACACGGTAACAGAATGTTTGCGGTTCCTTTTAGGGAGCCTGAGTATTTTGCTCGATAAAAAGCCAGATTTTTGGTTTCCTGTGATGTTTGGATGTGAAAAGGGTAACTGAGATCTAGAATTGGTCAGAAACAGAGTGACATACTCACCATCACAAGTGCTGATATTTAATTTTTCTCAGAATCACAGCTTGGTAGACACTTAGGCATAACTGTTTTCCCATAATGCACCACTCTATATGCAGATGACGCCAACCCTTTTGTGGAGGAACCCCAGGACACCCCCAGTGTCCTGATGATATTTGACAGGGCACAAGAGCTGGTGATTCCCTGCAGGACCACCTCTCCTGACTACATGGTCACACTGGAGGGGGTAAGGAACCAGCTCTGTGGGCTGATCTGAGCTCAGTCTCGTGCCATCAAGGTCAGAGAACATAAGCACTGTGTGGGAAAGTAGAACTGACGGACGCCTGTGAGGAGATGACGTGTTCATGTTCAGCGTACAATCCAGAATGAATTTTCTAGTAGCCATACTGAGAATCATTTTTATATAATCAATCATTCTCTACTGCCAACAAAACATAAAAAGATATAAATGTAATTTAGAACAGAACGGGTGATAGTTGCAAAGCCAAAACCTCTGACATGCCTTTGTACTTTAATCATTTAGAGATTCATTCAGAAACCACACATGTCGTCTGTGATAAAATACGAGTTGTGGGATCCGCAAGTGGGATTCAAGATCCATTACCCCCCCAGCTCCCACTACGATCTGCTCGTATGCAGAACCACCACTGGGCGACATCATGTTCTCCACGAGGCCAGCTACATCATTAAGGGAATGTGTAAGCTGCTCTCTCTCGTCACTCCTACCATGGAATTGTTGTGAAGTTTCAGGGAGCCGATAACATGACATGAAATGAATGAGACATATGCTTGGCCAGGTATATCTGCCTAGATCAGTGTTTCCCAACCTGGACTTCGTGGACCTACAGACAATCCCTGTTTCTGCTCCCTCCCAGCTCCCGGCCACACTGTGTGTCCCCAAGGACCAGGCTGGGAAACACTGGCCCAGATAGTTCTTGTAGAAAGTCTTTTGAATACAAAGTTAGGTAGCACTTTATCTAAAGCACTCATGTATAATGCATTATAAATATCAAGTATTATAAACACATCTATTAGCTTCATAGAGCATTCATAATGCATAATAAGCATGGCTATAATGTGTTATACCTTAATATATATATATAGTTGTGTTTATAATACTTAATGAATGCATTATAATGCATTATGAAGGTATCTATAATGCATTATACATGAGTACTTTAAGTGAAGTGTTACCCAAAGCTATTATACCTAAGACCACAGAACAGAAAGAGATAATTACTGGGTCACCTTCAAACCGAAGTAGTGCTTATGGCTGTGCAGAAAAAAAACTTTAGTTCTCCTGTATGTTGTTGTTTTTTAATTTGTCCAGCTTCCAAACTGGATAATGTCAAGATCAACAAAAATCGTGTTAGGCTGGTGGTTGGAGACACTCTGTCCCTCAAATGCTCAGGGGAGACGACCTTCAATGGGAGAATCAGCTTCACATGGGACTACCCAGGAAAGGCTGTATGTCTAACACTACTGTCTTACATTTAAAACACCCTGAAACCTACACAAAAACCAAAAAAAATGTTCATCACCCACTAACTCTAAAACCGTTGGTTCTTGTCATCCACTTTTACATAAGATAAATCTTTATTGTCATTGTCACTTGAACAACGAAACTGAAATGCAATTTTCACCATATTCTAGCAGACCTAGATGCAAATCTAGCATTACCAAAAGGTAAACGGAACTAACTGTGGATTTGTGTTTTCAGTGGAATCGACTGAAAAATATCTATAAGCATGCAGACCCCCAAGCATTGACTTTTAGCATGAGCAGCACGCTGACCTTGCACAACGTGACGATTGAGGACAAAGGCCTGTACCGCTGTACAGCCGAGATCTTGAGCCAGAAGGCCGCAACCGCTAAAGTGATGGTCTATGGTAAGAGCTCCGCTTGATAAGTACATTCTTCAATATATGTTTATATGTTGACATATAAGCTACTGTGTCATTGTATTATTTATCTTTCCAAGATATTCCTTTCCAATTTAAAAATGTCCGTTCCTTCTTCACCACAGAGCATCCTTTCATCAACTTGTTCTATAAAGAGGACAAGGTTGTCTCAGTCCTTGAAGGCAAAAAACATGTCAAGTTTGGACCCAAGGTGTCTGCAGTGCCTCAACCGAACATTGTGACGTGGTAAGACATTATGCTCCTTATGCTGCATATTCACAGATGCTCGACTTAGGATATTTTGACTTCATGATGGTGTAAGAGCGACATTCAGTCATGAATTTTATAATTTCTTCCCCACCTAGCCATCTGCCGTACTATACTTTCTACTGACGCCAGGCGACGGCAGCATCCACCCAGCCACGCTTCCAATCTCTGTAGCGATTATGACCGCAAACACCTCACATAGTGTTTAACAACGTATCTTATGGCATTTTTTCCTGTGCTTAATCTTATCATATCGTTTATATTCGACTTTTGATATTTTCAGCTTACGATGGGTTCATTGGAACGGAACCCCATCTTAACTGGAGGAACATCAGCGTAGTGCTCAGAATGACCACTGCATAGTACATTATGATGACCTGCCCTTATAACCACAATCCTTTTCTCCCTCAAGGTATAAAGATGGAGTGCAGATAAGGGAAAACTCAACTTGCTACAAGCAGTTAGAGTACAATCTCGTCATCAGTGATGCTAAGCAGAAGGATGCAGGAGTCTACACCATCCTCGTGGGAAACAAAGAAAGAGGCGTATATCAAAACCTTAGCTATACCTTCGAGGTCAGAGGTCAGTGCTGCAGTCCGAGGAGTCAGCTGACGTGCTATAATGACACAGTGACGTTAAGCTGACGCAGCAAGCCTCAAAGAGGGAGTGCTGTGCCATGTGTCCTTCATCAAATCTCTGATTATGCTTCTTATCTTAAATTCAAAGTCTTTTGTCTCTTCATTTGGGGTCCTGGGGTTAGCATAGTTGTTCTTGGCATGGTCTAGAAAGGCGGTGTGCAGATGTGAGCAGGGAAATCCAGTCCGACTGTGTTTTGTTCACATTGGTTAAGACAGAATGGCTTCAGAACAGTGGTAATAACCAAAAAAAGAGAAGGAGTATCACAGCAATATGCGTATTGCAACCATATTACATTCATGCAACTTGAGTGCTGATTCCAGATTTGGACCCAAAGTACAATGGTTACCATTGGTTCTACCTCTTTCCACAACAATGATTTTCTAGCAGTGTTATTTAAAAAATCAGACATCGCTGGATTTTTCACGTTTTGTTGATAATTTGATGAATATCCATTTAAAACATCTCAACCAAGAACAAAGATGTTACATCAGTACATTTCTTGTGGAAAAAAAAATTAAAGACAATGGGATATTAAAAACGCTGTGGCTCATGTGGGCACAGCTACAGACCGTGTGCAGTGCTGTACTGTACCACTGTGGCTCATGTGGGCACAGCTACAGACCGTGTGCAGTGCTGTACTATACCGCTGTGGCTTATTTGGGCACAGTTACGGACCGTGTGCAGTGCTGTACTGTACCGCTGTGGCTCATGTGGGCACAGCTACAGACCGTGTGCAGTGCTGTACTGTACCGCTGTGGCTCATTTAGGCACAGCTACGGACCATGTGCAGTGCTGTACTGTACCGCTGTGGCTCATTTGGGCACAGCTACGGACCATGTGCAGTGCTGTACTGTACTGCCATGGCTCATGTGAGCACAGCTACGGACCGTGTGCAGTGCTGTACTATACCGCTGTGGCTCATGTGGGCACAGCTACAGACCGTGTGCAGTGCTGTACTATACCGCTGTGGCTTATTTGGGCACAGTTACGGACCGTGTGCAGTGCTGTACTGTACCGCTGTGGCTCATGTGGGCACAGCTACAGACCGTGTGCAGTGCTGTACTGTACCGCTGTGGCTCATTTGGGCACAGCTACGGACCATGTGCAGTGCTGTACTGTACCGCTGTGGCTCATTTGGGCACAGCTACGGACCATGTGCAGTGCTGTACTGTACTTCCATGGCTCATGTGAGCACAGCTACGGACCGTGTGCAGTGCTGTACTATACCGCTGTGGCTCATGTGGGCACAGTTATGGACCGTGTGCAGTGCTGTACTGTACCGCTGTGGCTCATGTAGGCACAGCTACGGACTGTATGCAGTGCTGTACTATACCACTGTGGCTCATGTGGGCACAGCTACGGACCGTGTGCAGTGCTGTACTATACCACTGTAGCTCATGTGGGCACAGCTACGGACCATGTGCAGTGCTGTACTATACCGCTGTGGCTCATGTGGGCACAGCTACAGACCATATGCAGTGCTGTACTATACAAACCAACAAATGGCTTTATGGGAATTATGTAGGCAGAATAAGAAAGATAAGGAGAAAGCCTAAGACCAGCAGCTGATGTTGTGTCTGTCCCCCCCCCCCCAGTAAAACCATGGATCTTGGAAGAAAACTTAAAGCCAGTGGACCTGCAGCAGCACACGTTTGGTAAGGAGCAGCAGCTGACCTGCACTGCCCAGGGCTTCCCAGTCCCTCACATCACCTGGGTGTGGCAGCCCTGTGAACACAGTCCCAGCCTCACATGGTGAGTCGCCCCGACACTCTCTCAGGTCCTCAGCTGGGCACCGAACTCACTGCTGACAGGTCAAACAACCGCAAACCCCGATAGCTGTGTGTTTCAAAGGTCAGACCAAAAGAGGGTCGCGATTTTCACTAGCACAAGTAAACATGAGATGGATAATGATCCATCAAAGGAATGAAGAAGGAAGGAGAAAGAGTAGAAAATAACAAGTTAGATCATTTATGGCCTCGATGCTGAATTGTCGTTTTTCCACACGCTGGACCAAGTGGGATGCCAGTCAGGACTTTCAAAGCAACTTGGCCCCTTTTTCATACCTTATGCACTGGCTTGTTTGAAACTTTCCTCCTAAACATTTCGCAGAGTAATGCATGTTATTTGAAAATTAAGAAAATCTGACATAACAATGTTTCAAAGGTCCATAAAATATTTAAATACTAGTCATATAGTGTTTCATTTGTTACCACCCCATCTCTACTCATCGGTGTAATCAGTGTGCATGTGAAGCACTTCTCCTGACTGTGCATGATACCACAATCACATCCTGGACAAACAGAGGCTTTTCCCAGTTTCTTATCTCATCTTCCTATCACAGAAGGATTTCCGGAATACGGAGTTAGCCACGTTATCTAAGCAGCTGAAAAACTGCCAACTAGGAGGTCTGTGAACCAGGGAAGGGAGTGATCTCCACTCCCAGACAAAAAACCGGGTTTACTCACCTTAATTTACTTGTACATGCTGCCAGGTTACTTGGTTACCGCTTAGACCTCTTACTGCCTATGACAAAGGCTGAATAGAACATTGGTTTGTTGTTAGTTGATTAATTTATGGACATCTGATGTTTCTAATGGTGATTTTCCACTGGCCCGGGAACGGGCCGCAGACGGCTCGGGACGGCTCGGTTAATGTATGCCAGTGATGTTTCTAATGGTGCTTTTCCACTGCCACCAAGAACTGAGTCATACCCACACTGCACCCGCGATGACATGGCCCTTTTTACTAGTATGAAAGCAGGAGCAGACAGAGCCGATTGAGTCAGCATTTCTGAAATGCACGGCGATGCTGGTGGTCTGTGCATGGATTATCTGAAATGGGTGTGTTTTATGTACGGGGTGACTCGGGGGTGACTTGGAGGGGTGGCTCAGGGGTGACTCGGGGGGGTGACTCAGGGGGTGGCTCGGGGGGTGACGCTGGGGTCACTCGGGGGGGTGACTCGGGGGGTGACTCGGGAGGGTGGCTCGGGGGTAACTCGGGGGTGACTCGGGGGGGTGGCTCGGGGGTAACTCGGCGGTGACTCGGGGGGTGGCTCAGGGGTGACTCAGCGGTGACTCGGGGGTGACTCGGGGGGTGACTCGGGGGGTTGCTTGGGGGTGACTCGGGGGGGTGGCTTGGGGGTAACTCGAGGGTGACTCGAGGGGTGGCTTGGGGGTGACTTGGGGGGGTGGCTCGGGGGTGACTCGGGGTGTGGCTCCGGGGTGACTCAGCGGTGACTCGGGGGTGACTCGGGGGGTTGCTTGGGGGTGACTCGGGGGGGTGGCTTGGGGGTAACTCGAGGGTGACTCGAGGGGTGGCTTGGGGGTGACTCGGGGGGTGGCTCGGGTGGGTGGCTCAGGGGTAACTCGGGGGGGTGACTCGGGGAGTGGCTTGGGGGTGACTCGGGTGGGTGGCTCGGGGGTAACTCGGGGGGGTGACTCGGGGAGTGGCTTGGGGGTAACTCGGGGGGGTGACTCGGGGGGTGGCTTGGGGGTGACTCGGGGGGGTGACTCTGGGGTGGCTTGGGGGTGACTCGGGGGGGTGACTCTGGGGTGGCTCGGGGGGTGGCTTGGGGGTGACTTCGGGGGGTGGCTCGGGGGGGTGACTCGGGGGTGACTCGGGGGGGTGACTCGGGGGGTGGCTTGGGGGTGACTCGGGGGGGTGACTCTGGGGTGGCTCGGGGGGTGGCTTGGGGGTGACTTCGGGGGGTGGCTCGGGGGGGTGACTCGGGGGTGACTCGGGGGGGTGACTCGGGGGGTGGCTTGGGGGTGACTCGGGGGGGTGACTCTGGGGTGGCTCGGGGGGTGGCTTGGGGGTGACTTCGGGGGGTGGCTCGGGGGTGACTCGGGGGGGTGACTCGGGGGATGACTCTGGGGTGGCTCGGTTCATGCATGTTAGTGAAATAGGACCATAAGGATGCTTGACTACCCACATCCCTGTTTTTCTTTCCAATCTTGACCCCCTCCCAGGGAAGAGAGTGTCTCCGTTTTTGTAAAAAGGATGACAGATTGACAGAGCATCAGAAGCAAAGATAAATGGAGCATGCAACCAGTAACTGTTTAGTAACTTTGTGTCAGGTTCTATTGAACAGGACACAATGGCTAAGTCTTCAGCGTCCTTTGCACATTATACTGAAATAGCTCATGTTGTTTTCGGTGAATGTCTGCATGTTAGCAGACAAGCTTCAGCAAAATGAACATTCCAGAAGAGACAGGCTAGTCAGCGACAGCAGGGGACTGTCGGACACAGGGCGCTCGCACAATAGACCCATTACAGTCATTAGCTGCACTCAGTGAAAATCACTGTGAAAAACTTGTTTTGCAATTCTGAGCTAATAAAGAGGAATGCTGCATTATGTATTAGGTAGCGGAGCTGAGAAGTGTTTCTTTAATTGTTCGTAATGGTTTTTACTGTGTAGTGCATTTATTATCACTGAAATACAATTGACACTCAATGCTGGCAAAGCATAACTGTCGACAGCACTAAAGACCTTATAATCATGTCGTTGCCAACAGCTGCTCGTGAAAGCAATCAGTGAAAAGCACTAGTAATGACTAATGTGGCACGTTCCTCAGAGAGACAAGTAGGCACTTTTTTAACAGGAAACAAGTACTACATGTGTTTCTTTTGCACAAAACGTGCAATACACTCGCTGCTGATATTTGACCTCTGGCACGGTAAGATTAAACTAAAAATAAACTGTCCTTTATGCAAGGAGTGGTTTTAAAATGGCTGAGGTAAGACGTGAAGTGTAGGAGCTGATTTATGGAGGGTCGTCATCTGCATGCTGAGAAATTTGATCGGCTAGTTCCCCTTCTTGAGCGAGTAAGTCCAGTGGTCCGGCCTTATCTACACTGGCCAGAGGGTGAGGGGGGCTTCCTTTGCCGCTTGACGCATTCCCCCAGCCTTCCTGTTTGCCTCCATTCTCATCAATCTTTGATTGTTCCCCTCCTTCGAAAGCGACAGTCCCAGCCCCGCTTCCTCCCCGGCCGTAAGAAGGAGACATGCAGATAGTTCAGCCGTAAGAAACCCCTGCATTCACACACAGCACAGAATAATCGCTGCGAGGTAGTGGGTAGAAATACCGACACTCATGTGAGTTTGTGGAAATACGTTTGCGGCCAAAAAAGTGCATCGTCACGAAGGAATAACATTTGCTTACAGGGCTTGAAGTACTTTGTCTCGGAACGGTAATACAGATAGACACTAAGAACCAATAAGAACCGACTGACGTAGATAGGCGCTAACGTTACATTGTAATGAGCTTTCTGCAGCTGGTTTATGTTAAATGTCAAACTGCTGAAACTGTTTATTGACAGTTGCTTGAGGATAAATATCTGAGTGGGGGGGGGGGTTCCATTATACTTCCATTATACATAGGCAACTCTGTGAGGATTTATCATACTATCATTGACCCATTACAAGCCTGGGGCGTTCGGGAATAAAGTCTCAAATTAATCCAGACAAGCAGCAGATTATTTGCTTTGTTCAGATGTTTTAAGAACCATGCTGTCAGTTTGAGAATTCTGCATAGCACAACATTCCGGGGCGCCATTTCCCAAACCCTTCGTAGTGCTACAAGAAAAAATTTAATATGCTCTCTGTACCAGTAACGATGATCGTGGTGCGACTGGAGGGAGGTGTGGGTGACCACTGACTTTATTTAAAGTTATAAATAACCAACGAATGATTCGTAATCCATGCGTGTTGATAACAACTTGTTAGCAACATCAAAAATAAAGTAATCTTAAAAGACCACGATGATTAAATATCTTCTCATTGTATTTTCAGGTGTAAATTGAGCTCTGAACCCAGACCTGTTAAATTTTATGAAGAGGACGGTAATAACACTAACATCAACTGGCCGTACAACGAAATCCATTCCATTGAGAACGCCACTGACATCAGTAAAAGGAAGGTGTGTATTACTATTTATATTTCCAAATGAATCTCATTTATTGCTGATTATACATCTTATGTTTTATAATGGTAGATCTCTTCTGACTATATTTCACTGGATGATGTAAATAATAAATCTGGACTTTACTTGGAACTGCCCTTGTGAATTCACCGCTCACCATCTCCCTAGGGTGGTAACTAGCCGCTCAGCCGCACCGATGTAACAACGCAGCTTATAAATAATGCCGTCACCCTCCACCCAGAACAGCCTTTATTTTATTAGGCTAAACCTGCGAATTGTTAGGGTGTCATAAACTTAACAGTGATTCAAAGACGTATATGTGCCTCACTCTTCATCCTGCCGATCTTTTCTCAGACTCTTTCAAGTTCTTTAGCTGCTAGTCAATTGATCCTGCGTTACCCTATGAAAAAAGTGAAGTTTCCTGATCTTTTCTGGCAGATGTTACTCAGTGTGTTTTTTTTTTTTGTCATGCTGACGTGCCAGCAGAAGAAGGACAAGTACATGAAATTTACGTTCATTTATCCACTTCAGTATGGGAGTAGATACCCAGTTACTATCGGTCTCTGGAAATGATTTTTTAGAACATGTACTGTATGACAGAGCTGCTATTACAGTACTGAAGTGATCAAGCTTTAAGCAAAACATACCTCATGCAAAGAAAATATTCAAAGGGGGAAAAGAAGTACTAAAGCCTGCTTCCCCGACAGTGCTTTAGGGATGGTGCTCATGATTGCATATTAGTGGTAGGGGTCTCTAGCTACAAATGATTTTCATTTGGGGTTCCCCGAATTCTGAATTCCCAAAATCAGAAACAATACCACAGAGGTTTTGCCTAATTAAATAATCCTAGACATAGTCTTAATACAGGAGCAACCTGATCTAAGCAAGATCTTTGTGATCTAATAATGATGTGCTTTCCTGATGCTATTGATAGTGTTGGCATTGTTCCAACAGGCATTTAAAGCTTTTAAAACATTTGACCAAAAAAATTGTGATCTATACCTTTCCCTAATTCTATTCCATTTTTCTTTGTCAGAGAGTTTATGTTTTTGTTTCTCTATTTTTTATTTATATGCACCAACTTGTCACTTAGGCTCACAGGAGAAGCTTCTGGTGTAATTACATCATTTAATTGCAATCATTAGAACTGAACATTTGAGGTAAATGAGCTCCTTTGATCTTCTGGAAGGTCATTCCTGAGTTGGTTGTTGCTGAGGGGTAAACCTCATCCAGCAAAGGTCTCTTAGGTTATATCCCACCTACCCATCTTCTGTAGACACTTTTCTCATACAGGGTTAGAGTAAGCATGGAATCTGGCCCAAGTATGATAGGGTGCCCTGTATGGGATTCCAGTCTATTGCAGAGTGCATAGTCATACACACACACATACCACATGTAAATATACTCAGAAAAAATCCTACAGAATTTCATGTGTGTTGACATACGATATGCATCGTACATTGACAGCTTCCTAGGCAAGAATTCAAGATTTCATTGGCAGCTCTCCCATGAGATTGCATTACCCAAGCGATTTCTCTCAAACTTAATCCAACACAGGGCCATTCACTGAGTGATCGTCATGGAAGCCTGGCTTCCATGTGATGATGCAACTGTAAAAAAAAAAAAATAGGTTTCTTTACTTCATTTTTCAAAATGCATGAAGAACATTCAGTTCCTGTAAGTGGGAGACACATTTACAAGAGCTTGTGGCCCATATGCTAGTGTTTTATGGGGAATAGTTAGGGCCTGTTTCGGGGCTCAGTTGAAGTGAATTCCTCTCTGTCACCTCATATATAGCCTGACATCCCACAAAGATGGCCAGGGTGAGTCTTAGCGGGACTCGTTATGAAGGCTGCCAATGGGGGTTGGAGGTCACGGTGTGAAGGGCATCCGCAGGGGTCTGTCTGCTCACCGGTCACGCACCTAATACTGGCGTGCTCGTCGGACTCGGATTTGTCAGCAGAAGAAGCAGCACACACTAACACACAAAGAGTCAGCATAGCAGGTTTTCTAAAACACCGGTCTGCCAAGACTGCGCTACAAAAGGCACTATTAAGTCTGACAAGCTGGATTGTTTGATGGTCGGATTTCTGTCTCTTCAAAAAAAAAAAAATGCTCAGCTGCTCAGCTGTAGTTACAAATAAGCTGTGATTCAGTTCCGCTCTCTAGGGGTCACATTCATACACAGTTTATGTGACCCAGCTGTGGGTTTTTATCAAATACCGTTCGGAACAAGATTGGCCTGTGAACTTAACTTTGAAGTAGCTGTACCCTGCTGCTTATTACAACTTTTGGTGGATTATTGAAAATGCAGTTGTCAATCACACTGTACCCCTACACTGGTGCCTAGTGTTGACCATCATTCACAGCACAGTGGTCAGTTTTTCTGTGAAGTTTACATAATATGCCCAACTTTAATAGATGTACTCAATCCCTATAAAATCTGAAAAGCTGCTCAAACAGATGGCAACTGCAACCTTTTTTAATTGTTATTTTTTAATTTTTGGTACGTATTTAAGCCTTAGGTGACTTAAGCAATGTGATGGTATAAACCTTCCTTGGGACAGTTATTTGGCATATAGACATTTTTAGTGTTCAGCTAAGTGTTGTTTTAAAAATAATAGATGTCCTTTCATTAATTCATTGTACGTTAATTCCAGTAAAAATTTGGTTCATTTAATTCAGTGCTCAGTGGGTTATGCCTCTGTGTCTGTACTCAGAAGGTTGCAGTTTAAATCCCATGCTCAGTGGAATAGTCCCATCACTGCTGGGCCCTTAACCCTCGTAAAATGCTGGAGGGGTGCTAGATAAATGTGTGGCCTTGTCCTCTGACCCGAAACTTCACTCTCACCTCCCTTTTCTTTGAAGGAGCGCATGATGGGGTACATGCACGTCTAAGCGTTCCAGTGCACCTGCACTCATACAAATGTCAGATAAAACGTCATTTCATTTCAGAAATGGGTGTCCATTACACCCTTAACCCAGCTGCCAAAGAGCTATTCTCCAGGAAGCAAGCACCTGCACGTTATTTCTCATATGATGTGTGTTTGCAGCAATTGTGTGGCCAAATATATGTCTCAGCCTCTCACGAGCGCACCTCGCTGCTTTCTCACGCAGGCCGTTAGCACGCTAACTGTGGCAGCTGCGAGGGAGTCCGGGTCGTTTTCCTGTGTGGCAAGTAACACTGTCGGAAGTCACAACTGGAGTATCCCGTTTTTCGTCGGTGGTAAGTTGAGCGTTTTCACCACAGTGACATTGATTAAATAATGCTGAAGAATACAGTCAGGGTTATCTAATAAAGCCATCGGAACTCACACGGAGTAGCCGTGTGACTCTTTGAGGTCCGAGAACTCGGACTGCCTCCAGATGATGATGTGGTGATGGTATGTCGGTAATTTACTCTGGATAACAGCAGCATTAGCCCAGTAGGAATATCTGGCTTGACCCGAACTCCTTCCTTCTTTATTTAGACCCACACCCATGGAAAGAGTGCAGAGACAATGTGGAGACTATGCAACTAAATATGCGCTCAACGTGGGGGGTCATATTAATGGAAACCAGATTTCTGTGTTGCAGGCATATTTAAATCAATGAGAGAAAACAAACATAGTACAGTGCTTACCAGTGACCAGGCCTAATAATATCTAGTGCGTTCATATTATACACTGGATACAGATGGACAGGGTGGAACAGAAGGGGACCAGTGGAATGAGGAGGATAGCTGGCCTCTGCTTTCTGCTGCTCCTCATTCCTGCGCGTTTGGCGTCTCTTCATCAGCTTCCTCAGATTATTAGCGGGGCTTAGCTTAACGGCTCCGTTATTGCTGGCAAAGCGGCGTCAAATCAGAGTCGCGAATCGTGCGGGGAGCTGACGGTGGGCATTCACTGTTTGCAGGCCTTATTAATTTGCCTGCGCCTTTTGGTATACCTTAGATCACCCCGAAGCACTAAACATCGAGCCCCAGAAGGCTATAGAAGGAGACAACTTCACCGTCAGCTGCAGCGCCACTCGGTACCTGTACACGGACCTGCTGTGGGTGGGCCCGGATAACCGCACGGTCCCTAACAACAACCACACGCTGCAAGTGGGCCTGCACTCCATCTCTCTTTCGCTAGTACTCACAAATGTGTCCCGTACGGATCCCATGAACTACAAGTGCCAGGCCCAGAGTTACACCAGGCGCGTGCTCCATAAAACGTCTGTGTTCAAAATAGAGGGTGAGTAGTAGGGAGCAGAATGGAGCAAGAAAATGATACCATGCTGCTTTTTGTGTCGCACTGAGATATTCACTCAGATGTGCATATTTCAATGGAAAACTATTAACTGCGACTTGGAGAGTGAATTTTTTAAGTGTAAGTGTAAATTTGAAGTGTTACTGTTTACAAGCATTGTGTGTCCTTATTTGGTATGACGCAGAAAGGAAAGGTCCTTGGCTGCAACAGAACCTGACCAATCAGAACGTGAACAGCAGCAGCACGCTGACCCTGGCCTGTTACGCCCAAGGGGTGCCACCTCCTGTCATCACATGGTACAAGAATGACGTGCTTGTGGAGGCCGCTCCTGGTAAATGCATGGAATTGTTTCACTTTCCCCGTTGTGTCTCTTTCTCGATTTCCATTGGTCGCCGCCTGCCACCTGTGCGTGTGACAATCTTTCCGTATGAATGGGGCTCAGTAATTGTGTTTATCAAGCTGTCTTGCGCAGCGGTACTGAGAGAGCCACAAAATGGAAAAATACAAAGATCCCGTGTAGATACAGGGCACAGATTCGGAGGCGGGAGAGAGCCCAGATTGTTGCGCGGTAACGACAAAGCGATCCTCTGCTCTAGGCATCACCCTGACTGAGGATGGGCTGCTGATAATTGACCGAGTGAAGAAAGACGATGAAGGCCGCTATGAGTGCCTGGCAAGCAATGATAAAGGCAGGGCGAAGACCGCGGCAGTCGTCACTGTAGTAGGTAAGACAACCAAGCCCTGCTTCACTGTTCACGATCTCCGAAGTAGGCCCAGTCCTCCATCACCATCAGCAAAAAGAATAATGTAACCTATATCCTCATATTCTGGACTCTTACACTCTACATGCATTTATCCCATGCTAACGCAATAAATTGCATTTCAACATTGTCCATTTCACGTCCGCTGTGTGATCGAAGGCACTAGTTCAGTGTTACGGTCAAGATTCAGAATTAGTAACAGCCAAGAGAGTGAGTGTGAAGAGCGCCGAGCAAATTCCTGCCTGCATTTTATTGAGTTCCTGCAGACTTCTCACATATGGGAGGTGACCTCTCTCCGGTCTCAGAAGAGGACTTTCTAATCACATTGTTCAGTGTCAGTTTTTTTCGGGAAGAGGCATGCTCAGGAAAGCAGAAGGAAAAAAAATGCTGGAAAAGAGTCACAAATTTGGGAAGTTGAACTGAGGTCAATGGAATAAGCGTTTTCAACTTTTCTAAACTTATCCTTGTCGACAAAATGTAACGGGATTAAGTATACAATGGGCAAAATGTTACAGTACAGGCAACCAAATCATTTCATTTCGTTGCATGAGTTTAAGAAAATGAAAGTAAGTCATTAACGTAGTTTCCAGAATGATCCGGGTTGTGCTGCTGCTTTGGCGATATGTCCGAGAATTTAGAATTGTTACTTAGGTGCTGTGTCCCTTTATGTATACTGATATGCTGATATACTTTATATGCATGAAATCATTTAAGGCACATATGCGTCAGGTCAGTCATTTCAGGCACATAAGCATTCATTTAAGGTGCAGAACGGACAACTGAAGGTTATCCATTATCCAGTAGTGCCTAACAGCTTCCTGCCATTTGCTTTCCAGGTGATGACAAGCCCAATATCGAGGTTATAATCCTGGTGTGCACTGGCGTGGCAGCAACTTTCCTCTGGCTGATGCTGGTTATCTTCATCCGAAAGCTGAAGAAGGTAAACCAGGCCAGTTTTCTTATGTTTGCGTGCATGTTCTTCCTGTGGTGTCCTCCTGGAATAGGCTCCCCCCCCCCCCGCCAACCCCCCAGATACCAACCCTCCTGCCCTCATCCCTCAGTTGGACACGTGGTTGAAAGATGAACGGGTAGATGTTTGGCTTTATTTTTATGAATTGTGGCCCATTTCGCAGAACTGACTCCGCAAACTGTTTACACATGAGCGAAACTGATTAAGGATCAGCTCAAGTGGAAACAGTGAAAGCGCCATTTTCACCAGAATGTTCCTATTAGATGTGAACATTTCCTGAAGTGAGAGCATACTGTACCACATGAAATAAATTGCTGCTTTTTTTTCCTGGAAGTATAATCTAATGGCTCTGAAGAAGCATATTAAAACATGAATGAATCTTCTCTGTCCATCAGCCCAGCTCGGTGGACATTCAGACCGGCTACTTATCCATAATAATGGACCCAGATGAGGTTCCCCTGGATGAGCAGTGCGATCGTCTTCCCTATGATAGCAGCAAGTGGGAATTTCCCCGAGACCGTCTCAGGCTGGGTAAGGCCTCTCTAGTGGAGGTGCCAGGCCATAGTGTCTAGGCACTGTCATGCTACATTGCTCCCAGAGGTGGACATTTTGGATCCAGAAAGTAAAAATCCAGACCAAGATTTTGTTTCAGCCAACCAGTTTAGTACTCTGTGACTGTGAGTCTCGATACTCAACTGGTTGGTTGAAACAAAATCTTGGTCTGAATTTTTACTTTCTGGATCCAAAATGTCCACCTCAGCTACATTTCTCCCGAAGTTGCAGAACTGTCCCATCGCCCCCTAACCCTACACAAAGAGCCTGAATACCCTTATTAAGGGGTTGTTTGAAGCATATTAGCGCAAAGAAAGGGAACTACACTGGAGCAGAGGAAATCTAATTAAGTCAAATTAAACTGTCTCCAAAAGATGGCATGAGCTATAAGAATTAATTACCTGTTCTTTCAGAAATAAACATAGTATTTTTCATCAGGGGTCGGCCTCTGTCCTCCAAGCTTAACTGCTCCATAAAATCCTTGCGGAGGCCTGCTTCAGTGGTCAAACGCTCAGCAGGCTGTTTTAATTACAGGCCTGTATCTCTCTTGTGACAGCGAATCCTGCAGCTTGAGTTATGATTCCCGAGCCAAAAGAGCTACCTTGAAGACTCTCTCACCCCACGCTTTGTCTCACAGGTAAAACCCTGGGCCACGGCGCTTTCGGCAAGGTGGTGGAGGCTGCTGCCTTTGGGATCGATAAGCTGTCTACGTGCAAGACAGTGGCCGTTAAAATGTTGAAAGGTAGGAATCCTTCACCAAAAACAGCTATGATGCTGCTTATTTCACGACCAGATGCTATTAAGTGTTTTTCGTTAGAAAACGACCAGCAGAATATACTAACGTTAGCTTGGTGAAAAGACAGAAGAAGAAAGAAGCAGATATGAATTGTTCATAATCACAATTTAGTGGCAGGAGGTTTCGATATGCAAGGAACACACTAGATAAATGTGAAAATGATGGCGTTTGTTTTGTGGGTCACAAGGCTGAAGGCTTTTAGGTAGTGTTGATTATTTCCGTTCTGAAATTCACAGACAATATTAATTTAAGGGGAAATAAATCCTGTGGAGCCTTGGTGGTTTTCAAAGCTAATTACAGTGATTACCATCACTCACCCTTGCATCTGTGCTCATACATATTGCAGAGTAATTATCAAACCAGCCGTTGTGTTTCGGTGCTTAGTCAGAGGTACGGCAGAAATACTTCCTTTTCCTTAATCACACCCTTCTAATGCGTGGGGCCATGGTTCATGCAAACAAGTCAACTCTACCATGATGTAATGTATTCTCAGGCAAGAACTTTGCATGGAACCAAAGGTCAGATTTTCCATAAAAGGGGATTTTATCCCAAAATTGGGTTTTAACAAAATTTTTCAAATCACAATATTTTTCTGCCATCAGTATACTTGAGAACAGCGCCCCCCCCCCTCGCACACCTGTTCATCCACCAGAAATTAATTCCGTGTCAGTTCAGTTTTATCATCAATCCGTTAATGCAACAGATTTATGCCCCAATAACTGAATCCGATGAAGATAAAATTCACAAATGTTTTGACAAGGTTGACATGACTGGAGGCTGGAATGTCATTTGGAAAGCAAGTAGGAAATAGAAGTTTCCAGAAACAAAACTGGGGGGGTAGAGAGGGGTGGGTGAAGAGTCAGCTGCTGCAAATCCACTGACCTCCTTATTTTTAGTAAATACTTCAAGCAAGCAGAACATCGTCTTTTCACCCCAACATCATCAGATGAAGTTCACAGAAATCAAATGCAGTATGTCCTCAACCCCAAACAATGGAAGATCTCTACATAGAGGACAAGGCCGTGAGCTTGAGTAATCACAGAGTGCTTATGGAAAGATGTGGAAAAGATCACAGAACAACAAGACATTCCGGGTTACAAGGAACGACCTACAGAATATACCCTTAGCCTTCAAGGGCAACATCTGTAACCAATTTGTGATGCTGAACCTACTTGATAGAGAACCAGAGGAACTGCGGACAGAATTCAGAGAAGACATTCAAGAGGAATCTGAGATGAAATTCGGCTGAAGTGAAATTAAACAGGCAAAAATATCCAAGTGGATGGCAGAAGCTGCTGTGGAAAGAAGAGGACTGTGAATTCCAGAGAACCACCGGGGAAGACAGTGACCAATATCATAACAACATCTGCATTCATTGAAGAAGAAGGAAATAAACATGGAAGAAGAAGGGCTGTTTTTCAGCTGATCTGTGAGATTAAGCATAAGCTCCAGCCTCAAATGCGGTAAACATGTTGGCGTTAGATACATGGAAGAAGCTGCAGTAATGGAAGTGGAGATCAGAGTAGACCTGAGGTTACTGCCAAAAAGGACACGTGGAGGGGTACGATACATTCTAATGGAGATATGCAGCAACTGAAGAAGAAGCATTAAAAGTGCTGACCAAAGTATGGCAACAAGATGGCCTAGAGATTATGATTGGTTTAAGTTCCTCACCATCAGAATGAGAACTAGCACCGAATTTCCCTCATAATGCCCCATATTAGTAAGATTACGGTAATGACCCTTCAGTATAGTTTAGAATCCGACAAAGACTACAAGTGCAAGGTGTATGAGTTTATTCAGGATAGGCTGCGAAACAAGAAACATCAATGTGCAATAGATACCAGAGAAAACTAGGGGGTACCTGGTAATGAGTGTGCCAGAGCAAACATCTGACCAAGAAGCCACTGCCTGGGCGAAATATGGAGAAACTGACTCCTTTCAGATCGGAAGAAGAGTTAAGCAAGGTTACGTGCGTGAGAGAAGCTGGACTGGTTTCAAGATTTGCGGAAGAAACATCCACACCCTTTGATGGGCGAATGAAACCACACTTACGGCAGGAAACAGAAAATCTGTTACAACCACTGGAACAGTGTCAAAGTGTCTGCCAGTTCATGGCAAAAACACTGATGTTAAAGAATCATACATGTTTCCGAAGCTGGAGAAAAGTCATCAACAAAAGTGCATCCAGATATATTCAGAAGCCTGGAACTCTGCAGTGAAGGACATAGAAGATGTCAAACGTACTTACATATGTCTAAAAATAAAGACAACAGTTATTATGAGATGCACTGGCAAAAACAAAAACCATAACAGATGGACAATTTTATGATGAAAGAGGCAGAGGGTGACCGGGAAATAGATGGACTCAATCATCAAACCAAGAGCATCCTATCAGCGATCCCAAAACATGAGACCAAAGGGACAGGACATTCTGGAGAAATACCATCTCTGTAATCACCGGGAGAGGACATCGACTTGACAGCATATAACAATAATTAATAATATAGTAGCTAGCTAATGGTTTATTATCTAGTGATAGCTTTGAATTATATAGAGACATAGATTGCTTTTAAATAAAAGCACAAATAGATTCAGACAGTTAGTTACCATTTGGTGTACATTACGATACACTTAATTTCTATCATTTCAAATGAAAATATGAATACATTTTTTCGTGTAAAATTTCACAGCTGAGTGGTATTTTTAATTTTCTAACTGGGAAAAATGTTAACATTGAATTTAAAAATACACACCACATACATTTTACATTTCTGGTTTCTCTAAGTAGTAAAAAAGTATTTCACAACAATATAACGTAAGGTTTTGCTTTTTCTAAAGGAATTGGCTTTGTCGGTTCTGAAGTCCTCAAAACTTTTTCACATTGAACATGTTTGAAGGGTTTAATAATAAAAAAAATCTGGATTTAAGAATGTCTAATAAAGTGAAAATTTGACAAAAGGAAACCTGAATTTGACTCATACAGCTCAATATATCGTTAATGTGAATGATCCTGCAATAAATTTAAGTCACACAACCGAAGTTTGTCTCCCAGGATCTTGCATTTTTGGTCTAAGTTAGTGTGAATTACGGAGTCCCATTCTGTGGATTCTGAACAGGAGGAGCTACGTCCAATGAGTGCAAAGCCCTGATGTCTGAGCTGAAGATATTGATCCACATTGGCAATCACCTCAACGTGGTCAATTTGCTGGGAGCATGCACCAAGTCTGGAGGTATGAGGGGGGCAGTGCGACAGACTTCACACTCAAATTTCCACAATTATATCAAAATATTGCAAATTCTCATGAATATTCAATACATCACATAACACCAGAAGAGGTTTGTGTTACGATTTCACTCCATTTTATTGCATTATGACACAGTCCAGCCAATTTTCAGTTTTGGTGGAATGTTTTTGATACAAGTAGATACTGGCTGATTAAACTGATCGAGAAGCTAAAATAATTAGCGCTGGAGCCCTGTCACCTTTGTAGTGAAAGGAGGAAATCCAGGGCAATAATTAACAAATTACCGGTGAGCAATGTTGCATGTTTGTCTCTTTATCTTTTGCTGGTGTAGGTCCTTTGATGATAATTGTGGAGTACTGCAAATATGGGAACTTGTCCAATTATCTACGGAGCAAGAGAGCCGACTTCATTGTCTACAAGGTACATGGGAAAATGATGTGTTAGGAATTTTACTTCTGAGGCATTCGTATGGTCTACACATGTCCGCCGTGTTTGTGTTATATATTTGGCCACTTTTTCAAGTTATTTGGGCAGGGTTTCAGATTTTTTTGCTGTCAGTTAAAGTTAGAAGTTTCCCTGCCCTGTGTGACTGACCTCTGTCTGGGGTTCCGTCGGACTCGCAGAACCCATCCAGCAAGACGGTGGCTTCGGGGTCCGGCTGCGAGCTGAGCGAGCTGAGCGAGTTGATCAAACGCAGGCTGGAGAGTGTGGCCAGTACTGGGAGCTCCGCCAGCTCGGGCTTCGTTGAAGACAAGAGCTACTGCGATTCGGAGGAAGAAGAGGAAGGTAACCGTCTTCATTTCCCCAGCTCTGTGGCCACCACCAGGCACCTCTCCTCACCAATTCTATCCTTGGCCAAAACTCAAGGTTCCCTCGATTGTTTTCCTTTAGGTATCTGAGAGAAGTCTCCCCTTCCATTTGTAAATATAACTCTAACTATTGGATTTACGAGCAGGCACTTCATTGGCCAGTCGTCTTCCCTGAGCCGTGCTGGTCGTTTGCCTATTTCCGATGCATCTGCCCGTCTGTTGTTTGTTATTCCTGGCCTTCGATAAACTGTTTACTCAGATGGGAGAAGAGAGAGAAAACATGGAGCTTGAATCACAAAGACCGCCTGCTGAGCATCATTGACAAAATGCTGGTCTTACACTAACTCCCTTTAAACAAGGGCCTGGTTATCGCTCTTATAAGAGGATGTTGTTTTGGGTAACACCTGGCAATAGACTTACATCTGCAGAGTAACGAAGCAAGATTTTCTTTTGTTACAAATATGGATGAAAAGGTCACCTTCCTGCTTTTTAAGCAAATGCCAGGAGCAGTGGCAGGCGGCAGTGGATTCCTACGGAGGTCAAACTATTATTGAATCTCTGTTTGTTTTTAATGCACCTTTGTTTTATATACAGAAACAGAGGATCTCTACAAGAAGGTTCTGACAATGGAGGACCTCATTTCCTACAGCTTTCAAGTTGCGAAAGGCATGGAGTTCCTAGCTTCACGAAAGGTACGTTTACTTTCTCACCCTTATTTGAAAGTCCCTTGCAAACCAGAATTCCCTAGACTTTATTTTATAACTAGTAAAAATGGCTGACAAGGTAAGTATTTGATGAGCAATTTATTGTAAAATGCCAAGAATGACACTGAATTTAATTGGAAGGACTAAATTATGACTCTAGATTTTATCCAAACCACTGGGCCGTAGCAGTCGTCCAGATATAGTGTACCCATGTTCTTTTGCCCAAGTAAGGCTGCAGTTTGATCAATGGCCAAATTTGGACAATAGCACTGAGAAGGAATTTCAGTAGCACCCAATTGTAGGGAAGGGATTTAACACAAATAGGAACCGCAACCAGTTGAGGAAAGTAACCCCCCTGAAACTGTTCCCGCAACACCAGATTCCCACCTCGGACCCAGATGTCCGATGATGGGCAGGGGGGTTTGGTTTTGGGAAAACCTGGTGCATGTGGATCAGAAGCCAGGTGATTTTAATTAAAGGGGTCTTCAGGACCACAGATGCGCCAACCATGCATGTGGTATGTTGAGTAACTGGTATGTTGCTTCCACAAAACAAGCCAAAGTGGATGTAAATCAGCTTGTTTCTTTAAACAAATAATTTGCTTGGTCATTACTGTGGACACAGGGTTGTTAAAATGAATGGTGTCTACAAAGACTCACCATAAGTCCCTCTTAAAAAGTATAATTCTTCTTTCCAGTGCATCCACCGCGATTTGGCTGCCAGAAACATCCTGCTGTCCGAACACAACGTCGTGAAGATTTGTGACTTTGGACTTGCAAGGGACGTTTACAAAGACCCCGATTACGTGCGCAAGGGAGATGTAAGCTAAAACCCTTCCGTTATAGATGAGACATGAAACTCAACTTAGCAGTTATCATTTTGTCAGCTTCTGCTTGCTGTAGCTGCTTAGCGTGGGTCACAGAGCAGAAACTTCTCTACATGGGATTATGTTTCACAAATACTCCACCTGACTGACAGCACAATAATCGCCTGCCAACACTTATTTCACAATCCATAAAAGACAGGAAAAATGTACGCACTTTTAAAATAAATATACTTGGAACGAACCGCCCTGCATATGACATTGGAAAGAATTTATGTCCTGACACTGTAATAATAAGCAAGTAGTGTGGAACTATACATTTAACTAAACAGATTTAGTTCTTCTTGTCTTCAGGCCAGACTGCCACTGAAATGGATGGCCCCAGAGGCCATTTTTGACAAGATCTACACCACGCAGAGTGACGTGTGGTCCTTTGGAGTTCTCATGTGGGAGATCTTCTCTCTGGGTAGGTCACGGTCTTAACGCTGCCCTGCATACCACCTTCTCGATAACCCTTTTTAAATTTAATACTATTTTACTTTTTAATATATCATAACTGTTTTCTTCAAATAAATTGAACACTAGTACATCATCTTTATAGCATAATTAACCATTTATCCACACTGTAAGTACAACATTATTTAAGTAACATTAATTAAGTATTACTTTACTGCTTCTAAGAAACAAACACGTCCCACTTTCTTCTTTGTTTACTTTCTCCTCAAATTGGCCAGGTGTCACGTTGCACTTGTAGCTTTTTTATAAACATTTGAATCTCTAAGAGTTGGCAATCTCATTGCACAGCTTTGTATGCCAAAGACATCAGTTCTCAATACACAAGATGACCTCTTCCTTCAGGCCGTTGTTGTCTGTTTGGATTCAGTCCGTATGCAGGGAGTCATAACTCTGCCTTAATTGTTTCTTTGAGCAGAAAAGCAGGACAAGGGTTATTAAAAGGGAATGAATATGTTTTGTTTCAGTTATACATTTCTTCCCAGCTGGCAATGCAAATTCTTGGCGACTACATATAAGATCACTGCACGCGTAATCCTGCAGAATGTCCCAGAGTCGCTCTGTTATGGCCCAGAAATATTAATGTGTATGAAATATATGTTCATAAGCTATGCAACAAGCAGCATGCTAACGCATGGTAGCTTTTTCACATTGAAGGCCTTATTGAGGCCTTGATCAAAATCCATAAACTAAATCCCTCTTATACGCATGATAAGTGAATGAACAAAAAAAAAATCACAATTTAACATTAGAACATATGCAGACTAAAAGTAACGCAATAGAAACAAACAGGGATTTGTTCTGTTCTCCAAAAGGTTACTGATATCTAGTTGGATGGCTAGATGAACACCGCTTCAGTTCCCAAACCTCTCCTCAGCCATTCCATGTGTTACGTTTCACCACCAGCTCATTTAATTAATTAATTTGTTTAAAAGGTCAATGAGGTATTGATTAGCCATATGAGGTGTGCTAGTGGTCGAGTCGAAAAATCCTTGGGTGTATTGGATGATCACTGCATATTCTGGGGTGGCATTAGGAGATGTTTTCAAACGGCTAAGCTGACAGACTTTTACAGACATAATATCATAAATTTACGTTAACATGATGAGCATTTCAACGTCAACATTTTCAGCTGTCTAAGTCTTTTGTACTGTACTGTATATATCAGTAAACTCACTTTTAAGACTTAAAAAAAGTTGGGGGAAAGGAGTGCAGAGCAGCAAAGGTGCTTAAGGTGTGCAGCAAAAACACTCCCAGACTGACTGTCCGCCACCACATGCTGGCTGTGCTGGCATCCCAGTGGGAGCACTGCTAAAGCTGCCTTGGATACCAGTGCACCATGACACCTCACACATCTGGGTGGCATTAAGCGGTGTCTCCGACAAAAAGAGCGGAGCACCACAAGTTATCGCAAAATTATAAACACACCGTCCTGAAACCTGATCTTTTGCACAGGTCAAAAGTTTGTGCTGTTCCCAGTGTGTGCGCATACATATATTACGCACCACGCAAAGCCCGGCAGCTCAGACTTGAATTTGGCCTCTTGGATTTCCTTATCTTGTTATTTTAGGTGCCACGACTCAAATACACTGTTTGAAAAAGCAAAGGTAAATTGTTCTGCAATTAATAAGAATAATAAATGATGACTCTCTCCTTAAAGCTGTGGCAGACATTGTATTTCACAAATTAAAAAATATACCTAACACCCTTTATGCCTTGTACTGGATAATAAGTTGAAAGACAGATGATATAAAAATGTAAAAACCGTATTATTATTCATAATGTAATAACTACAAACAAATGGAATGTTTCAAAGCATGATGATGATAAGGAGTTTCTTATCGCAAGTATATGAGTCTTTCCAAAGTGATTTTTTTTTTTTTAAACAATGCTAGGTGTAATTGTAACTCCCCATAACCTGCGCCTTTGGCTTGCGTTCATTGAGCCGCTAGCGATTCATGGTAAAGGAGCAGCAGCTGGTATCAGAGGCACGTTCTACCTTGTGAGACCTTCCTGCCATCTTCTTAGGTGCCTCACCGTACCCAGGCCTGCAGATTGACGAGGAGTTCTGCTGCCGACTGAAGGACGGGACGAGGATGCGAGCTCCTGAGTACGCCTCCTCCGAAATGTAAGGACGTCTCCCCTCTCCACCAATCACCATCCACCAGGTGATCTACACTGTCGGGCAATGTACCATGCATTTCTACCCTTATTAGTCCTGAAAACTCTCCCAGACCTCCTGCATTTACACTTATATGTCCTGAAAACTCCCCTAGACCCCCTGCATTTATACTTATATGTCCTGAAAACTCTCCTAGACCCCCTGCATTTACACTTATATGTCCTGAAAACTCTCCTAGACCCCCTGCATTTACACTTATATATCCTGAAAACTCCCAGATCCCCTGCATTTACACTTATATGTCCTGAAAACTCCCCCTGACTCCTGTTTAGTGAAGGTGTAGCACAACCTGATATATTTTATCATTCATAAATCATTTTTAAGAGGCCCCAGGGAAGATTCTTTTAATCATCGCCCATTAAACGGTCTTTAAAAACTTTGAACCTGATTCTAAGCTGGAGAGACGTGCTTCATCTCCCGTCTCCCGGGACAGAAGCGTGGGCCCTTCAGTCGGAGCACAACAGGGGGAAGGGAAGTGTCTCGCATTAACGCAATGACAGGAAGTGGAGTGTAAGGTTTCGAAACCGAGGAGGGCGGTGAGGGGGCTGTACAGATGAGGTGTAGGTGATGATTGTGCGGCCAAGCTGATCTGAGACCAGCATAAACTGGGCCTGAAATTGAAGACTGACCCACCAGGGAGTTTGGAAGACTAGAGGTATCCCCAACCCTCCCAATGACAAGCAAAGGGCCCTTGGCTGGAATATCCCCTAAGTGAGTCAGGGTTTTCGAGCACGAGGCTGTAAGTGGCGTGCTGAAACTGAACCTCTGCAAGGACTTTTTAAAGCTGGCATTAGAGCCTGGACTAAAAGGATATTTAACAAGCAATACAAGCAGGAGAAAGTCAATCCCTTTGATCCTTTGGCCTTATCTGAGCTACATCTACCACCCGCTGGATGTGACGCGGTCACATACCTTTGGCTGCAGTTCTCTTTATTCAGTAGCCTGTTCCCTTCTGAAGCACACGTCCCTTTTTCCCGCGAATCGGTTAAAGAAGTCTTACTGATACGGTAGTCATTTCAATGAAGCATTTATCTATGTGAGAAGGAGTCGCTTATTGTAAGGCAAGCAGAGATGTGGGTGGCAGCAGAAGATGAATGAATTGATATCTAAATAACAATGCAGGCACTGGGAAAAAGCAGAAGTTACAGTCCGATTTAATGATAATTGTAATCCTTCCTTCCTTCCCTCCTTCCTTCCCTCCTTCCTTCCTTCTGTAGCGACTAAAATTCCTGCACGTCACTGTCTTTTGTCCTGCACTGTCTTGTCTTTCACTGCACTCTCTTACCACACTATTTTTTCCCCTGCACTCTTACTGCATTGTCTTACTGCACTGCCTTTTGTCTTGAACTGTCTTGTCTCTCACTACACTGCTGCCTGCTCCTTGTACTGGTTAACTAGAAACTGCTGTTGTCCTGTTGCCCCCCCCCCCCCCCCCCCACACACACACACACACCTGTCCTTTCCCCTGCGACTCGGGCACAAGAATTTCACCGTGTTCCTCAGAACTCATGTGACAGCAAAAACATGGAACATTGAAACCTTGTAGGAGACCACCACCTCACCAGGTGTCATTTTGGTATTTCCACCGCTGCTCCAGATGACCTCTGATGTGGATCGTTTACTTACTCCTTGACCCCATTTCTGCTCACTAACCTTTGACCCTAACCTTGACCTTTGACGTCAGAAGCCTGAGGGTGGAAACCCAGAGCAAATTCAGCAGGAGCTACCCAATAAATTTGCCACGGTTGCACGTCAATTTCCGGGTGTTGAAGCGATCTCACAAAGATCCTGTCCTGTAGTTATACAGTCTTGGAGGGGGAAGGGGACCCCAAACCTTACATGGGACCCTAAACTATTCCTAATTCAAATTAAATCCAACACCAGCACACATTCAACTCATCGGGAGCTTGATGACAGCTAAAGGTGGAATGAAACCAATTGAATTGAATTCAATTTTATTTATATAGCGCTTTTAACAACAGTCATTGTCACAAAGCACTTTACATTTAACCGGCCAGAACCACATACATATACAATGATTAAGGGCCCCCAAAGATTCTCATGATCTTAGTGCGGTCATTCAAGGACATTCCAATGAGCAAGACAAATGTTAGGGTACCATTGCCTACAATGATATGACCCATTCACTCAGTTCCCCTTGACCCCCCAAAAAAGTCCATGAGTCAGTCTTGGAGTGTAACCATGGAGTGTAACCATGGTCTATATAATGTCGGCAACCAAAAATCATCGTCATCCTGGTTGCCGCCCCCAAGCCTGTGATCTCACTCCGCTAAATTCTTCTCTGTACCACCTGGATAACAATATTAAGGCGTGGACAAATTTCAGCAGAGCCGTTTCCTTCGATTAATTGCCGTGCTGTGAAGGAAAACTCTCAACACTGAGGTCTACATGCCAAAAACAAACACAGATGGAGAGGGTAAAGGGCAAGTAGGGAACAGTCGAGTAAATAATGAACCATCTGCATTTGCTGTGATCTTCTGTGAAAGCTGAGGCAGCCAATCCAGGTACCAGCAAATGGGGATGTTGGTGAAGAAAGATAGATATGGGAAGGGCAAATGGTCAGAAGAATGATACTATACAAACAGCTTAAGGGATTTGTGGTCTGATAGGTGAGTTCATCAGTCTTCATAAGAAAACCATTTTAGTGATGCATCCTGCATTAATAGAGAACTCCACTATAGGACACCACAGTCTTCACAGAGGCATTCTACATGGTCGTTAGTCTTTGTCGGTGAGTGTGCATTGGGGACAGGTTGAACACCTTCAGTTTAAGGAGATATCGATTGATTTGGGTGCATATCTCTGCCGTAAGGATGCCGTTCCGTGGCGCAAAAGCAGCGGAAAAAAAATTAAGCAATCAGGTTCTGAAAAACACAAGCTGGTCAAGCAAAGCCAACGTATAAGATGTATGAGTGTCCCCCGCTAGCATATCTCTCTGATAAACCTCGAGGCGTGTGATGTGATACCCTGTACCTTCCACAGATACCAGGCCATGCTGGACTGCTGGCAGGGAGAACCGAACCACAGGCCCACCTTCACGGACCTGGTGGAGAGACTCGGAGACTTGCTCCAGGCCAACGTACAGCAGGTGGGGCCACAAAGTCTGCAGAAGGCTGTCAGTAATGTTGTGTGCAGCTCTAAGTGCACGACTCATTCATTCATTCCCACATTGCCTTGCAGTAGAGAATTCAAATCAATCAATCAAAAAAAACTTTATTTGTCCCCGAGGGGCAATTTGAGGCAAGTAGAGCAGTAGAGCAGTGTTACAAAGACACAGAACCAGACATTAAAGATAAAATAAAATAAAAAATCTGAATAAAAGTAATAATAATAGTAGGGGGTGGCATGGTGGTGCAGTGGTTAGCACTGTTGCCTCACACCTCTGGGTCCCAGGTTCGAGTCCCCGCCTGGGTCACATTCAAATGTGAAGAGTCCTGTAGGAGTCTGCAAGCTGTTCTCAGTGTTTGCAACTCACAGAAGGAGGACAGAGTTCTGACTGGGGATCCAATTATTTTAGAGCACACCTTGACTGTCCTCTGCAGGTGGGCTCTGTGATACAGAGTGGTGGCATGGAACCAGCAGGTTATTGAGAATGTTATGACAATCTCAATGAAGGAGTAGTAGAATGTCCTCAAGATGTTCTTGTTGACTCCAAAGCTGCTCCACAACAGTGGCACACATAAATATGAAGGAAGGACAGGATTGTCATTTAAAAGGCCTCAGGGATGAAGGAATCGCCCCCGGGGGGAAACTCACAAACTCACCCAAACAGGCAACCACTCACAGCGGTTCCCGTAACGTGGGCAAGATGGAAGTCGAGCCTCTGACAGACGTACAATACCGTTTCCCAAATGAGCTGCACATTTTAAATACATTAGGGAATTTAAAGACGAATGAAGGTAGAAAATGGGGTTTCAGGTTCAGTGGACTTCTCAATGAGGGGAAATCATTAGCGTAAGAGAAACGTGATATCCAGAAATGGCTGGTTTTTGTTTTTTTTTTCAACTTGGCAGTAAAAGAAAAAGAACCAATCTTGTCTTTAAAAATGTTGACATTCAGAGGTGCCTAATGTTTTTTTTATATAAAAATATTTTATTTGTAATGTTTCTACTTGTGGCTCTATGTAGTATTATTGTTATTTTTATCGTTATTAGGCTGTTACGCATGGCTGACTTGAAGAGTCGCTTTGTTACTCAGATGTGTCCCTTTTGTTCATACTGCCGTACCAGGAAGGGAAGCACTATATTCCCATTAACACAGCCCTGGCCACCAAAGAGGGTGACGTTTCCAGCACTTCCACCATAGAGGATGACATGTCGACATCTCGCAGGGACTCTGGGAATACATGGTGGGTCAGCATCTCGGAAGAGAGTCACCACCAAATCCCAGACGGTCGAGTAAAAGCTGCCATCTTCAGTGTGGAACAGAACTGGGTTTGGTGCTTTTCCACAGCCAGCAAGAACCGAGCCCGGACGAGACCCGTAACCGTGAACTGACGAGTGTCCATTGTGATGTATGCGAGCCATACCAGACGTGCACCCATGCTAATATGACCCCTGTTTAGTAGCAGGACCAAAGGCTTGAGGGAACGGAGCTTGTTGTGTCACCACCATCCGATTGGTCAAAATGCATGGGGAGACCAGCGTTCTACGCAAGGATAATCTAAAGAAAAAAATGTTCATTCTATATGTCATCCATTTGTAGTAGCATCACAGATTGCAATGTATTGATGCACTTCTGATAACTCGGAACTAGAAAAAATTCTCCTGCTTAAAAAAGTACTATAGAATACCTGAATGGAATGGATTCCATCCATCCATCCATTTTCCAAACCGCTTATCCTACTGGGTGGCGTGGGGTCCGGAGCCTATCCCGGAAGCAATGGGCACGAGGCAGGGAACCACCCAGGATGGGGGGGCCAGCCCATCGCAGGGCACACTCACACACCATGGAATGGATTCATAATGCAAATTTATGCAAGCGAATGCTAATTTTGCTAGCATTTGATACCAACATAACACGATGATTCTCACAGACATGCTAGCAAAAATTAACACATAGTGCATCATGATGTACGCCAGGTGAACAGTAAATAAGCGTTTTTTCAGTTTTACGTCATAGTCCCTCTCCAAACCCCGGCAATGCTTTTCTGCAGTGGAAAACCAAAGTGAGCTGGAACTGCACTGTAACTAGTCTCTCTTTGCAGTACGGCTCAGGTACGGGTCAGGTTCTGTATGTCAGTGGAAAAGCACCATTAGGTAAAATACTGTACAGTCAGAGGAGCCCAGTAAGCACTTGGATTGTATTTTTTCACTTTTATATAGTTTTGTTCACGGTCTTGTATTTTGTTAGCTGCATTGTTGACTGTTGTTACATTGAACTTTAATTCAGCAAAGTTAGTATCTTCTTAAACCAGGAAGTCAATATCCCGAATTACTTAGGCTGGTTTCTCTTCCCAGTAAAAGAAATCTTTAACATTGACTTCATAGTAGTTCACATGTGTAGAGCTGTGATGATGATGATGATGATGATGGTAGTGGTGGTTTTGTGTAATGTATCTGTCCACCTCCTCATCACATGATCTCATAACAATGGGGCTTCTTTAATAATAGGAACGTGAAGACCTTTGACGTGGTTGCTGGAGAAGACGACACAAACGAGACCCGTGAGGTGAGCCAATCGCAGCCATCTCACTGACCATTAAGTCTGAGCATCATTTGACGCAGGACGCGTATTTTTTTCAGCCCAGCAGTTGCTAACGGTGCCGTGCATGTGCTCTGCAGGTGGGTCAGTCTGACAGTGGTCTGGGCCTGTCTTCTGATGACATGAAGACATTGAAGCGATTGGAGTCGCTGGCCGGACCTTTGAACATTAAAGCTCTTGGGTAAGTAACTCACCTTCTCATAGATCCACCTACATGTGACTGAATCTTGTGTCCTCATGTACCTGTTTTACGCCGTCTTCCATTTCCGAAGTCCAGTTCCAATACTAGCAGCACGATTACAGAGGCCGGTAAAAATCCCCGGATGTTGGTTTTGGTTCCGCCCCAAATATCAAGGATACGTTGATTGTATCCTCACCAAAGAGACCAATCCCTGGATTCATTGCGTTAACAAGTCCTGTCTTGCCAAGACCACAAGTACCTGGTTTGCGTTCTCGGTATGGAGAATCACCCATGGTGTCTTTTGCCAAAATACGCACTGAGTCAATATCAGATGTAGCTTCTAAGTGCCTGTTGTAATCTGGCTCTTCCTCCCACGTCTGTGAGAACAGGGTGCTCCACCTCTTTGTATGGTTCAGCGTTACACATCACCTACAACCTCAAGCACATAGGAGAGAGACTTTCCCAATATGGACAAAAATGCCATAGTGATTAAATCCTGGGCTTTGTTTAAATTTCAAGTTCTGAGAAAACAGCCATTTAGAGTTGATATTATGGCAGTTTCTTTCATAAATCGTTTAGGTTAATCTTGGTTGTCTCTTGCCCTGGAATAAGTCCTGCCTTATGTTTAGATTACTGAAGCTGTGGAGATTGGTCATGATTAAACTATAGACCAAAAAATGGTTAATCTAAAAATGTTAGCCTCCCCCCAGATCATTATTCACACTCCCAAAAGATTACATCTTATTTTAGGTTAAATGTAGTGTGACACCAATGCAGTTTAAACTTCAAATATGGGGACAATTTACTTGAGATCAAAGTTGAAACACTGAATCCAACTCGGAAAATCTGGCAAGCGCTGCGTTCTGGGCGGTGTGCTGGACGCCTGCCTCCATTGTGATTCTACCAGGACACAATGATTGACTTCTAGGCTACTAGGCTATTATAAATCACCACCAATCAAGTGGTTTAACATGTTACATGTAGAAATAATTAAATAAAGTTTCAAACAAAAAGAAGTATTTTTGCAGGCATTCAAAAGAGAATCGGACAGGAACCTTAAAATAAAATGAAATATAACATCAAGGAGCCTTTACTCTGTAATGAATGTATAGCTCTGTTTATTGATTAATGGCGGTCATTAAGATCCAAGTAAACATTCCAGTAGGTTGCATGGCGTGCATTCTGCGTCTCCACTCCCAGCAACCATTGTCTCCAAGTTCCTCCGCCCCCCACCTCTCCACACTCCCCATATTAACGCCCAGTCCTCACTGTGAGCTCAGCCTTCCTCATGACGCCACACGCTGGGCGCAGGGCAGCAGTGCAGGCAGGCCGTCACTCACACATCTCTGGGACGGACAGAATCCTAGAGCGTGAGCCGGAATTTTCCCAAACGCGGCTGCCGGTTGGCCGTTCCATCACGGACCCCTTTGACACGAGGAGGCTTTATTAAACTTTCACATGGAGTCCCCCTACCCAGCGATACCATTGTTCTGGAAAATTCCACCTGGCTTGCGCACACCCCCTAGTGGGTTGGCATTGCAGAAGTGCACTCAGCAATATAACAAGATCATAGTCAGTTATGTCCATCCATCCATGTTTCATTTCGTATTATAAAAATCTGATGTGTTCCTGTAACAACATGTCAGCAAAATAATAGCCTTTGCAAATTTACAAGAGCAACGCAGCATGTGCTAGTTTTATTAGCGCATGAAAATGTTCATGTGCCGCTCTGTGTTCACCAGAACTGGCTCCAGCTAGCTGTGGTGCAAAACAGATAAGCATTTACTGAAAATAGATGGATAGAGAACACAGCTGACAGATTACAGCTGCGGCGTCAGGACAGATAATCAGGTTTCAGCAGACATAGAACAGTCTTTCGCCAGTTCTGTTGACAGACTGAGATCCTGGCACCTTTACACCTTGATTTTAATAATCTTCATTAAACAAAAGTCGCCAGAATGGTGAACACTGATTTTGACATTACAAAGGTAAAATGCCAGGTGCCCTTTTATTTTTTACCAGTCTCGAGAGTTTCTTTTACTTCCTAAATATGGAGTTCCATCCATGCAGTAAACATTTCTTAGCACCTGAGATCATGAAGATTTCAGTCCATTTTCTCCTTCCTGTTTAGAATGAAGCCTCTCGGCATGACTAAGGAGTCCGTATTGTCGGACTGGGAGCAAGACAAGCTGCTGGTTTCCAACCTAGACTTCGGTCTTGAGGATCCATCCTTTGACCCCACCCTGGAGAGTCACAGTCCACCCCCGGACTACAATGACGTCATGCGCTACTCCGTGCCACCTTTCTAGCTCCCGGGATGACTCTGACTCACTTCCTTGGGCGTCACATTCCTGCTTCTCGTCGCCTGACATGGCAGCCAAACTGTATCTGCTCAATGGTGTCCTTGCTTCCTGCCTAAGCTTTAGCAAACAAATTCTGTGGTTCAGTTATGGTAAACAGAGGTCAGCTGAAGAAACCAAATGAAAAACAAGGTAACTCATGTCAATTCAAGTTTATTCTGCTCCTTTGTACACCAGTCAACATCCATGCATCTTTTACAAGCACAGTGCATGAGAATAATGCCTGTTGTCATGACGGTGTTCAAAAAACACACCGCATTTCTGCCTCCACCGATATGCATTGCGAGTTACTGCTGAATTTCTCTCCTATGCAATTCCCCTGCATTCTCAGGTATGTGGTCCTCTGTGTTCAGCTTAATTTGTCTACTGATAAACAAAAACACTGGCATTTAATAGCTTTAATTTGTACCAAGGGATGCTGTACTGCGGTTCATTATGTCTGGTACCATGTCATAAATTAGAAATGTGTCATTGATGTTACAGTGACCAAATCGGGGTCCTCTTATCCTTCGTTGTATATATAATTTTATATAAATGTAAACTGGAAAACGGTTAAAATTCTGTTCATGAAACAAATTATATTAAGGGTCTCTTTGGGCAGATAGCTAAACCATTTTTAGACATTAACTTGAGTAGCACCTTGACAAAATTGACAGCAATGTAATCTTCATCTACTCAAGTATCAGGCTTCACTGGAGAATGGGAGTGCTCTCTCTCTTCCATAGTGTGAATCAATAGCACCCACATCTCAGAGTTTTTGCCCAGCTAGAATTATTCTAACTCTTTGTATTTTATTTTACGTCAAACAGTAAATAGCAGAGAAGATTTTGCTGAGAGTTTGTTTCTATGTGTGACACACTGGTTTGGCACATTACACTGTGACTGCTATCTGGAAAACATACAGAATAAACTATCAGTATGTAATGAGGTAATATATTTAAAATGTATCTAATCATTTATACATTTAGAACTCCATTTTGATTGAAATTTGTCTCATTAACCAAAAGACATTATATCCTCCAGCTGTTCTATTAAAAGGACTAACACAATTTCCACCTATTTTGGGTATGCTCTTGAATATATGTCTATTTAATATGACCGATGTATTGGAACAGTCTGCCATTTATACATGAACATTGTCTGATACAAGGAACGAGCAGCTGGCAGATGAGATTGCCGATTTAATATGAGACGTGTCCTTGCTTAAGCTAGTTCTTATTTGTCATAAAAATTGACCCAGTAAACCAGTGTTTCATATTCCGGTCCTCTGGAATCCACATTCGGTCCATGTTTTGGCTCCCACCAACCACCATGTCAGACGGTCTACGTGGGAGCGAGGACCGGATTGGGAAACACTGCAATATAGGAATGGATGGTGAGAGACACGATCCGGTTTTATGCTGCGTTGCCACTGACTGGGATGTGCGTCCGCGTATCAGAAACTCCCAGTGACCCAGAGTGGTCTGCTTCACACTCTTAAGCTCTAGGCTGAATGTGTCTATGCAGTATTTTCAGGGTAAACATTCAGTCTTAAAATATTCTATATGTAAGATGTTCAGTTAAATAGACAATATAAAGATGGATGAATCTGTGTAACTTAATATTGCTGGCTGTGGTTTTGGTTTGAAATATGAGAGATGTATGCACTGATTATATTGTCTCCTTAATTGGGTATTTGCATTCAGACATTTTAGCAATATGTGTAAGAAAATAAATGCAATAAAGATTTTATATTTATATGTTATAGTGGGTTCCTGTGATTCATTCATTCATTTATTTATTTATTTTTTGCTAGCTCAGAAATATTTGAATACAGATTTGAATGTTATACATTTAATGAATTTATTGATCAGTCAATTAATGTATAAATATAAATACAACTTCTAAACATATTCTAAATATAAAATAGTGTATAAATAACATAACTTAAGGTCCACCTGGGAGCCATCTACAGCCTGGGAAGGCAGACTCACACAGCAGAGGGGCCAGACCCGAGTGCTCACTAGCACAGCTCGGCACAGAAAAAGCTGGTGCCCTGACCTGAGGAACCTGACCTGGGGATCCTGACCCAGGCAACAGGCGCTCCATCTTGACCATGGTGGGTATTGACATGTGCCGACCTCCACCTGCGTGGCCAACGTGACCCTCGCCGGCTGTCGTGTGGGCGTGAGAACTGAGCACGCTCGTTAGGTGGGGTTAGGGGTCTAAACGGACACAAGCCTGGTTGATCTTTATGTGCATTCCTTGTGCAAATGCCAAGGCCTTCTACAAACAGGACAGGAAGGAGGTCTAAATCATTCTTTTTTGTAATCAGTGTACTTCCTATTGTGAGACGTTGTCCGGTAACTCTGGCGCCATGTGTAGCTAGAGGTAATCAAAGCAGAGACAAATAGGCATCAGGCCAATTCCGCTTGGCCCTACTGTGTTCATGGTAAAGTGGGCATCAGATTGAATTCTTAGTGCAGAAGGTCGAGCTTTCAAATATCAAACTGAAACGCGGTTATTGAACCATTTAAGGCAGAACAGCATGTATTAAGTATGATGGAATACTGGTTAATTACATCTTTAGTATGAGTAAACGGAATTTAGAAGATACGAGTGGTACTTAGAAAAACAAACATGAAATACCATTGTTCCATTACTGACTGGCTTTACCAAGTTCCACTTCTTGCTTTTTATGGATGGAATAAAAAAAACAATCTGTAAAATTTTCTGATTTCATTTGCACTTCAAAAGTTTAAAAATTCCTTTTGCCCGTCTGATAACCCGTAAGCATACATCCCATTCAACAATGTTCAGCTTCAAATAATCCAGTTTCAGCATTTCCCTTAATCTGTACATTTCAAGTGACTAGGGAGGTACGCTAAGCTAATTTGGGGAATGTGTAAAATACACAGTATTGAGAGCCTTGAACAGTAGAACAAGGGTATTCCATCTAGAGTTATATTTAAAAATTACATAAATAATACCTTTATACTGGGGCGGCATGGTGATGCAGTGATTAGCACTGTTGCCTCACACCTCTGGGACCCGGGTTCGAGTCTCCGCCTGGGTCATATGTGTGCGGAGTTTGCATGTTCTCCCCATGTCGTCGTGGGGTTTTCTCCAGGTACTCCGGTTTCCCCCCACAGTCCAAAAACATGCAGAGGCTAATTGGAGTTGCTAAATTGCCCATAGGTGTGCATGCGTGAGTGAATGGTGTATGAGTGTGTCCTGTGATGGGCTGGCCCCCCATCCTGGGTTGTTCCCTGCCTCGTGCCCATTGCTTCCAGGATAGGCTCCGGACCCCCCGCGACCCAGTAGGATAAGCGGCTTGGAAAATGGATGGATGGATACCTTTATACTACAACTAACATTACTTCAACCATTAACATTATTATCAAAAAGAAGAATGTTAATTTGTATCAATGGGTTAGTTTCCTATTTAAGCATCAAAGTATTAAATGTGCAGGTATCTCTGGTCCTTATTACAGTATATGTATCACATATTAAGTTAATTGTTAATTATAATTGCTATTATAGAAGGCAATAAATATTAGCAGGAATTAAACAAACGAATGAATAAATAAACACATACATAAAATAAATAAAATAAACATTTAGATAGAATTTGAGAGAGAGAGAGAGAGAGAGAGAGAGAGAGAGATAAAACAATTAATTACACATATATACTTTTTACCCCATGTACTATATGACCCAGTACCCATGTATTGGTCAGTCCTCATAAATAATTTCAAACTGAACTGCACTGTTTTTCATATTCTTTGGCCAGAAATATACTCTCCATCCACTGTTTACCATGCTTTGCATACACTGTTGTCAGTCCTCTTCAAAGCATATTTCCTACTTTTCAGCGGATATCTCTTGCTGTGTTATCAGTCCAAGTGAAAATGCAAAGTACAATCAACACCTTGAAAGTGTCAGAACTGAGAGTGTAGAAGAAGGTAATTTTCACCTTTGTGAACACAGCTACTGTAGTACTCGCTGTGTAGAGCTGAGATCCAAATCGCACGTCAGTTTCAGTTCCCAAAGGAAGGCATTTTGGTATCACGGTCAGAAAATATCTAACTTGATCTCACTCTTAAAATGACTGGAATGAACAAAAATGTAATAAACAGCCCAGTGATCCATCTTGGAATTAGTATTCATTATTTAGTATTCATTATTGAAATAATGCCAACGATAAAGCATAATATATTGGATTTAGTGAGGTTTTTTTTTTTTTTTGAAAGTTTGCTATCCATCCATTTTCAGTAACCACGTCTCCAATTCAGGGTCTTAGAAGTCTGCAGCTTATCTGAAATGCTACAGATACAAGGCAGGGAACAAGCCAGGATGGGGGGCCAACCCATTGCAGGGTACACTCACACATGCACACCTATGGGCAACTTGGCATCTCCAATTAACCTCAGCATGTTATTAAACTGCGGGGAGTGTGGGGGGAGGGAGGGGGTATTAGAGCACCTGGAGGAAACCCCACAACAACATGGGGAGAACACGCAAACCCCACAAGAACATGGGGAGAACACGCAAACCCCACAAGAACATGGGGAGAACACGCAAACCCCACAAGAACATGGGGAGAACACGCAAACCCCACAAGAACATGGGGAGAACACACAAACCCCACAAGAACATAGGGAGAACACGCAAACCCCACAACAACATGGGGAGAACACGCAAACCCCACAACAACATGGGTAGAACATGCAAACCCCACAACAGCATGGGGAGAACACGCAAACTCCACAAGAACATGGGGAGAACACACATACCCCACAAGAACATAGGGAGAACACGCAAACCCCACAACAACATGGGGAGAACACGCAAACCCCACAACAACATGGGTAGAACATGCAAACCCCACAACAGCATGGGGAGAACACGCAAACTCCACAAGAACATGGGGAGAACACACAAACCCCACAAGAACATAGGGAGAACACGCAAACCCCACAACAACATGGGGAGAACACGCAAACCCCACAACAACATGGGTAGAACACGCAAACCCCACAACAACATGGGGAGAACACGCAAACCCCACAACAACATGGGGAGAACACGCAAACCCCACAACAACATGGGGAGAACACGCAAACCCCACAACAACTTTTAATGACTGGATTAAAGTATAAGTGCCAAATTGCAACATCCACATCACCTTCCCTAGTAAAACAAAGCTTCTCGCCTCAAGATGCTCTGTCCATTGACTCTGCAGAGGACACACATTAATGGGTCTTTAAAACTTGGCCAAAATACATTTTTGCCCCACAGAAGAAAAACAGCGTGGCCAGGAATCCTTTCATGCCCCCCCCCCCCCGTCCGCTCATTAGGTGAGCTGCTGTAGCTGTCCGCCCACACGGAGCCTTAGAAACGTGCGTTTCCCGCGGTCACCAGGACAATGCGCTTCCTGGGGGAGCCCAACAAAGGTAACGCCAAAGGAGGTGGGGTCCGAGCCCCCCCCCGACTCTCACCTAGGGGACAAACAATGGGGCCGGAAGCTACGGCTTCACCCTGTCTCATCCCATTTTTTTTTTTTTACCGGGAAAGTAGGAAGTAGCATAGACCGACAAACAAACAAAGATAGCTAAAAAAAGATGCCGACGGAGAGTGTGTGCGAGCTGAGCATGCAGCAGGGAGGCCTCGGCCAATCGCACTGAAGCTCTCTAAACATCTGCTACAGTCATTGGCTTGGAAGGATCTGTCACGTTCCCAGAACAACCTCCCCTTGAAAAGAGCTTCACCATAAAGTGTCCAATAATAGCTCATTTTTTCACATTTAGAAAAGATTTTAATTGACACTAGTGATGCATTGATGTGCAGTGCACGGTAAAGCCGTTAATATCATGGTGGACCCGCTTTTGCCTGCCCAAGCTTAATTTCAGGAGTTTATGAAGATAATGGGATTATTCGGCTTGCATTTTTTTCCCCAAAACGGTGCACAGCTGGGAAAGCCGAACCCTGGAGCAGTTGGGGTTAAAGATCTTGCTTCAGGGCCCTGTGGTGAAATCGCACCTCTGACCACGGGATAGGAATTGACGACCTTCCGCACATGACCCCCCATCCATTTAATTAACTTTATGAGACAGGGCGCTGCAAGACTTTCACACCACAGCCCTATTATACTTGGACAAGCCTCCAAAAACCTGAAGTCCCCCTACCGGGAAGAGGGGGGCGGGTGAGATTACAGAAATCATGATATGGGAAACAGATATGACACATCAAAGAGAACATTTCTCATTTCAGATATTTCAAGAAGATGTGGGTGTGAAGGAAATAAGCCGAATCACACGCTGAAATGGATTCTGCCTCAAGTCAGCATTAAAGGAGTGGCTCATTCATGCAGCACATTCAGCTGTTTGTACAAAACCACCCCAATTACACATCCTTGGAAGAACTTCAGGATCTGCCCAAACCTCAAATTAGAGCACAGTTTGCGGTAGGAGCCTGAAGACTCGTTACCACATGCGAGAACAGACCACATGCCAATAGGCAGACCTACTGTAGCAAATGAAAGACACCGAGGTGGAGAACCCAGTGTCAGAGCAAGTGAGCTCTACAGCTCCCCCTGCTGGACACGGAACCACATTGTCAAAAGAGAGACACTGTTCCAGTTAAGAAGTAAAAATTCTTGCGTATTATTGCAGTATCATGTTGGATTTCATGTTTTGACACCATTCCCTATTTTTGTGTCACATTGCGTCAGAAGAAACATATTTACCTGAATGTGATACTGAAACCTTATCAGTGATGTATAATAATTAATGTCAGCAGACTGCCCCCACATCCCCGGGGCTCCCAGTTTGACTCAGGGCCCCATCTTTGTGTGTGTGCTTTGCAGACCCACTAAGTGTCATGCATTTCGCGGGAACCTCTCGCATCAGGAATGATTCTCCCGCACTCCCACACGCCCTTTGTTCTGACACACATCCACGTTTAAGACTCACCTTCCCCTCCCAATTTCCACGAGGCAAACACACACTTTAGGTAAATTAATGTCTCACTGTCTTGGCCATACACTGTCAGATATAAAAGAATACCACTCTGCACCTTTGCCTGTTACTGGGGCTGTACCCTCAAGGGTCTGCCGGTTGTACCCGGTGGGGTACATTAATGTTGCTTGTACCTTAGGGTTGTTCCTCAGAGCCCATTTCTGTGCCTTAAAGTAGACCCAAGGTACATTCGCCTACAGCTAGGCCAGACAGTTGAGGGTACAGCCCTAGTGACAAGTAAAGGCACAAACTGGTACCCTTCAGTGTAGCAGGCACAGTGAGGGACTGCATTTCCAGCCATGGAGTAAAATCCCTACCCTGGGTCTTCAGAATCAACATCGGTGTGATTAATCAGCCAGACCCGGTACTGGATATATATATGGACACACATGGGCGTTTGCATGGGTGATGGATGGATGGATAACCGGCATCATATCATATCATATCAAAAGTGTAGTATACATATGTGAAACTGTCAAAATTCTGCTGAAATTGGGCAATCGTTTTTGTTGCAATTTCTGTGGGAAAAAAAAAATGGAAAGGAAAACAGAACATATGACGACATGATGCATATTCTATATTTAGTGCATGTTTGCAATTTATGTACAGGCTGTGCTGAGATAGCTGGTGGAGCTGATGTTCATAATTAAAAGCCTTTCAATTTGTCCTTAACGCTGATTATTCTGGCCGTAGTTAAAAGCATGTAAAATCTAAATATTTATATCATTTCTTTGAATATTTCTGTAAACTGATTTGGACCTTTACTGAGTAACATTAATGGTTTCTTTCTAACTCAACACACATGTGAAAATCTGGACATTATGGACCATTGTCAAAGACCAGGAAAAAAATCACATTCTGCACCATATGTTTGATATCAGTTATTGAGCAATGAAAATGTTGATGGAAATCACCATCAGGGCCATATCGTCAAAAAATGCATAATGTATAGAACTTTTAGTTTTTTAGTTCCCATTTTATATTTAGCGGAAGACCAGACTTGACATTATATTTGACCTCTGAAATACATAAGAACTTTACTGAAAGTGCTGCTAAAAATAAACAGTTGATAAGAGCATAAACCTTAGGGCTTTTAAGCGGGGGATGGCATTAACTGACACAGCTGCCGCCCTCATCCTTTAACGGAGAATTTGTGCAACTCCACAGTTCGCCAAACGCCTGCGAGATTTTTCACTGCATGACTGAACATGCGACTTCTCATGGAAGAGGAAGGATGCAAGTAACTGGAAACTGTAGTCATATGCTGACCATACAGATGCTGCATAGTGAAAGTTTGGTCATTAAGTTCCTCATTATGGCAGTTACGGGAATACCATAGGAAATCATACATTAATCCATCCATCCATCCATTTTCTGAAACTGCTGAATCCCAACTGGGGTTGCGGGGGAGACTGAAGCCCATCCCGGGAACAGTGGGGGCAGGCAGGAACCTACAGCCGCCAGCACGCTAATAACTAATAGTATTTCTCCCCTTCTGGTCATCTAAATAGGCATTTTTGTGTCATTTTAACATCAAATGACGTTTAGCCATAAAATGACATTGTACTGACTATTTTCTGCTTTTATTTACAAGTAATTCATGGGTTTTATAGCTTAATATTACAAAAAAAACTAATATAAAGTATTGCACATATTGCTTTTAAAATTCTTCAGATTTTTTTTTTCCTTCAGAGAAACCTGCAAACAATGTTAGGGCAGAATAGAAAAAGCTGGTTCCTGCACACTCCCCTTCCTGTTATCCAGTTGAAAAAATAAAGATGTTTTGAAGCAGCCCTCACGCTCCTCGTATCCTGTGTTAATTCTGGAAAACAGCATGTGAAGATGTTACATCCGCTGAAGACGCCAAATGCCTTCTACAGCCCCATGTGCTGGCATTAAAAAAAAAAGCTCTAAAAATATAAGACTACAGTCTTATTTTAGCGACGACCCACTGTGCAGTCTGAGTTCAGCTACTGCACTGGCCGGAAATCCTAACCGCTGCGCAAATTCTCTATCCCGCGTTTCACAGGGTTCTCTATCCACCAGGGGGAGCCGGAGCACCAGCGGACAAAACACCTATAAGTACAGCCCAGTGTTTAATGACATGATGTATATTTTCCATGGCTTTGTCAGGATCCATACATGGCTGTCTGTGCTTGACAAAAAAAATCCCTGCCTTGCACCAATAGCTTCCAGGATAGACTGTGAACCCCCTGCACAGAACAAGCAGCTATTAAAAATGGATGGATGGATGGATGAATGGATAGATGGATGGATGGATGGATGCACGGTGGGGCACACATACACACCTGCACAAGCACACACATACAGACACATACACACACACATAGAAAAACACTAAGGAGAATTAATAGATATCAGGGAAGCACACGTGGGTAATCAGGGGGTGTGGCACACACGAGGAGCAGACGAGCCGGGCATGACAATAATAATGTTCAAAGCACATCAGCCGTGTCAGGGGTCAGGGCAGTTGGGAAGGCTTAAGCCTATTAAGCCTAGGGAGCACAGGGCAAAAGGCTGAGGTATGAACAATGACAGGTGATGAGACTGGGGTACACAACGATAACAGGGAACAAGACTGCAGTATATACGGTGACAGGGACAAGGCTGCAGTATACACGCTGATGTGGGATGAGGCTGCAGTATACAGGATAATGGGGGATGAGGCCGTGGTATACACAATGACGGGGGACGTGGCTGCGGTATACACAATGACGGGGGATGAGGTTGCGGTTTACACAATGATGGGGGACGTGGCTGCGGTATACACGATGATGGGGGATGTGGCTACAGTATACACGATGATGTGGGATGAGGCTGCGGTATACATGATGACAGGGGATGAGGCTGCGATATACACGATGATGAGGATGTGGCTATGGTATACACGATGATGGGGGATGTGGCTGCGGTATACACGATGATGGGGGATGTGGCTACAGTATACACAATGATGTGGGATGAGGCTGCGGTATACACGATGATGGGGGACGTGGCTGCGGTATACACGATGACGGGGGATGTGGCTACGGTATACACGATGATGTGGGATGAGGCTGTGGTATACATGATGACAGGGGATGAGGCTGCGGTATACACGATGATGGGGGATGTGGCTACGGTATACACGATGATGGGGGATGTGGCCGCGGTATACATGATGATGGGGGATGTGGCTACAGTATACACGATGATGTGGGATGAGGCTGCGGTATACACGATGATGGGGGGTGAGGCTGCAGTATACACAATGACAGGGGACAAGGCTGTAGTATACAAAATGACGGGGGACGTGGCTGCGGTATACATGATGATGGGAACGAGGCTGCGGTATACACGATGATGTGGGATGAGGCTGCGGTATACACGATGATGGGGGACGTGGCTGCGGTATACACGATGATGGGGGATGTGGCTACGGTATACACGATGATGGGGGATGTGGCTACGGTATACACGATGATGTGGGATGAGGCTGCGGTATACACGATGACGGGGGATGAGGCTGCGGTATACACGATGATGGGTGATGTGGCTACGGTATACACGATGACGGGGGATGTGGCTGCGGTATACACAATGACGGGGGATGTGGCTGCGTTACACACAATGACGGGGGACATGGCTGCGGTATACACGATGATGTGGGATGAGGCTGCAGTGTACTCGATGACGGGGGATGTGGCTGCGTTATACACAATGACGGGGGACATGGCTGCGGTATACACGATGATGTGGGATGAAATTGTGGTGTACAGGATGACGGGGGATGTGGCTGCATTATACACAATGACGGGGGACATGGCTGCGGTATACACGATGATGTGGGATGAGGCTGCGGTATACACAATGACGGGGGACGTGGCTGCGGTATACACGATGATGGGGGTTGTGGCTATGGTATACACGATGATGTGGGATGAGGCTGCGGTATATACGATGACGGGGGATGAGGCTGCGGTATACACGATGATGGGTGATGTGGCTACGGTATACACGATGACGGGGGATGTGGCTGCGGTATACACAATGACGGGGGATGTGGCTGCGTTATACACAATGACGGGGGACATGGCTGCGGTATACACGATGATGTGGGATGAGGCTGCAGTGTACTCGATGACGGGGGATGTGGCTGCGTTATACACAATGACGGGGGACATGGCTGCGGTATACACGATGATGTGGGATGAAATTGTGGTGTACAGGATGATGGGGGATGTGGCTGCATTATACACAATGACGGGGGACATGGCTGCGGTATACACGATGATGTGGGATGAGGCTGCGGTATACACAATGACGGGGGACGTGGCTGCGGTATACACAATGACGGGGAACGTGGCTGCGGTATACATGATGATGTGGGATGAGGCTGCGGTATACACGATGATGGGGGGTGAGGCTGCAGTATACACAATGACAGGGGACAAGGCTGTGGTATACAAAATGACGGGGGACGTGGCTGCGGTATACATGATGATGGGAACGAGGCTGCGGTATACACAGTGAAGGTGGATGAAGCTGCGGTATACACGATGAAGGTGGATGACGCTGCGGTATACACGATGAAGGTGGATGAAGCTGTGGTATACACAATGACAGGGGACAAGGCTGCGGTATACATGATCACACAGACTCCAGACAGCCAAACTGTATATCTTTGGAATGTGAGAGGAAATTCATGTGACATGGGAAGAATATGCAAACTGAATGGATAACAAAATACATGTTTATTTGGAGAGATGTAATTTGTGTATTTAAAGCGATGCCATAATTATTTTAGGGCATGAAGCTCAGATTTGATTCATTTGTGGTTTTAATTGCAACAAACGTGAATGCATTTTCAATTTTGCAAAGTAACCGCTAAGGGGAAGTAGAGCAACAGTTTCGAAAGAAACTGGGTTGAGCGTCTCATAATCTGACCGGTAGAGGGCAACACGGCGCCAATTAAAAACACCAAGATAACTGGTTACATCAATGCCTGAGAACATAGAAGATAATTAACACTTAGTTATTTAGGAGCGTACAACTTACAAAACAGGATCAGCTAGTGCCTGGAGCGGTTGGGGGCTAAAGGCCGTGCTAACGAGCGTTCTGCCGACCCTGACATGTGAACCGGCGATTTTCCTGTCACCAGTACAACGGCCAAACCCGCAGAGGCACACACCGCCCCCAATAATTAAGATAATTATGGCATTCTCCTGCTACGATTTTTCTTTTGATAGTTTAATTTAAAATCGTCAAATTTTACGACAGATGACGGGAAAGGCAAGAGAAAAGCTACTGTTAAAGTTATTGGCGGCCAGACGGAATGACACTGATCGGTTTATGGTTCGGCATGTAAAACACGTGTACTAAATCTCTTTAATAGATAGAAAACTGGAAGCTTTATATTAATTTGTTGGTAAAACATTGGTTATGGTATGTGAGTGTTAGTCAAAATAAAGACAGTGAAAAAATATATAATCGTCAAAGACATTCTTCAATAAAACATACATACCAGCTGTATTAGGTTTTTATTATGTTAATTCAAATAGGTTACATGTGTATTTCGTACAATAAAATCATCTTAGCTGAAATAACCCATAAAATTGGCGTTTTTCGTTAAACCTCCTACTGGGGTCAAGAGAAGATTGTAGAACATCTGCAAACTCGGCGAAGATTTACAGGTTTTATTGTTCCAGACAATCGAGAGATTAAAAAGTGCATTTGATGAAGTGAGAAAATAGGCTATAATTACTAATGCAATGAAAAATCATATAAATTCCAAAACAATAATCTTGCTCAACAATTATTTGCTGGATAACTACATATATTTTAATATATTTTGCTTAGAAATGTGTTACTGGATATCGCTTGAAAATACATTTTAAAATGCAATGGACGTTTAAATACAAGCATACTGTCCGCTGAATTTACGGAGATCAGCGTAAACGCATGTCTCTCAAGCTACTAAAAATGTCTTTATTTTGTTTTGTTCATTTCTCGGGTTGTACCGACAGAAGATTGGGGTGCATATGGGCTTTCAAGGGTTTCCTTCAACCGGAATTAGCTGTGAAGTGTGACTCCAAAGTGTCGAAGTGTGAATTAATGTGAATGTGAAAAGTTCGCGACAAGAGAAATCGCTTCACAGTTTACACCTCTTTGACCCGAAAATAACTAACATACACTCGCGTTTATCGGATGACTCGTCGCCTGTGAGTGTAGAAATGCCACGTTCCTATACTAGGAACTTTTTACCGATCATAAGGATCAATAGGGAAGCGAAAACACACTAACTTTCTTTTTTATATAATTTAGAACTTGCGTTTGCATTGCTCTGGTGTGGATTTAAATGCAAATATTAAGATGACAGTTTGTCGTTCTTATACATAGGTCAACGTTTGTATGCATGTATTTGTTGCACTTAAACACTGAACAAACGTTGAAACATTTTGACATTGCACTAAAGCAATTAAATGTAAAATACGCCGATTGCCTATGCAGCAGCAAAGACTGAATCCTTTTAAATGCGCAACGACATATACGCTACATAGTAACTGGCATATTTCACGTTCCTTTATTATTGCAGGATCCGGTTTTCGTACATGAATGGTATTACCTAACCGAGTTATTAGTCATGTTAACTTAACTGAGAGCTAGAAGTATTAGATGCACGAGGTCTGATGCGCATTTTTGTGAAACACTGTGCACTGAATGCGCACTGGGTAATGCGCAAAGAGGGGTAGGGGCAGCCGCAAGTTGTGTTTGGCAGCCTTAGAAGTCTATTTGAATGCAAATGTCTTAGATCTAAGGACTCGTCTGACGTCAGGTAAGACTTGGTATACCATTGCCACCGGCACCTTGTCAACTAGCTTAATCATGTGCAACTGAGGCGCGTCAGGAAGTAGGTCTCATAACCGCCGATTTGGGAACTTCCAGTGGACAATACAGAGCTTTTTCCATACATTTCACCCATATCTTTTTTTCCGCAAACATTATGTCGCCATAAATTACATATTTGTGAGTCATGTACGTGGGATACCTTTTGGAAACAGAAGGAACCATGTACCACCAAGGAACCGTAAGACGATCCAGCATCAACATGCCTCCACAGAACTTTGTGTCCACGCCACAGTACGCCGACTATACGGGATATCATCATGTACCCAACATGGATTGCCACTCTCAGTCCTCGGGGACCTGGACCCCCTCTTACGGAGCACCGAGGGAAGACTGGGGGACGTACGGACTCGGCCCCCCAAACAGTATAGCTGCGCCTATGAACAGCTTATCGCCAGGACAGGTTTCCTTTTGCTCTCAAGACTATCCCTCTATGCACCCTCCCGGATCCGCAGCGTTACATCCAGGTCAGGAAAACACCGCAGACACGGAGCACTCCCCGGATACGGAGCGGCGCAATTCCTACCAATGGATGCGCAAGACGGCGCAGTCCACGTCGACAGGCGAGTACTCTGCTCCCGAAGTATTAGATGCATCTGTGTCCAAATGTGAAATTAGTGCAATTAACTATTATTATTAATTACTACATGAAATAGCCCTAGAACTCACTTTCAATCAACAGGCAAAAACTTTTCATTACCGTTTCAGATAACTGGAAAAAACAAAGTATATATGCTATATGCGTGTCATTCGTCTTTCCGTAAAACAGGATTTATGTTTAGTTATTAATAAATACGTTTCCGTAAAGTATATAATAAGCACAAAATTACTAAAATTCAATAGAAATAAAAGCATATAAATCCAATAAAAATGAATGCATATATATATATATATATATATATATATATATATATATATATAATATAATATATTATCTGCGACAATGCAGATAATATTATGCAGATAATCATTAGCTTAAATGGTCAATGTGTCCTTTCTGATGTACGTCTGCGTGTTCAAAGTATTTCGAAGTTTTCACCTTTTTGACCCTTTGCGCAGAAATGCACTTAATTTGGAAAAATTACAAGATATTTCACTTTATGTGTTTCACTAAGTGAAATATCTTGAGTAACTGTACTTAAACAGTCAGAGGAATGTTTCAATCGGGATGAAGAATTCCGTTAAATCTTGAATAGAAAAGAATAAACGCCTTTATTCCGTCGGCTGAGCGCATAAAACACGGAATTCCCCGAAAATAAAAATCCGTAAATATAGTGATCAGGACCAAGTGCCGTTTTATCTTTCCAGGAAGTTACTATTATATTACTGCTTGATTTTAACTTGCATTTAAATGTGTATATCATATATTCATAAATGTATATACTTCATTCCTTCCTTCTTTACCAAGTTACTAATAATTATAAACGTTTACAGAGATTTAAAACATATCCCAGGGTGTTACATTTAGTCAGAGGACCTTGGGGAATTTTCTAGTAAAACTGTACTGTGAGACAATGCTGATCGCGATGCGGTCAGCTGGTAAAATAGTAGAACTTTCTTAATAACAACATGATGTACTGTTTATTTAACTGAGAAAATAATGAATCATAACAGTAGTAAATATTTAGTAAATATTTCTTTAAATAGGACAAGTGATATAGAAGAAGAATGAATGAATTTGCAATGTGTTTCATATCGTTATCTCAGACTTGCAAGGATAGGTAAATCAAACTATAATTTAATTTAAATAAAAATTAAACTAGGATTCTCCCAGTACTCCGAATGGCCAATACATCTCAAATTGTAGATAAGAACATTTGTGTACAGAAAATAATCACCGAATAAAAATTATGTGTGCTGTGTGTATTTTGTCTTTGCCTATAACACAGTTGTCGCGGCTTCTCTGTAAATATAACCGTATCATTTGCAGAGAAAATACAACCATTCCGGAAAACCATCATTTACTGTATATAAAGTAAAGGAATCCATGTAAAAGAAGCAAAAAAAAAATATTTGTTGAATGGGAAGAAGAATTGATCTCTTAGGTATTGATTATTATCTTGTCTTGGCTTCTTTTAATTCAACATATATATTATAAATAAACAGTTTAAAATCACCTTTGCAGATAGATGTCTATATTGCATTAACATAAATACATTTGTTGTGGGTTGTGCATTTAATAATGTAAAGCTTTTTATCTAAAGCTTTTCTGTATCTAATTTGCTTTAAAGGAGTTTTTTTCTTTCCTAACAGGTAAAACAAGGACGAAGGAGAAATACAGGGTGGTTTACACTGACTATCAGCGGCTGGAATTAGAGAAGGAGTTCCATTACAATCGATACATCACAATCAGACGAAAATCGGAACTGGCAGTTAATCTCGGACTTTCTGAGCGACAGGTACGCCACTGCAACATATATAAGTAACATATAAATAATGGTATGCAAGTCTGTGTGTTTGTCTATGTGTGCAGATACCCTGCAATAATGGAGGGGCATTGCATCCAGGACGTTCCCCAGCCTTAAAACATCCATAAACCTGGCACAGTAATCATTAATAAACTTAACTTATTGCATTTTTTTCCATCCGTGTATCTTCTAAGAATCACAGCAGGTGACAGACAGGAAAAAAAAACATTTTTCTTCAATATGACGAATGCTGCTGTTTGAATATGTGCTTTAAATGTGCATGTGTGTATGTAGTAATATATAGTTAGTTATATATAGTTGCAGTAACTTTGTATCTTTCTACAGGTGAAGATCTGGTTTCAAAATCGCAGAGCGAAAGAGAGAAAATTAATCAAACGGAATGTGAGCCAGTGCGACAGCAATAGCAGCTCACTGCGCAGTGACCCTGGCTCTGTCAGCCCGCTTCCAGTGCGGCCATCACTGAGCCCTTCCGAAATCCACGTCTCCCTCTATCCACCTTCAGGAATGAACAATGTACAGTCTATTGGGAATTTACAGCAAGTCACCGTCACTCAGTAGAAGCCAAATAAATTCTAACTTGGAACTGCTAATGTAACTGAGCACTCTGACACATTGAGAAGACACTGGACAGCAAACCTCAGCCCATGGTCCAACACTGCGAAAACGGAGTCGGTCATTCGAGACTCACTTTAAGGAATACAGTGCTGATTGGCCCTGATACGCTATTCGATTACCAAAAATTTAATGCTGGACGCTCTTCGCAATATCGAATGAATTTCTTTCTAATTAACTTCATATTTTTGGTGTGTTTTATATATGTTAATGTCTGCTCATGTTTGGGTTTGGTAAATTTTTGGTGCTATGCTGTTTAAATTAAAATTACTTCATTCAGGTATTTTCCATAAAGAGGATACAGTGGTAATGTTTACTGTCAATCGCATCCGACTCAGAATTAGAATTCACTTTTCTGGCCAGGTATATCTGCATGTACTGGGAGCTTGTCTTGCCAGTATGTAAGCCATTCCCACAGTACATAGACCCAGGTCATGATGTTTGGAATTTATATGAAAACTATACATCTAAACACACAAGTTCAGGAAAATGGTCCATTTAAATCTACAGTCAAAAAAGAAGTTAAATACATGCAAACCATCAGGTGATGATTAGCATGTGTTATAATTTGGAATTAAAACAATGTCTCTTGCACTAAATATGAAATGAACTGGTTACATTCAGCCACTGTTTGTTTGATAATACAGCCTGGCAAAAAATAAGTAGTGCAGCAATGAATCATCAGTTAACTATGTTTCACATAATTTGAAAACATCTGTTTCAAATGACATTAATGGTAAATCGGTGGTTAATATTTAAACTGCAATCATTTGTATTGCACCTGTTAGTGCATAATCATATTGATTTTAATTGCACAAAGAAACCTGTATGTTGTACCATATTTAAAAAGAAGCTTTGCTTTTAATATACAGGGATCTTTTCCTAAGTGCTGCTAAGTTACCCATAGCTGTATATATTAGTATATACATTCATTTGTGCAGTTCCCTGACGTGTGCTACCTCATTGTCATGGCTCTACACTTAGTTGTATTTGTCATGTTTTTGTAAAATATCTGAAGAACCTTGTGGATGAAATGTTGGCATTTCTGTCTAATAGTTTGTACATAACGGCTATTCAGGTTTCACAGAAAAAAAAAAACTAAATAAATCAATGTCATTATTTGAAAAAATAGTTGTGATTATTTTCAAAAAATGTCTTTAAAAATAATGTCTTTAAAACACAATTTTTTAACATTTTACAGTACTGTTGAGAAAGCAGTGTATTACCAAGACTGCAAAGCTAAAGTTATCTGACTATTACTATTACTTAGAAGATTTGCTTTATCAAAGTTGGCTGACAACTGCCATCCCTGTTCACATTTATATTTTAAATAATTTTAAACATATTTTATTCTTTAATCTCACATACAACCACTAGATATTCTGTGAAAATGTCTTGTAAAGATAAGTCTTTAGTCTTTTTAATTAATCGTGCCTTCCCATTGACAGTCGTAAGGGCAGCTCTTAATGAAGCTCTTGACTTTCCTTTAATCCGCAAGCCTTACATAATTTTAAGCATTGAATATTGTCGGGTTGTTACCCCGGCTTTGTATCTGTTGTTTAACTTGTCTCTAAATGTGTTGATTAATTTACTTTTGTATGAAATAATAAAACGGTTAACAGAAAAAGCTATTTTAACCTTTTTAACCCTAATGCAACATTGCTTTCCCTTCTGTGTTTTAATGCAACATTGATTTCCCTTCTGTGTTTTGTTTACAGACATCGCAATGCTGACAATACAAAATAAAATTGGTTAAGGAATGATAATTTTATACCGGCCAAGTGCACAGACGTTGTGCAGATAACGTCACTTTACCTGCACGTCAGGTACGGTCTGCAGGTGAAGCTGCGCGGCGCGCGCCGCCCGTCAGCGTCAGCGGATGTCGCCGCCCGCCTTACGTTCATGCAGCGCGTGCTACGTCATGACCGTCCTACTGCCAAACATGGCGGATTTCGACACTATCTATGAACTGGACGAAGACGACGAGCGGGTAGTAAGCGACGAGCACCTGCCCAGATACTGCCCTGAACCGGTGGTTATGCGGGGAGCCGGCCACATCACTGTGTAAGCGACCCCGTGGAGCACAACAAGCCGCACGTCGCCGATATTAATCACTTAGCTGCTGGTGCCGATTGTTTTGGCCGTGTTGTGGGTGTAGGCCGGGCCGTCAGCCAGACACTCTGCCACTCTCCGTTAGCTCGAAGTCGGCCAGGGCAGTCGGCAGACTCGGAAGCCGTGGTGGAAAAAAAATCCCGCTTTGTTGTCACTGAGCTCAGTCTGCTTGGCTAAGAAAGATTACTTCCAAAGTTACGTTCACAAGCGTGACAGTTAGCCTGCCGTTATGGCTAAGGGGATGCCAAGTTAGTATCTGGATAAGCCAAACCTTTGGGTGAACTTGTAGGTGACAGCGGGTGCCCCGTGCAGTGGGTAACCGTACCAGTGCTTTGCAAATTTGGTGTTAACAACTCAATTGTAAACAGGGAACAAAGGAGCCGCAAATAGAATTTAGCCAAGGTGCTACATTCCTAACCTCATGCGGCTCAAGCGCGGGGAAATGTCTTTTCCTTTATAACGTTTTTAAATGCACTATGCATAAGTTTTGTGATTGTTTTAAATCCGTGCCATATTCTCGTAAGTCCCATATTCTCGTAAAATGTTCGAGGTTGGCGAGTAGTCAGTCTCCGTGTAATTAACGGTAGCACTTTCGTCGAGAGCAAAGCAGCCGTGTCCGTCCCGATAAGCTTTTGGAGGAGGTTTGAGACAGCAAAAAAAGGCACCTCTACTTTTTTGACGAACATGGTTACAGATTTATATGTTCAATCCCCATTTCCCGTCTGTCATGTCCGCTTTCACATCAGGCGCCATGCGTTTGCGCTAACAGCTATCTCCGTTTTCTTGGGAAACTTTAGTTAGCCCGTGGACTTACAGCTGCCGTGCGCTGAATCTTTGGTTCAGGCATCACATATATCAATTAATAGTTCAACTTCTTAATAAAATATAAGGGTTGATGGTGTTTAGGTTCAAACCCCCTGGGATTTCTCTGCATTACCACACGAGTGGTTACAATATTTTAATTAGATATCTGCATTCGTTTTTTTTTATATAATTTATATATAATTGTAAATAAACTACCTCTCTGTCCATTTTCATGATGTGAACTTATGTCTGTCTGCATTAAATGTTATGCTGTACACAGTCAAGTCAGCATTACATTGCGTGGTCTAATTGCTGATTAAGATATTTCATACATTGCATGTAAGATTTGGTAATGCGTTAAATGACAATGTTACTCAGCCATATAATGTAATTAAATCGAGAAATTTAATGCATATGATGTTATGTTAACGAGTGGCTTTCTGGTACTTGGTTGCTTAAAGACCAAAAGGTATTATAATGGATGGATGAATTGCTTAGAAAGCTTTAACTTTAGGCAGTTGTAGCCGTTTTCTTATGCATTTTTATTTTTCTTATTTTTTTAGTTTGCATTATAGCAACATGTATGAAATAAGTTCCAATGAATGAGCATTCCTGCTTGTTTAAAGAACATTTCTGGCACATAGACCAGAGATAAGGTGCAACTCATTCTTAAGGAGGGAAATGCATTAATCAGCAGTAGCATTTGTATGTTTGTGTGACATACTGCTGATTTTTTTTTAATGTCCCTTACATTTCTTCCAACAGACTGATTTTTTTTCTGGTATTTTTTTCTTTAATCTGCAGGTTTGGCCTAAGCAACAAATTTGATGCCGAATTCCCTTCTGTTCTCACAGGAAAGGTAATCCAGTGCCTCATGTTATGAGTCTTTTTATGAAAATCAAAGCCTTTACCGTCCTGCATCGCTTACATGTAAATGCAATTCATTGTCATTGAGTCCTTCAGTTTTCACCACAGACTTTCTCGGTTTCCTATTTAGGTCTCAACAGATGTTTTTTTTTTTTTTTTGAAGCAGTTTCCTCTTCTGTGGTGGAAACCTTTCAAAGCATCCCGGAGTGTTGAATCTTTAAGAAAGCATTAAAATGGAGGTCTGTCAATAAGTAAGCCCGTGCCGGTAGGGGGAAAAAAAAAAACAGCCACGGGAGGATATAGCACTGGGGTGATGAAATAATGACTGAAAGACCTTCCAGTGCTAAAAAGAAAAAAAAGGACAGCTAAGGGAAGGGATGCAGCACAAAAAGGCTGTTGGTGGGGGTGAGCTGTCCGAGGGAAGTGCTGGGCAATAAAATGTGCTGCTAGAATTGTGACCCTGGGTGACGTGGTCAATGGAGACGGGCCTATAATGATTGAGAGGCTCAGATCAGACCTACCCAGCTTTATGCTGAAGGCTTTTGCTGTGTGCAGAAAGACCATTGCATCCTGTCATAAAAGCTTACGACCCCCCATTTTACGGCGTACATACCTAGTAAGTAATGGGCATTTATTCAGGCTGTGTGGAGGGAACAGCCAGGGGCTCTGTCCTTATCTTATGGTTTTGTCTCCCTTTGCCCCACGATGACAAAAGCTCAGCCAGCAGGTTACAAGCACAGGATTTAGAGATTCTCATCTGATCTTAGCAACATCTGCGTATACCTGTCTGTTTGAAGAGCAAAATCCCCTTTGATCCTCTGGAACTGAGACTTGAAGAAGGAATACAGGTTGCAGTTTTTGGGGTTTTTTTTGTTTTTTTTTGGTTCAGTGCATAGAAGGGCAGCGCAGGTTTGTGTGGTGTTAAGTGGTGCAGAACAAGGCAATATACAGTAAAACCTTGGATTGTGAGTAACTTGGTCTGCAAGTGTTTTGCAAGACGAGCAAAAAATTTAAATAAACTTTAACTTGATAAACGAACGAGGTCTTGCAATACGAGTATAACGTATACGCTTTGTCTGCCTAGCGTCATGTGATCACAACTGAGCCGATGGTTGTTCTCTCTCTCTCGCTCACTGTGGGATTGTGGGTAATTGTTTCCCATGCTTGGTTTCAGTCGGTGTGCCTCACTCGTATAGACAAAATTTAGTAGAAAAGCACCATCCGAATAAGGACGTAGCAGTGCGAGCGATGAATCTGTTTCACGTCAATGCAATGTTCACATTTCCCCGAAATCAAAAAGGAGGCAAAAGCAGCTGTCATTGGATAGGATCCTTGTTCAAGTCACACAAAAAGAAAAATATTCCTGTGAGCCAACAGTTAGCAGTGATTCCATTATAGTGAAAGTCGTCCTACAAAATAACCCTACTCCTCTCTCTCGTTTCCCTCACACCATCCACGATTCTCTTCAAAGTGCAGGTTAATTTGTTTTATGTATTTTTACTCTATATTTTGTATGAATCATTTTTATATGAATATTTTTGGGTTGCGGAATATTTTTGGGTTTCCATTATTTCTAATGGGACCTTATTAATGAAAAATGTAAGAATTTAACGCCCCCCCCCCCCAGCCCGCCCCCAGGAGTTTCAGGAATTTGGTGTTACCCCCCCATGTGTGAATTGTCAGAATGACGGACCTTCCCTCTCCTCCCCCTGCCCCAGGTGGCCCCCGAGGAGTTCAAGGCGAGCATGGGCCGAGTGAACACGTGCCTGAGGAAGAACCTGCCTGTCAACGTCAAGTGGCTGCTGTGCGGCTGCCTGTGCTGTTGCTGCACTGTGGGCTGCAGTCTCTGGCCCGTCATCTGCCTCAACAAGAGGGTATGCCTGTCCTCCGTGTCCAACCTCGTCCCCTGGGCACCACATATGGCCTCGTCCCCCGTCCTCCATGTCCGGCCTCATCCCTAGGCCTCGTCCTCCATGTCCGGCCTCATCCCTAGGCCTCGTCCTCCATGTCCGGCCTCATCCCTAGGCCTCGTCCTCCATGTCCGGCCTCATCCCTAGGCCTCGTCCTCCATGTCCGGCCTCATCCCTAGGCCTCGTCCTCCATGTCCGGCCTCATCCCTAGGCCTCGTCCTCCATGTCCGGCCTCATCCCTAGGCCTCGTCCCCAGTCCTCCATGTCCGGCCTCATCCCTAGGCCTCGTCCTCCATGTCCGGCCTCATCCCTAGGCCTCGTCCTCCATGTCCGGCCTCATCCCTAGGCCTCGTCCTCCATGTCCGGCCTCATCCCTAGGCCTCGTCCTCCATGTCCGGCCTCATCCCTAGGCCTCGTCCTCCATGTCCGGCCTCATCCCTAGGCCTCGTCCCCCAGTCCTCCATGTCCGGCCTCATCCCTAGGCCTCGTCCCCCATCCTCCATGTCCGGCCTCATTTCTAGGCCTCGTCCCCAGTCCTCCATGTCCAGCCTCACCCCTAGGCCTCGTCCCCCGGGCGCGAGTCTGGCCTCAAGTTAATAGGGGGTTAATTGCTAGTTGAGGGGCGTGATCTGCTGTGCTTTTATGAATGCAGCTAGCAAGATGGCGCTTCATAAACGACTCTTCGGCTGTGATGAATCACTTCTCATACTAACTGTGTTGACTGTATGTGGAAAATTACTCCTTCCTGATAATTAACTCCAGTTCTCCTTCTAACAGACAAGAAGATCCATTCAGAAGTTGTTAGAATGGGAAAACAACCGGTTATATCACAAGGTAGAGTTTGTAGGCTGCGTAAAATCCATGTGTGTAGTGTTTATATCTGTTTGTAATAGGAGGAAAATGCCAGTCATCACATGTCCATCTCTTTGGTGTGGGAGGTGGTCTGTGAGAAACCTTGGCTCTTTTAAGCAAGCTGGCATTTCTGATTTCTGTTTTGTGAGTTTGATGACTAATGTAAATTTAGGGTTTTGCTGTGAAGAAAAAAAAAAAACAGCATGTTCGGGTTTGAGGATTCACTTTTACTCTTCGGTTTGTGCTGACTGTGCTCTCTTCCTTAGCTGGGGCTGCACTGGAAACTTAGCAAGAGGAAATGTGAGAGCAGCAACATGATGGAATATGTGAGTTTGATTACCCTGTGTGAATTTAAACTTAACATTGTAGGCTTTACATTAACACAAATACACAGCTAAGTCAATGCAGAGAGGGCTGGTCATGTTAGGAAGGGTACTGTTTTAAATCAATTGAGCATCCTCCTTCTGTTCTTTTAAATGGTCCCAGTGGTTTTATCATATATCATTTTTTAAACTAAATGCATTTAAAGATAATGGCACTGGCGAATGGTTTAGGTCATTCCACTTTGATTGAATAACTGGCCTTTGCATCACCATTTTTGATTTTAATGAAAGTTGGCATGTGAGTTAAACATGCCTTCCAGAGCTCGGAAATTGTTTCCATTTATTTAAAAAAAATGTTCCTGTGAGATGTGGCACCTTTCCCACACACCAGGTAAAAAGAAAATTGATAATTCTGAGTGTTTTGTGCCAAGCGGTACAAAAGCGGTTCTTTCCTATTACAGCTGTGTGGCCCAGCTGTAGCTTGTTGGAAAACTGAGAAAGAGCCCACAGCGTGAAAGCCGGGCACAGACGTAACGCAGCGTGAAAGCCGGGCACAGACGTAACGCAGCGTGAAAGCCGGGCACAGACGTAACGCAGCGTGAAAGCCGGGCACAGACGTAACGCAGCGTGAAAGCCGGGCACAGACGTAACGCAGCGTGAAAGCCGGGCACAGACGTAACGCAGCGTGAAAGCCGGGCACAGACGTAACGCAGCGTGAAAGCCGGGCACAGACGTAACGCAGCGTGAAAGCCGGGCACAGACGTAACGCAGCGTGAAAGCCGGGCACAGACGTAACGCAGCGTGAAAGCCGGGCACAGACGTAACGCAGCGTGAAACCAAGCTTGGCCAGAGTGTTCTAGCACAAAAGACACCTTCTCACTGAAGTTCAGGAACCTGCCTCAGAGTTCCTGGGCTGTCTTGATCAGGAACTTTTGTAGCTCGTGGCCACTTTCATGTGTCTCTTTCCCACTGCACAAGAGGAACTGTAAGATTGATCAGAATCAGAGATGTAAAAACTCTGTAGGTTAAACCTTACACTAATATAATATACACATAATAAAAATCTACAGGTATCCAGTCCCTGACAAGTTCGCTATAAAAATTTGCTATAAAATTTGGCCAGCAGGTAGATCCTTGATTTTCCACAGAATAAATACAATGTGATGTTACTGCGAATCAACACCAGTCAGCGTTTTTTGAGACTCAGAAATAGCATTCTTTGAAAACCCTTTGGGTGCTTATCTCATGAGGGAGACTAAGTAGTGAGTAGCCGACGTACATATGCATATGCCTGGATGCTCTATGCCCTTCACTTTTTACGTCACAAAGTACTGTTCGCAAAGAGAACTTTGATCTTGAGAAAAACAGCTTATACTTATGCAGAAGCTGAATTTTCACTACCGGGAAAAGTAGAGTTTCTGAGCTACAGCTGAGCTTTCTAGCTGTAATAAAATTGCAGCTCCTAAGAATATCATTGGTACTCTGGAAGGTCTGTGTAATTCGCATCGGATTTAATCAAAATCAAAAATGGTGTTCTACAAACCTTTTTGGAAATTTGGAATGAAATTAAATAACCCTTTAATCTGCAAGCTCAGATTTATTGCCGTTCATACCACACGCATGTGCTTAAACTGGGTTGTTGCATAAGTAAAGTGACTCCCAGAGCTTAGCACCCCATTTTGATCAGATGATTTTTAGCATTGGAAGCCTCTGCCCAAGATCACGTTCATGCTATGTCACGTTTGTGGCTGGCTTTCACATTGGTGGGCCCTTGGTGATTAGCAGTTTTGCAGTGGATCTGATTGGCTTGTTCCAAAGATCTACCCCATCTTGCCTGTTCTGTTGCCTCAGAATGAGTGCTGGCAGCAGGTTTTGTAGTGGTCAAAGGCATACGATGGGATTGGGGTTACTGGTTCAAGTCTCAGGAAATTCCCTATTCTGGTACCTTTGAAGTAATTCATATGAATTTCTCCAGTAAAAACACCCATTGTAAATTGCTATGGTTGAAAGGATTAATCAAGTAGCTAAATTGAATTTACCGATATGATACTCATTCACACCGTATTACTCTTGTATCTTTGACTTAAACACATCTGACACTTAAAATTTATGCTGCGTTCCATTGTCCTCGGATGCTGGAAGTTGGAACTGGGACTGATGTCACGCCCGAGTTAACTGCGTTCCGGTACAACAAGTCGGAAAGCCATTAAGCAATACCAGGGACTTGTTTCAAAAAGCAGGATTTCTTGCTCAGCTGGAAAACCCGTCAGATTTAAAGCACCCCAGTTTAAATGGCCTTTATCTTCGTTCAGTTACGTTTAGCCCAGACTACTTTAAATCCGGCAAGTTATCCAGCTAAGCAAGAAATCTTGCCTTTTGAAACAGGCCCAGTTTTAGCCAGTTTCATTGTTAGCCATTGTTAGCAATACCAGGTGATAAGGCATCATGTGGTGTTTTGCACATACAAACACAGTAGCAACATGTTCAAAGATAGAGGCAGGACTGTACTGTGTGTAAGACTGATTTAATGAGACACAAATAGGACGTAAGTGCTAATAATCAGCAAATAAATACTGCTTCAGCTTCTGTTGATGAAGGGTGCAGCCATCTTGAATTCTGAACCAGAGGTTCCTCCAGCTTTCCAACTCCTACGTTAGGGGGGTGTTCCAGTTGAAATTTCCGACTAGGGACTCGGAATTCCCAAGTTACGAGTTCAAATGGAACGCAGCATTAGTTTAAAGTGGGAACAAAGCAGGGAAGCAATGACTGCTAGAGAGACTTAATTAAGTAAGAGGACTACAGGAGCGAGTCCTTTCTGTGGTTCTGTGATTTCTTTTCAAAGTACCCTGTCCACTGCCACTAGGATACCGAAACCGCATAGGAATGGATCAGAGGAACTCAACAGCTTCTTTTGTCTCTCCTTCACAGGTAATTCTTATAGAATTCCTGCCCAAATATCCTATATTCAGACCAGACTGAAGATGTGGATGGGAAATGCCAGTGTATGACTCTGCATTCCTACACTTAGTGCCTTGTAGACGTGTTGGACCGACGGTCTGCGCTGCTGTGTCGTGACAACTCACCACAAACCCCCCCACCCAACTGTAGAATTGCAACACCGTCACCTTGCTTTAGGGCAGATTTTGCACATATACCTTGCGTAATGAGGCTCTTTTGTTGTTCCTGGACAACCCTTTTTTAATTTACAAAAAGAGCAGGTAAGGTAACTCTCTGAAGTGAACCTTAACGGTCCCGACGCCCGTGATGTGCGCAGGGAGGAGAGAGCGTGCTACAGCGCAGAGTCTGAAGGAAGCAGTGGCGTTCCCGGAACACTTTGTAGAAGCCAGCTAGCGTTCCTGTGGCTGAAAACAGACACTATACCTCCTCCTTTACCTTAACGCCTGTTGTCATTATCAGAGTTAGGCGATTGTTCTCTGAAGGAACCCTGCACAAGATTCTTACGTATTTGCCTTATGAAAGAATGCAGTGATGAGGTTCGGTTTAACCGTAAAGTTTAGGAGGGCGGCGATCAGTAGTGAAGTTCTTGCATTGTTACGTTTTTCTTTCTTCCCACCTTCAGCTAAAATATAATACCACTGACGCATGATTTTTGCATAGTATATCTGCGGCAACATTTTCTCCTGCATTTTTAAAATGACCTTGTAATACAGTCAAGTTCACACTAGCCTATATAAATACTGCTTTAGGTTAAAAAAAATGTACAGTGTTATGCTATTGTTTACAAAATGTAATATAGGTCTTGATATGTTGCCAAGATATCGATGTACAGTACATCTATGAAAGATTTCTATGTAACCTTTCTGCATAAATGAAGCTGTTTACCTAGTAAGCCATATTGTACGTAGATAATGCCAGAGTCCATCCAGAGACCTTCACAGTAGCATGGGAAAGGACAAGAGTTTCTAAATGCCATCTTACCAAAATCGGTCCCCTCCTATCTACTGTGACCTGTGCTGACAGCACTGATGTAAATGAAATGGTTTGCCAACCAAGGAAAAAATGTCACACTTGGTTTTATTAATGTTGCTACTTTTCGAGATACATTTCACTCACTATACAGCATGACCGCGTGATAATGACCGGCCTGGTTCTCATCCTCAGCCAGTGTTAAAGGGAAAATTCCCCAAACTGTAAAGATCTCCATCATCTTTTCAGCAGAAAGTGGCACTGATCCCATTGGTGTTTAATAACAAGCCCTTGTTGTTTATTTCCCTGCCACTTGCATCACAGCTATTAATTTAATTTAAAGTCCCATTTAAATTTCAGCGTGTCCTTTAGTACGACGGAGCTGGTGACTGGAAGGAACCACTAAGAACCTGTCAGATCAAAATGGCCAGAAAAATGACCTGGGAGGAAGAAAAAAAAAATACACTTTTGGGCGGAATTCCCCTTTAATCTCCTTCACAGGTGAAAGTCATATGTTCAGCTGAAAAAAACTTCTTTTTTTTTTACCTGCTAATTTGAAGGTGTAGTTCAGCTGTTCTCCCCCTCACAGATGTACCTGCAGGTGTAGTGATTTATTTTGTCACATGGACCTCTCGGGGCACAGAGGTTACCCATTACCTTAGGGCTGCTCGGAGATGTCCTACATTATGGGTGTCTCCAAAGGTCAGTGTGAAAGAGTAGCTGTGCTCCGTTAATGTAGGTGAGCAGCAAAACATTTCAGCGGTTATGACTGTGATTCACAATCTCTGTAGTGTATTTTCTGTAATAGAGGACTTGTGCCCGTTTTCCAAATCCTTATGAAATTAAGGAGAACTGGAATAAACTGTTTACTCCAAACCCTTATGGGATATGTGTTTGTGGCATTATTTCATTGTTCTCATGAAATCCAAATAGAGATGTGTCCTGAAAGAGAGCATTATGCAAAGGAAGATCCATCTCGAACCACATTGATGGATGGATGGATGGATGGATGGATGGATGGATGCCGCTTGTGTTCATGGCTGCTTCAGATAAGCGCTGTGTGGCTCAACAGGTCAGGATACCATGCCTATTGCCCCTCCCCCCCCCCCCCCCCATGCCCCAGGGGTGTGAGATAACTGGGCTGACCCTGCACTCAGACCCGCATCTCACCTGTATGTGTGTCTGGGTCTCAAAGGGCAGCATGATCGGATTTATCAGTGCTTATCTACCTGATTGCAATTTTCCACAGCATCTTCCAAATACTGTTGCACTTTATGTCATTGTGTCCTGTCCTTGTTCAACTGCCCTGTGTGCCTTTCATTTTAAACTTTAACTTAGTTTTAAAGTTATTTGAATTGAATTGAAAGAAGCATTCCAGTGCAAATGGCAAATGAAGCCTCATTTCATGTCGGATAAGTGATGGCCGGATTCCTATGACATTACAACTGGTGGAGCAACAGACACAATATATTTTGCAATATATTTCATTTACAGTGAAATTTCCTATGGCTTCTGATATTGCTACTGTTAGTAAAAATCCTTGTTAAAGACTATAAACGTAAAGAATTGAGGGAACTTGGAGAAAACGATTTGGAACTTTCTTACTAAAATCCAGCTTCTGAACAAGGGTAGATCGTGGCCACTTGTAAATGTTTTGCTTGCATATCCAAAAAACGCCACACGCTTAAAATTTTTATGCGGGATATACTATATTCATTATTCTTTGATATATATTGAATATATATTGAATGCCGTAAATAGCTTTAGAAAAAACTAGTCATTGTGCTGAACGATAAATTGAACATATGAACAAAGCGGCTGATTTAAGATAACTCGAACAATACACTGTACGTGAAATTGATTTTAAAAGCTGAAAGTAAAATAGGCGAACAAGTAATTCTTAAAATAGCTGAATGGTATATAAATATTTAAAACAACTTGCCAAAAAATGTAGCATAATACCAGCTTTTTAAAACACGCTTTATTAGGTTTCCGTCTACTTAACATGTCAATGAAATACTGCGCTATGATGGAAGAAAATCACAATTAAATTTGTAAGGCTCTAGGACCCGGGGAAGGGAAGGTGTTTTCCTCTTCGAAAGCGATTATAAATGGCGGGGCATTTATGCAGATCATAAACAGTAACTAAGTATTCTTTTATTTCATTTCGAAATATATTAATTATTCGTTTGTTACAGAGTGTAGATGTTTCGGTTGCCGTGCATTATGCTTATTTTCCTGCTACACAATTCCCCACCGCTGGAAACCCAAACAAAGCGCCCATTGACCACAGCAGTAAGGAATTACATCTAAATAGGGAAGAAACCATGGCGACTGAGTTCAGCACTTCAGATCCGACTTTGGTACCCAACAATGGGGGCGAACCCGAGGAAGACGAGGAACATTGGCTTTATGGGGGTAAATACGGCCATAAAACCGCAACATCTACCCTGCCGGCCGCTGGTCCAGCGGCTACACCGACCAAAGGCCTTTACAATTAATCTGTTAATAGGCTTTTAAATAAATTTTAAAATGTGTTTTCGCCATAGAGCCGATTTGGTGAGAGAAATGCATGGAGATCCTTAATGCATTAAATTGCAATCTAACTATTTTAAGCGTCTCCGATACAGTCTCTGCAGAGCCGTCACTCCGGTGACAGGGGGATGCTTCAATGAATCCTAGATCACTTTTTCCAGGAATACACCGTCCCGCGCACAGCGATCCTGCTACCCCATTGTTAGTTAGTTTAACGCCGGATCCGTGCGATCTCAAGCCGGAGATCCTTAAATGCAGATCCCGCTTCGGGGAGTCGCGGCGGATAAAGCGATATTATTCACCGCGCAGGAAGTTGTCTGATGAGCGGCGGTGGCGTAGTAACGTAGCATCAATGGTTAATGATGAAATCACAGCTTGATTTTTTTGTGCCGGTTTACAGATGAGACCAAAAAACAGAGTGGGGAGAATGTGGCCGGGTAAGAACGCATGTTGTTATTCCTTACGTAGGAATGATCTTTCTTATTAGTCACAAAACGTTTCTTAAGTTGTGGACAATGGCCATCATTAACAGATTTTCATTGGGAATAACTATAGCTGCCACCAGCAGTAAAATATTTAATATTCAGTTTTTATTATTTAAATAATATCGTTGCAATAGTTAATATTTAACAAATAGGTAACATATTATTTTCCGGACGACTTATATTCTAACTGAAAATGTGCAGTCAGCGGTTCCAATTACACAAATATAATCTTGTACTTGCACCGAAGACGTCAGTCAGTAAACAACGTAACTGTTATTGTAGTCTCACCGTAACAGTTTAGACTAACCATTTCTCTGAGAAATGCCTTGAGGTACAAAACTCATTCCTAACCGGCATCCAAACTAGCAAGGGGGTAACTTTGGTTTGAAAATTGTGGGGGGGTTTATTAGCCGATTTTGTAATTTATACCTATGCGTACATACCTGCATTATGTTTACAATTTCTAGTAGAAAATGAAATACTATATAGGTTCAAAAGAGGATGAAGTGTAACTTAACTTCAGGTTGCAGTGACATCTCATGTTTGTGACGTTTTCTAACACAAGCCCAAATTCACTGGTAACTTATCGTCAGCTGTGGGAAGCTGATCAGGGCGAAGTTACTCGAGCAGCGTCACGCCTACTGAGCAAAACAATAAACTGGATTAAACTGCAACTGATCGTATATCAAGTGAAATGTGGCACATGCTGAGTGGTGACAAGTTTTGGACAAAATCTGATTCATTGACTTCAGGGGTATTTAAAAAAAACAAAAACAAACAGTGGCTGATGACATTGTATGACCCCGCCTCACAGGTTTCCGGATGCCAATCAGGAGAGTTACCTTAGCAACACCAATGAGAAGCAGGCTGCCGATAAGGTAGGGGTGCAGCAGGCACGGGGTCTCCCTGATGACCTAACCAGTGGCACGCCACACCGCATGGGGCACGTGACCGTGCAGAGAGAGTGGGCTTGCCCACACCATCGCCTTGCTCAGCCTTACCTGCTAAGTGCTCCATTATTCACACTACCGATTCGATCTGATTAGATTATCCGATGGTTCTTCTGCAAATTTCATTCAATTTAAGCAAAGCTCAAAGTTTACCTTTGATAACCTGGCATCCGGTCTGTCCCGTCTTCTGCTTCCTGGAATGGGTTTGAGGTTCGGCGCGACTCAGGATCTCGTAGGTCATTAAGGAAGATGGATAAGATGAGAGGGTATTAAATCAGATCATGTTAATATATGCCTGCACAGAGTCTGTATTTTGCCATCATAAAACGGGATTGTTTTTCCTGAGGTTTTCCATATTTATCCATTCGTACCCATCTCCCTGCATTAATGCATTGTGTGGTGCACAGAATGATCTAAGTTTGATTATTATTATTATTTTTTAAGTGTGATATAATGGCGTGTAAATGTCCTTTGGGTCCACAGGCAGCTAAGAGCGGAGAGGATGATGACAATGATGAGAGCGACAGTGACGATGACGACGACGTCAAAGTCACCATTGGCAACATTAAAACCGGCGCGCCCTCCTACATGTGTGTGTGCTGTCAATTCTGTGTGTGACCTGTAGGGGACGCTCTGCTGTAATAAATTTATGCGTATGTCATGAATAATTCAGCTCATGAAAAATTTGCCCGATAGGTACGATTTTAAGTGTTAATTTCTACATTTTAGGGCACCACCTATGAACCTGAGTCTCAAGTCAGGACGCGGCTATGGAGTCACAGCTCCAGGTAAGTACCCGCTGGTATTTGTTCATGCACAAGTACTTGCTTATGCACACACACAAGTACTAGGGTTACTTTGTGTGTTTGCATTCGTCGAGTAACTCACTTGGTCCACGAGATACATGGATGGAATAAGTTTGTTAGCACTGTCTCTGGGGATTTCTGAAGTTGGGATATCTGATGAAAGTTCTTCCTTGGATTACTTGAGGACTGAGTAAGGTTTGGTTCCAAACACTGTAATGTATGATGAGGAAACCTGACAGCTCATTGGCGGTCTCGTCTCAAAGACAACAACAAATGGACTGAGTTTTGAAAACTTTCTGTTTGATTGTTAACTGTGTCCAACATTGAGAAGCTGTAGTGATTTGAATGTATTCTTGCTGTTCTTCATCATTTCTCCTGTTGATTGACTGACACTTGGATTCTCTGCCTAATAACACAGCAAAGCTGCAGTCCAAAGGCATCGACATGGAGGCAGTGGGCAGCATCAACGGGCTGCCTGTGGTAGAGGTGGACATTGACATCTTTGAGGACAAACCATGGAGGAAGCCAGGTGAGAAGCTGCGGGTGCTACTGGCTAACTGAGAAGCAGCGTTATAGCTGTTAACGGGTAGCATAGGTGTAATCTCAAATCACTTAGCATATTGGGTCACTTTCCAGCAATATATCTGCATTTGGTATTACAGAGGCAACAGACAGCCTTGGTCTTATCAACCACTATCTCTCCAGTGCTGGTGTAATTTACTGGGAAACCAAAATGTTCCCAAACTCCTGATTAAGTGGCATGGGAGAGTCTCTGAGCTCTCGCATCGCCATTGTGTTTGACTAACCGGCACTAGCCGCAACCAGCTCGCAACAACAATTAGCATTAGCATTTTCCTTGTTGAACATCTACTTGTGAATGTCGGTTCTCCCCATGTCAACAGGGGCATGGTTGGCGGGGGGGGGGGGGGGGTGCGGGGGTAGATTCAGGGGGGGCAGCACCTGACAGGGTTGGCAGAAATTTTAGCTACGCCCCTGCGTGTCAGTAAATGTATTCGTTCATTTCATTGTGCGTGCCTTACCGCGAATGATGTTAGCGGCTGTTATAGCCCAATTACGCATACTTCTGCTTTATATCTTCAACGAGAAAATGTGACAGAACATGAAATATAAACTTAAAAACAACTTATTAATCCAAAGAGATCACCTCTAAATCTAAACTCAGGTACACTGCAAGCAGACTCAAAAAGCTACTCAGAATGGAATTTACATTTTTAAAAAAAGCTGTAAATTATTAAAAAAATATATTAAGTTGACTTAGTAGGTACTGGAAGTGATCAGTATTCCATTTGAAGCATCCCCACTTAAGTTTATTAAGCTCACTGCGGTTCCATTTGTCAGCAATGTCCTTCACAATAACAGCTGGTATTTTTGCAGCACAGCTTCTATGCAGGGATCAGAAAGGCTGACTGCCGTCTCCCGCTCATGTTTCCCGCGTTGCCGTTCTCCACCTAGGTGCCGACCTCTCAGATTACTTCAACTATGGCTTCAATGAGGAGACGTGGAAGGCGTACTGCGAGAAACAGCGCCGGCTGCAGCTGGGCCTGGAGCCTGGGGTCCCCCAGAACTCCGAGAATAAAATCACAGTAGGTACCGACGGCTGGAAGGCTGCACCGTCCTCACGCTGCAGATGGCCGGTGGGATTTCAGCTGCAGGCGCCATTACAGGATTGCACGGAACTAAAAATACTGCAGCTTTTGGCCAAGAAATCTGGTTATTAAACTTAGGGACACTTCAAAAGCGCTTACTAACAAAAGGTCACGGCTAGAATATCATCCTGCCTGTTATATCCATGATAGATGATAAGAATTTTAGGCAGGTTAGATGATGTAGGCTGTTGATATGCAGAAGCCCTTAGAGATTCTCAAATTTCCTCTATGTCTGGAAGGTGCAGCAGGGAAGATCCGCCGTTTTGGAGAAAGAAATTGAATCAGCTGCCATCAAAACGGAATTCAAGATGGACTTTATCCCGCCAGCTAACATCCTTCCTGCAGCCAGCAGACTTAAAGCTGGACCCCCTCCAAACAGGTAAAAACTGCCGTAGCTTAGACGCGACTGGAATCATGGACATACCGTACTCCGCTTATAGACCGTGCTTGGCTGGGGAGATGCAGCCTCTCATCATACCAAAGGTGAGCACTGAGATGCTTGCACGCTCCCGCCTCTCCACAGGAAGTTGGGCGGCACCATCGATGTGATCGGCGGACAGACGGGAGCCATCCGGCGGGTCGAGGGCCGAAGGAGAGAGATTCACGAACACAATCCCATCCAGGTCAGTCTCCCCGTGACCTCGTTGCCCCTGAAAGACTGAGGCGCACCAGCAGGCCGCTCTTGCAAACAAAGCATGTTATTCCAAGGAGATCGAAAATATTCCAGACACAGCAGTGCATGTATGAATGACACATACAGGACGGTCAGCCAGTTGCCATTCTGCCTGCAGGTGCTGGGTGACCATGCCGGTAAGACCCCACCCTTTGTCCCCCCGGCGGGCCTCCCTCCCCCCCCTATAGGAGCGCCCCCTCCTCACTTCCTGCACCCGCCCCCACCGGTGTCTGGCATGCCCCCGCCACTGCATCCACCTGGTAAGCTCTAATTCACAAAAAGACTGCATTTGAGTTTCAGTCCATGCTTTACAGTACAAAACTTCAGCTTGACTAGTGAGTTCTGGTGAGTCCTATACTGGACCCAGGTCCCATCTTAGCTACTTGTCCACAGGGAGGTAGTGAACTGGCTTGTTTTTCATGTTGCTGATGTGATGCCTGTGTTCATTGTCATCATCCTTGGTGACAAATACTGCTGGCTGGGTGCCTACAAGTCTGTAGGCAGAACAGTTAATTCTCTGGACAGGTTGCACAATACACATATTAAAGGATGTGTGTGTGTGTTTGGATTTTTAGCTTATGGGGACATTTCTTCAGTCCTCACAAAACGTACAGACCTCAATTTTATGAAAAAAAATCTGTGACTGCAATCAAAAAACTGAAATAAGCAAAAGTATTTTGTTTGGTTACTCATGGTTAGGGTTAGGGTTGGGTACGGGTTAAGGTTGTCATAGTTAGGGTTATGCCCATAGAAATGGGGAGTCCCCACATTGATAGGAATATATGAACTCTGTGTGTGTGTGTCTGTCTATCACCCTTTCCGGCTGGCATTAGCCAATTAAGATCCGGAATGAAGTAAGGGTTCATTTTGGGGAAATCCAAAGGACACTGAGAAAACAATTTTTTTCATTGCATTCAGGTTAATCTTTCTGATTCAGTTTGAAAGTGCAGGCTTGTCTTTGCCGTTTGTTCAGTGTTTTGGCTTCGTTTGGTGGCACTGATAACCATCGCTGGCCTGTGTTCACAGGTATCCCCCCCCCAGCCATACCAGGTAGGTCTCTGTGGTAACAGCCGCCGGCCATTCAGCTGCTCACTGGTCATTACGTACGAACACGCAGCACATCATCGCGTCTTGTGTTACAGGCTTATTCCCGCCTCCTTTGGCTCCGCCCCCTACTCTAATGATGCCCCCGATGGATGGGTGAGTGGTGACATCTGATGCCTGCCAGGACCGGTAAGTGACCATGATGGACGCTGACTCCTGTGTTGCTCCACAGGAGGTGCCCCACCACCGGGTACACCACCAGAGCTCCTCCCCCCTTTGGGTACAACTCTGGAGGTGAGTCTGACGCCATGTTCCTGTATTGAGCATCCTCCCTAGCTCACCTCCTCTGACCCTGGGCCATCAGACCCGTACACAGCCCTGCTTGGCACTTAGGGATTCCATGTACCTTTATTTCCGATTAACCCTACATGCACATGTATGATTCAATGGCCAGTGAAACGGTTAGATCCAGTAACTCAACAAATACAGCATTGTGCTACCACCCCAAAGATTATGGGTTCAAATCCTGAGGAGCACATAAAGTGTAACCCTTCCTTCCACTTCTAATTTGCTTTGTGTAATAGCTCCAGGTAAATTTGAATTTAGCCCAGTGTTTCTCAGCCCGGTCCTTGGGGAACTCCAGACACTCCCCTGTTTTTGCTTGCTCCCATCACTGTGGATTGCCCCCGAGGATCAGGCTGAGCAGCACTGATGTAGCTGGCCTGTAGATCTGACTGCCTGTGGTTTCACCTGCAGATTCCACCTTCATCAGCTACCCTCCTGTCTCTGCCTCACACTCTCCATGGGTCACGCCTATGGAGAAGGGCGGCGGGGGCACGTCACCCTGGGAGTACCAGGGCTCTCGACGGGACCCGGAGAGAGAGCGGGAGCGCGAGAGGGACCGGACTCCCACCACCAGCGAGTACAGCAAGTGAGAGCCGCCACTTACTGTAGGCCAATATTTCTAGACAGTCCACATTTTTGCTCCCTCCCAGCTCCCTGCCACATTTTTGCTTGGGATCTGGGAGGAAGCAGGTTGAAAAACACTGCTGGAGGCCAAAGGTGCTCAGCTTCAGGCCTTCAAGGAACACTGGAATTGTACTCAACGTCAGCTTTTAATTATGTATAGAGAAGTTATTAGCAAGGTAAATGACATACCCTAATGTCACAGGCGCAAATAAGGTGCAAACTGCCTAATTAACCTGTGGGACAAAGGTGAGGCAGTTACTTCTCACTATAGATGAAATGTCCTACTTGACAATCCTTCCATTTTCTGTAATTGCTTGTCCTATTCAGGGGAATGGGGGTCCAAATCCTATCCCAAAGGCATCTTGCGCAAGGCAGGGAACAACCTGGGATGGGGCGCCAACCCATCGCAGGACACATTCACTCACCATTCACACCTGTGGGTGATTTGGCAACTACAACGAACCTCAGTGTGTTTTTGGACTGTGAGATGAAACCCCACAATGACATGGGAAAACATGCAAACTCCACATATAGAACCCAGGTAGAGACACAAACCCTGGTCCCAGAGATGTGAGGCAACAGTGCTAACAACTGTGCCATTGTGCCATCCCTTGTGTTAAATCATAGATATTTAATCCAGAATGGAACTGCTGAAATCTCAGCTCTAGAGTAGTTTACAGCAGCTGTAACAGTGATAAAACTTGATTGTGACTTGTGGCCAGGTTTAATTTTTGCACTTGTTTGGTGTGGCAGTCACATTAACACCAGCTTCTTTAAATTTTTTACGAATTTGTTAAATTAAGAAGGTGGCGGAATGAATTCTGGCTAAAATTTTGAAAGCTTTTAAGAATTGGCATTTGGTGTTGACTTCAGCGAGGATGAGCGTTACCACTACTACAGCCACGAGAGGGAATACGAACGGGAGTTTCACCACGGCCGTGAGCGCAGTCACGAGCGAAGCCGCGAGCGAGACGAGAGGCACCGGGACCGGCGCCATCGCGAAAAGGAGGAGAGCGGCAAACATAAGTCGTCCAAGCGGTAAGTCTGCAGCCCTTCTGTCGGGAAGGACCAATGAGGGCTTTTGGGCGGGGCTCAAGTTAAAAATTTACTACCATCAGGAAGATATTGGCAATAAGCCGGATGAGTCCTCAGCTTTCAGAGACCCACGTTCAGGCAGTGAAACCTAAAAGCCTAAGACAGGACGGCAGGTGGCCTCGCAACCAAAAAGGATGCTATTTCAAGTTCCTAAATCCAAACTGCCCCGTTAAAGCAGCTGTCCCCTAAAACGACTAATAAATGTAACGAGGCTCTGGATAAAACTACGGTAACGATATGCTGTCCCCTCACAGCAAGCAGCACGAGGGCGAGGAGGGTGACGGACATCGCAGGCACAAACACAAAAAGAGCAAGCGCAGCAAGGAGGAGAAGGAGGCGCCGGAGGAGGCTGTCGGCCACAGGGAGGAGCTGGAGGGCAAGGAGTAGTGGCTCCACCCCCTTCTCCCCAGGCACTTTGAACATTCCCGCCAGCAGGAGGCCCATCAAGCTTCCGGAAAGCTCTGCGAGGGGCACCTCTTCTTCCAGACATCCCATTCATTGTTTTCCGAGCGCCAACTGTGATTCTGCAGTAAGCTATGTCGTTTGTCAGTGTATCACACATTTCCTATTTAAGATGTTTTTAAAGACCTCTAGGCTTTTAACGTTACTTTTATATAGGAGAGGGAAAAGTTTTTTTTGTTATTTGTGCTGTTAATATATGTATCTGGTGCTCATTTAGGTAAATGTTAGTGTTGGGATTAGCCATAGAGGCGTAATTATCACCAGCAAGTAAGGCACCGCTGGACACACTCGCCCAGACACTTCAGAACATCTCACGTTCACTTTGTGAATGTTAACAGAAGGTGATCTTCAGACGGATTTCCCTGGAAGGAGAGACAAGTGTAAAAACAGGACTGCACTCAGCCCAAAACATGCCCTTTCAGCGTTATTCGATGTGAAAGTGTTATAGTTTTTCTCTGCAAAATGGCATGATACCAAATGTCTCTTTTTTATACATCTTCTTTTTAATGGCACACGACAAAAATGTGAATGTCATGACTTAAAGAATTTAAAAAGGAATATATATGTATGAAAATTAAAAAAAAAAAAAAAAAAGACAAGTTTTATTTTATTATTTATTAAATGAAATCAGTTTAAATCACACTGTGGTCACTGCAAAAGCTGGTTCCAACAGCAAAGCTTCGTCTAGGCTCAGAATGTTCTACGTATGCGTATAAATAACCAGACATACATTCTATCTACAGAGAGAGACTGCAGCAGAGTCCTGGAGCATTTTGTCTCTGGGAGCGCTGTCGACCGCACCCAGTTTAGGAAACGTCTGTTTGGGATCCGTTGCAACTGAATGGATCTTACAGGTGCTCCATCTGGATGATAAAATCACACCCCCCCCCCCAGAGAGTCACTGCGTGTCAGGGGCTCTCTACCCTTCCTACCGGGAATGTGGAAGGCGAGCCAGTTTAGCCGGAGGTGCCAGGGCCCGCCCGCCGCCTGGAGCACCGTGGGCCTTAGCGGAACTCCTCCCCAGTCTCACAGGAAGGCCTACAGAAGCAGGGGGGGGCTAGATGGCGAGACTCATGTTTATGTCTTTTTTTCCCTTTTTTTTGGTCCTTAAGGCAGGTAAGAATTGCTTTTCCTCTGTAAGAAACAAGGCACCCAAATGAATCATAAGAAACAAATCAGAACAAACCATTGCACCCTATTCGCTACCAGCAGAGCGTCACTTCAGAGACGGTGCGTTCGAGGACAATGGATCGACTGGGTAGTTCACCAGGCACAGTTACATAATTGTATGCATAGGAGGATAAAGCTGTGTGCCTAAGCTGATCTAAATTACAATCAACCGATACAGGCAAGCTGAAGCAGGCTATTTAACTTTGGTATGTTTACACCCCAGCAGAGAGGAGAGGCCAGCAGCTCCAGGACTTCAAGACAAAAATACAAGCCCAGGTTCCTCATAACTTCTGGTTATACTTCATTGTTTGTTCTAACTGGTTGTTGAGAAGAAATCCACTAAAATGGGGGTTTCTGAGGTCGTAGTTGTGGGACTCCTCTTTTTCAAGCTTATCTAGATCATCTAAGCCTTGCACTAATTTGTGAACCCCAACAACATATTATCAAGACAAAAAAAACAAATTACAGAAACAAATTAGTGGGTGGGGGGTGGGGGCAAGGGTGTTAATGTTTTAACAAAGGATTTGAAGCATTTTACAACTGGAAATGCTTCATTGACTTACAAGACAGACAGGAGAATTGTGGATTGATAAATCCCGCTTTCTTCTCATTTGGAAGCATTTAACACCGTCACGCGCACCTTCACTAGATTGTCAAACTTGCCTCCATTTTCTGCAGGCACATCGTATTAAAGAATTGGCTGTTGGGTTAGCGGTCATACTGTTCTCTTTGACCATTATAACATAGCTGTCTTAGAACAAGCATCATCATCTCGTGGGTGAAGAGAAGAACCGACGTCTACCTACTCAAGGTAGAGGGATACAGCAACTCAACTACCCTGAGGTCAGCTCGTTTCTCCAGGGTGAAAGGACATTGGCCAAGAAGGACACCCTTGGTGCTCAGGGTTTTGCACTAGAATTATTTAAATAAACCCAATTCTACAGCACCATCCACAGGTACTCTTCCAAGTATATTGTGTACAGTACAGGTCATATTCACCTTATATCATCTACTGAATTGTACAACACAGTATTAGTGATGAAAATGAACTTTGAACCCTAAATGGTCGTGGTTATTGCGCAATGTCAATGATTGGCTGTGTTAACACATCAGGAACCAATAGGAAGTCAATTGAACTGAGAGTGCATGACAATCCCACTTAGCTTCATTTCTGCCACCAACACAGTGGATAAATGTGGCACTATTGCAGACTATTAACTGGCCAGTGGAGCAGGCCAATACCTCTGCTGCGAGTGCATAACAGATGGAATGGGGAGACTGACTATGGGATGCTGACACTAAGTGCAGCTACACCAGGCTGCCAGGCCACGACACCACGGTCAGCGTGACCTTGTTCCTCTGCAGCTTCAGCAGAGGGATGAGTGAGGAATTGTTCATGCCCACTGTCGTGGCGCCGTTCACTGCCACAATCTCATCACCGCACCTGCAGAAAAACACGAGCTTGTGGGCAACAGCTTCCCAACCTTGAGTCTCATGACATTGTCACTCTCACGCATTTTTACATCACTCAGCTCTGCAGACAGAAGAGTAATACCTTTTTCATTCAGTGCATGTTAATCCTTTGTAATACACCTTCAATTTCAAATTGAAGCAACCTCTAATGGGTGCTTGACATTTGATTATTCATATAATACACATCTGTCACAGCAGCTTGTTTCCTAAAAATGAAAACATACCTGATTCACCAAAACCAAGCAGACAATCATACGGTACCAGCAGGAAATAAGAACATGAGAGGAGGTAATTTGGCCCCATCCAGCTCGTTTGGGGCAATTCACCTAATAGCTTCACGTTTATTTTGGGGCAAAGTCAACATCATGACCCCAACGTGCTGTCAACTCACTTGAGACGCCCATCGAAATGTGCTGGTGTCCCAGGCACGATGGTCTTGATGAAGAAGGGCTGTTGCCCATGATTCTCCTCATAGCCTCCCACTATGCTGAAACCCCAGCTCTCGCTGTTGGTCTTCTGCAGGACAATGTCTCTGCACCAGTGCAAGGGGCTGGAGACAGGAAGTAGGAGAAACTTTTTTTTTTTTTTACAAAAGAAATCCTTTCTATCCATCCATCCATCTATTCATTTTTAATAACTACTTCCTTTAGAATCACTATTAGGCCAGAAAGATGCAATTAAGATGAGGTTTCAAACATCTCCTTACACACAAAAGTTTTCATATTGTTTACAAAGGAATTTCCAGACACACAAACAAGCGGAAATATGTATGATGTGGCTATTAGCCTACACACTGGGTATGTGCGCATCGCACAGTGATTGGTAAATTAGATTCTCTTCTTTAGTTGCATGGAGGTCAGCAACAGGGAAAGGGCCATTTAAAGTAAAATCTCCATATCCGCCATGTTGGAATACTGTTTACTTTTGTGTAGGGTGACCCAGTCCCCCATCAGGCAATGAGGGTGGAACTAGTGGGATCAAATCAGGGATGGGTGACGTGATGAGTAGGAAGTAGTTAGGGCACTTTTAGAGTCTGCGTTTTCAAAATAAAATGTCTCTGAAAAGTGTCTGGTTTTGGCGGCTGAAAACTCCAGGGTAGTGTGGACGAAAGGTGAAAACGGAGACTTATGTCTTTGTTTTAAAATGAAAATGTAGCAGTGTGGACGTACTTTTAGAGACACTCCATATGAGGCCCACATTAGCATAAATTTGGAGTCTCAAATTCACCTGAACAGCTTGTCTCTGGTCAAGGTCACCTCTGAAGAAGATTGACGCCACTAACACAGGCCCTCACACTGACTGCCAAGAGGAGCCGTGTACTGCACGCACTGTGACAGGCGGCCCGTCCGCTGCGCTGCTAGCGACCCCTAACGGCGTCCACCTCACCTTGGCAGGCCCAGCCAGCGCGTCCACAGTGGGGCCCAGTTCAGGTCGTCCTCCCGTGGATTCTCCAAAGGCTCCAGCTCTTCCCAGTTCACGCCGTCGCCATCCTCCTCCGTCAGGGTGCCTGAGACAGTCTCCACCACGCGCAGCACCACATTGGGCTGCGAGGCCTGCGCTTTCAGCACCCGCACAGCCTCGCTGTAGCTCAGCTGGGTGAGATCCACGCCGTTGATGCTTAACAGCACGTCACCTGGAGCATCAGGGAGGGCAAGGAACCTCAGCACCACGTTCTCCAAGGCACGGGGTGCCAATAGAAAGACGATAGCATGCCTACAGTCACGCTGGCAGAGAGCGACTGCAGCGCCTGGGGACATTACCGGCTTTGATGGTCCCGTCGCGGTGCAGGCAGCCCACCGGCTGGACACTGGTTATGTAAATGGGCACATGGCTCCGGCTGTCCCTCCCCCCGGCGATGGTGATACCCAGGGAATGGCGAGGCTCTTTCTTAATGCTCACAGTCTTCTCCTGACTGGAAAAGCCATCAGGCGGGTCCTGGGCAAGGGCCACACAGACACACAAAGGGAGAGAGAAATGTCAGCTGACAGTGAGGTACTTCAAAGACTGAGAAATGCAGGGCAGAGAGAAAGCACAGGACAGAGCACATTAGCTCAGAGCATGTGTTGAAATCCACAGGTCTTCCCCTCTGCGGAGCCTGCAGGGCCTTCAGAAGCTCCCTTTCCTGCCCAGCAGGGATCCTCTCCTCCCAGCTAGAAAGAGAGGCTGTGAGCCTCCTTAGTGACAGCTAACCACCCTCCGCTTTGATCCTCCAGCCCGCAAACAAAGAGGCACCACGTGCTCTTTTGATCAGAAGCGTGCAAGTGACACATCTCTCACCGCCACCTGCCAGGCGGGTGCCCCACCCCCCACGCCTGCAGGCTGGGGCAGAGGGGTGCCGAGACGCCATGGGGCGACTCCTACCCCGCGTCCCCAATAGAAAACATAAACAGAACCACCGGTGAGCCGTGACACACCTTAACACAGGTACAGGTTACCGCACGGTAACCAGTGAGCTGTGAAACACCTTAACACAGGTACAGGTTACCACACGGTAACCAGTGAGCTGTGAAACACCTTAACGTAGGTACAGGCTACCGCATGGTAACCAGTGAGCTGTGAAACACCTTAAGGCAGGTACAGGCTACCGCACAGTAACCAATGAGCCGTGACACACCTTAACACAGGTACAGGCTACCACACAGTCATCAGCGAGTCATGACACACCTTAACGCAGAGTACAGGCTACCACACAGTCATCAGCGAGTCATGACACACCTTAACGCAGAGTACAGGCTACCACACAGTTACCAGCGAGTCATGACACACCTTAACGCAGAGTACAGGCTACCACACAGTCACCAGCGAGTCGTGACACACCTTAACAAAGAGGCACGCTATCACAAGGTCTCTGGTGAGCCACGACTGACCTTAACGCAGGGACAAGCTCCCACACGGTCTCCGGCGAGCCTCGACTGACCTTAACCCAGGGGCAGGCTACCGCAGGGACTCACCTTGACATAGGTGGAGCGCCGCCTGAAGTAGTGCAGGTCTGAGTTGCGGCGTGTGCCCCTGAGTAGCCCCTCCCCGCTGACGACGGCCTCCCCCTGGGGCTCAGCGTGCCTCAGCACCACGAAGTTCACCCGCATCTCGCTGGCCTGAGCACAGGGAAGGCCACATTCTCCTATCACACACACAGCCACAGCCTACCCAGTTTCAGCAGACATGCGGTTTTCTGACTTCGTCTTTATACATCATTCAGACATTCAAAATCCTGCAATGATCACCGAGGACTTTTCAAAGAAAACTTATTCCTAATAACATCCTCAATATGTAAGAATTACACACAGCTCAATTAAAAGTTTCATTAAACCATTTAATTTCTATATCTTAATTAAAACCACATGAAAAGCTGTGTGAAGGTCACGTGTTACGCAGAAGAAATCTTGCATTGGCCATGCATAGATTTCCATTTGAGTTACGATAAAAGCATGGAGCTGTAAACAAGTGGAACAATGAAAATCAATGGTTTCCCTACAGTGTCAATGGTCTGGGCTTGTGTGCTGTCCAGGATAAATAATTAGTTCAATTAATATGGATAAACAGACACTCTTGCTATTGAGCAAGAGCATAACACCTGAGATACTTAACCCAAGCATTACTTCACTGCCTGAATTAACTGTATAATTAACATTTTTAGAGTTACGCTACAATCATTTTACTTAAATGGGGTCGAGTCGGGCTCTGGCTTAGAACTTTGTAATATTTCAGCATCAAAGCTGTACATTATGTGGATTTATTTATGCTTTTACTTTAGCTGCCTTAATTTTTAGTGTCAGCAACCATGTTAGTTAATGTATGTATGCAACAAAGTCACACCGTGGCACTCAGGGAGATGACACACCCGTGTACCCCTTGAATCTTTTGAAACTTTAACTTTCTTGCAGCAAACACACCTGAGATTTAGCAGCACAGCACAACACTATGGCACCTGCTGGGCTCCGGCTAAATGCTAATGGCTATCAGAAGCGGACGCGAGGCGAGGAGCTGTGGGCCAACCTGGATGATCTGCGCCGCGCTCTCAGGGGTGCCGTGTCGCAGGTCCTGCCCGTTGATGGCCAGCACCTTGTCGCTGTTGCGCAGCTTGCCATCCTTTGCTGCCAAGCCACCCGGCAGCAGGTCCAGGATGAAGACGCCCGGCTCCTCAGACTTGCGGATGAGCTTGATGCCCAGTGGCTCTGAGCGGTCCCTCTTCATCAGGGTCACCTGGATCACTGTACCGAAGGGGGCGGGGCTCGGGCCAGCCGGCGCAGAGGCGGTGCTGAAAGGGGCAGAGCCTGGGTGGTGCTCGGGGCGCGGGTTGCGGGTGGAGAAGCCCTTCTCCTGCATGACGGTGAGGCGCAACACGGGGCAGGACCGCCGCAGTACAGCGACGGCACGGGCGTGTGAAATGCTTGCCACGCTGATGTCATTCACCTAGGAGACAGAGAAGCCTTTTTACAGGATGGATTTGTTAAGACCAGGGCTGCATGATATCACGTCACGATCATGCTCAATAATCACCAGGGCTTCAGATGATGGGTGTAAAGATTTGTCCAGACGCCTGGCTGCTGACTATACGGACCTTTACCTAAACCCACAATTTGGTAACCAGATTAGCGGTGTGCCTAAAATATTGATGAGAGGTGTTTTGTAACGCTCAAAAGTCAGTAATCTGTATAGATTTAGCATACCTGTATATTTAACAAACATTCTGAACTTTAAACTGTTGCCACACCACCAACGTCTTACCTCCTTTAATCACAATATCTCCTCTTTTAAAAGTTGTTGTGGCTGCTGAGCTGTCCCTTTCTTCATCACCACTTCAGTGCTTATCACTTCTATGATTTACCAAAACAGCAGCATGTGACATGCAGCACTAACCAAATTTAATAAACATAAGGATAAATTGAATTTATACAGATTAACTTTTGGGCATCACAATACATCTCTCAATATTGTTTTAGGCACACTACTAATCTGCTTACCAAATTGTGGGTGTAAGTAAACATCCGTATAGTACCGGAAAGCTGGCAACCGGACAGATGTTTGTAACCATCATCTACAGCCCTGGTGATTATTGCACATGCGCCATATAATCATGGTTATATTGCAATGTAATATACTGCCAACCATTTCAAGCTATCAAAACATTCAATACAAATTCAAGGTGCCGGTAAACCTCATGTCTGACAGCATGTATAATTAAAGTCTACTCTGCAATAGGAAAAGGAGGAGGCCTTTTAATAAGCAGCTGATGTTTATCTCAACATACCTTTTGGCATGAGACACCAACCTATGTTAAAAAAAAAAAAAAAAACAATAATAAAGTGTTCCTTTGGCAACCAATAGGCTGAGAGGATCATAGTCACACTTCCACAATTCTAATTGGTCAGCGGAGAACAAAAGGCAGTCCCAAGCATTCCAGAGACTAATGTGAACCCATTCTGTCAGCTTTGTTTATCAGCGCGCTACATTCCTGCTCTGCCTGATGGAGCAAAGTGAGAGGAGTGGGAGTCAGCAGAGGGTGGGATGGGATGCAGCCCACAGCGGGACGACTGCTTATCACACACACACGGCTCGTTTTCTTAAATCAAAATGAAAGGTGATTAATGCAAATGTAAATATCAAAGCAAATTCACGTGATGACCATCGCTCATCTTCAATTTTTTTTTATTGCCCACAAAAAAGCGACTGCAACGCCAACATAGTCTTTCGATCAGTGTACAACTCATCAGGACTGTCAGAACTGTATAACTAGCCATGGTTCAGCACCAGGAGAGTGACCTACACAAAGTGTGCCGGAAATCTTCACTGACAACATCAAGCGAACATCAGACAGTACAGTCCGCCAGTGTCCCTGGAACAAACAGGGTAAGAAGCCTTGCTCGAGAGCCTACTGGTGACACCAATGTGAACCATGAAACTTTAGCCAACAACCCTCTGATCACAGACACTGAGTGTACAACCTGCAAACCATATCCTGCATACTAGCTATCAAAGACAAAACGAGGCAAAGTGATCTACATGGGAGATGAATGACGAGAGTTTACCTACACAAAAATGTTCGGAGGGCAGAATGAAAAATGACTGGACGTAATCAGTCAGATTGCAGAGGAGGTGGATCCAAGCAACTAAAGGAGGCAGAACCAATCAGTCCTGGCCCCAGCTCCTCTATAATCTGAAGGGTTCTGAGAGACAACCAATCATTTTTCATTCTGCGGTCAGAACATTTTTGTGTAAGTAAAACTCTACGAGCAATGAGGAACCGTCACTGATGAACCAACAAAGGCACTTTACAAAAACCACGGCAGCGACAGCAATGAAGCACCCCCCTGCGAAGCTTGCTCACCTCCAGAATGTGGTCCCCGGGGGCCAGCTTTCCATCACGAGCTGCCAGGGAGTCCCGCACAATGTCCTGGATGACAATGTTCCCCAACGGTGTGTCCTTCCCACCAACGACATGGATCCCCAGCTCCTCCTCTGGCTCAGTGCGAAAAATCTCCACCACGTTCGTCTCTGCCACCAGGCTGCATCTCATAGGGGCATCTGGGAAGGTGACAGGGAACTCTGTGTTCATAGACACCAATGTACACAAAACACAGGGGGCTGTCATCATACAGCCACACTCTTCGTGACGTCTTACCACAGACCCGAAGCTGTGAGTGTCACTGATTTGGAATGAACAAGAGGGAGGTCTTGTAAGTAAAGTACAGGTCGAGCTGTACTTGATGACGAAAACACGAGTGTGTCATCTCATCGGAAAATATTTACGTTCATTTTGGTAGAGCAAACAGAAAACCAGAGATGGCTTGTCCTGCCCTCCACCTCCTTTTATGTGAGCTATGTGTCACTGTGTTCCACTCCCTTCACCCTGAGCAATCAATCCATCACCTCACTTTTATGCTTGCGGTAGCCTCTTTTGCGTAAAACACAAAAATAAGTTGCCATATTTTCATAACTGACTCTTTAGTGGTCAAGCTAGCCCAGCTTATAGGATCTTCTATACTGCAGTACAGCAGCAGTCACTGACTGAGATGAGATTATATCTGACATCTGTCTATCCAAATTTATCTGCTATGTCATATATGTGGGTTTTTTTTTAATCACGCAGCAACATGCAGTTTTGCAGTCAATAAATTACACAAAGACATCCATCTTCCAACTGTTTATCTGGTCATAAAGTGGCAGAGAGATGAATGAATGGATGGATGGCCTAATATGTTACAAAATGTTAATTATTAAGTTGGGTACACCCGAAGCTGACGGCAATAATCTAGCACCAACGAAGGCCGACAAACAATCAGCTCCCTTCCCCTCTGGTCAATTTTGTCAAATAGCTACAAGGCTGATTCCACGTGCTCAACTGCACAAAATAGCTCCTAAGGGGGTCACAACTCCCAGTGTGCCACACACACTGGTGCGACAGGCAGTCACCGACTCGCATCAACAGCCCAGTATCGGCCTGGTGTGTTCCAGGCTTCAGGCCCCTTTGCTGGCTGCAGAGGAAGGCTGTCCTACCGTCCTCACTCTCCTCAAAAGCGGGGTTCACCAAGCCCGGCTCCCCAGGGCTCCGGGAGCTCCCAGAGCGAGAGGCCGTGGTGCCTCCCGATGGCTCCACCTCAGTCTTGCCTCCTTTCAGGTCATTCCAGGGGGGTCTTTTTTTCTTCTCAGACTCTTCCCGCAGCTTCCTGAAACCAGGACATCTAGAAAATGTACAGCAGAGCAGAAGACTCAGAGATGACCCACTGATAGATACATACAGCTGTCCAATGAAAACCACGTATGTCCAATTTTTGACTAACAATATTAAGTACATTTTAATTACTATTACAGTTGGGTATGGGCAGTTTCATTTAGAAAAGAAACAAAAAGTGACAGAGGTGATGTTTTCTCATACTCGATGTAAACAAAGGGAATGACAAGTCATTTCAGCTGAAAACAGTGCAGTGCATTTTATTTTTCATTTCAAATAAAACGCAGGGTTGCCAGCTTTGGTCAGCTCGCTGGAGTGAAATTTTCAGTTTGAGACAAGTCTGCACACGCATTTGCATGTAAGTTCCAGTTTTATTACCTTGTAAATAGTTTTTAGGGTTTTCTGGGCAAACTACTCCAATGCTTTTGATGTAGCTACTTTTCGGTTTATAATAGAATAATATTGATCTGTCGTAAGACATCTTGCGTGAGCGTGAAAATCTAAAAGTACAAGCGTCACACCAGATGCTTGAGAGGTGGCACCAGATGCTTGAGAGGTGGTGATCTGCATATAAAATAACTTTATACAGTTAAATAATGTAAACTTTGAAGAACATTAAGTCACCAATAAACTAATATCTATTTATACAACATTTTATTGAATACTGCATTTGAAAACTTTTAAGTTTTACAATTTCAGGACAACGCAGTCACACTCTTATAAACATTTTGGCTTTTTGGTTGTTGGTGTTAGATTTGCTACTGTAATTAACACTAATGGTACGTTAGCTGAATCAAAAGGGCTGCATACACCAAATGACATCTTGCTTGGAGGTTAAAGGAGTTTGATGTTCATTGGTAGGGGGAAACAGACGGTTCTAGTGTTAACTGGGTAGTTGTGCCTTTTACCACGCACTTTGCATGAAGGGTAATTTGTTGTTATATATATGTAACCACGTTATTTTGTTTAATGTATATAATTACAACTATAATTTGGGTGTCAATTTATTACTACTACTACTTAAAATAAATATTTTACTTAAACTATAAATCTAATGTAATTTATTTTTGCAAAGGAATTAATGATTTTTGTTATGAAACCAATAAATTTGCAATTTTATTGAATTAAGCAAGTATCCAATCAAAAACATGACTGTTCACTGACAACTGTGTAAAGATAGGTTTCCTTTTGTTGTGATAAAGGTGTCTTATTTTGCTGTTTTAGAGTTATTCTGCAAAGCAGTTTCTGAGAAAAAGCATTACTTCATGTTCTGGGAATAATGCCAATTTGGAGACATTTTACATTGGACAGCGACGATATGCATACATTTATTTAGCAAATGCTTTTACCCACAACAAACTGAGAAAGCAGGGTCAGCCAGACCTGAGACCAGTTGGAGTTAAGGGCCTTGTTCCAGGGCCCAGTGGTGACATAACACCCACCACAGCACTTGAACTGGTGATTTTCCAATCACAGGCATAGTGTCTTAACAAACTGAGCCACATACCGTCCACAATGACTTATACGGCTAGGGATACCCAGGGAAAAACCGCATGGTAATTCAGGGGATGGGAAAAGCACTCTCACCCATCACTGCCCAGTATGTAGTGGGGCATGGGGCTTTGGCAACCACTTGGACAGAGCAAGGAGGGGAGGGGCCACTCAGGTATGGTGAATTGCATTATAGGCTGGCAGGGAGTGGACTGACCATCACAAAGCAAGGCAGGGCCTGACAGGTGCAACCAGCTTACTTCACACCCTGCCTGTTTCCGCACTAAGGCCCCCAGTATCGCCTCATGGGGAGTAAACACACCACATTGCTTACATTCTTCTGATAAGAGAGAAAAACACACGGAAGAGCTGAAGGAGCCATCTGTTAAAAGCATTTCAAACACCACCAGCAAAGAAAAATCCATGTTTATATCAACGCTGCAACTTAAAAGTTTAGAGTTTCGAATGCTGACAAACTGAAGTAAAATGTCAAAATGTGACATGGCAAAATGTCTTCCAGTATACTGTAATCTCAAACACTGTGAATAAAACAACCAAAAACTCCATTAAGTTTGTATCATTCTAAAAACACCTCTTCTGAGGTGTTTTTTTAAAATAAGCATTTCTTAATTTTTTTGTATATAATTTAATTCTTGCATAAATTGCACAAGTTTTTATATTACAGTTAGCAATGCTGTACAACACATATTGTGCTTAGTGTACATTGTGTACCTGAGGTGGGTCTTTGACTTAATATGCTTACAAGCACAAAAATGCAAATATGTCATACAGGTAAAAACTATATACATGTAACTTTTGTTGCTTGGATTTCTAATACATTTGTCACTATGACCACTGCTGTATTTATATTCTGTGGGACATTTTAAGGCAGCAATTCAGAAAACAATGTCTGGATTACTATCTTTTTTACCTACTACTATCTGTAAAGGCCTGTACAGACAAGAAGAAAAATAACTTGCAGCCACAAGTTTCTTATCTTTCTCTAAGGTATTATAACCAGATAATCTCTCAGCATACTGCAAATCGGCATTCCTCCTCTTCTTCTAAACTTATTAAAAACTCTCACGGAAAGATTTGGGATTTTAGGAAACCGGTAAATGAGAAGCAGCAATAGGAACAATTTCAGCTGATGAAAGAATGTCATGAATAAGGCATGCATGCACGCATGCCCAATGCCTCAAGCAATGTTGCACAAACTGGTTCACTAGAAAGAATCATAAGTACTGCATTGTGTTACTCAAAAGTTATATTATATTTTCTTGGGCGATAACACATTCTCCCACTTTTCCTTAGACAACTTCCTAATTAGCAATACATGCTGATTTTGCCTTTATATTACTGGCCTGCCAGCCCTCACTAAAAGAAGCACAAAGTCATAAAATTTAAGATATTTAATATGTGTTCTCAGACATGGACATAGAGGCTTTTCCAAAAAGCTACGGACAGACTTCCTGGATGAGCCGACGACCCATCACAGGACACACACAATAGGCAATTGAGAAACACCAGTTCAGCCAAATTACACATCTTCTAGTAAACTGTACACAAAGAGCCAAAACAGGAATCAGGAACCAAGACAGGAACTTAAAACCCTGGAGGTGCAAGGCCACAGTGTAACCCATTGAGCCACCATTGTGCTATGATTCTTTATTCTTAAATACAATGAATTTCTAGCAGACTTCTCTCTCTTTTTGTAAAAATGAACGTTAGCTTAAGTACAGCCAAGGGCAACAAGCAGAGTTGGCATACCTTCCTGCCGTTGCTGGCTGACTGTAGGGCAAATTTTAAATCATACAAACATTCTAGTGCGACTGCAGTGATGAGGCAGCCCTGATTTTATTGCTGCACATTCGAGGTCAGAGGGTGTTTGTGAGAAAGGCTGCACAGGCTGCTCCCTCATTCTCTGGGAAGCCCCACAGGAGCAGCAGGGAGAGTGACATCGGCCTGTGTCCCTACAGCATAGTAATACCAAACAGAAGATGCAGATGTATCGCATTCCTCAGGCATGAAATCATTCACTCTAAATTCAGATAAAGCAGAAAGTGAATTTATAAAAATAAAAACAAAAAGCAGAATTGTTGAAATTCAACATTCATTTGGCTTTATTTTCTCACTGTGGCCTTATCTGGATGGAATAATCAGGAAACTATCAATTTTGGGAAGTGTTTTGCCGGATAAACCCAAGGGTGAACGACCTTTAGCACAAGCGTCGCAAATTCTGGATAATTCCTCAAAAAGCTTCCAACACAAATTTCCAGAAAAGTATCCGAAGATTATATACTACGCACTATAGTTTTTCAAAGGAACTCATATGATGATGCCGACCTGAGGCAAACCCCATTGGATCTGAAAAGCTCCACAATGTTTCCGTTTGCTCAGGGGGAAGAACTGTCTGCAGTTCAGAAGCCATTCATATTTTTAACACAACAAGGTGCAATCTGGCACTCCTTTCCTGTTACATATACGATGAGGAAGAGCAGCCAAAGATGTGCTTTGGTTACACATTGCTTGAAGGCTCAACAGCAGGATCCAGTACTGTATCCTTGATGGATACTGATCCCTTTGGTTCCCATAGAAGCAGACAACAGAGAACGTAAAGTGTCACTCAAGAAGAGGCTGTTGACGTTTTGTAAAGAAGCACAGCAATGACAGCATGCATCTGTCGCCGTTTTTGCAGTTTCTTTTGAGAAAGACCTTAAGCAAACAAATTACACAGTAAGCTAGAGTAGTGGCGTGTAGCTAAACAGCCAAGAAAGACTTTAAAATGATTCACAAAAAAAGTCCAACTTGTTATTACAAGTATTTAATGTCGAAAGGCCAAAGGCAAAATACTCTACTAAGAGCTTACATTTATAGTTATAGTCGCAGCCCTTCTAACAAGATTATCTGTGTGTGTATCAAGCTGTTGAACCATATAATTTATTTTTTACTTTGTTTAATACAGAGGTGTGTGACATCTACTCAGGATTTATTAGTCTTGGAAATGACATCAGGTGAAGATAATTAACACTAGTCTGACCTGACAGCACAGTACAAAGGGGAAAATTAAAAAATGGAAGAGGGAACATACGCTATGCTTATATGAAGCTCCTACTTGGTTAAGTTCATTCCTTCATTTGTTTATTTTTACTTCATTTATGTACAGGAAGAGTGGACTGTGAACAAAGGTCATTGTTTGTGTAGCCCTGTCCAACCGGCTTTTATTGAGGTTTGTCCAATGTTTAGCATGCAGAGCTGCAGTGGCGCCAGTCACAAGCTGTGTGATATGAGTCTTCCCAGCAGGCCTGGTAGATAAGTAGCAGGTGAAGCACATGACGTTACTGCTCAGGCAAATACGACGCTGGACAGAAACAGCTTCGAAAGCAGACAGTTACAATGTAATCCATGAAAACAGCGCATTTCAAAGACAGCCACCACTCGGCATTTTAGTCTAAAAGCTACTTCTGCTTAATGGAAATAAAACTTTCTATACCAAGAGCAGAAGTGGATAGAAATAATTCCATATAAAAAGAAAACAAATGCATGTTTATTCAGCACGTAACACACAAAATACATTTCAGCATATTCAGGCAAGCACTGTTGAGCAGTGTGGTTCTGCAGGCTAGAACTCTTGTGCCCATGATCAAAAGGTCACCAGTTCAAATCCCATGACTGCAGAGTGATCATCTCAGTGCTGAGTCCTTAACCCCAACTGCTCCAGGGGTGCGGCACAAATGGCTGACCCGGTGCCCTGACCTCAAGCTCCACTCTCACCTGTACATGTCTGTCTCTCATTGGAGAGCAAGTTGGAATATACAAAGACGAAAATGTTGTTGTACTTGCCCTCAGTACAGTGACAAAGACATTCTATTCCAAGATAGTACATGCCAGAGAACACTATAAAGTCATCTCCCTCCAGTAATTTTTCATATGAAAGAACTCCTACAGTAAAAAGTTGGGGGGAAACAATTCAGTATGCACACAGAAATAGAACAGTTAAACAATGAGTATGTCATTGAAACTTCATTTAAGCTCACTCTTAAAAGGTAGCAATTTTCTGTATCTTTCAATACTGGACATAAGCCTGTTTTAAACATCAAAATCTTCATTAGCAGCATAATGTGCAAAATACTTCAAACGCATTTTATCAAATGAAGGCAAACATAAGGCAATTTATTTTTCTCCGCCATAGACAAATCGGACTCCACCTAAAAACCAATTTAGTAGATCAGCCATTTGCAGAAAGCATAATTTTACTTTGCTTCATTAGCTGAAAAACTATTTAATAAAGTCACATCCCCTCTTTGCCACTGGTTATTACACAAGTACTTCCGACTTTGCTGGAAAAGATTCACTGGCGGTACGAGTGTCATGGTTTCAACAAGGTCCAAGCAACATTTTAGCATCTTTCCTTTTAACAGTGCATAACAGGCAGGTCCAGTCAGTATCTGAATATTACTTGTACTTCATAAGGTGCAATTAGGATTATATCAATATTGTTGATTCCCAAGTTCCAATAAAAACATTTACATTTATAGCATTTAGTGGACACCCTTAACCAGAGAGATTTACATAAGTGGTTAGAAGTCACCATCAGTGTTAATGTGTTAAAACACTGCTTAAAGCTTTAGAGATCAGTGGTTTCCTGTACTTGCGAAAAGTGTTTCCACTTTAACACCCTATTGCTTACTGCCCACTTTCCAGGATCAGATGTTGTGGTTTTTCTAAAACAATGAGGCACCAACAGGAATTTTAAGCCTTCGATTTAAAGCTACTCACAGAAGAATCAGGAATGTGAAAACAGGGTGGCTAGTCTTACTGTGTGTGACTTGACCATGTATGACAGGAAATGTACAATGCGACTTCCTTAAATAAAAAGTTGTTAACTGGGGATACAATTTAGCACTAACTAAATCCATCTACCCATATTTCACTTTTCCCGGCCAGATTCGGAAGTGAAGCATGAAGCATTTGCCAGGCAACACAGGACAGGAGTAGACCCTGAATTTGGACTCCGGTCCACCGCAGCAAACACACATCAACCCAGCTGACACACTTAAACCTGCACTGAGTGAGGGACAGACCCCCAGAGCTGCAAGTTTAAAAGTCACAGTGCGGCTTGCTGAGCTTCAGGTCACCCAGATTAAGATAATCAGAATTTTGAAATATTTTCAGAGTGCTCTCAACAACAGCAGATAATGTAAACAAAAACAGAACCGAATGATGCTCGAAGAGCTATTATTTCAGTAGATGATCAATACAGGTCTAATGGTTAGTATATTTATATCATGTGACATAACACTGTTAAAGGGCTCATCAGTATACAATTCAAAAGAAACCTAAGTGATCCTGGATATGGATAAAGTGATGTCAAAGTACATTTTTTTTGCTTGACTAAACTAAGGGAAACTAAATCAGGTAAAAGGTCAGCACTTTGGACAAATCGCATAGAAGTTTATAAATTCACAAGACAAAATAAAAAGCCTGCTATTTTACAGCTACTCCTACGTTCCCTCCTCCTGGAAAATGCAATCCATCTACAATGCCTAAAGCATCGTGGAAAGGAAGGAAGTCTAAGAGAGTAACAATTAAAACACATTTAACAGCTGCATTTCCCCACACACCCATGCATCCTCTGGCACCTCACCACTGATCTTAATACACACTTTAATACAGCACATTAAATTAATCTGAAGCAGCAGATTTACTTTGACCTGGGTCAAAACCGTGATAAAGCTGTAATAAAATGTTTTTTACTGATACCTACAGGAGCGCGCGCGCGCACGACACACACACGTTTGTATTCATCTTTGTGGTGACCATTTATATGGTGAAAAACCCTAATCCCAGCAATGACAACCTTAACCTCTACCCAGACCTCACCTTAACCATAAGTAATCAAACAAATTACAAGACTTGAGACGTTTTTTTTGTTTTTTATTGCAGTCACAGACTACAAACCTCATTTTCATAAAAAGTAATGTGGGAATTTGAAAAACGTCCCCACAAGCTAAAATGGTAAAAGCTAAAGACAGATTTTACCATATTGCGGGGACCAAATGGTAAATACAAACCCACACACAAACACACACACACAGATGAAGATACGTTTAAATACATAATATCCTTTGAAAAACAAAGTGCATTGCTCACTGGGGAAAAGCACTGAACCTGACCTACAGGCATTCCCTGGGATAAGAATGTCCAACTTGCGGACAACTCGTACTCACTAACGGACTGCCATACAGCCTATTATATTCAGGTTAAATACGATGGTTCGTAATAATCAATGCATGCACTACCATGTGATGCTCATGAGAACATTGCACGGCTTCTGAGGTTTGTCCGCTTCAGGTATAGTACAGTACCGTATGAAGCTACTTTTATTATTACTGTATTGTTATGCATTGTATCATGTTTTAGTGTATTTAGAAGTGTTTCATAAGTGTTTCATATACACAAATGTAATATATATACTACATAAGAACTGTATGCATCTATTCTGACTTACATACAAATTTAACTTAAAGACAGACTTAGGAAATGGATCGCGTTTGTAACCTGGGGACTGCCTGTACTGAACGTGGCCTCCAATCTACTCGGGAGCTGGGAGGGAACAAAGACTGCCTGTGGGTCCCTGGACTGAGCTGAGAAACAGTCAGTCAAACACCTGCTAGATGACCTGACCTTTGGTGCCCAACACCCATTCCATCCTTGACATGCGTGTGACATCACACACCACTCACCCCCACCGGACTGCCCAATCACACCCCCCATTCCTTAGCCACGCCCCCCTCACCTGTTGAGCAGATGTGGCTGCAGTTCACAGCGCTGCATCTGCTGCCCACACAGGGGCTGGAAGGGACACAGCACGCCCAGTTTGTCCAGCAGGTTGCGCACCAGCAGGCTGGAGGGCCGGCACTGGGTCAGCTGCAGGCGCTGCCGGTCCACGGGACAGAAGTCCTGCTCACGCAGGAAGCTGCCCAGGCACTGGTAGCAGTACGTGTGGCCGCACGGGGTGTCCATGGGCCGCAGTAGCGGCTGCAGACAGATGTGGCACACCAGTTCGTCGTCTACCTCATCCCGGTACTCGTACAGGTGGTTCTCCTGTGCAGCATGGTTCTGGCCACAGTCTTTGCAGACCTGCGCCCAGGTGGAGCTTGGTGTCGAGGTCCTGGGCTCTGTCATGGTGGAGGGCAGCGAGGATCTAGCCCAACTCCCTCAGCTCAAAGAAATCAGTGCGTCTTTGTATCCTTCAGATCTCCTCACCACCTCCGCTGCCCCAGATTTCTACTCCAGCGAGCCGCAGCGTCGATCCATTCAGGCGATAGGAGATCCAGAAGCTTCATACTCCAGGATGATTCATGCCAGACTCCTAAAACAGACAGACGCATTTCAAAAATGTGGCTCGAATGAGATTTTACCCCCGGCTCACGGTCCGGTTACAGGAAATTACACATTTCCTTCGGGTCTGATTGTGGCTGTTTCCTCTTTGCTTGTTTCCTTCTCGGTCAAACGCTATCCCAAAACAGGCAGCACAACTAAACCGCACAGAAAAGCCAGGATTCAAAACATTTCCCTGAAATTAAAAGCAACGGGCAGAAGAATGAGACCAAAAATGACCCACAACACACTAATCTGGGTGGTTAATTACACCCCTCCCCAGTTCAGCAGCAGGTTATTTAGTTTGCAGTGAGTTTTTTTTTTTAAAAAAGAAAAAAAAAGAAAAAAAATGCACCTTAAACTGCCCTTGTTATTACAAGCATACCTTAGAGTATTAATACTACTTCAGGAAGAAACAAATATGTGCATCAGTAACCAATAAATTTGTACCGTAAAGTCCACAGAATGACAATAAATAGCTACCAGTCTCCACTCAGAATGGCTATTCCCTGCAGCTGTACAGCTGAGTGAATGATGCATATTATTTCATTCAAATCAATACATTGTTTAAAAGATAAATGAACAGTTTAAAGCGTATCACACAACATCCCAAAAGCCTTCCTGAGCACATTTCCACACACACTTGCACAGACTAATGTGCACCATCCCTGCACCTTACCTGCAAGCCAAACTTTGCCAAGGGCAGCAGCCGAAGGCACTGGCTGCTAACATCCCTCTGTCCTGGCATACTCCCAGCACCGCGCCGGCCACCCACCGCGGTGGAAATGATTACACAGAGCTCTCGTGCTCAACCCCAGCACCGCGCTCCCGCTCCGTCCGTCACCGATGTCATCCTGCTAACCTTGAATGCAAGCGGCAACGTAACGACTTCACTGTGAGGGTAAGACTTCCCAGGCTGAGCTGCTGCTCTGACGGAAGCGAGAGCACTGCGCCTCCAGCCCCGCGTCTGTGCGAGGGAGGGAGGGAGGCACGCGCGTGTCTCTGTGTGTGTGTGTATGTGTGTGTGTGTGTGTGTGTGTGTGTGTGTGCATGCGCGCGCAGTGGACACCCTGACAGCCAGGTGCACTGTGGGAAAGGCTCATTTGCATGGCTGCCTAGTGACACTGGCTGTGGAAGGCAAGGTGCTCAGTGTACTGGTAGGACCCTGTTACAGACACTGACTACCAGTGCAGTCTGGTACTAACCAGCCCCAGGACTTTTCCCCCTTTATTACCAAGGGACTAAGTATTCCCCCTTTAGTACTAAGGGACTAAGTGTATTTTTATGACGGAGCTGACCATCTTGCATTTCACTGCAGGTCAAAGTCTGACTGTGTACCTTGCACATGACAAAGCCCTTGAATTCTTGACATCTAATTCAAAGCAAGATTTTTTTCTGCCATTTTTCTATTTATAGATGACAGTTACATCCACACTTTTGTAACGTGTTGGGGGAGAGAAAAAAACACATACCTAAATGGGCAGAAAGCCACCCACCTGCTTTTTAAATTACCCTCAGATAAACCTGCTAATGCAAGGGAGGGTGGGAAACGGGGAAGAGAGATTAGATGGGGTAAAAAAGAAAAAAAAAAAAAAAAAGAACAAACAAAATGAAAATGGGTGGAGATGGAAAGTGAGAGGAGAAAACAGAAAGAGAGAGGAGAAAGGGGATCCTGCACTGTTAATCCCACAAGACACATGCAGGATGCAGCTCGTGGTTTCATTAACTGTTTAGATACTGGCTTCAATTTCAGACAGTTCAGCCATAAGGGGGAAAAAAAACAAATTCTTCCACAACTTCATTAGCTCTAGAAGTTGAACATAGTCATCAGGCTTATGCCTGAATCTCTTCAAAAACATGTTAACCCTCTTCAGTTACAGGAATTTTTAACAACTCCCTAAATATTTTATACATAAATCCCATAGAGATTATGGGAGTCATTTTATGTTAAGTAATGGTCATTTTAAAACATCACTTACTGTTATGCAAGATCCATACCACAAAAAGGTTAGACAAAAAAAGCGAGAATTCCTATATATGGCAAAGGGAAATTTCTGTTGGAGACAGACTAGTGTCTAACATTACACTCTGCTGGCCCATTGTAAGGATTAGATAGGCTTTCAGATTACAACCATGTTGGATCCTCTGTCTATCCTAAGGGCCTGTTTGACTGGAGTGAATGGATCACTTCTCCAAACAGGCTACATGCCTGTGGCACTTGTGTTAACAAAAGCAGGTTCTGAGCAGAGCTGAGATATAGCCATTGAACGGCATATACAGTAAACTTTTCACACACACAACAAAGGACAGAGCCAGTTTATCATATCATAAACTATGCGAAGCATCTACAGTGCTTTACACAGTTGTCATATAATAGTTTGACTGTGTGTCACACTTAAAGCTGCAGAGAACTTTTAAAAGTGCTTTTCTTTATATGTCAGGGCTGTTCTCTGTACCTATTATTTTCATTGACCGGTACACTTTGAAGGAAAACAGACGGCAAAATAAAACGTACTGTAATAAGGTGTGTAGGAACTGGGAGCACATGTACCCGCAAATAATTAATTTGGCTTCATTCGTCCTCCCATATTACCTAGACCTTTGATTGGAATATTTAAGTTATGTCCCCCACCCCCACAACTATCAAACTCTATCCTATGCCCTTGACGGTTATTCTTCATAATACATACACTACACCTTTCAGCACATAAAAGCATGTTACCTGTTTTGTTTCACTGCACTGCTGGCCTGAGGTTTCTGAGGTTAAGTACTCAACCATGACCTTCGCAATAACAACGAGAAATGCATTCTGTAGGTTTTACTGTAAATAACTGAAGGACGCATTTACATTAAATGTTATTTGTGCCCAGGCTGAATCCTTGGGGCATTTTTCTAAATATGTTAGTACTGTTTGCTTTCCTATTTTTACATCAGAACTTTTCTTGTGATATGAAGATAGTATGATTCCGTGCCAGGGTGCCGCGCCCGCTTAGCAAAGGCAGCACAAAGCACGCAGTCAGAGCACTGCCTCCTGACCTTGCCTCCCTGCACAGTTCGCTCGTGCCACCGCGCCTCCCCCCGTCCGTGTGCGCTCCCATCTCAACCGGACTGGTGTGAGCCTACGCGGCCTCCCTGGACAGCCGCCAGACCGGGAGGGCCTTGCACAAGGCACAGCTATCTCCATTACGACAACGCGCCCGGATTAAAACAAACAGAGCGTGGGCCCCTATAATCCCGCCACTGTTCCGTGGCGAAGCCCGCGTATGCGGGACGGCGTCGCCTGGTAGGGAGCAGGCGGCCGGACGCTCTCACCCAGGCGCCGACTGGCCGTCGGAAATTAGGCCATTTTCCCGGTGGGCCGGACTTTCGTTACAACCGCCTGTATAATATGGTATATATGAAAGCGATCTGCAAAATATCCCATGGGGGACCACCCCTCCCTGGTCGGCGGCGAAATATCAAACGGGGGTCGCTTGACAGTCCGCCACTCCTCTCACCTCGGCGCATCCAATACTTCTCGCAAAAAGCAGCAAGTTCACAGAATAAATTGCGTAACACAGAGCCTGACAAGAGTTTGACAGGCTTTATATAACTTAAGTGGTCATCTGTCATTATGCTTTCATGAACTGACAGGGAAACTAAATACGGTCAAGGTTCATGGCGTTTCTACGTTTGTATTTAAATGACGGAATATAAAACACAACATGGCTTTTTCGTCAGAAGGAGACGATTAGTGAAATAAACAAACGGGTGCAGACTACCATCTATGTATCCATATGCTTCAGCTGCAGGGGACGGGGGCGGGAACATGACGCACCCCCCCCCTCCCCCATGGACTACCTGAGGAACCCAGCCACACGACAGGAGGGAAATCCCCCCCCTCCTGGGCCATAAAAGGTTAACTTAATGTCTCTGGAGAATCGTGTAATTATTAATTCCCTTAAATTCTGAACCATTAAATATTAAACGGCCACCAAAACGTCAAGGTTAGAACAGCTGCGTGCTCCACTGCGCGAGGCCATCTTCTTTTATAAAGGCGGCTATGGATTAACTCACAGCTTCAAACATGAACTAAACAGAAACAAAACCTCAGAGAAATTCACTTTTGCTGTAAAAGTAGTTAATTTACTTGAAATCTGACACCAATATATAAATACAGACTCAACAGAAACTGAAAATGTAAGGTACGTGACATCAAGGCAGATATATCATCGAAACGTGGTTGGGACCATTAAAAAAAAGGTGAATGGACTGGATTATATTACATAAGTTTAATAAAAATGCGTTCAAGTTCGTAAAAATGCGTAAAAAGTCCAGCCTTGAGCTCTAACAAAACAAAGTAAGTCGTCTTACCTGAGAGTTACTTTCCGGAAGTAATAAAAACACCCAAAAGAAAAAGTACTAATAGGAATAAAAATCACCGAACGCGCCTGCTGCTGTTAATTCTTCGATCGGGGCGGCCGCATCTCTTTATTAGCAAAGGTTTATAGCCGCGGTTGGCTTTTCGTGCGCCGCGTCCCTCGGTGCCCGACGCTGCCGAGCGCCAGGTGTGCCGTCGGGTCTCAGCCGCCCCGCCGCGTAGGATCTGACGTGCGCGCGCAGGAAGTCGCGCCAGGTGATCTTCGCTTGGAGCCGCTCGCTCTCTGCTGCGCGCACGGTGCGAATTGAAATAGCGTGTGGGGCACGCCAATGTTCACCGCTCGTCTACCATCCGTTCATACATTTTGTTTTATTCTGTTGCTTTATTCTGTTTACTGTCTTTGTATTTTTACATGTAGATTATGTCCAACAATCAGCTGTATGTCCAATTTGTTTAACTCATGACACTACCCGCACCAAAAGAAATTCCTTGTACTTATCTGTACTTGTTGAATAAAGATTCTGATTCTGATACATTATATATATATCATAATTTATTTCTGCGCCAGTAATCAGTAATTACGGAGATATAAAAATGCATTTGCTGTCATTAATGTAAATGGCATCATGTTCATTCATTTGTGCCCCAGTGACCAGTAAGGAACTGTACGGGTAAAACGTATTTGCTTCTATCTGTGCATGTGAAATTCTGTCATGCCCCCTTGTTGATTTTGAAACTTGGGCAGTGAGTTTTGAAACTTACAATTTAGTAATGTTTCAAAGAACCTAGATGATGTCTTTGTGATTGTATTTCTTGAATCAAATATTCATGTGCTCCAATACTTCATCACTGTGTGACATTACTGCAAAGTTATGAAAAACTTTTAAGTTGATAACTGATAAACAGAGCTACCAACCCATCTTTCACTGCTGAGCAGGATCGCAGTGGGCCTGCTCTGTCCAAGACAACATAAGGTATAAGGTAGGAGTCCGTCATGATCGGAATGCCAGGCCATGGTGGGACACATTGTGGAGACTTTAGAGAAGCCATTTGGCATGGCAGGAGGAATCCCAAGAACCCAGAACCAGAGCAGACCCTGACAAGGGCAAGATGGGCTATCACCCAAGGTAGAGTCTTCCGAGGGGGCACCAGCTTAGCAAACTGTCTGTGTCACCAGGCTGACAGCATTTACCATTTCCACCATCTAGGTACATGTTTTTTTCTCACTGTTTTCACTGAAGCTTGTCTGGGCCGCCCGCTGATCAACCAGCTGCATCACCGTCTGGTACAGGACCTACAAAACCTCAAACTGCAAATCCCTCTAGTGAATACAGCAGAGACCAGTGGAGGTCACATGGACCTCTCTACCCACCCTCAAGGATATTCATAACAAATGCTGCAGCAACAGAGCCCCCTCCATCACACAGAACCCCTCACACCATCAAATCACCCCCTTTTACATCTTGATAAAGGTTCCGGAGCATTCCGTCCACCACCAGGCTCTACAACAGTGTTTCCCCCAAGCTATCAGACTTATCAACCCCCACCTCCCCTGTAAAAGCTGATAGAATTGGTGTCCAGCTGCATGTTTACCCTATAATATTATTTTGCCAGGCTTATATGCACTTACTTTTTACTTGTACAATTTCACTGAGCCATCGTTGTGTACCATTATGTATTGTTTTTTTTATCCAGTGTTTATTGTTCAACTGTTTTTTGTTCTAGCAGTTTGATGCTCTGCAGAAATATAGTTTAATTTTGTGTATGTGGCATGACAATAAAGTAACTGGACTCTTCAGATACAAGGCACATTCCTACTGATTGGGAATTTTTGGTCCAGTACTAACCCAGACCAAGCAGACATTTCTAATTTTGACTGTTGTTTACACTGTTCATGCATAGTTAAAATACCAGGAGCATTTCCAGTTGTTGCTAATGTGAAGTATCCCCATAATATGAATGACAGCACAGATAATGTTCACTCCCATAATGCTGCGCACACCGGTAGAAATGGTGTTATTTGAACTCACCTCTTCTTAAATTTAGAGGATTTTATACCAACCTTTTGGCTTTCAAATTGGTTAGTAACAACTTAGCTATTGCTTTCTTCTTACGATGCTGCAATACCACCTGCAATTATAATGTTTTGTTGAAATTATTAAGTAATTCCTTATAGTGAATGGTGCTTGCTTATTTTTTTCTATTAGATTTAAACCACGCAGGTCATTCAAAGCTGCGGTTGGCAGAAGAGTGATGTCTCTCCCAAGGTTTTCTGTTTCTTGAGAGCTTAATCCTTTCTGGGGGTGTAGTAGTGACAGGTGGTAGTTAAAATGATGGAACAAAGGACCAAAAAGGCATTCGAATCTATTTGTGTAAAATCAACCTTTTTATTTTCAATGAAGACATTGGTGGAACAGATGAAGTCTGGTAGGTTAAAGATTAAAGTTTAATTTAGATTCCTCATCTTCAGCTCTGGTTTACCTGTAAACAAAACAAAAATAGAACCAGCAGATACTTGCCAAGATACAGCGTTAGTTACAGTGCTCACTGCCAGAGCTACACTGCAACTCCAACGAGGGAATCTAACACCGTTCCTCCATGAGAAATTCCACCATTTGTAGTTTTGTTTATGGTGGTGGAAAATGCTGTCTCAGGCAATGCAAATTCCAGATACTGGGTTGAGAGCTCATGCATGACCGTGACAGCCATTGCATATCGCTGACATCACTTTTATGCTCATCAGACCATTCATAAACCATTCAGATCACTTGCGACTGACACTGTATACGAAGGTATTCCTCTCCCATTAAGATCTGTGTGATTACCCAACATGGTTTTGCCCACCTATGAAGTTCAGCTACCAGAAGCCTTTGTCATGGAAAACAAGTACTCTTTTGGAGCACATCCCACACTTACTCATCTACTTCTTGAAAATAGGATGACACATCTAATTATATGACTCCTATTATTTAGTATTGTAAACAGAAAAATATGTTTTTAGGCAGTTAAGCCTGTGCATCCCTCTCTTGGCTGTACTTGACAAACCTGTTGCTCACACCTCAAATTGACATTTACAATAAACTGATTCAGAGCTACTTCTTCTTTCCTTACTTACATGAACATTAGTCCAGAGATACACACCTTCATCCACAGTTGTACACTTGATGCGGTTTCTCCGTCAGACTTGCATAGCGTCATCTCTGTTATTCATGCAGCATCATGGACTTCAGCAGACTTTGTCATTGCAGTTCCTCCCAAACATGCCCCAACAGACCTCTGAGGTCTCTTTATCATACTACCATATTCAAAATTCAGGTAGCTTAGCCTGCCCAGCAATCGTATACATGACCATAGACTGACTGGTTGTTATTTACCTACTTCCTTAACTCAAGTTTTCTCATTATTTTGTTCTCAGTTCTCAAGCTGTATGTTGTGTCACTTGTATATAATTTAATTCGATCTGTTCAAAATTCACCCATTGTTCAATCTACCACCATTCTATGGGCTTTCTGAGGAGGTAACTGCTTGATTTGCAAGTTGCAGCTAATAAGCTTACTGGCATCAAATAAAGTCATGAGAACTGAAATAGAGTAACGTAATTGTGAACAATCTGCGTTCAGGTGATCCTGTTTTTTACAGGATCCTGAGAACTCCTCTGTCCAGTGATCCTGGAGTTCTGCCATGATTCCGGACAGCGAGATCTCTCTGCCAGCATGACATTTCGTAATTACCACTTTTGCTTTCAGGTTCCTTGTCTTTAAACACTCCCTGCTATTGATCCTCCTGTTTTCATTTTTGTCCTGCATCTCTGAATGGGGTGCCTTACCCACCCAAGATGAGGTTGTATCATTTGTATTTATATGAATGCAAACAGGGTGCAGTATTATAAATATGTAAAGTAATAAAATCAATGAATATTGACACTGGACCTCTGGCATTCACAGACACAGGTCCTCTGGCATTCACAGGCACAGGACCGCTGGCATTCACAGACACAGGACTTCTGGCATTCATGGGTGCAGGACCACTAACATTCATAGACATAGGACCTCTGGCATTCACAGGAACAGAACTGGTGGCATTCACAGACACAGGACCTCTGGCATTCACAGGCACAGGACCTCTGGCATTCATAGGCAGTGGACCACTGGCATTCACAGGAACAGAACCGCTGGCATTCACAGACACAGGACCTCTGGCATTCACAGGCACAGGACCGCTGGAATTCACAGGTACAGAACCGCTGGCATTCACAGACACAGGACCTCTGGCATTCACAGGCACAGGACCGCTGGAATTCACAGGTACAGGACCGCTGGCATTCACAGACACAGGACTTCTGGCATTCACAGGCACAGGAGCTCTGGCATTCACAGGCACAGGAACTCTGGCATTCACAGACACGGGACGTCTGGCATTCGTGGGTGCAGGACCACTAACATTCATAGACATAGGACCTCTGGCATTCACAGGAGCAGAACTGGTGGCATTCACAGACACATGACCTTTGGCATTCACAGACACAGGACCTCTGGCATTCGTAGGCACTGGACCTCTGGCATTCACAGGAACAGAACCGCTGGCATTCACAGACACAGGACCTCTGACATTTACAGACACAGGACCTCTGGCATTCACAGGCACAGTACCTCTGGCATTCGTAGGCACTGGACCTCTGGCATTCACAGGCACAGGCCTGAAACAGTCACAAACACATCAATGTCAAAATTCCATCTTCCTCTTTGACATAAGTCTATTTGAGTTTGATTATAGAGACTAACAATGGCCAGGCTAATCATTCATTCACGTGTACATGCTCCAAACATGTGGTTACCCTGCACCCAACTCTTTGAAGTGAAGTGATTAATCATCACTGCTGTCACACCAGAGCACACAGTGCACAACAACGAAATGTGACTTCTGCATTTAACCCGTATCAGGCAAGCCCTTGCCACAGCTCTCCTTGCGACACCTCTAGACTGAAAATCGCCTTATCTTCCATGTTTGCCATGGGTGGGTGTGCTGAGTCCGGCTGTCCTGATGACATCTTGTTAATCTAATTCCATAAAGTAGTGCTTCTGATTAGCTGATGAGCTGCAAATGAATCATATTGACATGTGATTCACAAAAATAAGTATGCCTACGGGATCTGACAAGAAAAGAACTGATGAGACATTATCAAAATATGCCAGGACAATAATCAACTACGATAAAAAAACCAATCCAGAGCTTTGATGGAGAGGTTTCTCCCATGGAAACAAACCTTCACATTGTTTTGCACATACAGCCTCTCCCATATAAAATCTCTCTCTGACCAAAGGTTGGTTTTTGGACCTGCCCAACCAAAGGAAAGTCATTCTTTGTAAACATAAACGTTTTGTTACTCCATATTCCCTTTGGCTTGAGCAGTTTGAAGACTTTAAATCAATGTATTCTGTTACTCCAGTGAGGAATGGTTTTGAATATAGTTTTTCTTTACCACTTCCCTTTCTCCAATTGGTCTGGGGCAAAATAATCTCCTCTCTCACATATTATACCATGTTTAGTTACAAATTTCATTATAATTGTATAATTATCACCTGTGAAATAGATGAATCATGTTGTTTGGTGTGCTGGTTTGTCTCGGAAATGTCAGAGTCTTTTTATTTATTTTTTCGTTTGTTTGTTTAGTTGTTTATATATTTATTTAGGTTGCTTGCTTATTTACGCACTTGTTTTTATTTGATTGTTCACTTTTTTATGTATTGTCTATTTACTTGGTATTTATGTACATCTTCAGTGCTGGTACTTGGTACTTGTACTTATTATCACCTAAGTGTCAGGCTGTGAAGAGACACGCAAGTAAGAATTTCTCTGTACTCTAGCGCATCCTGTACTAGACACATATGACAATTAATCTTGACCCTTGAATCTTGAGTGTGTCTCTGAGGCTATAGCGCTATGGGAGAATAGTGCTTAAGAATCAGAACAGCTGAAGAGATCGCCTGAAAAAGAGTCTCTATTCGTGCACGGGTTGCAACCCCACCCTCCCCAATAGCCACTGGGAGGGAACACACCTGGGAATACTTAATACGGATATTTGTGCACTGAAAAGCACAGATCAACAGTGTGACATAATGTAACTCTCTTAAAGAAATGGACCATTCTCTGAGAAAGAAATGTCCTTGTAAATGAAACAGTATTGCAAACTTGTTGTAATCATTTCAGCTTGTTTTTGCTTCCCTCTACCAGACTTCCCTCTACCCTTGACCCCACACCCAGTCACACGATTCCTTATTAGTCTTTATTTTTACATTCTCCCCATTTACAATTTTAACCAGATACACTTCCTTTTATCCACAAAAGAAATATGCAGTGAAGAAGAATACTGAAGAGGTCCTTCCGTGGCTATGCAGCTAGGATGGGTTGCACTGGTTTTCAGTAAAACAAATTAAATGAACATCATGGATCACACAGGATTACAGTCACTGTGCAGCATGTCAGGCTAAGGAGACTAATAATAATACTAATAAGAATAAGAATCATTATTTTGATAAACAAAATTCATATATTTATGTTAATTAATATAGTGTCTTTCCAGAGCAGGGTTCTGTTCTGTATGTTACCAATAAAATGCTACATTCAGATAGAATGGATGGACGTGAATGCTGGACTGTGAGGAAGTACTTAGGTCAGGCCGATTTCAGAGACCCCAAGGAAGACAAATAGGTGGACTTTTGATCAAATCAAACCTCAACAGTGAGTATGGCACTGGAAAGCCAGAAGCCCCAGATGGAGGAAATGACATCAGATGGAGGAAATGACATCAGAACCTCCTGCCTGTAGGTGCACCCGGAATCAAAAATATCTACTTAGATAAGATAAGAGGAAACACTCCTGTTATTTCTCATTGACATAAATAAATATGTTTCCTAAATGAAAAAAAAAGCCAGGCATTAAATTCTCATTTAGAAATCAATCATTGCTTGTGTGGTCAGTTATCATTAGTTAATATCCATCCTAATTCAATACAGAGACAATTTCCTGACTATATTCTCCGGTCAGTTATGAAACAGCACTCAGATCTATTGCCCTTGTGCAGAAGAAAAAATTTTTTAGATGCAGTGCCACCAAGTGGTCACCGATGTTATTACGATTTCATGTTTCTGAATGAAGCAGGGGGGAAAATGGTCAATTATACGTAATCGATATCCCACCCAATGTCATACGGAGACAATTATATTTACAGGTATTGACTGGAGGTAGGCTGAAGAGGATTATTGAGCCAAAGTCGTTACCAAGTTTCCACAACAGGATGCAAGCAGGGCACAGGTGCAGAAAAGGACAAAAGGTCATTGGATGACTCAGCACTTTCCTCTGGCTCATGTATGTTGGAGGGACCAATGACTTATTTTCTGAGAGTAGGAGGTTCCCATGGGTGAGCACAAGGGCCTTTGTCTTCCTGAGGTCAGTGAATAGTGTCAGGACAGGACAGCCTCTTTTTTCCCATGCAGTTCTGCTCCCACTTTACCTTCTCAGGATGGCTCAGGCCACAAAAAGCATTTAGTACAAAGTATGTTCCTGTCTCTGTCTGGGGTTTTAGACCAAAGGTGCATCTCCTAACTATTGGATTAAGTGGAATTCGTCAGTATTCACATCACTTTCTCTTAGGAAATGTTTCCCTAAGTAACCTAAGTGATGCTTTTGAAGTGTATATAAAAACTGCAGATTCTTTGTTCCAGTCGTTCCAGTTGTGGGGCAGTGCGTGGCTCAGTGGGATATGCCTACATGCCTATAATCAGAAGGTCACCCACCCTCAGCATGTCAGTGGGCCCTTAAGCCCCAGCTCCCTGGGTGCCCCAACAGGTGGCTGCCCTTCGCAGACAGCTTACTCTACAAAGAGCACGTTGAGGGAGGTGTAAGGACTGTTTCCCCACAGGGATCAATAAAGTATCAATTTTTCTTTTTGACTATTTGCTTTTTTACCGCTACAATATTGACCCCCAGGCCTTATTTTAAAAAAAAAATCTAATCATTTTAAGCCAAATATGCAAATTTCCTGTTCCCAGCTCGCCTGCTGAGAGACAGGCCTATTATCTAAGTGCAGCAGTCAGGGAGATGGCGGAAGCGACAGTCAAGGTGCTTATTAGGCCTGCATTTTCTCAGGCAGGATTTCCATTAAGGCAGGGTCTGCTCTTCCTCAGCTACCACGTGACTGGGGCCTGCTCTTCCTCAGCTACCACGTGTCCGGGGCCTGCTCATCCTCAGCTACCACATGACCGGGGCCTGCTCTTCCTCAGCTACCACGTGACCGGGGCCTGCTCTTCCTCAGCTACCACGTGACCGGGGCCTGCTCATCCTCAGCTACCACGTGACCGGGGTCTGCTCATCCTCAGCTACCACGTGACCGGGGCCTGCTCATCCTCAGCTACCACGTTACCGGGGCCTGCTCATCCTCAGCTACCACGTGACCGGGGCCTGCTCATCCTCAGCAACCACGTGACCGGGGCCTGCTCTTCCTCAGCTACCACGTGACCGGGGTCTGCTCATCCTCAGCTACCACGTGACCGGGGCCTGCTCATCCTCAGCTACCACGTTACCGGGGCCTGCTCATCCTCAGCTACCACGTGACCGGGGCCTGCTCATCCTCAGCAACCACGTGACCGGGGCCTGCTTTTACTCAACTACCACGTGACCGGGGCCTGCTCTTCCTCAGCTAACTCGTGGCTGGGGTCTGCTCTGCCTCAGGTACCATGTGACCGGGGCCTGCTCTTCTTCAGCTCCCACGTGACTGGGGCCTCCTCTTCCTCAGCTGCTGTATGACCGGGCCCTGCTCTTCCTCAGCTAATTCGTGGCCAGGGTCTGCTCTGCCTCAGGTACCACATGATCGGTGTCTGCTCTTCCTCAGCTACCACGTGACCGAGGAGTACTTTTCCTCATCTACCATGTGACTAGGGCCTGCTCTTCCTCAGTTACCATGTGACTAGGGCCTGCTCTTCCTCAGTTACCATATAACTAAGGCTCGCGCTGCCTCAGTTACCACGTGACTAGGCCCGTTCTTCCTCAGTTACCATGTGACTAGGGCCCGCTCTTCCTCAGGTACCATGTGATTGGGTCCTGCTCTTCCTCAGCTACCTCCACTGCACTCTCTTCATACCAGCAGTCATAAGTATGAAATCATCTCCACATATGCAAACAATCCATATTTAGGAAGGTATTTTTGCAAGAGCTTCTTACTGACAGTTATTTTTTAATGTAAATACTGATTTCAGGCCAGTTCCATTAAAGTTGAAAACTGTCCCAGAAACATTTAGTCAATTTTATATTGCTTTTGGAGCAACTGAAGCTGTGAAGAAGGTGCTGATTTTGTCTGAATTAGCCTTTAGGAACAGGCACAGAGTCCTGGAGGCCCAAAGCCCTCTCTCTCCTGACTCCTGGATCGTTTCCAGAAAACCTGCTGTCCTGCATCTTCCACGCTGCCAAGCTGTCATGTTAAGTCAGCCATCAACATTAAACAGACCCTCCCTTTGCTCTTTATATTATACATATTATTTTATTTTCAGCCATTACTTTTTAACTGTGAACGTGTTCGATTTTTTATGCATTTTTTTTCTGTTTTATTTCTGTCTATCTATGAATCTCTTAAGCAGACAGTACTTCCACGTCTATGATATTCTGTTCCGTTGTACTCTCACTTTACATTTCACGGTCTGTCACTTTCTATTACAACAATTAGCATCAAGAAAATAAAACTAGTCAAATCAAACAAGTCAGTTTTCATACATGGCTTGATCTTTGTCCATGGAAGATACTTTAACTGCAATTTAAACTCTACTGAGAAATCCGCAAAGGTATCCCAGGATCTAATGATCTTTGTGGCTGACTGCCCTCTCATGTGCACCCCTGTGCTTCTTGGTTGCTGCCCCTGCTGCATTGTGGACCCCCCCTCCCCATTATTACGCTTGCTGTGTGCTTGTTAGTACCTGCCTCATGTCCCTCACCCACCCCCCGCTGCATTGTCCCCTCACAATGACACTGTGTAAACTCTTATCAGTTGCTCGGAGATCAAAGTTGTGACGATGCCTATCTGACGAAAGCATCCAGCTTGGCAGCGGGGAGGCCCGGACCCCGCAGCGCTTCCTCGCCCTGCACCTCCTTTCGGGGGGTTCTTGGCTGGGTAATCCCGGGCCTCGCTGCCCCACATAACCCCATACGTCTCACATTCAGGCTTCCCTGACGCCTTTATCTACATTTTTTTTGCCTCAACGAATAAAACATGCACTGTTAAAGGATCAGAGTGTCTGTTAAGAGTATTATTTAGATAGTTAGAATCTTTACATGATGCATTGTACGTATAACAACTACACTACCTGGCCAAAAAGAAGTCGCACAGTTTAATATTTTGTTAGACCGCCTTTGTGTGACTGTGGTGCACATTTGTTCATGGACTCTTTCAATGTGCTTATGCAGCATCTCAACATTTTCTTCATACAGACTTGCATTAATTTCTCGTCAGGATCTTGTGTTCATGATTGGTGAGTTGAACCAGTCTTCTTCAGCACATTTCAAAGACCTTCAGTGGGGTTAAGGTCAAAACTCTGTGCTGGCCAATTCATGTGTGAAAATGATTCCTTGCGCTCCCTCAGTCCGAGCCCTATGAATCTTGGGACGTATGTCCATTCCTTTAGGCAAGAAAAAATCTATTGATGGCATAACCTGGCCATTCAGTAGATTCAGGTACTCATCTGACTTCACTTTATCGCTGCATAACGTTGCTAAGCTTTAAAAAAGATGCTGTCATTGGCTTTTAAGTGCCTGCAGCTTTAAATTCAAGCACTGCCTTTATTTTCGGCCAAACAGAGTATTTGGTAGCATTTTTATTGATGGTTGTTATTTGTCCTACTGCTTTTATGTTGCATCGTCCCTCTTTATTTGCAGATTGTGCTGCGAAATCAGTTATTGTTCCATGATCTGTTTAATGTTTAAAACGTGCTCATATGTCACTCAGAACTGAACTGAATATTAACCCTTTTGCACGTTTTTTAAAAATCTAAGTAAAATCTCGTACCTCGCAGGCAGCGAAGGCACGTCCCGGCGCAGTCCTGGACGTCACACAGGGGTCTGCGGCGACCTTGCTGTGACCCAGCCGTATAGGAAGTGAGCGTGCCATGGAAGACAATGGCTGAAAGCAAGAGAGAGTCTTTAGGGTCGGGGTCCACATCCCTGACAATGGGGTCGCGCATTCAGACGGCGGATACAAACAAAGACGAGTCCAGGGCCCCCGCCTTCCCCGGCACACAGCAAAGGAGTCGGCATTTCACACCGGTCTGTGAAGAGCCCTCCAATCAACCTACTGTTTAACCCGACCTGTCTCTGTGAGGTCGTGAGCAGTGCGGAATGCAGCAAATACGCTCTTATGAATTAGCTCACCCTCACCCAGCCTGGAAACCTCCACGGTATGTCAGCAAAAGTAGCACCGCTGAACGTTTCATATAAATACCGACCAGACATTGCCATATGTCCAGTTATTTCAACCGCAGATGCTGTTATATAGCAATAGTCGCCCACTGGTCGATTGCGTTCGGCGGGTCAGTTGCCAAAACATTTCTAGTCAATCGGTCAATCGCGACACAACTTATAATTTCCTGCAAGTTATAACGAGGAGAACCCCCCTCCCTGATTGGCGACATATACTGAGGGGACACCCCCACCATGATTTGTGACATATACCAAGGGGGAACCCCCATCCCGATCTGAGACATATACCAAAAGAAAAAGTCCATCCTGATCCACGACATATACCAAGGGGGAACCCTCACCCAGATCCATGACATACACTGAGGGGGAACCCTCACCCAGATCCATGACATACACTGAGGTGGAACCCTCACCCAGATCCATGACATACACTGAGGTGGAACCCCCACCCAGATCCATGACATACACTGAGGGGGAACCCCCACCCAGATCCATGACATACACTGAGGGGGAACCCCCACCCAGATCTGCAACATATATGGTCACAATTTGTTAGCTCAGCAGAGCATTTTCTAGATAAAAGTAACTCTGTCAGTAAAAAAGGTGAGGATCACTGATATACAACATGAACAAATGTGGAAACGTGCAAATTCCTGGAAACAGCTTCTTTAACAAGAGGGGCACCAAAAGGTTATGCCGACTGGTTTGGGGTGTTTGCGAGAGCTTGGATGCTGCGGGGCAGTGAGGCTCCAGAGGAATCTCATTTAGGCCAGTGCTCCTCCTCCTTACCTGTCCTACATGTGGATCGAGGTCTGCGGCTTGAATTTCAAACAGGTCCGAGCCTTTGAAGGGGAGAGTAACACAAATACTGACCCAGCCTACGTCGTAGAAGCGTATTTGTCTTTTCTATAGTCATTCATAAGGATGTAGTTAAAAGTGTAAACCTTCAAAGGACTGTGGGCCTGAGTTACAGTAGCTGCAGATTTCAGAGCTTAGAGGTCAAAGGTCAGGGTGAAAAGGCATCTAACCTCCAACTCACCCTGCCGCAACGCCGATGCACTGCAGGTGGGTTTGCTTACACTATAGCCCCAAAGCCTACAGCAGAAGAAGTTATCTGATGATCTTCATTCGCCTCTCCTTGAGCTTCTTTTACTTTGATTTTTACATAGTTTCTGTGTCCCTGCTATTTCATGCTGCAGTTTTCTCTATTTATTGTTACTATCTTTCATTTAGAACGTGCAGATGCATGTGAGGATTGATGTTAGGGACCCACTTTACAGAGAGGAAGAACTCCGCAAAGATCATTTTGGAAGCTCTACTGCACGGGTGTCAAACTGCAGTCCCGGGGGGCCGGAGCCCTGAACAGTTTTGGGTTTCCCCTCATTTAACACACCTGATTCAACTCCTTGTGATAATTACCACACAGCTCTTGAGCTGAATCATTTTGTGGTGGAACAGGGGAAGAGCTAAGCTACACGGGACTCCAGCCCCCCAGTTTGACACCCCTGGTCTACTGGTATCACAAAGGTGACATTTTAATATGAATCACTAACATGATATCTTACCAACTAGTTGCCAGAGAGCAATTATTTAACTAAACAGTCAATAAGAGATTGGAATCGTGTAAACTGAATTATGTAAAAGACTAAATGAAGAATACAGTGTGGGTGCAGTGCTGACTCGGCATTTGTCGTGTCATCTAATGGGGGCTGCAGGCCCGGCTCACAGCCCTGATTCTCTGAACGTGGCCTTTGAGTAGCATCCCCTTGTCTGTATGGCCTGGGATCTCGAATCCTTCACGTTGCGGAGGGCATGATAACCTTTTAGATCAGTTTATAAGATGAAGAGAGAGAGAAATAAACATGATGACACACCCACAGAATGACGATACACTTTTGGGGTAGAATTCATCCACCCATTCATTCATCTTCGGAATGACTGTCTGGTGCTGATCATGGTGGGAGGGGACTGGGCCTGAGCTCGATATTATTTAATCAAATAGCTGGAATGCTCTTCAGCGCTACAATGATATTGTCATTTGCAGGTGTTCAGTCAAATGCTCTCTTACCTCATGTCTTCATGAGTTGGGGCTTTGAATCGCAGCTCTGCTCTGTATGAGTATGTGGAGTTTGTATGCTTTTCCAGTGCTAGAAGATTGCTCCCACAATCCAATGTGACTAGGCTAATCCAATGCGGCTAGGCTAATCCAATCTGGCTAAACTAATCCAATGCGGCTAGGCTAATCCAATGTGGCTAGGCTTATCCAGTGCGGCTAGGCTAATCCAATCTGGCTAAACTAATCCAATGTGGCTAAGATAATAGGTATCTCTGTGCTGTCTGTAGTGTATCTGGCCTCCAATGAACTGGCAAACATGTCACGTCCCCCAGTCTTGTGCCCTAAACCACCAGAGGTTAACTCTGCCCTTCCATGTCAGTAACCAGGATCCCCGGATGGAGGTTTGATGGATAGAATTGCCCAGTAGGGACCATCTATTTAAAAAAACACACACATTCTGCCATTAAACACTCTCCATATTCTATAAATGATTTCTATAATAATTCAGATGCATCCCATGAATCAACTCATGCTTATGCTGAGTGGTCTGTTCTATTTTCATTGTCTACCGGCCTCTTGGCATCAAACGGCCGCCTCTATCTGCACTCCCCCCAGACAGGTGCCCCCTGAAACGTAACCACCAGGGTCCGCAGACACTATATCTCCTCCCCCCATTCCAACCCCCATGGTAGGGCTCTGATTTAAGTCTCTCTTAAATGAGGGGAGAACTTTATTGCAGAAGACATGCTGTTGACCACCGCCACCGATATAGGATGGTGTGCAGTGTAGACTACAGCGCCCCCTGCTGGACCGTTATGTCAACACACTGACTACGACATCTTCAAATTGACTATATATTCCCCTAAATATGGGAAACTTATGGTGATATCAGTGGGAGTAACAGAGCAACTAAAATAAGGTGTGAAGAGCGGCCGCACTGGGCACACACTGTCGCCGCCCACGAGGCCGGCTCGGAGGTGTGGCGACCATACCTCACTGGACACGCGCTGTCACTGCCCACGAGGCCGAGTCGGAGGTGTGCCAGCCATACAGCACTGGACACACACTGTCGCCGCCCGCGAGGCCGGCTCGGAGGTGTGGCGACCATACCTCACTGGACACGCGCTGTCACTGCCCACGAGGCCGAGTCGGAGGTGTGCCAGCCATACAGCACTGGACACACACTGTCGCCGCCCGCGAGGCCGGCTCAGAGGTGTGGCGACCATACAGCACTGGGAACATGCTGTCTCCGCCTGTGAGGCCGGCTCGGAGCTGTGGCGGCCATACCGCACTGGACACGCGCTGTTGCCGCCCGCGAGGCCGGCTCGGAGCTGTGGCGGCCATACAGCACTGGACACACGCTGTCACCGCCCACGAGGCCGGCTCGGAGCTGTGGCGGCCATACCTCACTGGACACGCGCTGTCGCCGCCCGCAAGGCCGGCTCGGAGCTGTGCCGGCCATACCGCACTGGACACGCGCTGTCGCCGCCCGCGAGGCCGGCTCGGAGCTGTGCCGGCCATACCGCACTGGACACGCGCTGTCGCCGCCCGCGAGGCCGGCTCGGAGGTGTGGCGGCCATACCGCACTGGACTCGCGCTGTCGCCGCCCGCGAGGCCGGCTCGGAGCTGTGCCGGCCATACAGCACAGGGCCCCAGCCTGTCTGGAGTCAACGCTAACTTCTGTCACTCTTCAAAGGGATGCGCATTTAACAGTGCATGACAATGGCACCTGGGACGGCCTGCTCCCGCACTGGGGGCCAGGAGGGGTAACAGGGGTGGGAATAGGGGGCCCCACGGAAAGTGGAGTGAAGGGCGGGATGGAAAAGAAGAGCTTTATCTTTAAATGAGAAAGGAACGCAAAAGTGCAGATTGGAGGAACACGAGGGGAGAGATCTGCTGTGTTTTCTGTCACGTCACCCACAGTGTCTGGATGCTTGCTGTAGTGTAAGCTACTGATCCCACAGTACACACACACACACACACACACAACGCTTCACATCGCCCCATTAAGTTGTATCAGAGGACTGAATGCACAGCATGCTGAGATCAAAGGACCTCTTCTTGGGTGTTTCACTACAGTCTGCAACGCTTGAGTCTGCAGGCAGCAGATACTGTCATCATTGCTGATGCAGAAACCAGCTCAGATCCCCAAGATATGAATCTGTCCACTTTGTGTTTGTGTTTCCCAAAGTATGAGACCAAGCACTGGGTAATGTTAGAGTAAACTGCATTTACGGGTAACAGAAGGGCTGCACCATCTCAAAGCAGAGAGCAATTAGAATTAGAGAAACAATTTGAATAATCCAAACAAAAACAATATGGTTGCATTGAATCTCTAATTAAAGATCCCAAATACAACCAATTAATAAGCAGAATCTATCAAATAATGCATGAAAAATACTTTAAATTCGAATGAAATATTTGTCGGGATGATTTTATTATTTTATGTTGGAAATTCTAATGGAAAATGGAGTAAACAGTGGTGTCAGTGGGAAATGTGAAGTGTTCCAGCACCCTGATTACGCTCCTGAAATCTGGGGATGACGTGATTGGCTGCTTTGGAGAAGCTTGGCACTTTTCTCGGAGAGACTCTGATGTTCTGGTGGGAGAACTCCGTGCGGGAGCCAAGTGGCCGGGCCAGACAAAGGAGGTCGCGTCTTCAAGGGGATCCTGCAGTTGTCGGCCCAGCAGGGGAGGGACGTGCCCCCACCAGCAGACGCAGGAGTAAAACAAACACGAGCCCAACAGGAAAAGGACCAGAGAACCCTGCTGTGACAAAGGAGAGGATGAGAGACCAAAGGGGAAGCAGAGGGAGAGGGATGGCTGGACGGGGAGGGGAACGGTCGCGTCACCTGCTTCGTGCATCCTGTCACCTCTCAGATATCAGCAGTGTGTGCTGTTCAAAGCCCGGCAGCACAGCGGAACCCTGTAGTCAGGCGGGGCTGCTATCTGAGGGCTCGGTGCTTCACAGCCTCCCTTCTCCCGTGGCTCAAGAAATCGTAGGATGTGCATCTAAGTCATAGCCCTTCTCTTTAGTGTAGGTCACTCTGGATAAAAGTGTCAGATGAATGTGGCCAGTGTGCTACACTAACTGCTACAGTTCAAACCTCCATTCTTTTCAGTTCTGAGATCCAAATCTGCAGGTTCTTCGCAATGTTTTTTGCAGTTTTTTTCTATTGCAATAAAGAACGTGTATTTTTATTGGCATAAAAATCTGTTAATCCATCCATACATCCATCCATCCATCCATCCATCCATAACTGCTTATCAGATATAGGGCTGTGGTGAATCTGGTCCTGGAAAGTATAGAGCACATGAAACACAGTCAGGGGACAAAACCTGTGTGAATGTCATTTAGACAAAACCTTAAGATATATGATAATATGAAGCTAATGGTTTGTATATTTCAATGTAGATATTATGTTTTTATTTTTACTCAGCTTATCAAACATCTTTGAAACGGTTTACTTCGTGAGATGCGTTGAGTTGTCTCACACTTGTGTTCCAGTAGTGCCACCTAGTGGCTATAGCGCACATTAGCATGGTGTTTCTCGAAGGGAGCTGGAAGGGAACAAAACCTGCGCTAGTTATTTTCAATTGAAGCTTATAGACTGCAGGAAATTGCTACAGGATGGGTGTGGAGTGCGGCTGTAAGACGTCTAACTCCGGTTTGAATTCAGTGATCGGCACAATAGTCACAGCACTGCTGGGCCCCTCAGCAAGACCCCTATCCCCCCGAAAAATGCCCCAGCCAGATAAACGGCTGCCCGTGTGCTCCTGCCCCGACGACGTGCAGGATTGGGCGTGAAATTGGATAAGCCAGGCTCCCCTGGGTCTGAGGAGTCCCACAGGCTGAGAAACACCGCGGCCTGCAGCCAGCACACACATCAGGAGAGGCAGCCTTATCTAACTGGCCAGACTGGGCCAGGGTTAGGTCAAACGTTTCAATAAACGTCCCTGGATGCACCTGCTCTTGCTCTCAGGCACTGAGAGGAGCAGTGGGAAGGAGAGGAAGGTCTCCTGCAGCCCACCAGTCTCCAACGGCTCCTGGAACTTTTTAGCCCTTAAGAAATATCACCCTTTCCTCAAGGAGGGTAGTTTTGAAGCCAAATTGTTGTAATTATACTGCATTAGCACACATGGAGTGGAGTAGGTGTGAATTTCTAATCTCAAATCCCTTATTGACTCATACCTACAACATACTGCTTTTTAAAAATTCTCTTCACCCATGTGTGAAATGTGATCATTCTTTCCCCATAAATATATATTAAAACAAAAAACTTATGCTGTGTAAGGATGTTCTTCTTGTGCCACGTTAGTTTCCACTGGCAGTCCCCTGTGAACCTGATCTGGGGGGTGTCCCACAAAACAAGTTTTCTCAGCTAGCTGGGTTAACTTAAGCCAGAGGTCATAATAGTCAGATAAAAGTTTAGTTAAAGAATAGTCCTATTGGACAGTCTTGACTTCTGGCTTAAGTTATCCAGCTAACTGAAAAGTCTTGTTGTCTGGAACACCCACATGGAAACAATTAAAAGATTTATTTGCTTTTTTTAAATCAAAGCAATGACTCAGATTGTTAGAATGCTCATGCTGTAGATGAAAATGATTATTGATTTTCAGTGTTCTTAAGAGTAACTGTGCATTTGGACAAAGCTGACCTTTCAGTAGCAATACCCCAAGAATACCACAAGGTGGCTCAATAAACTTTACAAAGAAATGATACTGCAAAGCTGAGGTATACTGCACTGGTGGTGAATCTTAAACATCGACTGCTGATTGTTACATTAAGGCTTCAATAGTGTCAGTATTCTCATCCATATTGAGATCAAGAGTAAATCTCTTGATCTTGATCTTCCTAGGGGTCTATGGTGTCCCTGGAAAAGCATCCAGGGAACAATTGTGTGGTTTGTGAGGACAGAACACGGAGTGCTTTTGTGACGGTCTATTCTGGGGCATCACAGGTTCCTGGGCAGCTGAGAATGTGGACGTGGTTCGGCCTCTGCCAGTGCTATAAATAGCGCTTCGCTAGCTCATATGGCTAACGGCTTCGCTAGCTCATACGGCTAACCTCGCACAGCAGTACTTGATGGCTGCCACTCTGGAGCAGCCTCTGGTCGTTCCCCTCGCTTCGCCTTTAATTGCAGATTTTTATTCATACGGTTGATGTGGCAGTTCTGTCATTTTCAGTTTCATTTTCCTACAGTACCAACCAATAAATCTAAGCTGAGTCAGGAGGATGTTAATATTTAAAGTTAAATGACTAGCCAATGCACGACGGATAGAACAAAAATTCTTCTGTAACAGAACCTTCAGAACAAGTTCAACTCTTGTGTTGTTACACTGTGTTTTCACCACAAAAGACCTGTTTTTTTAGAACAGGTTTTTTTACAACAGGTTTGGGGGGGGGGGGCTTGTTTGTCTGACTCCAGGAAAGTATACAGTTGAAACATTCTCATAACCGTGAAGAGGAATTCAAAGAAAATTGACAAGTGAGACAAAACCTCCTGACTGTGTGTGAGTGCACGTGAAAGAGTGGCTTAATGTTAGACGACTCAAAGTCTCAAGTTTTATTGAAACGAACAAGAAAATAGATAGATAGATAGATAGATAGATAGATAGATAGATAGATAGATAGATAGATAGATAGATAGATAGATAGATAGATAGATAGATAGATAGATAGATAGATAGATAGATGAAATACAAGTGTTTCCTGGCCAGGGCTTATTCCAGGCAGCACAGAGAACCTGCAGATAACATGCAGTTCATTACAAGGCACACAGATACACAGGCTCACAGTCACACTACAGGCAACACAGAAATCCGGCTCAGGGCATGTCTCCAGACTGTGCTCAGAAACATCGAGCCAAGGTAGGATTCAAACAGCCAACCTTGGAGGTTTTCACCAACGGGGATGCTCACTCAGCCATTGAGCAAGTAGATAAACTACACGGAACCTGAAACCACAAGGAAAATGATATTTAAATGATTTTCACGTTGGTATGAAACTATAATGTTATATCCGTAAAAGTGTGTCGGCATAATCATTTCAACACCTCTCCTACAGTCAGTCCAGTATTTGCAGCAACCATACAGAGAGGATGATAAACTGCAGAAACCGGCATCTTCTATTAAGTTTTCTTTTTAAATTAAGAATGTAGAAGGACATTAACCTGTAAGCAGAAGGTCTGACCCTGAGCCTGGGTCATGGGGAGGCGGGCTGAACTCAAGGCATGACCTCTATTCTGCCGGAGGCGCTGCCTTCCTACACGTGCGAATGGGGATTACACAACGACCTGCACTCTCAGATGGAAAGATACCCTGAAAGGTCATAATTAGACAGCAACTATCTTGATATTGGTGTATATGCAACAGCTCTGTTTTGGTATGTAGACGCATTGTTTTCCAGTTGGGTAAATCATAATCAAAAGAAATTTGTTATCTTAGCACCTTAGAGGAAGATATCAAAAGATTACAGTTTAGTCTTACATTTATTTTTCGGATCGAATTAATGGTAAAATCGTATTAGGTAAGGGAAATGTTAATAAGGGCTTTATGAATTTTATAGGAACGTCCCTAGTCAGATATGAAGTTCCTTCTCAGTCTTGACTGAAGCTTCGCAGTCACATGCGTGCGTATTTTTAGAATCGCGCGCTCGGCTGTTGTATTTCATTGGTAGGTTGTCCTGTCTCATCGCATGTCTGCCTGTTACACACTGCGGGATGCGTAGTTTACGGCTGCAGCCCTGAACATTGCATACAAGTCAATGGCTAACACATTAATAGCATTGTGCAAGCCTGTCGCTTTCTGTAACTTTAACCAGTGGAACATTCCACAGAGGGTAACAGTACCTAGGTCAGTCATTCCCATGCAGAGCCCAGCTGGGCCAATTTCCAGACTCTGTTGCTAGTGGGAGACAAGGCAGGTGCTTCAAACTGTACTTCCATAATAAATCGTTTAAAGATTTTTGCAACTGTTTAAAAATTCCGCATGCAGTGATTTCAAAGAACTACAGCAAATATGTAAGAACAAGAATGAATATATATAATGAAAGATACATACATCATCGGACATAAACTTATTATAAATGGACCAGATTCCCCCATCTCTTTCATTGGAGGGTCTCTGAAGGTGCCAAAACAGACACGCACCTCGTGTCAGCTTTTAGCCACAAGTTTTCCCATTAAACGGAGTCGTGCCCTGTTCGCTTCATTTGCTCATAGCCTACACTAGATGTCACTGTAGAGCAACGAGTGGTGAGTGGAGCCCGATCGACCAATGACTTGAAGAAGCGCAAATCTATTTCATTCAATTCGGCTTGCTGTCGCGGAGGCTTTAATATGCAGTTACAATGAATGTTCAGTTCGGCTTGTTTATCGAGCAGTTTCCTTCAAAATATTTGACTATTTGATTCACATTAAAATTACATGGGTCACAGCACAACGGCGTAATGTGGAAATAATTTTAATATATTGCTTTACCTATCATTTAATTACCATCGGTATGTATATCAAAATATTTGTCATTAGAGATTCTGGCACTGAACATTCTTGCTATGTTCTACATCAAACTGGTCTTTCGTCCATGACGTACAGCACACAATTCTCTGACTCCACTATTGCGTGATGCCACTTGCTGATATGTAAAGTATCCTAAGGGGCTTGATTACACTACAGTGCAGCCCAGCTATGCAGTTCCTAACTTCGCCTTCAAGGTCACTTTATTATGTGCCTGGGAGCAACATGTGTCCGATATATATATATATATATATATATATATATATATATATATATATATATATATTACAAACTGTATAACTACTATCTACTACTGTTCTATAGTCATACATTTTATATAGAAATAATTATATAGTTATATATAACTGCTAACACATATCTAACAAATATAACGACAAAATTATTTGGTCTGCTGTTGAATAACTTTCGTATAGTTTTACTGCTTTAATTGCAGATGTATAATTTAACAATTATATGACATATGATAATCGCTGATATTATATTTATAACCGTACAGTAGCGGAGAACTTCAATTAGGTACTTTAATATTCCCCTGAATTCACAGCTTTCTTCAGTGACCTTGGTGTCGAGCCGCTTGGATAGGCTCAGAATTGCAGATGTAAATTTTCCCCTAATACTGTTGCTCAGATTTAAAAAAATCTACAAAATATAACGGTTCACGTTTCCTTTATAAAACGATACGATTGGTTGTGGAAAAACTGAATATTTTAGGTGCTGTTTAAGAATGATAACATTTAAATATGAAAGAATATTACACCACTTGTTTTCAGTTGAATATGTGTGATTTTCTAGTACACGTGAAAGTACGGGAAAATCAGAATTTCTCTATTGCTGTTCTACCAGAATATACCCCTAGTTAGTTGTGAAATACGGTTTATCAGACGTCATGAATGGAAAACTCAGGTTGCCCCGCCCCCAAACCGGCCAGAGGACCAATCAGATGCCGGCCTAAAAAATCCCGTCGTGTCTCACGATCCTGGCTCTTTTAAACTCCCGATGCCGCTATAAATACGTGACATTTCCACCTGCTTGTCGTAGAGCTCCGAGCTGCCGGCAGGGTTACGCTTCTTCCCCTTGTGACAGTTACACCATAGCGGCACAGCAGAATGAGTGACGCTGCGATCTCTTTCCTTAAGGACTTTCTGGCTGGCGGAATCGCTGCTGCCATTTCCAAGACAGCAGTCGCCCCCATTGAGAGAGTCAAACTCCTTCTGCAGGTATGTGGGTTGTCGGATTAGATCGGATTTGCCTGCTGATAACACTCTGGGGGTGTCTGACATCCTTAGCTGGAACTAGGCTGTTGCTTTTGCGAACTAATGTAGTAAGTCTATAAATGGCGAAATAATTTCGTAAGTGTCTAAGTGGCTGGTTTGGGATGGCAGCCGGTCACAGGGGTATCACTGCAGTATCCATGACTCTGGTCGTTGCCGGTTATTGAATGGCTGTCAATGATATGTCCGTTAGTGACTTTTAAATGTCTCGATTCAGCCTGAGATGCCAGGGTCGCAGGAAGCGGAGGTCTTGTCTTGTGCCGGCTTGCGTGCGGGAGCTGGTTGTGATGCCGGTTTATTCACAGGAATTAATTAGTCTGAATATCTTACACCATATACCTGATAGTTTTCCCTCGGGATGCTGAATGACGTCTGTTATGTATATTTTAAGCTGTCAGACAGCAGTGAGCCCCGGTGCTTATGCTAGTTAGTGTTGTGTGGTCTGAATATAACCTCTGACATTCTGTGTTAGTCTTTATAAGGTTGTTTTTCGGATGATTTTTCGAAACCGATTGCTTTGCTGTGCAGTACATGAATAAAGCTTGCTGTTGCTGTATTTTTGAATTTGTCCTTTTTTTGTCTACAGGTCCAGCATGCAAGCAAACAAATCACTGTTGACAAACAGTACAAGGGTATCATTGACTGTGTGGTGCGTATACCCAAAGAACAAGGTTTCCTGTCTTTTTGGAGAGGAAACCTGGCCAATGTCATCAGGTACTTCCCAACCCAGGCCCTCAACTTTGCCTTCAAGGACAAGTACAAGAAGGTCTTCCTGGACGGTGTGGACAAGCACACCCAGTTCTGGAGATATTTCGCTGGGAACCTGGCCTCCGGTGGGGCGGCTGGTGCCACCTCCCTCTGTTTCGTCTACCCCCTTGACTTTGCCAGAACCCGCTTGGCTGCTGATGTAGGCAAAGCTGGTCCAGAGCGGGAGTTCACTGGTTTGGGCAACTGCATAGTCAAGATCTTCAGGTCTGATGGCCTTAAGGGTCTGTACCAGGGTTTCAATGTCTCAGTGCAGGGCATCATTATCTACAGAGCTGCTTACTTTGGCGTCTATGATACCGCAAAAGGTGAGTGTTCCATAGGATGTTGACTATACTGCAAAGTGGGCCACAGCCTTACTTAGACTGCCTAATAATGGGCAAAGTACATGGGCTATTAACAGGAAACTATTTCGACCCTTTAAAGAGGTTCAAAGTGAAGGGTACCTCTTTGCTCTTTGATCTGGGTGACATCTTGCACAACTAAAATCGTCTGCCTCCATAAAGTAAGAGTCTGAGCTGCTCGTTTCCGGACCTTGCCATACGCTTGCATGTTTAAATGACAGTGTTGGCTTTGTTCGGTAGGGATGTTGCCAGATCCGAAGAACACCCACATTGTAATCAGCTGGATGATTGCGCAGACTGTAACTGCTGTGGCTGGCTTGGTGTCCTACCCCTTCGACACTGTCCGTCGTCGAATGATGATGCAGTCTGGGCGTAAAGGAGGTGAGTTCAGCAGCACGTAGTCATATTTAGTTCAAATGTTACAGGATTTGGTGTACCCTGACCTAGCAGATTCATTAAAATCCCATGTATGTTGCAGCTTTATGTCTAATTTGGTATATTAGATTTTCTTTGACAATGGACAACAGTTTTAACGCACTGGTAATTCGCGATTCTGAAATTATGCGTGTTGTGTCTACAGCTGACATCATGTACACTGGTACAATTGACTGCTGGAGGAAGATTGTCCGAGATGAGGGCACCAACGCCTTCTTCAAGGGTGCCTGGTCGAATGTTCTCAGGGGTATGGGGGGGGCCTTTGTTCTGGTGCTTTACGACGAGCTGAAGAAAGTCATCTAAACGAGTTGTATGCAGCCAAGAGTGCTGAAATGTTAAATGTAACATATCTTGTACATTTGGAAGAATCGTCATTCTGCCTTGTTTATAGGGACCAACTAGTATTTGACTACTAGTTGAAATGGGATTATAAATTATGTGGTTTCTGTTCCCACCTCACCCTTCTAACCGATGTCATTCCCGCAAAAAGAATCCTGACCGGACAGAGCTCTACCTATCATCTAGCCGGCGTTTTTAACCATTACTTTAATAAACACAACCTGAAATACACAAACTGTCAGTTGCTTTAATCGTTTTCAATCAAGTTGCCTTGCAATATTACCGAAAACTTGGATTGTGGCGAAATTTAATGGCAACAGTTTTTCTGAATGAAGCTAGACCAGGTGCGGCAGGAGCCTCTGTGACCTTTGACCTGTTGACTCTTACCGAAGTTGTAAAATGCTTTCACGCGCTCATGCCCTTGCTCTTACTCTTGCCAAAATAAGCTTCAAGAATTTTGAGCCAAGTGGTGATGGCTGCTATTTTAGACTGTCCAAAGTATCATGTAGGCAAACTTGGCACTGGCTTGCGTTGAACTCGTCTGCTTGGCAGTGGTCTACTTGACCTTAGCTGTCGAGTTCATAGCACTGCATGTTTTTCTTCCTGGTCAGTTGTATTGCATGAGATTCTTGAGCATAACTGTTCTGGGTTGTTAGCATTAAGCATGTTGCTTTGGTTCACACAGACATACTTCGCAATGTCATCTAGTTTTTGTGTGTACAGTGAAAGTCGATCCTGTCAGCATATGTGTCCACACTGCTGTGTTACGGAGCTGCTTTTTGACCTTGAGGACAGCTAACTTTGGGGGCTAATTTGCTTGATTAACTCTTGTGCAGACAAAGGCTGCACGCAAAATCAGTCTTGTTTTTGTGACCTTCAGATTTCCATCTACTTCATCTACATCTGCAGGAATTTGTCTGACCTGTCTCAGATTTTTTTGCCAAAAATCTGAACTGTTTCTGATTTTATTTATTTTTTGCACCAAGTAGATTTGCATTTGATTGTTTATTCTGAAAAGTGTTTATCTGTAGTGTGTTTGTGTGTCTGTGTGTGTGTGTATGTATACATGCACATATACATATCAATGACCTGTATGTGAAGAGTGGTGAGATTGGGTGGTGATGTGGGTTTGATACCGACTATGGGTGTAGAGTTTGCATGTCCTTCCTTTATCCATGTTGGCTTCCACCCATGACCCAAAACACACATGAATTGGTGTCTGCTCAGTCGCGGTGATACTTCCTGGAATGAAGCCTAAGACACTCTGGACTGATGCCTCTGGTAGGTTTCACCTTCAGTTACCCGGTACTGGACAGCGCTTGGATTGGTCTTTCACACTATAACCCCCACCCCTCCCCAAGCCATAAAATGTCAGTTGAAGTGCGGTTAAAACGTTTGCTGGGGGGCTTTTGGGAAAACAGCATGGTATAAACGTTTTGTCTTTCAGAGGAACCCAAGCACTAAAATATGATTAGTCTAGGTTTTATTTATCCGGAGGTTTATTTTCACTATGCAACTATGGTATTAAGAAGTAATCCTGGTCTGTATTGTCTTTATATAGATGTTGACAGTGACGCCCCCAGTGTCACCACATGCTTCTCCACAAATAAGTATTTAAACATAGGGCAAGGCTGTTTTTTTTTTTTTAAAGCAGATAATGTTCTTTGTGTTCAAAGACTAAAAATCATTTTAGGTTATCTGATTGATTCAGAAGTAAACTTGATGTTAAGGTAGCCTTAACGCTTAATGATGGTTAATGAGTAGAATTTTGATGAACTGGTTTATATTCAAACTAAAATTTAACTCAACAGGTCTTTCAAAGGTTGGACCGATTAATCATCACCGGGGAGAAGCCCTGTAGCTGGAAGGACTGCTGTGAATTTCGTACGAGAGCCAGGTGGTTGACGTAGGAGTGCATCGATGTGGCACCACCGCTGATCCATAGGGGTCGCTCTGAGCCAGTTCATCCCAGACTGGAAATTCGGTTCATGTGATTGTAGTGGATGTGAGCCTCCGGTGTTGTCCTCAAATAATACGCCTGAGCGGTGGCCATGCTTGTCAAACGGGTACTTCTCAGGTGTGTCCGGGAGCAATATTGCACCGTGTCAGAAATTTATTGAAAAGTTAATAAATGGTGTTGAGGTTATGGTAAGGTTATGGCTCCTATAATGGAAAAATGACCTTTTTATTCACATAGATATTTTTTAAAAATCGGTCTAATTGTAGAGAAAATTAATATATGTGCCCTTGAGAGGTAAAGGGGGCTATCCCACATTTTTGACCCCTACCCCCTTCATACCTCTGTGATACCTATGATATATATCAATTGTAGGGTATAGGCACACTGATTTTTTGGGAAAAAAATCAACTTTGGAGCTCATTTTCTCAAAACTTTGTTTTTGTGGGATAGCCCACTATACCTCTCAAGGGCACATATGTTTTAGATGTTTCATGAGAACAAGTTCTAAATCAAGATATATTTGGTATTCACACTTAAGCAACAGAATTCAATTTAAGTATCCGAGTTTGATGACGTAATTACGAGGTATTCGGACGTCTACTTTTATGCGTGCGCTTGGACATCAAGCTCCGGGCCGGATTGTGCAGTCAAAACCCTACAAAACGTATTATGTCGGAAGTAGCAGTCAGGGAGCCGGGTTACCGGATTCAAATAGCTTAGACTGGTATGAAAGGCAATCTGTCCTTCATAATGGAGCAGTATACAGTGCCCCCCGATGGCAAAAAAACAAGGTAAATTGACAAGCTAAGGATCAGAGAGTAATATTCGCAAGAACATTAAAATGCCAATATATTGTTTAGATTTGCTTTTTTAAGAGAAAGCCCTCTGTATGTGTAGATGTTCCCCCTATACCCAATGGGTTCCTTGGCGTGTTCGGGTATTCTTCTGTGGCCCAAAGACATGTATCTCCACATTCCCCATATTGTGTGATTTCGTGTCTATGCCCTGTGATGTACTTAACTGAAATGTAATCTATTGCATGTTGTGGCGGACGGAAACTTCAACAAAATAAGTATGACTATGCTAAACTGATCTATTTCACTGTTGCACAGATTAATAGACAAAAAATATTCTGATTTAAAATCTGTTTAGCCAGTCAGGTTTGCTGAGCAATTAATAAGATGAACAAATCGTTGTGTAATGGTATTATGAGACGTGTGATCAGGTTTGCGGCTTTTCAAATAGTTTTTCCTGACATATTGGTCTTCAACACAGAGACCAGTCAGACTGAAACCGCAGCGTTGATCAATGCTGCCACCTGCTGGCATTTAAAAATCTTCAAACGATCTGTTATGCAACGCTGTTTAACTGGTCAACAGACAATCACATTAAAACTATTCTGCAACATGAAATCTAACTTTTTCTATATGTAATTATGAATGAATAAATGATAAATGTAATATAGCTTGTACTTTTGGGGTAATCGTCATTGTAATATATATTACAGAATTTTTTTTACAGAGGACCTCCATCAAGCTGAAAATATTTAGTACGTTTTCCTTGTATGTGTGTGTGGGGGGGGGGGGGGGGGGAGTCTATTGGCTGTTCCCATTTCATGAAATTGTTCTGTACGCTTCGCTGCTTCTAACCGCTTTCCCCCACAGTCCAAAAACATGGTAAGGTGAATTGGAGCACACAAAATTGCCTGTAGGTGCGAGAGGGTGTGTGAGGGTGCCCTGCGTTGGGCTGGCGCTATACATGGGCGGTAAATAGGTAAAGAGGAGCGTCTGTATTATTTTTATTATTATTATTATTAAGGATAACAACTTTGGGATTTCTAAATACCGGGATATACCGTAACACCGGTATACCGCCCTAGCAATTGGTGCCGCCTCCTGCGTGACTCCCAACCGTGAAACCGTAGCTTCGGGGATAGGTAACTCTGCACAGGACAATATGGTATCGAAAATGAATGAATGGAAGGTTTGCCTTGCATTCCTGTATTCACTAATTGATCTTTTGACTTTTTAATTTAAAAAGTTGCAAGTAAATTCTGTAAATGAAGCGGAAGTCAGTGGAAATGTCAATATAGAAAGAAGACAAAACATAATCCTATTAGTTTAGTGTGGATAAGAAATCTAAATAAACTAAACAAAATAAAATAAATAACAATAATAAATAAACGCATTCCAGAATTGTAGCTGGAAATGTAAATCTTCCCACATTTGTTAATTAGTGCATACTAAGTACTATTACAATATGTAGAGCGCCAGTCTGTGAACTGGAACGCAGCCTGTGTCTCGGGCAAGGGCTCTTATCTCCTAGCAACCAACTTATCTCCTAGCAATGGCCAATGAAAAATGAGGTCTTCTCGTATTGCAAACGGCAATGCGCTGAATTTAGTCAGGAAAGCCCTTCTTAAACTAGGACCACTTTGACTTATTAAAAGCGTGCAAAGTCTAAACAGATGTCTAATATGTGACAAAAATGTGAGTTTTGAGGTTATAGAGCAAGGGAAACAAGGGAATTGTTTTAGTCCAAAGAACAATAAACAGTCACCCCTCCTCATTCCCTTCGGACACAATCAGAAAAAAACAAAATACCGTTCAAAAATACCACAATTAAAAAAATTTATACAACAATTGGCATAGAACGGCATAGTATTGGCATAGTATAATAAGCTGGTTATATAAATTTCAGAACGATTCCATTAATACCTGAAAATTCATTGCTTTGCCTTGCATTTACAATTTTTAAAAGACTTGTAGTGACCTTATAGCCGAAATGTTTTTACAGATCATGGGAAAACACATGAGCCAAGTCTCCGCTATCTCTCCTGACTCTTCTGAGACCTCTTCTCTGACGTGCCCTAGCCTCAGAAAATGTTAGCACGCCACCGTGCACGTACAAATGCAAGTCGGTGTAGACTGCCTTCTGTTATTGCTGGATTGTAGTTATCTACATTGTGAACACATCAACACACACACTAGGAAACCATTAAAGAAATACTTTCCGCAGGTATATATAATTAAGACGATTGAAATTCACAAGTCATGTTATGTTATTATTAGTATTGCTAAGTTTTTCAGTTTTGCTTCATCTGCGCACCTTTGGGTCTGTATGATTGGGTTGACACAGACGGCACCTTAAAACCCCCAACAACGTTAAATTAATGACAGATTGTCTACACATACAGTACTAGTTTGTTTTTCGCCGTATGCTGTAAAACACGCCAAACAGCTATGCAGTTACCTAGCAACCAATGCAAATGAGACAAGTGATGTTTAGAGTTTAATACTAACAGCAAAACTTCAGGATTGATAGATATTAAGGGTTACTTGATAATTTATAGATAAATTCCGTGATTCTGCCTCATTTATATGTAAAAATGTAAAATTAAAGTTATTAAAAATAAATTTCACCACAGTAATACGATTATTGGAATGAAATTAACTTTAATGATTAGGTTTACACTGCAAATAAATGTTCGATATGTGAAATAATTCATGGTATAGCCCATTACGCGAATAAATCATGCTTTATGCAGATAACAAGTGAATAAAAGCCTCCAGCAGAGGGGGCAGTGTAATCCAGGACAGGTAAAAGGTTGTTCTAGATGTTATCTAGAACATGGGTGGAGTTTCGGGGGGGGGTGGGGTGTCTAGTCACCTGAGTCGAAATTATAATTAATTGGCAAGACCAGCATTGCACCTGTTCTGTGCACCTCTGCATAAGTGGCTTGTTGGTACCCTATAGGTAGACAAAATAACGTGTAATGTGTGCATCAGATGCGTGCGTTAGCATATAAGCTAAGCAGGATGTGGGTGTTTCGCTCCCCAAACGCAAACATCAGACTTCTCTCATGCGCTAATCTCGCACCTTCTGGGGCTTTGGGGTCACCTTGCAGCCCCTGCTGTGTGTGTAGTGGCTTTTTCTGTTCTCCCCCAAATGAGCTTTTCCTCTGGGTAACTCAAGAAGTTAGTTGATACAATGACAATGAGTCTTGGTAACTGAAGTAGCTAGGTGAATTGGCACCTCTAAGGGCTGTAATGGCCATCTGGCATGTGGGCTGGCATACCTTATCATGGGGGCCCCCAAAGTCAAGTCCAAGTCTCCATTATCCATTATCTTCCGCTGGATCTTAGGTCAGGTTGTGGGGGCAGCAGTTTCAGCAGGGAAACCCAGACTTCCCTCTCCCCGGACACTTCATCCAGCTCCTCCGGGGGAATCCCAAGGCGTTCCCAGGCCAGCAGAGAGACATAGTCCCTCCAGGGAGTCCTGGGTCTTCCCCGGGGCCGCCTCCCAGTGGGACATACCCGGAAACCCGGAACACCTCACCAGGGAGGTGTCCAGGAGGCATCCTAAGCAGATGCCCGAGCCACCTCATCTGGCTCCTCTCAATCCGGAGGAGCAGCGGCTCTACTCTGAGTCCCTCCCGAATGACCAAGCTCCTCACCCTGTCTCTAAAGGAGAGCCCAGCCACCCTGTGAAGAAAACTCATTTCGGTCGCTTGTACTTGCAATCTCGTTCTTTCGGTCACTACCCATAGCTCATGACCACAGGTGAGGGTAGGAACGTAGATCGACCATGACAGACTGATGCAGCGCCCGCATCACTGCTGACGCCGAATCCCTAGAGCTACCTTTTGCAGCCGAGGATCAGACCGCCAAGGTCCCCAATCCAAGTCTGGCACTGCTAAATTAACCTTAGTATGTGTGTTCTGTGATAGACTGGCCTCCTGTCCAGGGTGTCACCCTGCCTCGTGCCTGTGATGTACGGACATCCTGTCCAGGGTGTCCCCCTGCCTCGTTCCTGTGATGTACTGATATCCTGTCCATGTTGTCACCCTGCCTCGTGTCTGTGATTTACTGACATCCTGTCCAGGGTGTCTCCCTACCTCGTGCCTGTGATGTACTGACATCCTGTCCAGGGTTTCCCCCTGCCTCGTGCCCGTGATGTACTGACATCCTGCCCAGGGTGTCCCCCTGCCTCGTGCCTGTGATTTACTGACATCCTGTCCAGGGTGTCCCCCTGCCTCGTGCCTGTGATGTACTGACATCCTGTCCAGGGTTTCCCCCTGCCTCGTGCCTGTGATGTACTGACATCCTGTCCAGGGTGTCCCCTTGCCTCGTGCCTGTGATGTACTGACATCCTGTCCAGGGTGTTGCCCTGCCTCATGCCCTGTGGTGGACTGGCCTCCTGTCCAGGGTGTCCCCCTGCCTCGTGCCTGTGATGTACTGACATCCTGTCCAGGGTGTCCCCCTACCTCGTGCCTGTGATGTACTGACATCCTGTCCAGGGTGTCCCCTTGCCTCGTGCCTGTGATGTACTGACATCCTGTCCAGGGTGTCCCCCTGCCTCGTGCCTGTAATGTACTGACATCCTGTCCAGGGTGTCCCCTTGCCTCATGCCTGTGATGTACTGACATCCTGTCCAGGGTGTCCCCCTGCTTCGTGCCTGTAATGTACTGACATCCTGTCCAGGGTGTCCCCTTGCCTCATGCCTGTGATGTACTGACATCCTGTCCAGGGTGTCCCCCTGCCTCGTGCCTGTAATGTACTGACATCCTGTCTAGGGTGTCCCCCTGCCTCGTACCCAGGGACGGATTACAGACCGGGCCAGCGGGGCCGCTGCGCAGGGGCCCTTGGGGTGCAGGGGGCCCGTGGGGCCCCTAGCCCAAAACAATTTGCAACGCTTATCAACAATGTATTTTCATTTGTCTATTTTAGAGGGCCTACATTCTTTGATCCTCTGCCTACAAGGGCCCCTGACCCTATAGGGAGGGCGTTTGGCTGCCAAGGGCCCTTGAATTGTGGTGGTTGTGGTGGTGGTGGTGGGGGCCCTCACGAACGTTTTGCCCAGGGGCCCACACAACCCATAATCCGTCCCTGCTCGTACCCTGTAATGGACTGGCCTCCTGTCCAGGGTGTCCCCCTGCCTCGTGCCTGTGTTGTACTGACATCCTGTCCAGTCTGTCCCCCTGCCTTGTGCCTGTGATGTACTGACATCCTGCCCAGGGTGTCCCCTGCTCTGTGCTTTCAAGCTTACAGCATTCCTCTATTGTTTGGTTGTTTATGGAAGATTAACTGAATAAGAGTTTCCCTGCAAAAACAGTATAGTTGGTTTGCTCCCAGACTTTTTATATGACAAATTCTGATCTTTTCAGGGGCGGCATGGTGGTGCAGTGGTTAGCACTGTCGCCTCACACCTCTGGGACCCGGGTTCGAGTCTCCACCTGGGTCACATGTGTGTGGAGTTTGCATGTTCTCCCCATGTCGTCGTGGGGTTTCCTCCGGGTACTCCGGTTTCCCCCCACAGTCCAAAAACATGCTGAGGCTAATTGGAGTTACTAAATTGCCCGTAGCTGTGCATGTGTGAGTGACTGGTGTGTGAGTGTGCCCTGCGATGGGCTGGCCCCCCATCCTGGGTTGTTCCCTGCCTCGTGCCCATTGATTCCGGGATAGGCTCCGGACCCCCCGCGACCCAATAGGATAAGCGGTTTGGAAAATGGATGGATGGATGATCTTTTCAGATTTATTTCTGAGTTTAGAGAAAAGTGGGCTCAGAATCAAGGCATTGTTCTCTATGGTCCATATTTGTTTGGGAGTTAAATTTGTTCTGCCAGTTATCTTGTGGTGTAGTCAGGGTAGTACTCTGTAGCTCTGTAGGGTTACAGTTTCTAGGAGTACTTATGGGGAACAGACCTATGCTGTAACTCAATTACTAACCAATCACTTCCTTCTGCCCATACCGCATGTCAGGGCTCCACAGTGCGATGACTTCATTAGTTTCAGTGCTTCAGCCTTTGCTCTTTTGCAGGCTTACCTGTTATAAAATGTCTAATAATGTTTCCCCCAGACAGAAATCTCATTAAATACAATCATAAGAATGTCAGAAGTTTTTATGCCATTCTGCTTTTCAGTTGGACATTGCTGGGATAATTGTCTAACTCCATTATAATTACAGCCTTTAACAAAAAATAAACTCCCAAAAACTAAAAACTCCCAACAATAAGTTTAGAGAAACCGTAGCGTATATATGCTCAATAGGGGGTCCAACAAACAAATTAATATGGTCATTTTTCATTATAATTAAAATTACATAATATTCCTAGGAAATATTTCATAAATAATATTTAAGTAAGGTCAGAGAGGAAATTTTAATATTTATGATAATGATAGGTGATATAAACTGTTTAAACTGTATCAACACAGTAAAGCTAGATTCTGCATTTTAATAATCTCTAGATATACTTGAACCACGTAATGCCTTCTATCACATTGCGGCAGGCTGGACCCTTGTACTGTGGAGTTTCGAAACGCGCCTGTTTGCCTGCTTAAGGATAAAGCGGTGTGCTGTTAATATTTCAGTCGTTTATATATCACGCACACATATAATCTCCAAATTCTTAAATTTAATGCTAGCCAAAAATTTAGCAAAACTACATTCTCAGCATTAGTTTTTTTTTTTTTTACTTTAGTTTATTTGAAGCAATCCTAACGCGTTTTTCAACTGGATATCATAGGCAAAGCAAGACATCCACTATTTCTTAAACACCGCCGGTTTCAACAAAACATTAAAAAACGTTACTTTGTCTACAGCAATGCACGCTAAGCAATACATGACTTCCAACTACCCTTCAGGTAATCCGAGAGGAGCCAAACAGCGGCCGCCTATGGATTGGCCCATGAAGACTCCCCCCCCCGGCGGCGGTGCTGGTGGTACGCTCCTGACTCGCTGGCGAATCCGGTTCGGCGCAGCTGCGTCCAGAGAGGCAGCTCGCGACGTTCGTCTGCTTCGGCTCCGTGGGTCGGCGACGGATATACGCCGCTCCGTTGCTGCCGTCAGGAAGTAAAAAATTGTATGTTTGAGTTGTTTTCCGAAGCGGCTTAACGAGATGTCAACCCCGGCTCGACGGCGTCTGATGAGAGATTTTAAACGGTAACCTCTGCCGAAAGAAGGATAAGGACGAATCTGTGTGTTTTGTGTGCCTAGAACTAAACATGGCGACTTTTTAAAATGTATATACACTGTGGCAAAATGCTACGCAAGTTTCACAGCGTTAGTCACGACCGATTGCGTTGGGGTTACGTAGCAAATCCTGCGTAACCCTTTCTGGGCATAGCCAGGGTTTTTTATTACTGAAATTCTGAAAAGGGCTCTATGTTTGTGTTCTTTTTCTCAGACTTCAGGAGGACCCCCCAGCTGGAGTTAGCGGCGCTCCTTCAGAGAATAATATTATGGTGTGGAACGCAGTCATTTTTGGGTGAGTGAGAACAATCCTGCCATTTTGGATAGGTACATTTTTAGCCTCTCGGCGGCTAACGTGTAGCCTTAAAGCTAGCAACGGATGTGCCCTTTTGTCCAAAGAGTAAACTTTGCAGCCCACAACAGCTTACCGTCCTTGCCCTTTATTTTGGCATTAAAAATGGACCGATCGTTGTTATCCGGTTGTCTTGACTGTGGCTTGAGCTGAAGTCAGAGATCAGGAGACCATGAATGTCGTTAATATCGATCGATCGACGCCGACAAGTCTGATGCCTTTTAGAATTGTGTGTTTACGCTTTTGGTTTTATAAATGTGATCTACGAAGAGGTTTCGCCGGTATGTCAGCACCGTAACCGGCGGAATCCGGCCTCAGGCCGTAACTAGCTACCCTAACAAGCTGTCATCGAAGCGGTGTATTCGGTTTTACGGATGGATTAATGAAAGGGCACTTTTTTTTCCTGCTACAGGCCAGAGGGGACACCTTTCGAAGACGGTAAGTTGGCCGTCTGTGCCGTATGAAGAGGTACATAAGCGAGTCGACCGCCTTTCGGTGTAGGTATAGCTGGCCTTTCCCAGGTCATGAGAGATGGAGTGTCACCGAGGCTGGGTGCCGCTCCGCATGCTGGCGGTTGACGGGGGCCGGGGCCCTCGGTCTTCCGGCTCGAGCGGTTTTCTCGGTGCCTTGTGTCTCTGGCTTTTGCGCCGGGGGAGAGTATAACCCTCATGGGTCTATTAGGCTGCCTAGTTGTGTATTTCTGAATGAATCCTTATTCGTTGTATGATTTGTTGGAGTACTGACAGGTGGTTTGAAAGCCGACCTGTATACTGGTTTTTTTCTGGACTGTTAACAGTGACACAGAAGAGCCGCATTTAAGATGCCGTTTAACCTGAGATTGGAATTTGTGGAAAAGGTGCCGGTGGTGCTCGGCGATTCTGTGGGTATGTGGCAGGGAAGCCGGTCGGCCGGGTTCGGCAGCTGGGAGGACGCCGCCGTCACGACGCGCTTGGCTGTCAGGAGGCTTTATGAGAGGGGTGAGGGCTCGGCGGTATGGGGGAGGGGGGGCGACGCTGGATTATCCTCAATCCGTGAGTCACCCGCCCCCTTGACGGCGCCTACCTGAGTCTGTCTCTACGAGCTTAGCGGCGTCACGCCAGGTCAGTCGTAGCCGGATCGGCCCGGCAGTGACACGGGTGTCGCCGGCTCCCATCTGCTGTCCGCCGTGCGGCTGCAAAGGCGCGTCTGCGGGGTTCGGGCAGCTGTGTGCTGCTCTCCCAGCTGCTGCTCGTCCTGCTCGCCTTTTCCTGCAGGAGCTTCTCACACAATGCATTATACCTGCTAGTGTGTTACCATGGAAACCTTTGCAAATCTCTCATTCTTGTTGGCCAGTCAGTTTTAAAATACTATTATGAATGATGTGGATGCGACGCTTTCTTAAATAAAACTTTGCTCTCAGTAAAGTGTGGGATGACAGTTTTCAGTAGTTTATGGAAATGATGGTTTAGAGTTGTGTGTTCCTTATTGAATTGTAGTTGCTGTTGGTTAGTTGCTGTAAGTGTTTTTTTTTTAAAGAAATTAGGTGTCTTTCTACAATTTTGTTCCCTCTTGCCTGTGGTAGGTAGCTCATTTAAGTTATATACTACTGGCTTTTGCAACCCCAAGGAATCATGGCATCGTAAGTATAAAAGAGGAACCTTGGAACAAGCATTATTAGTATAAATGTCATGTCACATCTAGCTAACGTTTCTTTTGTGAAGTTGTTGGAAGACTGTCAGAAGTGGTGATACTGAGATACGTGAAGTTAAAAAGGCATAAAGTCGTCTTTAATTACACATCCAATACAGATGGGAAAATTGAGCTGTTTTTCCTCTGTAAACCAAGGGACCATTATCTAGTTGGATATTTAAAACAAATTCTATCCATGAATTGTACTGAATAAAATGAGTGTAATGTAAAATTGGCCCCTTAAAATATTTACAGTGAAATAGCAGACTAGAATAATCATCCAGTGTAAAAATGTTTGCATTGAAATATACATGAAATATACATTAAAATGTCTAACATCAGTTTCCTCTAATTATGTTGTAACCCTAAGTTAGGGAATTGTATGTGTTTGGTTCTTTTTTAGTTATACAGACAAAATCTTAATCACTGGTTTTGTCGATTGGCATTTCATCACTCTATTTTTACATGACTTTTATTTAATGTAAGGTTTAAGTCCTACAAATGGAAATTTCTGATATTTTGTAGGAACTTTCAAGCTCACGATAGAATTCACAGAAGAGTACCCAAATAAGCCACCCACCGTTCGCTTTGTTTCCAAAATGTTTCATCCAAATGGTGAGTTTTGCATCATGTCCTTGCTCCGGAAGCGGGGTTGGTTGTATTATTCATGCATTTGCTTATTGTTAGCTTAGTATAAAACTTCTCAACTCATTAGCGTAGTTTTAAGTCTGCAGTGCAGGATGCCAGAGGGGATGCGCTGTTTGTTGGCGGGGGAAATCCAGCTCCTGTTCTTTTATCTTCCAGTCTATGCGGATGGTAGTATATGTCTGGACATTCTTCAGAACCGCTGGAGTCCCACCTACGATGTGTCCTCAATCTTAACCTCTATACAGGTACAGTCATATATCAGAATATTGTCTGAAATAACTCGTCGGCTGGAACCAGCTACTACTAGTAAGTTTTGCTGTTCAATAAATAACCAGAATTGGAATGATTTCAAACATCTGAATTCCTGTCCGAACAGTGCAGGCTTCCTAGGAACAATCCCTGTGCTTATCCTAACAAGCCTCTTCAGAGTATGTGGTAGTTCTCATGTATGACTTCCTTAAGTTACAAGAACAGAAAGCAAATGTCGTGTTGCGGTGGCCAGTCGCCCGAGACGATTCAGACGTGTAATTTGCTCCTTCGCTTGCCGTCCCTCAGTCTCTGCTGGACGAACCGAACCCAAACAGCCCCGCAAACAGCCAGGCTGCGCAGCTCTACCAGGAGAACAAGCGCGAATATGAGAAGCGGGTGTCCGCTATCGTGGAACAGAGCTGGCGTGACTGTTGACCTAAACCCACCCCCCCTTCCCCCCGCCCCCCACAGTATGGACACTATCCAGCTGCAAGTCAAGAGAGCAGTGAGAAGGAAAGCAATTAAGCTTTTACAAAACGTACCAGAATATAAACACACATCATGCCCCCACATCTTTGCGTCCTCATCAGTTTCTTTCATATATCCATCTGTTCTGTATGGTAGAGTGCTGTTGTACTATTAACTTTCCCTGTCACACAAAACCACCTTCCTGGACAAATGGCACCTTCATTGAAGTAAATGTACCTTGTTGTACTTGGGTTACTGACATTGTCTTTCTGTTACTGCTCTGGAATGGAGATGATCTTTTACCTGCTTTAATTTAAATTTAATTTTTCACTGTATGAGCACCTCATACCTCGGATGTGTGTCCATCAGTCACACGACCGATTTCCATTGGCTGAGGTGTTTGTGTGAGGACATTTCTCACTTTTACGTGTCTGGAGTTTGTGTGTGCATGTGAACACTTTTAGTTAGATTGCTCTGATTTAATATGTCTTTTTTTTGTTTTTACCCCACTATATGTATTTTTTATTATTATTTTTTTTAATGTGGGGATTGCAGCATTTTCGAGATGCGTAAGATGAGCTGTAATTCTTGGAAGTACCTGCTTATGTTGCAAGTGTGTTTGTCTTTTTTCCAGCACCATTTAAACTCGACATTTTCACTCAGTACTAATATCTCAAAATTATTTCACGTTCCATGAAATCTGTACCATCAGCCATGCGAGTGCTTTCAGTTTTCAGTCCATGCAGTTGTGTCTAACCGTGCTCTTCAAGAAATGTGGAGTTGGGGTGTGAATAGCAGTGCTAAGGCTGCTGTAGGTCAGTGTTCCTCACCCCGGTCCTCGGGGACCCGCAGACGGTCCACGTTTTTGCTCCCTTTCGGCGCCCTGCCTGAAAAGTCCACGTTTCCTCGTTTCCTCCCAGCTCCTAGTAGGAGCAAACACACGGAATGTCTGTTGGTCGCGAAGTATGGCTGTCAGCGACATACCTCAGCTCTTAGAATGAGACCTTCCCACGTTTCCTCCCGCTGAGTTCTGTTGTCTGAAAATTGATCAGAGCAGAGATCGGCCATGCAAAGCATTCAGCGTATGCTCGAGCAGAACCGAGGGACGGGGTACGGTCATGGGGGCTGTGTGTTATTTCTCTTCTCCAAGGTATGTGGATTGTCTGGCTGATTTCACACTTTTTCAGTTACTAAAGTGCCAGTTATTCGCGAATTTGAAGGGATTAGAAGAGGAGAACGAACCGTGTGTGACGTTCATGTGGCAGGCCAAAACAATGCAGACTGATGATGGCCCGCTGTCATTTTGGGAATCTTTATTTCATCCAAAACTTCTCGGTGATAGTAAGACTTTGCATTGGTAACCCATGTAAAAACTGTACATTTTATCAGTTCTTGTAAATAAAATGTTTAAAAATCACTTGGTTATGTCTGTCTTGTGTGTAATGTGTTTTGGCATGTTGGAAAAACTTGATTATCTTCTGTTGTACCATTAACCTGTGCTAATTATATATTCTATCTGAATATCTTTAAAATTAAAATATTCAACCATTACCATAAGGAGTATTGAAGTATATGGCACCACCAGACCAAGCTCAAAAGAGTTTTGTGGGGCCCTCACAAGGAAATTTGTTGACACTTGTAAGTTTGGGAAGGGATTTAAAGCCATTTCCAAGATTTTTGATATCATCCACTGCATTCTTCATAAAATAATCTACAAATGGTGATTTCAGACCACTGACGGTTTGATCAGATCTGGCTGTCCCACCAAATTCAGCACGAGATGCATCAGGAAATATGAAATCACAGGCAAAGTTTGCCATCATAAACACCAGATGGGCAACACTTATGAAACGAAATGCTCTGGACAGTTGAATCAAATGTTCAGTTCTTTCGAATTCCAAATGTCATGTTTGCTAAAAACACGAAAATGCATGGTGGAGGGACTTGTAGTTTGGGCTGCTTTGCTGCCTCAGGGTCGGCCAACCTGTCATCATAGTGTCTATAATGAATTCATCATGCTAGAGAAGGCCTGTGAGTGGCTCAGTAGGCTAAGCCTCTCTGCCTGTGGGCAGGAGGTTGCTGGTTCAAGCTTGGCCTTGCCAGCAGTCGCATGTCTGTAGGCCCCTTGGCAAGGCCCTGAGCATCCAGTGACAGAGCAGTCGCATGTCTGTAGGCCCCTCGGCAAGGCCCTGAGCCTCCAGTGACAGAGCAGTCGCATGTCTGCAGGCCCCTCGGCAAGGCCCTGAGCCTCCAGTGACAGAGCAGTCGCATGTCTGCAGGCCCCTCGGCAAGGCCCTGAGCCTCCAGTGACAGAGCAGTCGCATGTCTGCAGGCCCCTCGGCAAGGCCCTGAGCCTCCAGTGACAGGGCTGTTGCATGGTGGTTTGACCCCTGACTGATGAAGTGATTAATTCCCATGTATCTGTACTTGTCTAATGGCCAATAAAATGGTTATTTTTCTTAACTAATTATCAGGGTCACTGGAGCCTATCCCAGAGATCCCAGAGTATTGCAGGACACATGTACACCTGGCAGAATCCCCACGATGACACAGGGACAGCACGCAAACTCAACTCGCATGGAGGCATGGGGGACACCCAGCATGCCACCCCCCCCCCCACAGGTGAGAGAATATGAGGCTGTCCGTCCAAAACCTGACTCTGATCCATACGTGGGCCTTTAAAATGCGAATGATTCAAACACAAAAGCGAGTTTACAAAGGAGTGGCTGGAGTTACGGAATGGCAAAGCCAAATTAATGCGACTGAAATACTGTGGGGGGACCTTACATGCAAGACACCCCCCCATCATCAAACAGCTAACAGACTCCTGCATGGAGGAATAAGCAAAAATTACTCCAGGTTAGTCTACACCTGAAGTATGTCGACATAATATTTTATGGGTGTACTTTTTCCAAATGATTTTATGTGCAAATAAAACCTACTGAACAGCAGCAATTTCCTGTAAAGACCACACACATTACATAGAGAAGTACAGAACATGAACATATTTATTTACAGTACACTAACAAAAACAACTTTCACACGTAAAGCAAATGAGGCTTCTTAGACTTTTATTAAGCCTAAAACGGACTGACCTGCAGCTTGTTTTCATACTGGTAATAATCTGCTCACAATAGTAAGCCTAGATTGCCATATTAAAAGTAGATTTGCTCGCATTTTAGAAAGGATGCCACTAATGAGTTAGGTGAGTGTAAATATGTTGACAGTGATATTTTGGAAATCAGCTCCTAGTGTGTTTTAATGAGGTCCTTCATTTCTACACTGTAACGTACCTTCTCCCGTTATGTGGAAATCGTGGCACACGCAGCGATTTGAGTTCAATATCTGTCCGACCGTCAAACTGATGCTAGAGCACAAAGGGAATCTTATGAAATCTAAATCAAACGAAGGAATGAAGACAGAGTCGCGCTGTGGTCACTCTGTGAAAACCGAGTCGCGTGACAGGGACGCAGGTACGATACAGCTCTTATCCACAAAGAAATACATCCACAGTTCGGTTTCAGCTGCGACCCTCGTTTTAACATGGGTTTAACATTTTAACTTTCAGTGCGATATGACGGTCTAATCCTCAGCTAATTCACAAAAGCTGGAGAATAAAGAGGTTTCTGTTGCCTATATATATAGGAATATAGGAAAATGCCTATATTCAGGTGTACGTTCTTAGTCTGGATACTGTGGTCCCTGACAGTGGTACCTGAGATCCCAGTGAGCAATGCTGGGACAGAGAAAACCACAGAATGCACAGTGGACAAATCCAAGACTATTTTCTAATTCTGACTTTTCAGTATAGTTCACCACAAGGACTACTAATATTATTAAGCTAGTGTTGGCCGTGTATTACAAGCATCATATATTTCAGACCCTGCTCAGATTTGTCTTGTTATATTTTTGTAATCTCTGAGGGTTTGTAGGACAACAAAAAAAAAAAAACTGTGGTGAGAAGGTCAATGACCCCGTCATAAAATTGGTAACAATACAAGTTAATGAATTTTCAGACTTCCTCTGTGAGGCTCTTTTGGATCTCAACATAGGCAACACAAATAACAAATTGGCAAATTGCTTTTCAGATTCAAACGCACAACCAAACGGGCACACGAGGATAGCTGCATTTTAGAAAGTACATACAAATACGAAGACACACAAAGAACCACCACTTCGGCAAGGTCTCCTGATCATCAGGGCAAAGTTACCAAGTGTCTGCTTGGATTGGCCAAGTTCAAGTATTGCCTGTATACTATAAAGTGCAACCTTCCATTCTGCCAATAGACAAGAGAACTTCCTGTAACAGGTTTCTGAATCTCAGTCAGTCACGGCAGTTTTGTTCTCGTCTCGCTTAGTTTAGTGGCTTCACCAGCTCATACTGGCCACACTGGCCGTACTGGCCTTCCTTAATAAGTTGCTCAATGAGCAGCTTACTCTGCACCTTGTGGCTAACAATGAGGAAGCGCTGGGTGCCTTGGCCATACGACTTGCTTCGCAGGCCATATTTCTGGCACAGCTGATGGATCTTCTTGCGCTCCGCATTGTCGAGGTCGGCGGAGAAGCGCAGGTCGTCCCTCTGTTCCGAAGTGGAGTATCTCTGGATGATGGCCTCCAGGTCCCTCTTGTCGAGCTCATGAGCAGGCTTCTGTGACTCCAGCCCCAGCCCCTCCCTCGCGATCTGCTCCTTGACATTGATTGGCTCGGCGATTCCCTCGCCCTCACGGCCCAGGCCGCCACCGGTCCAGCCCATTTTGCGCAGGAGCTGCTTCCCAATGTTGTCGTCTTTGATGGCCGGCAGCGCCGCAGCAGGGTCCGAGCGGCCGGTTATCTGCTCGCGTGAGATGGCGTCCTCGCTGTCCGTTTGTTGCGCCCTCCTCTTGACCACGACGTGCGTCTGCCTCAGTGTGCCAAGGGCGATCTCTGCTGCCATCTGCTTCACGCTCTTCTTGGGGCCCACGGCTTCAGCCACAAACTGGCCACCCAGAAACACTTTACACTTCCACTGTCGATTACGCAACTGCGTCAAATCGTAGACGACGGGCACCTTGTTGAATTGGGCTGTGTTGTTGATGATGCCTACGGCGTTGGAATCATTCTCCAGTATAACCAGCTCCGTCAGGTGCGGGTTGGTACTTCCGTACGGTTTCCACTGCTCCTCTCTGGTTGCGTTGTTCTGCCGTAGCTTCTCTAAGGCCTCCTTGGCCGCCGTGAGCTTGGCAATCTTTTTGCTCCGCCCCTTTGCCTGCGCGACTGGCTCCCCATCCAAACAGACGCAGCACCGCCAGAGGCCGTCCATAGGAAGCTCGTCAAATCTGTAGTCGATTTTCATGCCGTTGAGATTTGCGGAGTTACCAAGGATACTAATGGCATCCTGGGCGTTCTCGACAATCGCAAAATTATACCAGCGCCCCCGCTCCTCCTTGTCTCCGCCACTGGGTGCTGACTTATCATCAGGGTCTCTCAGAGGTGTCGCCAGTTGTCGGGCAGAGTCGTCCTTGGAACAGGCCACCATTTCATACCTGTGTCGGTGCTGCATGACCCGTACCTCCACTGGCTTCTGAAGAAGTTTGACGGCCATCTCTGAGGCTCGCTTCCTAGCCGCCTTCTTCGTCCCTGCGTAGCCAGTGGCGATACAAATACTCTGGCACCGCAGCTCACAGACATATCCACCACTGGGGCTCTTATGGTCCTTGGGCAGCTCTCCGGGTGACAGGTCCTGCAAACTGAGGTACGTGTATTGCAGGTGGCTGTTAACAGCCTCGAGGCTGCGATTCAGCACCGAGTTGTAATATGACGTGGAATTGTGTCCCGGGTGAACCAAAGTGACAGCTATGGCAGAAGATAACCTGGTGATGAATTGTTGGCCTTCATTCAAGGTATCTGGGGAGATGGGCTTGGGTCCACTAGAACTTGGGGGCGCAGAGAGGACATTGTGAGCAGTGTGTACTGCTTCTTGGTCTGTAAAACCCAAGCCCCTGCACAGGGACTTTTCCTGGCGTTTATTGACACTAGCTGGCTTAGACTGCTTTATGCCAGGTACCTCAGTACCGACCGAACAGTGCTGCTGAATCTCAGGCTGCTGCTCCCCGCTGCCATGAACCCTCACGGTAGCCCAGGGGTCAAACACAAACGCTGCAGTGTTCTGCGGAGAAGGAGAGGCTGAGGCAGCCGAGCCTGTGGGCGCGATGAGGCTTGTCCCTGCTGTGGCTTGGTCTTCATCTTCCTTCTCATCCACACCACTACTGGCGACAAAAGGCACGGGTTCAAAGCGGGGGCCGAACCGTGGAATCTTCCTGAAAATCTCCTCTCCTATTGTAATCAAAGAACACAGGCTGAATACTGACATGAAAAGTCATTATTTAATCGTTTCTATCATCCTACACTTCCAATGGTCTTCTTTTAATAAAACAATGTGAATTTAACCTGACTAGATTCTTAGAAGGTCTCTTGTCTTATTATAGTATTGTGATAAAAGTCATAGGCAGTCAAATAAATGGTTTAAAAGAGCTCTTTCTGGGTAGTAAATATACACTCTCTGGGGGAAAAAACCTATTCACCCTCAGAATATATGAAAATGAGAAGTTACACAATAAAAACACAACAATCTTACTGATATCTTGAAGAACACTGCTTCGATTCCCAAACCTCACCTGAAAGATACCCCAGGCATTCCGTGGGCTCATTACATCTCACCACCAGATCCCTAATTAATTAAGTAGCTAATTTCAGGAGGTAGTGGTTGAGTCAGCAAATACAGAAGGTATATGTCAGGTTAACTACAGACCCTGGGGTGACTTTTGGAAGGGGTTGGAAATTGTAAGCTAAGACAAATCTGATAAACAAAAAGAATCACATAAAATTACACCAAAATGAAGATGACAAAACATATTTTTTGACTGCCTAAAACTTTTACACAGTATTGCAAAAGTTAATCCATTAGTCCTGAGTATAATCCTTAGGACAAATGTGTTCATTTGGATGTGTAACCTAGATAAATTATAAACTGCTTTTAAGTGACAAAAAAGACCCACACTGCAGCCAAACTGCAGCCAAGCTGCAGCCAAAATGCAGCCAAACTTACCGTCATTACAGGAGCCTGATCTCTTTTTTGCTTCACCTGCAACCAGCTGGAAGTTGGGTCTCTCACCAACATTTATGCCTTCGGCCATTTCCAGCACCTTCTGCATCAGGTCTGAGTCGTACCTGCAGAGACAGAGAGGACATTTAGCAAGTTGGAAGGACGGTTTATGCTGCATTTTTCATGCTGCAGTTCCTGGGGTGGGCGGGGGGTACTTTTTGTCATATTTTCCCCCAACTTGCATGAGTGGAAGGTTCTTGATATTGGTGCAATGAACCTGCAAAAGGAACTCGTGTGACGTGGGAATAGCCAGTAAAATGCACACGCTTGGCAGTGCTACCGCGGGAGTCGAAACAGAATGATGCTCTATCTATTATATTTCTATCACCAGCGACTTTAGATCTTTACAAAAGTATTCTGCATGCTTATTAGCTCAGATTTACTGTTCGGGTATTGGAATATGGCACCAAAAGATAATACATTTTTCGATCCTCGATAGTATTGGAGCATTTCTGTTAGTGCCCAGCCCTAATCATGCATCCCTATTTTTGGTACTTAATTACTATCAATATACAGCGCACTGCTCCTGCTAGACTAAAATCATCCATTATTGTTTCTGCTCCAAAGAAGCACAAACAACCAGCGTGAATGACAGGCTTCCTCTGCCACCCCCTGGAGGATGGGCTCCCCCTTTGGGTCTGGTTAGGGTTAGGGCTTCCTCTGCTGCCCCCTGGAGGATGGGCTCCCCTTTGGGTCTGGTTAGGGTTAGGGCTTCCTCTGCCGCCCCCTGGAGGATGGGCTCCCCCTTTGGGTCTGGTTAGGGTTAGGGCTTCCTCTGCTGCCCCCTGGAGGATGGGCTCCCCCTTTGGGTCTGGTTAGGGTTAGGGCTTCCTCTGCCGCCCCCTGGAGGATGGGCTCCCCCTTTGGGTCTGGTTAGGGTTAGGGCTTCCTCTGCTGCCCCCTGGAGGATGGGCTCCCCCTTTGGGTCTGGTTAAGGTTAGGGCTTCCTCTGTGGCCCCCCGGAGGACGGGCTCCCCCTGCGAGTTCAGTTCCTCCCAATGTTTCTTCCTACTAGACAGTTTTTCCTTGCCACTGTCACCTCTGGCTTGCTCACTGGGGGCTTTGAGCAGGGAGAATATAAAACGCTGTGAGAAAATGGAATGTTGTGAAAATGTGCTATAGAAATAAAACTGAATTCAAATTTATTATTGATTTGTAATAATAAAACCCCTAAATACATCTTCACTACACCCTGCAACACTGGATTGTCCAGAAACATATGCTGGGATTCCCATTTGTGGATATCAGCTTCACATTCAACCCCGTTGTTTCCACAAATGCTCCCATCTTTCTCCTAAGAAACTAAAGGATCTACAGTCAGGGATTCCTACATTCCTACAGACCCTGTCAACATAACACAAATGAGAGGAGAACATTACAACAAATGCTCCTGTATTTCCTGCGACAAGCTGAGAAATCTATCGGTAAAAAGGTCAGCGGCAGCTACGGTTGCTGGCGATGCCTCTCTCACCCATGGGGGCATTTAGTGCAAAAACGTTTCATCGTCAAGGTGGGCATCTGATTTATGTATAATGCACGCAGTCTTCGCTGTCACGATCTCAACCTTCACTGCAGTACAATCATATAGAGATACATTATTGGCAAGCGATTTGGATTTTGTCAACCATACTTACAAGTATCTGGAGATGACCAGCCACCTGATTTTAATCTATTTGCACTATCGTTGGTTATTTTAATCGCAGACACCGAGTCGGTGCTAAGTAAACGCATTTAACGGAGCCGCAGCGTCGAGAGTTGGGGGCGAGTTACCTGCATCCCATAAAAACGTGGTTAGCCCACACCATGGACAGGGACAGTAAGTGGTCGACCTTGTTTTTCGCTTCGTATTCTGCGACATGCTTAATGATGAACTGTCTCCGGGCGGTCCACTGCTTGTCACTTTCGGAATGAAACTGGAAATCGTCCACACGGAGGCTCCTCTGACCGCTGTTCAGCGCGTCGCTGCTGCAGTCGTCAGCCATGCTGCCAGCCACGCTTCTTCCGCTTCGTGTTCGCGGTGCATCATGGGAAACGCGAAGGTCTTATGAGGTTAAAAGTAAAAAAGTTAAATGGCCAAGAACATTTTTTGAATTTAAGAAATTCAGCCTAATCTATTAATGGTCAAATGTTTTCTAATAAATAATTTAGCAATATTATTCAGATCGTAATGTGCGCCCTCTGCTGTTCACGGACATCCTGAAACTAATATCCTTGAAGCATAATCTGATTTTTTTCCTGTTAGTACATGAAATACTAATGATATTCACGACACCGTTCTTGCAGTTTGTTTTAAGCGCTTGCCTCCTATCTATAAAGTTTATGAAATGTCATCATTCATTGTTTCAATTTAAATGAATCGGAAGATTTTTGCGGTTGCTATTAACCTTAATTCATTTGAACCTTAATTCATTTAATTCGTATTATACTCAAGGTACAATAATCCTCACGCGGTATAAAGCCATGATTTTAACAAAGGTAGCGATGAACAAGTCCGTGGACAAAATGTACGAAACCGCAATATAATTTATGATTTGTTGGATTCCACTTCCTTTCTCTCCTTTCTCTCTTACCTTATAACTCGCAGGTGAGCAGTGAGGGGGGGTGGTGGTCGTGGTTAGGACGATTCAGAGACCCTAAAATTTGAAACATAATCGGACTGGTTTGAGCTGGGGGCCCCCAATATGATATGCTGTCATGGCGCCCAAAATCTCCAGCAGCGCCCGTGGCCATCGACAAAAGGTTTCCATCAACAAGTTGCAGTAAGTCATAGGCATGGTTTTTTAAAATATATATTTTTATTTAAAATTTACACCAGTGTAATGATACTACAATAAAACATCGTAGCTGTAAAATGGGTCAGAGTCATGAAGCACACAACAGAAAATATAACACTATGAAGTTTACATAAAGAATTGTTCTCCAGATATCAGGTGGGTAGTTACTAAGCTTATTGGAACTTGACAAGGCATGTTTTTTCAAAAAAATAAAAATTACAAATCAATAGGATTTCCTTTACTTAAAAGTATTAAAAATGACCATGAGGACACAATGATTCAATACTGGTACGATACATGGTTCACTGCAGCATTTGGCAAAGCAATTTATAAATACAAATGTGGAAAAAAGAGCTAAAACCACTTCTGTAAAAATAAAACATCCAAACTCAAACATAAATTATGTACAGAATCTATTTGTTTTAAGTTATCCAAGACAGATTTTTGCAGTAGCATGCAAATTGGATGTAGACAAAATGCATAATAGACTGTGTGACCTGTAATAGATAAATGGTGTTAAACTCAGAAAAATGCATTCATTTAATCCTTAGATACTTTTTGCTTCAATTCATTTATTGCATGGTTTCCTGTGGCTTCTGTGTCTCTCTGAATCGGTGCTGCAGTGCAAAATTGAAATAAGGCTGTACGGTTCCGGCAACATCCCAAAGCCGTCATATCCGCCTTCTTCAATACCATAGACTCTGAGCTTCGGACTACCGAAGAAATTAATTAAAATTCACCGCAGCAATTAGCACGTGTGTAGTTATTTAAAAAAAATAATAATAAAATTGTGGTATCTGACATGCATTAATATTTGGCTTTAAACAACCACACAACAGGTCAGTCGGCTGATTTTTTGCAAAAACACTTCAGGAATCTTAAGCACATTATGAAATGAAAAAGCCATTATATGAGGAAATAGACGTACAAAATTATACTAGTTGTATTCAATAACATAGCTGCCTAGAGCACCCGATATTTTACATCAACCTCCGCTGTTTTGAGCAATATGTCCATTCGTCTTTATAATTTGGAACCTACGTTCCAAACGTAATGGAAGCTTCATTACTTATCTCTCTCTGAATTACCTTGCTAAGGGGGGCAAATTAACAACTGCAGGTAAATGCAGTAAGGATCAGGTAAAGAAAAAAAATAATAATAAAAAAAAAAAACACACGTACACACACACGCGCGCACACGTGTACACACACACACACACACACACACACACACACACACACACACACACACACATGTTCCACAGACCTTCAGCGACATGCACGAGGCCAGGCATCAGAGGCTGCCCTATATTTTTTTAAATTACCCTCACCAAATGCCACAGTTAGCAGGATGGACAACATGTCAGGGGCAGGGGGTGGGGGGGGCAGAGAGATCAGGATAGACAGGGCAGTATGAGCGAGACAGATGGCTACTTCCAGGGAGCGCAGCAAATCCCCTCTTCAGTCAGGCAGCCAAGACACACTGTATTAAAAGAAGCTAAAGGGGGAAAACAGAGAGACAGGTGAAGATTACAAGGGTGGATCAAGCCAGAAGGGGGAGCTGAGCTGAGCCTGTGCGAAGCAGCCCTCTGGGGCCCCCAGGATTCTACACAGACTTCCCCGCACTTAACCACACCCTTCCTCATCCCCAAAGACAAACATCCTGCCATAATCACTTTGAGAAAAGGGAGGGAGAAAATCTTTTCCCTCTACATCACTTATATGGTTATAAATGAGTCTTAACAGCAGTGGAGATTCCAAGCGTTTAAAGGGTTTAATATTCCAGTGTGTTAAAAAGCACTGCAGTCGGAAGTGACCATCCTGCAACAGGCTGAACATACACATGCGCCACAAAAATCAACACTGATTACGTTACAATACACAAAGATTTCGTTATGTCAGCAAAATCAAACACACGAAATGAAACGCAAGTTCACCCACTGCAGATTTACTGCCCGCTAAACAAAAGCAAAAGGTTCTACAGCAAAGTACGAGGGGAGGAAACTGTGTGGCAAAGCGACAGGAACTAGCTGGCTGGGGTCTGAGGCCTGTCTGACTGATACACTGTGTCACATTCTTTAGCATGGAATCAGTCCACTCTGCAAAGTGATGATCACTAAAAGGAATTTCCTGTGATTCTGATTGGCTACAGTTTCCAACCAATGAGAAAAGTTGCGTTTGTGAAAATCAAGTTTGTTTGTAAACGAAAAAAAAAAAATCTTCACACTGTATAAAGTTTGAGGATAAAGATTACACAATATCTACGCTATTTATTTCCACTAAGCAGAGTTAAAGTAAAAAATAAAATAAAATAAGCATGGATCATAGCGCAGTCATCCACCAAATGGGGGGGGCAAATTAGGCAACACGTTCCAGTTTCACTGGCAGTGAAATGCCGAGGAGGCAGTGAAACAGTGATGCGAACAGTAGAAAAACAGAACCCATGTTTTCCCACAGATTCAGGAAGAAGGTTGGGGGGGGGGGGGGGTGGGGGGGAATGCACTAACTTCTGAGGACCGGGTAAGTGATGCAGTGACACAAGGAGTCTGTCAGCAAGGAAGGTCAGTTTATTGCTTTTTATTTGCTTTGAAGAAATAGATTTTGTCCAGATACAGAGTTGCTCCCTTCATTGTAGTTTGCTAAAATTGTGCTTCAGTATAAATTGGGGGGGGGGGGTGACAATAACACAATATTTCATTTTATATTTTTTATATTATATTATACCTTATAGAAGACTATGAGGTATGACTGCAGGTAAATCCTGAGGAGTAACATTCACACACAGCATTCTTCTGTCTTCTGCTCTTGTTTCACTCCCACAAATAATAACAATTAACCAAAAAAAATAATAATTCTAAATAAAAAAATAAAAAAAACACCTGAATCAGCAGTAGCTGCACATAAAAAATTGCACCACACTGCAGCATGCAGAACTGGGACACAATGCAATAGAATAAGCTCATAAGAAATGTACATGTTCAAGGACCTGAAATGAGTCTTATAAAAATGCATATCTCAGCAGTCCCTTTCACATTTACGACTGGCTTCTTCCATCAGTATGGAATGCTTTTTTGTAAAAGGGAGGGGTCAGGGAGGTGTGGGCGGGGCATAAATGGGACAGGGCGGGGCCAAGAAGGGTGTGGGGCAAGACGGGGCCGGGATGGGGCCAGGCAGAAAACACAGGGAAGCTAACACAAGGAATTGCTGAGAAATTCACAGCTGGCCAGGGAAGCACTTTCTACAGGGAGCCTCAACTGGAAAACGAGAGAGAAGGACCATTAGAGGAGGAGATTGATGATAAACTTGATGCAAACCAAAAGTAAGTGTGTTTGAAACAGAACTGGGTAATTAGTAATTTTAGTATAGCTGAACAGAAACAGCACTGAAGCACTGAAGCAGTGGCAGTAAGTGTGACAAATCAGAAACTACGGTGAAGCTTTTTTTCCCAGTGCAAGTACTTTGAAATGGTTTCCTTAAATGCTGAAAGCGTGAAGCTTGCAGGGAAGGCCAGCATGGCTAGCTAGAAAACGGAAGCGAAAGATGAACCACAGCTGACGAATCTGCCACGGCTGCGTTCAGCGTGAAGGACCCGCTCAAAACAGACGGCTCTCGTTTGATTGATTGTAATCAGCGTTATTTATGTACTGTGAGTCACACCCTCTGTCTGGCTACAGATTATTCTCTCACTCAGACCACACAATCTGTGACAGAACCGGGGGCACCTTCCACCCTACGTCTCCCCCCCCCACCTGAGTCACTAGATGAGCAGAGGCCCCCACTGGTACAGCCCAGCGTGACAGACGGGTCCGTGTCCCTGCCGAGTGCTCCACGAGATGGCTCCTCTACAGCCCCAGTACAAGGAACCGCTGTATGCTTCGATCTGTCATGGCCACCAAAGCAGGCAGCTCACAGGCTGACGGCCGAGCAGGACCGAGGTCCTTCCTGCTTGGCGCTGGCTGGAAGCGACGAGAAACAGATACCCAGCAGCCGGATCCAGAGCCATTTCCAGGGAGCAGCCGCCTGCGATTCGTTTTCCAATATTAAAACTAAACGAGGCTCTGTGACGAGGTCTCCGTACGCACGGCCTGCACTACTTTCTAAAAATAAGTTCTCATGTCCCAAGTTACATTAAATTTGGAATCTTTTTATAAAGTAATGCAATTATGCAAGAATTTTATGCAACGCTTGATGTTTTCCATGCGGAAAGTAGTTATTCCACTTCCATTTATTTGGTACTTTAGCCAACAGTTTGTGTATTTTACTATAGCTACTGAGGTGAAGTCTATTACTCCAGGAGCTAGAGGTTACCTGCTTACTGGTAAATGACCTAGCTTTCGTATAGAGATGGGCTAGCTATGTTCAGTCGTGGACTATTCAGCATTTCCCTTTTAACCCATTTAAACGACCAGAGTAAAACGCACCCTCTGCAGAGAGCAGACCTGAGTAGCACTTGTTAGGTTGGCTGTTTGGGGTCAGTATCATGGCCAAAGGCATCATGTGGCATGCATAAGGGAGACGGGGCAGGGTGAGATGCAAAACAGCACATGCCAAACCTGTCACAGACTGCTAATGGCACAGATGCACGTTTCTGCAGTGCCACAGCACAGCATCTGATTGGTTGCTGGGAAAACAGTTATCTGGGGCCCATTGGCTGGATCCGACTGTGGATCACATGGGGAACCCAGACTGAATGTTGTGTGTCGATTTATAGCGGATTTAAGGACAAAGCTTACTGTCGTACCCAGCGACCTGTGGGCCTTTAGTAGAGAGAACCAGGTAAACTGGAAACGGACACCAAAGAGAACAGCGTACTGCTCAACATAAAGCTTTAGAACAGCAGAAAGGAGAGGAAGGGACTATAGGGGAAATCAACTCCATGTTAGAGAAATTATCAAATGAAAATTAAAAAGCATAGGTGGGTTAGCGGGAAAGACGTCAAAGAAAAATAATTTAAAAAAATAAAATAAATAATAATAATAATAAAAACACACATTGACTTTCCTAGACCCAAAAACCAATGCCTCAAAAATTAAAGATTGTAACATTGTGGATCTCTGTGGACACCCAGTATGTTGCATTAGTGATCAGACTGGCTGCATTTATGACTAAATTGGCCAATTACCTTTGGCTTTAAGTTTGAACAGAACAGAAAAAAACAAGAAGATTTAGAAAATCCAAAACATACATCATGTTATGGAAAAATAAACTAATACACATTCACTACTGAAAATATCTACTTCAAGTCATGTATAATTGCGACATTATACAAAATTACGTAAAATCATAAGAATGACTTGCTGAACATTCTGTAGACTATTAACCCCCTAAATCTTTTTGCTCTGGACAAACATGGGTCCCACACTCAAATATGGCTTAAACAAACAAACCAAACAAAGAGTGCATACCATAGGAAAACAATGATTTACTGGCAACTGTAAGCGTGCTGTGCAAGTTCACGTTCATAAAGGTTCACATTTACCTCAGACTAATCAGACTGGTACAGAATCCACGTGACCATCAACTGCCCATCTTACACCACAACTTACGCTAAAATGCACGGGTAGGTATGTACAGGACATGGACCCTTTCGTAGCTTCTAAATTGCACATTAGGGAAATAGTAAGCTTCCTTTCCCCGTACAGTCAGTGGTAATCCTTCTGTAAGGGTATGTGGCCACAGGAGATGGGGCTGCACCAGCATACCTGAGATGCCTAAGAGCCGGACGGGGTGACATCGGCAGCGATACTCACTTTTTCCTCTCCTTGTCTCGCTTGAGTGTGGTGGAGCCCCCTGCCTGCTGGGCCTGGGACTGCAGCAGCTCTGTAGCCGTCTTCCTCTGCTTGAAGGCGTTCAGCTCCTCCTCCAAGGATTTCTTCTTATCCTCCAGCTTCTTCTTCTCATCCTGGTGGAGCTTCTTCAGCCGGTCAAACTTCTCGTGCAGCTACAAAAATCAGATCAGCAGGGGAATGAGTGCGATTTTGGCAAGAAGCGTCTCGCTGATTACCCAGATCGAGAGAAAGACACGACAGGGAAGGAAAATGGAATGCAGGTTGTTTGATGGGTGGAAGTTTCCTCGCACTATGCATGCACACGGACCCACGCACCTCCTTTTCTGCCTCCTTGAGCTCCGCCTCCTTTTCCTTCACCCTCTGCACGAACATCTGCCTCATCTCCTCCTCCTTCTTCTGCAGCTCACCCATGAACTCGTTCCTCTTGGCCTCGTACGTCTCCTGCAGGCTGTGCAATAAGCCAAAGTGGTAAGAAAAAAAAAAAGTTACTTCATATATCAGGGGTTCGGACCAGATGTGGACCAAACACCAAGCTGATCCGGACCCAGCCTGTAAAACACCTTAGGAACCAATATGATTAACAGTCTGAAGCACAAAAATACAAGGTAGAACCAGCAAACTTCTCTCAGACGTGAGGTTTGACGGGTGACCCGTTGTTATATATTGATATCTATATTGAAGGTTGTTAATTCGTGAAATGCTGTTTTGTTATTGAAAATTGTTCCGCACCTCAGATTCTGAACAAAACTCTGATGTGGCCCATTGACCTGAAAGTCTGAGAACCCCTGTCATACATGATAAAAACAGAAGTGTATACAGGGGCGGAGCCACTGGCCCCAGCTGAAAGATGATTGGCTCTCCTGTTGCTCACAGACTATCATTGGCTGATAAGGCTGGTCGCCCTGTATTAATTATGGGCCCTCTAATGCCCCGTTATGAACCTCACATGAACGCTACACAGAGAATAGCGGGAGGATCACCTGAAGGGCTTGCTGTCGGGGTCCGTGTCCTTGAAGCCCATCTCCTCCAGCTTGCAGCGGCGGTACAGCTCGTAGTGGCGGGTGTGCGTCTGCTCGCGCAGGTCCTCCATGTTCACGCGGATCAGCATCTCCCGCAGCTTCACGAAGTCGCAGTGGCTCTCGTTCTCCACTGCCAAGAGAACCACGGGCCATAGGAAAACCACCACGGCATTTTAACGGGACAATATACAGATGGCATCATTATTGGCTACAGTCGCCAATGCAATTATAGACTGAATTTTTTTGTTTATTTTCAAATTTTCATTTGAATTCAAGTCTAGTTTTAATTAAGTTCTCTGTGTGGTTGTATTATTTTTTAAAAGGTATTTCTGTGTTGCATTTTAGCTTCAGTTTGTTTTAGTAATTGTAATTCTAGGAATCGACTGAAAGTTGTACAGCTATTTTACATCTTATCTTCAGAGCGTCCTGCATGAAGACTGAACACTATGTACCGACGTCCTCAAAACGGCCAAAACGTTTTTCAGGTTATTAAACATACGCCAGTCATTATTTTCACTAAATAGTATGAAAAATGGTAACGGGAACTATTTGACATTTGTTGTAATTTCATTTCAATTAGTTTCAGAACCAATATAGTTTGTGTTTGTTTAATAGTAGCTTTTTCAAATTTTCACATCTTAAAATTTATTTCAGTTTATGAAAGTGTAGTTTTTGTCAACGGTAACAGCCCCCCTCCCCCGATGTTCCGCATTGCTAACGGCCAGCTGCTGCCCCCCCCCCCCACACACTGGGCGATGCGGTGACAATTTCAGAAGCAGCCCGAGGCACCACCATTGTGTTAGGGCTAGGTGCTGTTGCCGGGGCGATCCCCCACCCCCCCCACCGTGAGCCGCAGCGACGCACACGAACACACGAAACATACATTCTACGTGTTCATGTGACTCCACGTGTCAAGTGCCTTCCATTCATAGACTCCCTCACTAAAGTTTAAGAGAGCAGACTATCAGTATTACGGACCCCTGTAATACCCATTTTGGGATATATCATTGAAATGAGGACATCGTTGTCTACTGACCGTTTCATTCATTGTTTGACCTATATTGCACCAGTCCTCTAAAAATAGTTGTGAGTGACTCATGTTTAGTTCTTGCATATCCATACATATGTGGGGAGGTTTAAATGCCCAGTCTAGGGGAGACGGAGCTTATTTACAAAAAAAAATAAAAAACCTGGCGTTCCATCCAGGGTGCCCCCACCTCATACCCTGTGTTTCCCGGGACGGGTTCCAGGCTCACCACTATCCTGGACTGTATATGCGCTCAATTTCTCATTTTATGCTGCTGCGGTCGCTTATGCTTTGTGCGAAAAAAAACAAAAAAAAAATGAACAGCTACATGCTGTGACAATTCACAAACTCCTGTGATCCAAAAGTGGTCGGCATGAAAATGACCGCAAACATCATCATTATTATTACTGCCACCTCACACAATCACATTCCGGTAGAACTTTATAAAAGTCCTTCAAAATTGTCCCCATTGCAGGGTGGATACAAAAAGATTAAAAAAGGCAAAATATCAAATGGTTACGAATCTCCCAAAATGCTCACAAGCGATTTCCATTATCAGATTCCGAATGAAACAAACCACACGGCATGAAGCTGAAGATTCCTCCTCCTAAGAGGGGAACCCCCTCCTAAGGCTGCTGTGCTTCCAGCCTCCATGCCTGCATTCACGCACTACCCGCCCCAAAGTGCAGGAGGAACGAAAGGACAAGTGGACCAGGGTCACATGACACAGATCAGCAGAGCTTCCTGTGTGGAACGTGTTGCCGCTCACCCTGCACGGTTCCCCAGGGGTACTGACGCGCCTTCACCATCTTGTTCCCGATCTTCACTTCCTCAGTGCTTCCGACCACGGCGAACGGCAAGTGTCCCTGTGAAGGCAGTACAGTGGTAAACGTGCTGCAGTGGACCGGAGTGACCCCGCCAAGCCCCAGACACACATTCACAGTGGCTGTCCGCTTTATCACCCCAGGGTCTTTTGGTTACATTAAATACTATATTTAAATAACTCAGAATTCACAAGCTCTGGGGCACCTTAGCAGAAGAGCAGTATGCACTGGCTTAGTGCAGAATTCAGAAGTGTTTACAAACAGAAGATCAACAAATGCAGACCCCCAAAACATACCAGAGACAAGTCATATTCTCAGTAAGCTGGTATCTAATTTGACTTTCTGCTACACTTCACATCCTGTGACCAATAAGTTCCGTAGCTTATCGGGGACTACAGCAGCGCTGGGCAGACAAAGCACAAACTAAAGAGGATTCTTTAATGGGCATACAACAAGTGGACAATGCATTTCCAGTGTAGGAGGAGGTAATGCAAAGAAATGATGTGTGAGATCACAACAGCACAGGAAAGACATTCACTACATGAAGCCACATCTGCTTTAGAGACTAGATGCAGAAAATATAGTGGAATATAGAACAGTTATTCGAGCAACCACAACAAAATTAAGTAATGCAGTTGAAGTACAGAACAGGGTACGGCAAAAAGAAGCATTCTAGAGATTCCGCGGCCCTGAAGGAGAACAAGGACCCATGCAGTGGTAAGAGCAAATGCTGTGAAGCTGCAAGCCTGCAGTTTAATAATTAACATGTTGGCCAGACAGAGCACTTTGGAGAGACGACTACATTTACTGCATTAATGACCTGGTGCCAGAAGTGCGAATCTAATTAGATTAATTAGCTAGGCCCTCAACACATTTGCCTTACTTCAGACAGGCCGTTTTGTGTTGTATTTTAGCCCAAAACGGCCTGTCAGGAGTACGGCAATTGTGCCTTTCGTGACACACACCCCTTCCCTGTGGCTGCCAAAGTGAACGCTTCCTGCTTTAAAACTCACTTGGACCAGGCTTTTGACTTTACTTCCTTTGTGGGTCCATTTCCTGATTCTAACGGAATGTTAGACACAGATGGTTTCAAGGAAGAAAAAAAAAATAGGTTACCTCTGAATCTAAGGGCGCAGATTTTCACAATAACCGGAGCTCTGAAGGAACTTAACGGATTAACCAAAAGAAAGCTTTCATCTCGGCGGCTTGGCCAAGTTGCTCTTCCACGTTTAACGTTTTTACACTCTCCCGCTTCCCGAGGATCATCGCCAATCCTTCAATTACTGCTGCTTTCCAAAAAGGAACTTAAGAGAAATAAAGCGATAATTCCCCATAGAGTCCGGTTACGTAACTAGCCGTGCCCAACACCGCGAATCCCAGCGAACGCAATACGAGGCAAGTAGCGTTAGGCGCGGCCAAACTGCCCTTAATACCTTACATTCATGGTGGAGTTGATTTCGGCCACAGTCTCGTCGTCAGTGGGGAACTGATAGATCTGAACTCCGTTGCTGACCAGCTCACTTGTGATCTTGATCTTAAACTTGGCGAGTTCGCTTTTGGAGACGGCGTCCGACTTGGCGATGATGGGAATGATGTTGACCTACGGCAGCACAAGAAACGGGATTTAAATCAAAACTAGGTCCGAACAGCTGTAAAATCTGATTTATACCCCACACACAGACACATGCACACACAGCTCCATTATACAGAATATTTAAATATATTAATGAATTCCAGCTCATGGATATCATCATTAATGAATTAGACACTGGCCAAATTATTGCAGTTAGCTTGTGGAATAAAGATGAAGGTGAAATATTCAGAGAGAAACTAAACATGCAGCGCAGCCAACTGTGCGTCGCTTGGCCACAGACATCCTACGAGCCCACGGGAGACACACAGGATGGGTAACCATGGTAACAAACATGAATCACTCAGTCCTGATGGGAGTGCAAGCGAACGACGTCCAAAAAGATTTCCGCTGTTTCTGCCATTCTCCTCCTTGCAGAAGAGACAGCTAGCGGCTAAAAGCCCGAGTGACACAAGTCGCTAAAGGGGACAGAAGGTGACAGGAAGCCGAGCCGAGAAGCACCTTCCCAAGTGCTGAAGAAAATCAGGAGCACGGTCTACGCCGCGTGAAAGAAGGGGAAACGATGCATATATGCTAGTGAACTGGAAATTGTAGAACGAATTCAAGTATAAATTTAAATGACTAAATTTTACTTAAATAATTGTACATTTAATAATACAAATATTAAGTGTACTAATTGTAATTGTTCTTTTTTTCAGACCTGACATTGTTGTAAAGAAAATACAAAATTCACTCTGAATTTGAAACAATATAAAAATTTCTACTTTATTCCTTTTTGTCTCCATTTCCACATCTCTAAGAGATTCTTCAGATTATGAGTCCATGCTGTACGTGGCGTGCGAGCTAAATAAGTGTGTGTGCCTAAGGGTGTAGCATCCTGCAAACAGCGTATATTACTGCTGCTTAAACACAGCACATATGAAGCCATTGAAGCTGTAGGATCACCAACAGAGGCTGCACATTCGGGATTTTACCTCTACGGGCACAAACTGTACTGCCAGGGGGAGTTCCACGAAGCAGGATTTTTTCATTAGCCAGATAACTTAAGCCAGAAGTAAGGACCATCCAATAGGAATGCCGCTTACCTCTCCTCCTATTGGACAGTTTCCATGTTTGGCTTTGGTTATCCAGCTAACTGGAAGATTCTGCTTTGTGGAACACCCCCCCCCCCCAGATGTGCTTACAATGCACTAGTATTTCGCAAATACCAGCATGCAACCATCACCGAAAACATCTGACTTCCACGTGTAAAGAGACCCCCCCCCCCTTCTCCACGCCCCCCAAACTGCCCTAAAGACCCTTGTAGTTATCAGTTAAAGTAAACAAAGAGTAAAGTCAGCAGGAACACCAATGGCAGTGTAGCCTGCTTTGGACACAGCCGGCCTGGCAGCGTCGAGGCCCAGCAAGACGGCAGCTCCAAAGGCCAGTGGACTGTGGAGATACAGCCCTTGGAGGAGCCCTGGGTGCTTATTGATCTGTTGTAACAAGCTGCTCTCTCCGTGCAGATTGTCCTACAGTACAGCTAAAACAATACCGCCACTATCACAAACAGCCAGCAATAGGTTCAGAGATGCAAATGAAAACCAAATGAATTTCGACACACAAATCAGCAACGGCTTCTCTGCTATATCCAGGAAAAACAGCACTGTGAGAGTTCGTGGTAAAAACTGAAGCTCGCATTTAAACCTTAATTATTCACAACTACTATGAAGTTTACAGCTCAACTAGTGTTTCGTAGTCCAACTGTGACCTCTTGTTTTACACCGAAGTTCACATCACCTCTTCTGGCATTTAATAATTCTGACAGTGAAGCTTACATTTTGACTGTAGATTTCACAGTAGAGAAGTGTGCCAATTCACTGTAAAAATTCATGGCTGAGCTGTTAAAGTACATAGCAAGTCACTGTCAAACAGGTTTTCGGTTTTACTATGAAGTTTCAAAGGGCAGCGTTTCCTGGGATACCAGTCGCCCACACCAACATTAGCTGTGACTTCCCCATCGCCACATGTTACTTCCCGCTGAAGCAGACTGGTGTCTTCGCTCAGCACTGCTGACCATCCCTCACCTTGCTGTCCAGCTTCTTCATGGTGACCAGGTCGAGGGACTTGAGCGAGTGGCCAGTGGGGGCGATGAAGTACAGGCAGGCATGGATGCGCGAGTCGTGGTAGCTGTGCAGTGTGCGACGGATCTTCAGCTCTTCCTGCAGGTAGGCCTCAAACTGAGTGTCGATGAACTCCACAATGGATTTGTAGCTGCCAGAGAAAGATGGGAAATGGGGATAGAGGTGCTTAAATTACAGGCTGGACCACAATGCAAGGCTCATAAATGGAGGGAAAATCCACAAGTTAGCAAAATGCTTCCTGAAAGCTAAATTTAACCCTCATGTTCAAAGAAATCAGTTGGTTTTTCCCAATCAACCAGGCTGCAACTGATGAGTTTTAATTAAATGTTCACAGTGGCGAATTGAATAATTACAGACCGGAGAGCCAGTTAGCATTAAATTTGAAAGTCAACTACCACAAAATGTGGAGATTTTCCTTAACGGAGTTGCCCCCACAGTCAGTGCAAAGTGCAGCCAAGGAGAGACAAATAGCTTCTAAGTAGCGAGTCAAAGACCACACAAGTAGGCGTTTCCATAACAGCACAAAGGCCATTTCCCCAACTCTGAAAGGTGCCTCTTCAATGACACGCCACCCAGCTCCAAAACCCATCCATCCAGCTTTCAGCCACTTATCGTGAGGAGGCTCTGAAATCGGAACACGTGGATTAGGGTGCACGCCAGACGGGATGCCAGGCCGCTTCAGGGCACAGAGACGGGCTCTCAATCACACCCCACGGGAAGCCGACAGACCGATTAGTCTACATATCTTTGTCGGAATCCTGCATGAAATGAACGGAGAAGAAGCATCACACAGTGGAGGAGGATTCAAAGCCCCATCTTGCAGGTGTGAAGGCAGTAGTGATATGGATTGAGGCCTATAAGCGAATAAACGAATGAAGTCTGTTAAACACATGCAGAAGTAGAGCAATTTCAGCAACATCCAGGACCAAGGGATCATTTAGCCCCAGGAAGCTACAGAAGCATTTCCCATCCTTTTTTAGCACTCAGTATGTAAGGGTTAGCATGTGGCTCAGTGGGCCAAGCCTGTGTGCCTGTACTCAGAAGGCCGCCAGGTCCAGCCCAGCCTCCGCAGAATAGAGACGGCATCTCGCTATGGTCTTACATCAGAGAACCCTGGGAGACCGACAGCGGCCACCTATACCACAACCAGATCAGCTCACTTTTAAACCCTCTGCAAACTTGTAACGTACGTCAGCCGTCTACAAAACGGCTGCAGAGCCAAACCACATTGTTCATCTTTGCCGACTGTCAAAAACGGGAAACAGGCACAATTAAAATCAGGAAGACGAGTGAAGTTAGAATGGATGATGATTTATTCAGACTGAGCCAATGCATAGCTTTTGAGAGTGTGTGCACATGCGCACACACACACACACACACACACACACACACACACACACACACACACACACACACCTCACTAAACCTGAAGAACATGTTATGCTACTGTTCACTATGTACTTCAGATTTCAAAACTAAGGTATTTTATAGCCAAAACACCAAGGTAAAAGCCACATTCATCACACATGAATTCATTGGCACAATGAACCAGCTAAAATTAACCAGCTATTTTTAAAACCAAGAGCAGCCAATAAATAATGGTCTCAATGGCATAATAGCCATATAGTTTGCAGGGACCATAAGTAAGTGCGAACCTCTGCTCCCAGTTTAGCTGCTTCATCGGGTCAATAAGAACATAAATGCACCTTTAAAAAGGGGCCATCATTCCAGATAAGCATCAGCAGCTGTGGCCTAAACTGACAAGGAGACCCGATATGAATACCTGATCTCTGACTAGTGGGAGGAGCTAAGCTTTGTTAAACATAATCGTATAGTAGTTATGACAAACTCTGATCATTTAATGGAGAAGATAACCATTATGGCAAGAGTCTGCAGCAAAGAATCTGCAAGGTAAGACAGCTACAGAGCCTGGATTAGTTAGATTACAGTCATGTAGTCCATCCCGTGGCCTGCCTGTAAGGTACCGGATAGCTAGAGTCTGGATTAGTTAGATTACAGACATGTAGTCCATCCTGTGGCCTGCCTGTAAGGTACCGGATAGCTAGAGTCTGGATTAGTTAGATTACAGACATGTAGTCCATCCTGCGGCCTGCCTGTAAGGTACCGGACAGCTAGAGCCTGGATTAGTTAGATTATGCTCATGTAATCCATCCCGCGGCCTGCCTGTAAGCTACCGGACAGCTAGAGCCTGGATTAGTTAGATTATGCTCATGTAATCCATCCCGCGGCCTGCCTGTAATCCAAGCTCACCTGTCCTCCTTGTTAATCTGGTCCCCGAAGCCCACGGTGTTGACCACAGTCAGCTTGAGCCGCACGTTGCTCTCCTGCAGCTCATAGGTGTTGGACTTCAGCTGCACACCCGGCTGGTTGTGTGTGGTCGGCTCTCCCTCAAACTTGGTGTTGAACAGAGTGTCCATCAAGGTGGACTTTCCCAGGCCCGTCTCACCTGGGGAGGAGGAGCGGGGGACAGAGGACAACACAATGCATAACATTATAGGGGCTCCTCAGTGATTTATATTTCAAATTAAATACCAGCTGATGATTTGGGCTGCCATTTATAAGTTACCCTCATTAGTACAGTGGGCACTGATTCCACACAGCTACATATTGCTGTGTGCATTGACAATAAGTCCACTCTATTCCATAGATGTACCCAGGCTGCTTTTGGCCCAAGAACTAACCAAAGGGCATTTTCACTCAAAGAACAAAGTGAATCACATTAAATCCACATCAGCAAGATTTCATTAACATACAATAAAACTTTTGAGCTAAAATTTGCTTTGTGAGAACCCGAGTAAATCCAAAAGGACCAAGCATTGCTCAGCTGAAGAAAAGCAAGTATTCTGACCGAGAGACTGAGGCTCGGGATGATGAGAGAGGCTGAAGGCAGCCAGGAGAGTGATTTCAAACGCCACGAGAAGCACAGTTTATTTCCATGGTTACCAATACCCAGTTCGACATCTACATGCTGCATTTAACAGTAAACGTGTTAAAGTAACAAGTGAGCATCATGCAGGTCTGGGAGGACTGGAGTCACCCTTCCCTTTCCAAGCCTGATAACGTCAAATTTCTATCATAAAAGCTCTGCGGGGGCAGTCGGATGAGTCCCACAGCCCCCCCGAACTCAGGAGGAACCAAAAACAGGACTTGGCAGAGTCCCAGCTCTTCTCTGAAAAGATGTCCTGGAGCTGGAACAGACCTGGTTCCCGCAAAAACAGGGACACCGAGGGCAGTCAGACCCCATAGTGAATAACGAGCTCGGCGTGCTGCCATGCTTTATGCGTCTTAGATAATGTTAGGGTGGCAGTGGGCGGGGCCTGGATCCTACAAGCTGTCTTTGGTCGAGCACGCTCTTACCCCCCCCCCCCCCCCCCCGCGCATTGGGCACGGTCTTCTGCAGGAACTCTCACAGTCCAAAGACATTCCAGTGGTCAAACTGGTATCTCTAAATGGTCCACAGTGTATTACAGTGTGTGCATGTAGGCGCCCGGCCATGAGTCTTTTTTTCACCCAGGCTGCCAGTTTGGTTAAAAAAAAAAAAAATCACACCAAAGGAGACGTTTCGATGGTCTGGTTCCCATCGTTTTTTCCCCCCAGAACTTTACAGTTAATTGACAGCGTCACAGAAGACTGGATCAGAGATAAGGGGATATTTCTATACAATATTAAAATCAGGATGTTAATAAGTTACAACCAACGGACCAATTGCACATTGTCTCATAACCTCTCTCTCACGTTCTCATGCACACACACCTTTGTGGGGACCGTCCATTCATTTCTATGGCCAAAACCCTAATCCCAGCAATGACGACCCTAACCCCCACCCAGCCTTAACCTTAACCATAAGTAACCAAACAAAATACAAGACTTTTTTTGACACAGAGACTTAGCCACTCATTGCCCCCTGTATTATACAGTAGGGACCTAAAAAATATCTGCACTAGTAAATACGTTTTACCACATTTTGGGGACATTTGCTCTCCATAACATGGTAAACACACGCACACACTTACTTTTGGTATTCGATGAATATTTTGAGCAAAAGTCTATTGAGAGACAGTAAAAATTTGCACATTTCTCTTTTTATGCTTGGAGATGAACACAGACAAACTGGCCATCCATGGCATTTTCCTTTGACCTGAGGCAGGTCAGTTCCTGCAGTCCAGGGCACCAACCTGATCCTTTTCCAGGAATGTTGGGTCTCTGCTTCCGAGATTTCCAGTGTGGCACTGGTGTTATCAGCTTTTAAATTGCCCACCCCCCAGTAGCCAGCTGTCCTTTTGTAGAGGTTTGCTTTCCCCAAAGCAGCCCTCGCCTCTTCCCTCCGGGCTCAAGCGGCACCGGCATGGCAGCCGTTCGGTGGAAGAGCCCACAGGCTCAGCCGCCAATAGCAGCCATTCGGTGGAAGAGCCCACAGGCTCAGCCGCCAATAGCAGCCGTTCGGTGGAAGAGCCCACAGGCTCAGCCGCTAATAGCAGCCGCTCTAGGTGCTGAACCTTCGCCTGAAGGTGATGAGCTCGCGGGCTTCACTGTCCTGCTGACTCTCCCTTAACACATAGCTACGGGGAGATCTGTTTACCCTTAAAATCGATGCATGATTTGAAGGACTCTAGAATGTCCTTTTGAAAATACATATTATTACCTGTTAATAATCATGATTTTGGCAAAACAAGTTAAACAAAAACAAACCTATTCATCTGCTTAAGTCTGAAATCCACCGGTGTTACTACCAATAATATTTAGTTATATAACCCTTATATATAGTTAAAGAAACATCAGTTCAAAATTTGACCAACAGTTATGTGATTCTGTACTACTTATGTGTTTTCCATTGTATGCCATGGTCTGTGCTATAGATCTATAGACGTGTAATATGAACTTTTTTTAATATGATCATTTTTACACATCATATTTAAGACACATTACTAGACTGACACTAATAGACTAAGACTCATTACAGTAACTGATTTTTTTTAGGACTAACAGTAGCTGTCAGTTCTGGTGGAAGTGAAATTAGGGCAGAAATAGTCATTAAAACAAACAGGGGAAATGAGTAGGAAAGGGAGCGAGATTACAGGAGCCGCACGAGTCACTCACCAACGCAGAGGATGTTGAAGCAGAATCCCTGGCTGACTGACTTGTTGACCAGCTGGTCCGGCATGCTATCAAAGCCCACATGGCCAGAGAGCGGAACGGATCGCACACCTTCACCCTGTCAAAACGAGAAGGCGTCATCGTCTGCTGTGAACCGCATGTTTCGGTCTGCTAGGAACTTCCAATAAATAGAGCACTTTGCTCATTGCCAGAGGGGAACGATTGATGGTCCTGCATTTTGGGATCCTGCAGATGTGGCCCATTTAATCCCACTGACGAATCAGAGCATCACGCTGCCAATAGCTCCCCGGACAAAACTGCGAAGCTCGCAGTCGGCTGTGCGTACGAATCAGCAGCGAAAGTTGCAAAAAAATCCAACATCGATAACATATTTATAAAGTGTTCTTCAGGTTTGGATTACTTGACAGACAACCTGCTGAGAGATCCACATCATGCATCATAATTAATTTATCATTTTTCTACACAAATGAAGACACACTGTAAACAAACTTCTGACCACCATACTGTAGAACCGTGTGGTCCACACTGTTGACAGCAGACCAGCTGCACCGATACTCCAGTGTTGACACGACCCAACTGCACATACAGAAATCACCAAGCACCTTGAAGACCTGTTCGCAAACGTTTTGCCCAGGGGCCCACACAACCCATAATCCGTCCCTGCCCATCACATAAAGACATGCCTCCCTAACCTAAACTGCGCTGGTTATGATTGCAGATGGCATCTGTATCCCACACAGGACACATTCAATTAAAATGTAATTAAAATTGTATGTCAATCTATTCTAAAATAAAGCTGATAAGCGGTCAGAGGCGTAGGAGAGATGATATACCAGGGAATATCTTGCTTACTGGAATCTTTCAGCTGCCAGTGTGTGCGTGGGACCGCAAGAGCAAACGCTAAGCTGGGATCACACGGTTATCTGCCCCACAGAATCACGGGGATTGCAAAGGTTTCATTCCCCTTCCTTCCAGTTGCATTTTCAGCAGCTTTGCAAAAGTACAAGTCTAATTTATAGTAAGCAATCTTAGCAGATATTTTACTGTAAATACTACGCCTCCATCGGAAATCCATACGCACGCTGCTTATGGCGTTTCGCATAATCGGTCCCTGCATCCAACTCGGGGGCAGCTTCAGCAGCTTCAAAGTGCCTGCGCAGCTCAGCCGCTTCCCTCCCTCCCCCACCCCCTTTTTTGGGTGGAGGGGAAATATTTAGGATCCTATTTTTTTCAATGAAGTTCATCAGTCGGTGGGTAGACAGACAACGCCCAGCAGGATAACGGAGCCGAGATGGGAAACAATGTAAGTGCCCGAAGCGGAATCGCAGCTGGGGAGGGTAGCGCCGGAATACAGCGCCGCCGCGGATCCGAGGAACCGAAACGCTCCAGTTCTGCGATTAACGCGAAATACATTATTATTGTCTGATCAGTGCATGCGAAGACACAGGCCATTCACAATAGCGACTACATCGAAATCGTAACGTACTCCGTGAAGCCATTATTATACTGACGTATCCTTATTAATCGGACATAAAATATACAGCAAACATAGCATGTGATTAAAACACCGCCAGATTCTGGAAATTTTCATATAGATCTGCCCGTTTGAAAAAAATGGATCCACTGCTTATCTAACAAGATCGTAAAATAATTTTACAATGAAAGAGCCATTGAAGTATACAGCCGTGGGAAAATGACGTATTTGACGGATACATACACGGGAAAGCTGTAAGTTTCCATAGGTCTTGTGTTAACGCAAACTATCTAATTTTCTAAGAAAGGCTGACATTAAGAGAGCATCCAGTGAGGGACTCACCGCTTGCCGAGCTATTTCAGTGGCCGCCATGGTCAGCTTCGCGATAGCAGCCTAAACAGGAAACCAAGGGCAGCCGACAGAATGGTGATATTCCTGCAGGGAGGAGCGTACCATTCCAGGGAGAGAAAAATGCACCAGTGACGAATATAAATCCACAGTTTTCATTTAATAACATTAACCACGCCTGCCATGTCGTGTTCTTTTAGCACATTCATTTGCATAATATTGCAAATAACCTCCATAGAATGTCTTTGGATGCCCCCCTCGTTTTCACAAATGGTTCAGTCTGATTCCTCAAATACTGGACAAATGCCACGCGCAAATTAGGATGAGAGAAACGGGCGGAACTTACGCTGGTCCATTATCACGCAGCCTAGTGCATATATATATATATATATATATGTATATATTATTTCAGCCATCTATTTTTTTGTCTTAGTCCCCTAACAAAATGATAAGGCACTGAAAATTAATACCAAACGCAGAAAATGACTGCTGACAATTAGAAGATCAGTGGTCATTGTTGACACATCTCACCAATGAAATGTGTTGCACAACGAAATGCACTGATACTTAATCTGGTTTATATCATTGTAATACACTAGTGTGATCAGTTGGGTGTTGGTAACATACCAGACAGCGGTGTTGGCCTGCAGGGCTGTTCTGGTGGCACGATGACCTCACATGCCTGGAGCCTGGGGTTTGAGTCTCTGCCATGTGGCCTGTACTACAAAGCGGGGTTACTGTCTTATCGGGGTAACTTGTCGGATTTAAGGTACCACAGTTTAAATGGACTTCATATTCGTTCACTTACATTTTGCCCAGACTACCTTAAATCCGACAAGTTACCCCCGGTAAGGCAGTAACTCCGCTTTGTAGTACAGGCCTCAGGTCGCCTGTGTTTGGAGCTTGCATGTTTTTGCCGTGTTATCATGGGTTTTCCTGTAGGATCTTCAGCCCCCCCACAGTCCACAAACATACTTAGGTGGAGCTGTTGAGCGTGGAGGTGGAGCCTGCAGTGAGGCATTCATTTGGATCTTCTTATACGAGGTTTTTTGTTACAGCTTTTTCTCCGTGAAGCGTGAAAATGGCGGTTGGGTCACGCAGTAAGATAACATTACGAAAATTCATAATAGGGCAAGAATGCCAGAGATGAGGGAATTCATTCGACTGGACTTAAACTAGCTTAGTAGATTAACTCACTTTCTTTCGGTAAGATGAAAGACTGATGTCCTGGAAGACTTAACTCAGCAGGCTGACATTTGTAACAGTTCATACACAGAAACAATTATAATGCTCCTCGTGTTGCTTCCTGATGTAAATGTCAGGGTGACAGAGTGACATGCGTGACCGTGTTCTGGTGTTACTGATGAGATGTGAACAATTCCAACCCTGAACGCTCCCAAATATATATAATTGTTTGAGATACAGGGCTGGTATTTTCAAAATTGGTAACTACAATTTAAGTCATTAACATTCACAGCTCAGTATCCTAGGGTAGTAGTAATCCTGGTTAATCCCTGGGGGGAAAATTCTCTTTTGACCTATACTGTCCTGCTGCGCATGACACACAGACAGGTGAGAGCAAGCTTGGGGTGTTCTGTGTGTGTGAGATGCTGCCTGATCAGCCCCCCCTTGGGCTGAAGGTTAGGGGCTTTGCTCAAGAGCTCACAGACACGTTACTGCACTGCTGCAACCAGGCTCAAACCCACAAACTTCTAGCCCACTGAACCACACACCACCCCTTCACTAAATGCTCTAGAAGGAAGAATATCCGGATATTACTCATAGCTGTTACAATGAGGGTAATAAATTAAATGTGATTTATGCGAGCTTGTGTTAAAAAATTTCGTACACTTGAGATCAATGTAATTTTAACGACAAATATAAAGAAATAAACCTTTCAGAATGGTATGCATTTAGGTTTCATAGAACTGAATTGTTACTCTTCATAATGATTGTAAGTTTTGATGACTACTTATAATGCATACACTGTACATATAATGTAAACATACAAAGAAAGAAATTGAAAATCTCTTGTCTAGTATCCTATTTTTTCCTCAAAATATAAGAAATGTCCATCTAAAGAAAATGTTGTCTACTTCCACTCGATGTAACAGCCGATGTTTAAATTATATCAGGGCCTGACTGCTTTTGCTATAGAGAAGCCTTATCATGTGTTAAGGGCCTAAGGGAGATGCTCTCAACAGGATAATAGAGGTGCTTCCACCAGCAACAGAGCACTGTAATTCCAACCTACTTCAAAGCGACACATTTTCAGGGCCGCTTGAAAAACTATTGTTTGAGTGTGCAGGGTGTTCGATAGAATTGCGAGAGAGAATTGCTTAAATGAAGCAGTTGAACCATGTACTGATTTAATAAAACTCTGAAACACACTACATGTAAGAAGTACTGCAGACTTGTACTTGATCTTATTGATGATTTTCAGGAGGATCCCTTGTGTGATGCATCCGATTCTTCTTCCGTTTTTTTGGAAGGAAATACTTGATGCTTGAATACAGCTGAGGTACTGGCCAACCTTGGTACTTGGTACTAAAATTAATGCCAGGAAGAAGCGGGAAAGAACAATAAGGGAAGCTAGTTGTGTTTGTGTGTTTCTGCAGGTAGATAGTAGAGGATGAAAGAGCTGCTGCATTCTACCTGCAAAATAAGGTGGTTCTGGACAGACCGTCACGAGGAAACAGCCCCTTTCTGCTGTGTGGGTATAGATGAGGTGGAGGGGGGACAATTAGGGTGGTAAATTAGGAGACAAGTAACTTTGAAATATCTTGTCACTAAAATTTAATTGTCATTCAGACCCATGTTTTTTCTCTACTTTGGAACAAAATCACTCTTGAAATATTGGAAAATGTGCTATTTTCTTATTTTCTCAATTTCTTAGCCACCGGCCTCTTCTGGTAGAATCTCTCTTTTCATCCGTACACAGAAGATGAGACCCTCCAACAGCAAAGTTTCCAAACCTAAGCGACGCTATAGACTAATAGCCAAATCTGAAAATAATAAAAAGAAACATCTGCAATATTTCCATATTTTACATTTTTTTATTCCAGATCTAGATTTATATTACGTAAGATAATTAACCATTTCAATTGTTATAAACTGCTAAGTTAACAAATGTATTTATATACAGTACAAGCTGAGAAACATCCGCAGAATAATGCTAAAAGATGAATAATTTCAACAAAGCAAAATGCTTCTATGTAACAATGGCTGCTTTGTTGTCCTACAGTGTGTCCACAGAATTGCAGAAAGAAAGTTTCTTTTCAGTCGGAGTGCTGAGGTCCAGCCTTGGTATCCCTGAGCTTGAGCAGTTAGCTGTAGCTCAGCAGAGTTAACAGGAGTATGGGCAGGAGGATGCATAGGACCCCCCAGTGCTGTAGCGGGGGGCTTCCGTCAGGAAGGCCCGTGGCTTCTGTTACACATGAAAGAAACATTTAGTCTTGAACAACTTCAGCCACTGCGGATTTCATAATATTGCTTCACCACTCTGTTAATTGCTTTGAACACTTCATATATATTTTATACAATAAAATATTAATCTAAGGAATATTTAGTGTCAGTCTCCTTCAAATTAAAATAATGATTTGTGCTACATTTTCATGGAATACAAGCAGAAAAATAAAATAACAAACAAATAAATGAAGCCTTTCCTGTTCCTTATTTTGCCAGATCTTGATATTGATTTACACATCCACCATTTCATAAGTGCATACAGAGATGCAGTGAGCCAGCGGACTATTTTAGAAATAACCGGGCGTGAATTAGGGTACAATCGGGGTGTGGAGCTAGTCCACTGCGAGGCCCACACACACACACACACACACACACACACACACACACACACACACACACACACACACACACAAACACACACACACAAACACACACACACACACACAAACACACACAAACACACACACACACACACACAGAGGAATGAAACCTGCGATCCAGGCACAGTGCTGCTCCCGATTTGTGTGCATTTAAAAAATTTTTTTGACTTTAACTCACCTCTGGTCAGTGATTCTGACTTTATGTTCACCCAGAAAACTGTCTTTTCCTGAGCCACTGTGGCTCTGAAAAGCATCAACACAGAAGGCAGTTAGTTCTGGCTGAAATAAAATCACCCCAAAGCACATCCACCCATGATGGCATTATTGCAAATTTTCTGAACCCAAGTTTTTGCAAGGATATAAACGTTATTGGATCAATCCTGGCTGACTGTCTCCTTACACAAAGTGGATGTGGTCCACTCCTCTGGGAGGAATCCAGGTGTACAAGGTGTTGTTGTCTTTGATGTCGATGTTGGAGTGGGTGATGGCTCCGTGAGCGTTACCTGAACACTGCAAAACACGTGAAATTGGTGCCGTGATTAAACTGCTAGTATTAGAGTATCGGGCCCCGTTCGGCCTAGACCGATTATTTGGCAAAGGTCTACTTGCGTGTAGATATTTGGTATTAGCCGGGGGCGGCTGCCAGGTCCCCAAGGCTTCGGCACGGCTGCCACTCTGAGCCCGTAACAGCAGCCCCGTGTAGTTGGGTCCCTTGATGGTCACTGAAATGGAATCAAAAGGGAAAAGCATTTTCTGAGAGGGCGGCCGGAGCCACATCCACGTCGGGAAAGCTATCGTTTCTTATATTAATTTGTTTCCCATTTATGTGTAATTCTTTGTATACTGATAGCTTTTAAAAATTTAATGTTGTGCATCCATCCATCCATCCATCCATCCATCCATTTATTTTCCATACCTCCCATCCAATGGTGGCAAACCTATTGTAGGAAATGCAGGGCACAGTGTACACACTGGTTGGGGTTCTAATCCATCAGATTATGTGTATGACAGTATGAGAAAAAATTTTATTGGAGGCTTGTGTCAATCCTACTTGGCTGTAAACAACACGGGAGCTGCAGGGGTGTCATTTCCCAGAATTCACAGCTAAAGTTAAAACATTTAGTTTGTGCCTCGAAGAGACGCTGAAGGGGGAGGGACATTGTTACTTCTTTAATTTTGTTTTTAAAAATGCCAGATGGCTTAAAGGATAAAAAATATCGTCATATGCAATTTTTTGCTTTATTTTACTCAAGTCTAATACCTTAATATAACGATCTTTCCAGATATTAAGTGTACTTTCAAGGGTTGTCTGGTTTCTGCTTCTAGAACCATTTGGCAGACACATTTTAAGTTGGGTATCCCCCACCCCCCAAGCTGATGGGAACAATCTAGCGAAAGCCGGCCAACAATCAGCTCCCTTCCCCTCTCATCGATTGTGAATATTTCTGCTGGAAGCACAGAGAGCTGAGAGAGAGCTAATCAGAGAGCTGAGAGAGAGCTAATCAGAGAGCTCAGTTTTGACGCTGATTCAGTATCAGTATGCTTCATAGGCCAAATCAGCACCAACGGGGACCAATCGTGTTTGATGGTGCCAGACACACCAGCACGACTGGCAGTGACCGACTCTCACTGACAGTCCAGCAGCTTTCCACGGCTCCTGATAATCGAAATTGGCTTGGTGTGTTCCAGGCTTTTCGTCTAGATTTTTTTTGCTCCTAAACATTCACTCTTTGTTTTATTCCATGATGGATATAGTGGATACAGTGAAGCGAAAGGCGTTTTATGTCGGAGCTGCCTTACATGATCCACACAGCACTGATTGGCGCGGAATGTATTGCTTCCTTCATTTTGAGATTTCTGTCTGGAATAAATACATTTCTATACTGGATATACAGACTACAAAACCCTTTTGTTGCATGATATTGCAACGTTCTTTGTCATTGATTGTTGTTGAACGAGTTAAGAAATGAACTGTGATCATTTGGAGACCGATTCCTCATTCATAGCCTTCAGATTAAGGATTTTCTGTGACCATCAGGCTAAATACAGCCCTAGCATATATACACATGACCTCTGACAAAAAGATTCAGAAACAGAACCCAGTGGTGGGAAGGTGTGTCCTCCTTTGGAAACCCTCATGTTTTCTGTCCCTGAAGAACGCCTGCACGAGCTTAAGCAAAAAAAGTCAAGTAAAGACTCCTAAAAGGCATTACTCACTTTTCACTCATTATATTTATCATATAGGCCTCTTGGGTATTCAAAAGTTGTTGAATATCTTTGAACTGATGCTCCATTGAGTATTCAATAGGTGTGAATACCTTTGAATTGGTGCTCCACTGAGTATTCAATAGGTGTGAATACCTTTAGATTTGGAAATTCCTAGCATAACTTCTTGCCTGTTCTTCTCTTTGTCATTTCTCTGTCTAGTGCACAATATCAGTAAACTTGAAATCTTGCAACCCCGAAAAACAGCAGCAATTTTACAGATATTCGGTATATTACTCTAGACGTGTCACACGGAACCTAAAAGACCCAGTCGCCCCTGCAATCCAAAGCGGCATTTGGATGAAATTGGCTGATTTTTGGGGCGCCTGGTAAGGGTGGCGTTTCCTACCTGTGACCGGCTCGTCGACGCGAAAGGTGTGGTTGCTGATGTATATGGTGTAGGGGGCCGGGACGGGCTGGGCTTGCACCCCGCCGTGGCGAGGAATCATGTCCGCACAGGCAGATGCCGGAGCACCCGTGGGGTAGCTCGATGCGAGTGGAGGAAGCTGAAGGAGGAAGGCAGCGAGCAGTACGGTTCCTGGCATGACCTTTTCCGCAGCGGCGTCTGTAGCAGATCGCACTCACACAGACCTGTGAGCACAGCGGATCGCGCTCTAGTGTTGGCGCAGGTGGACCAGGTGACATATACGGCCAGTCAGGCAGCTGGTTTTCCGTTACAACTTTTGCTGAGTCACTGAGGCACAAAAAACTCATTATCTTCTCTTCCCAAATAACCCCTCCATTTTCCTCTGCCACTGCCAAAGGTCCCGCCTCCTTTGGGCTGTGCTCGGACACTCTGACCGTTTCCTGTTTAATTTGACAGTAATGATCACCTTGACATTACCCAAGCATTTCATGAATAATGAGAAAATCGTCTCAGTTGCGTTAGTGATGATGCACTTTCCACCGAGGAGGTCAGAGAATTTTTATTTCCAGCTGCGAATAGTGTTTACACACTTTAACCAGAGAAGTATCAGCATAAATAGTTTAAAATTCCATTATTATGATAATTAGAATAGTGGAATTTCAAATGTTTAAGTATTTTTTGTTGTTCAAGAAAATATATCTCATAGATCAATAGAAAAAAGCGAACCATCCATCCATGATTTAGAAAAGCCTAGTCAATAAGGACAAATCATTTTCTTATTCTGTAACCATGTTCCCATGTTCTGTTTGCGTGGAGTTTGTTACCAACAGCAAATAAATGCATCTGCACCTTTGGTTCAAATATGAAAAGTTACATTTAAATTAACAATTATTAATTTTATTCAATAATTTAAGTATTTGGTCATCAATTGTTTCCTGTAGTCAGCCTCTGCTCAGTGAATGAGAAAATAACTGTAACACTATAGCATTGTAATTCGCGTCATGTACAATGACGCATTGTGCAGTTATCCAGTCAGTGACTAACACATAATAGGAATACTATATACACTAGCTGGCCAGTGACTAGTAGTGTGTGACATATCCAGGGGTGCTGCCGCACAGTTTGGGCCTCATGAAAGCCCATCACATCTGGGCCCCAACACGAACTAGTCCAATCATGTTCCTAATTTTTTAAGTCCTGCCTCCCCATCACATGTGTATTTGCTTGTTGAACCTTCCAAACCAAAAATAAGGAGGCTGTCACACCCCCTAACTGGGGTCCTAATTCCCCACCTGCTGCATCCCCTTTAGGCTGTAATCTGGCCAGGGAGGCTGTCCCCACCTCCATCCATGGTGATATCCCTCACCAGCCATGCCCCCTTGTTGAGGCCAGCAGTGAGTAAACCACGGTCCCCTGCGGGGGGTGGGGGGGCAGTGGTGTCGTGTCACACCATATATTTCATGGAATTGACCACTAGCACACTTGGTTTGGCTAATCAAAACCTCATAAAATTTATCAATTAGGTTAATTAATTAAGTGAGCTGGTGGTGAAATTTAACAAATGCATAAAAACAACTGGGGTGCTTGCAGATTGGGATAGATTAGGGCAGTGTTTCCCAGCCCGGTCCTCAGGGACCCCCAGACAGTCCACTTTTTTGCTCCTTCCCACGTCCCAGAACTCCTGGATCAGGTATTCGGTGTTCTTGATTGGCTGGGAGCTTGGTGGGAGGAAAAACGTGGACTGGAGATCACTAAGGTCCGGGTTAGGAAACAATGGATAAGGGAACCAAAGCTGTGTTCTTCTGGCTGATCAACAAGATATCAGTAATCACTTTTGATGATGCATAAATACTTAATTACCTTTTACTAATATACATTCGATATAACGAAGTAGGGTTCTGGCAGAGTTTTGCCGCATTCCGTTTCTGTAGTTAAAAACGCTTCTGTGACTAATGTAGTCTGATTCTAGAACTAGAATTAGGGTAGAGATGGAGACAGGCAGGGGCGCTGCTAAGGATTTTGGGCCCCATGAAAAGAATCTTGACAGGGCCCCCAACACAGTTTATTGGGGGCTTCTCTGGGCCCCCTCTCAGTCATGGGCCCCGAGAATCGTCATCGTTTACCCCCCCTTTACAGTGCCTCTGGAGACAGAATCAAAAAATGAAAATGCATTTGACTCTTAGTATACAACAATCATTCTAGTTACAGAATCATCTTCAGCATAGTGCTTCTGCTCCTACAACAGCTCTATTTCTCAAAGTCAGGATATATAGGGTTACATTTAAAAGATCGAAGTGATTAATTGTAATGTTCTGCAAAGCTAAGGCTGTCAGTGGTGTTCTGCAGAATCTCCAGCTGAGCTCCACAATACTGCATCTCGGTATTTTCTCTTCCTAGCGACATCCAGCAACATTGTTAGTGACGAACAGCGACGATCTGAAACACAGCAGGAAGCAAATCTTTAGACTATGGGCAGAATTAAGTTCTAAAAAACCCCAAAAGTAGGTTCTTCTTAACAAGCTTCTGTAACTTCCTGTTTTTGGTCACCAGAACTTTGTTATGAAGCTGTCAATGAAGCATTCTGACAAAATTACATTTTTTTTGGTCAAGTTATTAATCAAATGATAAGGAACATTGGGTAGAGCGTTACATTGGGTAAAGCGTTGCTGTGCCTTCATACAGTGATGCCTGCCATGTAAGATGTTAATAAAATCTTATATTTTAATTGAAAATAGAAGAAAGACAACATATCAAATGTTAAAACTGGAAAATTTTATTGTTTTATGACAAACATATACTCAGTTTGAATTTACCTGGGGTAGAGATGCCTAGTTATAACGTGTATCAGAATTTAAACTTTAATTAAATAAAAAGCATATCATCGATATCAGAAATTCAGTTTTAGCTAGTTAAAATATAAATATCTGATATCAGGAATTAAATTTTAACTAGTCACAGTGCTAATTGTTCATATAAAGAAATAAAATTTGAAATGGTTGAAAATCCTGTTTCTGATATCAGGAATTCAACTGTTAGCAGTTATAATTCAATTTTAATTATAACTAGTTACAACAGAATTCAAGATATCAGATTAATAAAACAGATGAATTTTAAACAGCTTCTGAGTAATATAACAGATTCAATGTTTACTTTATTTTACAAAATATATACACATCCGGATGCGAGACATGCTGGACAGGTGTATTCTTGCTCCTAAATACAAATTGAGGTCGCCCCACGGTACCAGCGTGCTAATCACAGCGGTGTGGGTCTTGGGTCGCGTGCATTTACCGGCACTGACCTCCCCAGCCGACCATGCAGAATGGTAGCCTAGGAAACCGCTGTACACAAATCATCAAACAAGATCAGTTAGCAAACTAGGGGCACCATAACATTTCTTTTTTTAAATCAATTCGAAACTCTTTTAAAATCTTTGTTCATATCGCATACTTACACTGGAGCTAGCGCGTTAATATTGCCTTTGAATAACTACCAAGAAAGATCTCGGTTAAGGACGTATTTCCCGTTAAAACCACAGTTTAAATTTAGACGAAATGGAAAACAATTCCCTAAAACGTGTCGACGCTTCTGAAAACGTGAGATACATTATTGATAACGCGAGTTCATTAACCGAGTCGGAACACGCAGGAAAAGGTACGTAGGCTGGCTGCGTATGCATGCGCGCTGAACTGTATGATCTGCTGGCGTCCGTAAACATGCTGACAGTCTGCTTTTCACCCAGAGTCCATTTATGAAATTAAGAATATCAACTGGACCACATGTGAGGACTTTACAATCGAGATTGGCAAAGAGCAGATAAAAGAATACATTGGTGTAAGTCATGTTGATGATTTGATGATGTTCAAATGATTGTTAGAGCTGAATGTGGTGGTTCTTTATCTCAGAAATAGCCACCTGCCTGAGATATTTGATTAATGCATCTGGAGTTTACGGAGATTGGTGAGATTAACGCATCCAGTTGGTGGCAGTTAAGTTACAGGAAACAGCTTGTTCATGAATTAGGAGGAGATTGACGGGGCTCAGTAATGATAACAGGAAGTGCACGAGCACAAAAATGACAGCTCACTACAATGGTGGTCGGAAGCCTTGAATTTTAAATTGAGTCTGGTGACAACATGGAATCCTACCTATTTAATAGAGTGACCACTGAGTGTATATTACAGCTACTTAGTACCAGGCACGGATTCACCTTATGCTAATACTGAATGATATTTTAACATGCGATTTTAGTTCACATGGATTACACATCATCAATATTTCCCTGTTCATAAAAATTGATGCTATACTTCAATAGCACCTTGACAAGAGCTCTCCTGGGACTGGGGCCAGTAGAATTTAGCTGCTAAATTTCATTTCTCAATCATCACTCTACCTTGCTTTCACTGGAACTAGATTTAGGAAGTAGAATCATAATTCCAGTTGATGTTAACCATCCACAGTTTATTTTATGTTGTTTTTTTCCAGACATGGGAACTGCATGCCAGTTGGTTGTGCAGTATAGAGTTTCAGGAGCTGAAGGATATCGAATCTCACAAAGAGTATCACTATCGAATCCGCTGGAGCATCCCTACTTGGTGTACGCCAATCCCCAAAGCTACTGTGTGTGTCTACTTTGTCATCGAGATCTCCAAAGTGAAACCGCAGGTGGGCTTCTTACTCTAATACGCTCTGTTCCGTGGATATTTGTTATGACAAGTATGAGCCTATTTTGGATGGATATTTTCTTCACTTTTTCCCCCTAGTTTCCAACTAAATGAACATCATCGGTACTTAATACTGCAAACTGTAAAGCAGCTATAAAATACTAAACCCCATTTAATATACATTTTGTATAACTTAGAGAAGAAATAATATTGTTTTTAAACTGGAGGTTCTGTAACTAAAGGTGAAACAACCTTACATTTCTCTGAGATGTCTGATATTAATAGAAGGCAATGACTTTAAAGGAATGTGAATAGAAAATGGAGAAATACCAGTAAAATGTGGTTCTTATGGCTTTGTGTCTTGTACAGAGTCTCCCTGTGGAGGTGTACTATCTTGTGGAATCCAATCGTCTTAGACACAGGTGGATATTAAACGTTATTTACAATCACAATTCACATACTGTGCGAATGATCCTCTTAAGGAGAAACACGTGATCGTTGACCTCTCCTTCTATGTTTCAGACCTGGAAAAACACGCTTCCGTGAAAAATGGCTGAAAGATGTAATAGAAAGCAAGCTACTCTACCATACAGTTAGTTTCTAAAAGCAGTCTTATATGGCAATCATAAATGACACGTTAAACTCTGAAGGCTCCACAGCAATCAGGAATATATATTTTACCACCATAATAGTGACACTCTTAAATAATGCAGAAGTAAAGTCACTACTGCAGTTACAGAGTCAAAAATGTAGCGAAATTCTAAATGGATTTACATTATAAAACGTGTTACAGCAGGGCATGGTGACGGAAAGAAGGACGATCCATGGAGCGGATCACCATAAAGAAAAGGCTTCATTAAATTCAAAAATGGAAACCAGAAAATAAAGGGCCGATTGGGGATCGTAACCAAAACAGGTAATACAAGAAACTAAGTAAATTAATCACAATGAAAATGAACACTAATCAGGGAACTGGAGTGGGATTGGGGGACAGACACACAATAACATCTACAATGATTGAGTGAGGAACAGGACAAAGGCGGGCACTTAAATACACTCAGATAACAATGGCTAACAAGGGGCAGGTGTCAACTATTACAACTAAGGGCAACAGGAAACAGGTGGAAAGGCGTACAAGTAGCGAGCACTGGAAACATCAACAAACACAGAGGGGTAATGATAGTAGGAGCGACTTGGAACACAAGTGCAAGCAAAATATCATTAATCCAGGCACAGGCCAGATAGACCATGGAGAAAAACACAAAGCTGAGACAGAGATAAACAATATAAACTCAAAAGAAGAAAATGAAACCAAATTAACTGCCTCAAACTCATGAGTAGAGAATTTCAGCCTCTGAGCCACCCACTCCAGCCATTGAGCTACAAAGCAGTCCTGGGAGCCAGTAGACACACTAGGGACAGATAGAGGGGAAGCAGGATGACCAGCGACATCTGTTGGCCGAAAGGGTACAAGACACATTGGACAGGGTCATTCGGACACCGACCTTGACAGCAGAATGTAGGACTTACAGTGCTATTGTTACTAGCACTCTTTCTCAATGGAGTAGCTATTTTTGTTTTATCCTTGAGTCTAATTAACTTAAAAATTATATATTTTTTACTGTATGTGGTTTTTGTTTAAATTAAATAAAATCTTGTATTCCTTATCCTTAGTTGAGTTTTACTGCAGATAATTGCATGGACGATGAGTGGGCCATTTCTTTCCATTCCTGCGTTACTCTTGGTTCACTATAAAAGAGCCCTGCGTTTCCTTGTAAATATGGTTTTTCTTGAAGGTTAAGGGAGTTGCACAGCAACCATTCTTCTAATGCTTTTGGGTTTCATTTATTTATGTTTTGGGTTTAAAATAAGTGAATGCATTCAGGACTTGTGCAAATGTAGCCAGATTAACAAAAAGAATTTCCCTCTTCATTCATCCATCGCCTGACTACTTACGTAATAAAGGCTGGTAGCAGTGGCTGTAGCATATCCCAGGCTGCACAGGGCACAAGGCACAAGGTCCCAGGTGGGAAGCCAGCCTGTCATAGCGCTGACACAAATATATTCACTGTGGGCAGTTTAGAAATGCTGGTTTGCCTGAATAATCAGCGATTTCAACATTCATGTATATTCTAATTGTTTGCTTGCTCGTGATCTACAGTATGTTCTACATTGGAATGTTTCCATTTTCTATATTCTATATATCATCTGTTCATCTGGTATTCAGAATATTTCTGTGTCCAGTTCTGATACATGTATTTCTGATCAGAAACTGATTGAGTTCTGCCTTAATTACTCCCAGCACAAAGCAAGGTCCTGGCATTTTGTAATCTGTAGCTTTGCTACTAGCATTGTTCCTTCTATATTGAAAACTGCTGCTACCGCTCATGTTCTCACAAAACCTGGGACAGACCCAACTCAGTTAAATTCTTATAGAACCATTTCTAATCTTCCATTTATGGTGAAGATATTGGAAAAGAATGTTGTTGCTAAACTCAAAGATCACTTGAATGCCTTTAATCTCTACGGGCCATTTCAATCAGGCTTCAGAGCCCTTCACTGTACTGAAACCGCACTCCTTAGGGGTGTCAATGATCTCCTCATGACTACAGATTCTGGAGTGACCAGCATCCTCTTACTTCTTGATCTCAGCTGTGCATTTGATACTGTCAATCACAAAGTCCTCCCCTCTCGCCTTTCGGATATTGATATTCCTGGTCCTGCTTCTTCCTGCTTTCATCCTACCTCAGAGACTGTCAATATTATGTGTCGATCAAGGCACACAGATTTACCACGGTCCTTCTTATGCAGGGTGTTCCTCAGGCATCAGTGTTAGGACCCATTCTATTTATTTGTATGCTTCAGTTAGATACTGTCATTTGTTGTCATGGTCTTAATGTCCATTGCTATGCCAATGACACACAATTATATGTAAGTGTCGATACTATCACACCTATGCCTCCTGCCTCGTTAATTAACTACTTTTGTGAAATCAAGCACTGAATGACCTCCAGTTTTTTTACAACTTCTTTGACACAAAACTGAAATCCTTCTTGTTGGCTCACCTTCTCTTATTTCTAGTTTGTCATACATGAGAATTGATCTGAATAGAGTTCTCATTGGATCTTCAGCTGCAGTACGTAATCTTGGCACAAATTTTGATCAATAACTTAGCTTTCATCCCCATATTAGCTCTCAAGTCCAAACTGCTTTCTTCCATCTTAGGAACATCGCTTGCCTCCGTCCTTTCCTTAGTGTTACAGATACTGAAACGCTAATCAATGGTGTCATCGGTACAGTAATGCAGAGATTGCAGTATCTCCAGAATTCTACTGCCCATTCGCTGGCATACATTAAAAAGTTTGCATGATTTCTCCTATACTTCATGATTTGCTTTGTTTGGCAATTACTTTCAGAATCAAATACAAAGTAATACTTATCACTTACATGGCTCTCCATGGATTTGCCCCTTGCTGTCTATCTGATCTTCTACATCCGTCAACCTCAGTCCGTACACTAAGATCCTTAGATTCAAAATTTCTCATGGATCCAAAGTTTAGATTGTCTTCTGTGGGTAGCAGGGCATTTAGTGTTGAAGTACCAAAGCCCCAGAGTTTGTGAAACGTACAGTGCCTAACAACATTCAAGCTCTGTTTAAAAACATATTTTTCAGGAATTTTCAGTGTTTGATGCAGTTTATAAAGTCTCTTTTGTCTGTTTTACCTTTTTTTTGTATATTGTTATTGCATGTTTAATAGGGTGTGTGTGTTGGATTTCATATATTGTGAAGGTCCTTGAGTTTGAGAAATGGGCAATATAAATAAACCTTATTAATACTACAATCTGTATAACATGGAAGCTCTACACACACAGAATGTTATTATTATTACTATAATCTGTATAACATGGAAGCTCTACACACAGAATATTCAAAACCCCAAACCTGTACGTGTGAAACTACCTGCTGAGCCAAACTCTCTCTGTATTTTAACATATCAATTTTATGCTCATTTGTTTAATGTTTGTTATTATATTCTGCTACTAATTTCGGCCCCAGTCATATTTTACCTTTCCTAAATGTAATCTTCTCTGCTTTCAAAACACACATTCGCAGGGACACAGAGCACAAACACTGGAAATTAATGGGAGATAAAGATTGATCCAGAAAATTATGTTTCAAGGCATTAAATGCAAATAGTTTTATTGTCTTAATAGAAATCAAGAAATGAGTAAATTTATGCACTACTTATTCATTCTGAAAATACCAATAAATGACCAAGTTTAAATCATACAAATGAACCATATCTGAAGTGATGCATATGATGTCGCATTCTGACGACAAAGGGGGCAAGATCAGGAGTGACGACAAACTGATATGGGGTTTATTAAGAATCTGGGAATGGAGCAAACAGAAGGTAGACCACATGGGGTCAAACAAGAGGCACAGCTAGCAAAAGGGAAAAGCGCTGGAGCCAACAATAGGGCAACATCACTGGGGACTTGGGAAGACTGGAAGGCACTCTTATACTGGACCAATGAGGGAGCAGATGAGGAGCAGCTGTAGTGATCCACATGAGGGCTGAACCAAAAGACCAAAAAGAAAACTTTACGGATAAACATAATTTTAAATATGTGTGCAATGGCTTTAACCAGATTCTTTAATTTAGCGTCCCTGTATTTTGGCAGCTGTATTGAACAGCTGCCAGTAGAGGGTGCTAGATGCTTCACACTTCATTACCTTGAGCTGAATCTTTAACATCACCAGAGAAAACGCTGTGTCACAAACGTTTCATAAAGTTTGGTGCATCATAAATTGTGTTTTCATGTTGCTGCTGCAAAAGATGTGTATTCGCCATATATTGTTTATTGACTAAACGAAGAGGATCCTACTAATGACCACTGAATATGCAGGAAATGGTTGAGTCACATGGGAATCCACCTACAAATTGCCAGGTTTCAGCAATTCATTCATTTTACTCCATATGAAAAATATTACATCCCGACTTTGATTACGGACTGGGGTTTGTAATTACCGAGCTATTTTGCAGGGAGGAATGATTTATGTAATCATTGAAGCTTTGGTATTCGATATGGAACAAGAAATGTGATTGTTGCTGTTTGGGTTTGCGCATGCAGATGACTGGTTTGTTGCTCAGTTCTTTTTCCAGCATGCCAGTTTTTTACATAACGTGTCTTAACAGGTACAGAAACCTTGAGACGAATGATGCACAAACAGTAACCCAGCAATGTACAGATATATTGCATTTTTATTGCATGGTTATGCGTATTCATATACATAAGTGTGTATTATATCCATGTGCATGTTTTAGCTTGGTATCTCTAAGGATAAGTTCTAAGATAAATTTTCCTCCTACCAGGAATAGCTTGAAGTTGATTAGTACAGCTTACACTAAGTGTTATGAGTAATTACTCACATCTCCTAATGAGCAGAGGAATGTTGCTTTATTGTATAATCTGTCAATATGATGTTCATTACTAATTAGAATCCCCCTTTAAGGGTCTAATTCATGCTTAATTGTCTATAGATAAAAATTAGTCAATCACATTCTGTTGAGAAAATTCATGTTTTGTACTCAGAACACAAAGTAAACGCATCATCTGAAATAGATGTTTCCTTTTCAAAATTCTCACTCTAGTTGTGTGGAACCACCATCCATGATTCATTCAAAGAATTATGCAAAAAACTAATACTGACAGACCATTCATTATACATCACGGTAGAACATACAATACAGGCCAAACGTTTGGACACACCTTCTCATTCAATGTGTTGTCTTTATTTTCATGACCATTTATATTGGTAGATTCTCACTGAAGGCATCAAAACTATGAATGAACACATGTGGAGTTACGTACTTAACAAAAAAAGGTGACATAACTGAAAACATGTTTTATATTCTAGTTTCTTCAAAATAGCCACCCTTTGCTCTGATTACTGCTTTGCACACTTGCTAAACACCTCTGGGAACTCCTTCAAGACTGTTGGAAAACCATTTCAGGTGACTACCTCTTGAAGCTCATCGAGAGAATGCCAAGAGTGTGCATTGAATGCAGTGTGCCAAGAGTGTGCATTGAGAACACATTGAATTAGAATGTGTGTCCAAACTTTTGGCCTGTACTGTATGTGTTTGACAAAACATTAATTTAATATGTCTTTTAGTTGAATAAAGCACTTATATGTACATGAATGTAGGACATATGTTTGATGGTGCATTCATTTCATATGTATTTTACGTCAATAAAGTACATAGATATCTAATGAAACATCAAGTTAATCTGAATTGTACATTTAAAGAGCTTATATGACTTGATAGCAGTCATGTGTTATTTTAAAGAAAACTTTTCCGTATGGGACTCTCAACAGAAGAGTATATCGCATATTCACCGGGCCATGTGTGATTGTGTGATGGTGATTATCATTATGCACTAGTCATCCTTCACAAGAAGAATAAAACAACAGCCATTGAGTGAAACCATGTTGTAAGAAACTGAAGTAACTATAAGAAAGGGACTGCAAAAGCAACAAGGTCTCGACTGTTGAATGAAGCATGGGGGGGGGGGGCAGACACCCCTGTGTGACGTCTCCAGTCCCGCTTGCACCCTAATCATTCCAACAGAACTGGACTCGGCAGAGAGCAGACGTCAGCACTTACGCCCCTCGTTCTCTCCTGCTCCGCCTCCACAGCCAACAGCCTCTGTAAACCCTGGACTGTTGGCCCGGCTCAGGAGATCCACGATGGATTCTTGCCAGAAAGTCATGCTGTGACTTCTCAGAGATGAAAAGATGTGCACATTAATAAAATCTCTAATCGGGGCAAAGAATTTCAAGGCAAAACTTTTTAATGAGGAAGGTGGAGGCAAAAATATAGCAGTAAAAAAAATCTTAAAATCAACTCCTTGCCTTAAAGTGGTCAGATCTACAACACCTTAGGGAGAAATATGTGCAGTGTTCTTCCATTAATAAATGCCCGAAGGGGAACCTAAAATGGTTCATATCTCTTTAATATTCTCTTTTGTTATTTGCTCCCTCTGGGGAGCAGGAAAAAAGTGAAAGTTTTTGGTTGGAAGCTCTGTAGAATGTTAACGTCCACTTTGTACGCTCACAGCCCTGTCCGTTTCTCTCTGGTCTAAAATGTCGCCTCGATGTGTGTTTTTCAGAGAAAAAGTGACCTTACTCTTTGTGAGGTACAGACAGCGAACCCCTCCCTGCCAGTAAGCTGCCATCCGACAGCTCAAGTGCTGAATGGTCCGAGAAGACAGCAGCGGCGGTTTTATCGCCGATTGTCCCCTAAAACTCGGGGAAGCAGCGACTCACGCCTGAGCTTTTCTTTGCTTCAGCATAAATGCAGATGTTAAGGAATGGCCTGCATTCCTCTGGGCCCCTGGGAGGGTGGGTGGGTGGGGGTCCTTCTCCTGTCCTGGGAAAGTGGTTGGTTGGGATCTTTGAGCTGAAGATTCAGTCCCGTACGGTGACCTACCGGAATCCTCTGAAAGGCATCGCAGGGTGGCGTTATTTCAATTCTCTCTCCTTCCTTTTCCCTGTATTATTCTGTCTTAAGTTGTAAGTTGTAACATATCACAACACACTGATGGAAAGCACCTTGGGGTGACTCTGTTGTGAAAGGCACTATATAAAAAGAAAGTAAACTGAATTTCATAAAACTATTGCATTTCAGACCTAACACTTGTCATTGTTTTTGCCCATTCTATAGTAGGAATTCTTGTTTTTGTGCAGGTCAGGGGGGCGGCATGGTGGTGCAGTGGTTAGCACTGTTGCCTCACACCTCTGGGACCCGGGTTCGAGTCTCCGCCTGGGTTACATGTGTGTGGAGTTTGCATGTTCTCCCCATGGCATCGTGGGGTTTCCTCCGGGTACTCCGGTTTCCCCCCACAGTCCAAAAACATGCTGAGGCTAATTGGAGTTGCAAAATTGCCCGTAGGTGTGCATGTATGTGTGAATGGTGTGTGAGTGTGTGCCCTGCGATGGGCTGGCCCCCCATCCTGGGTTGTTCCCTGCCTCGTGCCCATCGCTTCCAGGATAGGCTCCGGACCCCCCCCCCATCACCCAGTAGGATAAGCAGTTTGGAAAATGGATGGGTGGATGTTCTGGTCAGCCTTTTTTTATATTGGTTTTAGCCAAGCCTTTGTATAGATTACCTTAATGCAGCTGTTTACTGTAATGAAATTCATTTTACCGACGACCCAAAACATGCTGGCACCGGGTCCATGCCGCCCACAACCCTGTGCTAAGAGGAAGAGCTGGAGGGATAATTGCTTTAGCAACCACAGTTGATGCAATCAGGTTACCATGGTATAAAGCTGGGGTGGCCAATCTTATCCGCAAAGGGATGCAGGTTGGGTGGGGGGGTCCCAGTTCACAGTGCAGCTGGCAGAATGAAGGTTTGTAAATCATTTACAACACTACAGTATATAAGTGAAGCTTTGCTTTCAACATGCTATATGGGAACAAAATAATTAAGAAAAGTGCTCTAGCAATACTCTGTCTCTGCAGACTTATGCCATACTTTCAAAACTTTGATTATTTTTTATACTTTTTATATATTTAGTTATATTTATAGTACATATTTAGTATATATTTTATGTACTTTTAGTGTTTGAAATCATCAATCACCTCAACATGATCCAGAAAAATGCTGTCTGTTTTACGCAGAAGAGTACAACTTTTGTCTCTGTTACCGTAACATGAATTTATTTATTAATCACTTTAATTTTACATCTAATAATAGAAAAGGTGAAATCAGTTAATATATGGGTTAGTATATAAGTGCTTATTAGATATATGTCCCATTCAATTCAGGGTGAATACAGAGGACAGTTTGATGGTGAATTTGTTTATAAAAAAAGCTATGTTCAAATTATATGAAACCCACTACACTGTAAAGGAAGGATATACACTGATATCCAGACTATATCGTACATAGACAAAGCTCACACAAAAACAGGTGCAGGTACAAGGGATACATACATTTTTTGTGCCTGTTACATTCCACACAGTACAAAGTTAATAAGTTGGACACCTTTCATTGTCCTTGTTCTGACAAGCATGGCGATGATTATCATTTGTTTATTTCTTCGTTCATTTACAAAGTGAACCACTACAGAGAGAGCAGACTCCCGACACAGTCACGCTGCCTCAGGTGTATTCCGACAGAGGCTGCATTATTCCAGCTAACAACACATAAACGAACAGGATGTGTGCATGTACAGTACAGACCAAAAGTTTGGAAACACCTTCTCATTCAATGTGTTGTCTTTATTTTCATAACCATTTTACATTGGTAGATTCTCACTGAAGGCATCAAAACTATGAATGAACACATGTGGAGTTACGTACTTAACAAAAAAAAGGTGACATAACTAAAAACATGTTTTATATTCTAGTTTCTTCAAAATAGCCACCCTTTGCCCTGATTACTGCTTTGCACACTTGCTAAACACCTCTGGAAACTCCTTCAAGACTGTTGGAAAACCATTTCAGGTGACTACCTCTTGAAGCTCATCGGGAGAATGTCAAAAGTGTGCAAAGCAGTAATCAGAGCAAAGGGTGGCTATTTTGAAGAAACTAGAATATAAAACACGTTTTCAGTTATGTCACCTTTTTTTGTTAAGTACGTAACTCCACATGTGTTCATTCATAGGTTTGATGCCTTCAGTGAGAATCTACCAATGGTCATGAAAATAAAGACACCACATTGAATGAGAAGGTGTGTCCAAACCTTTGGCCTGTACTGTACATGCACACAAAACCTCTCACCCGCTCACTCCTCACTGGCCACAGGCTCTCTACTGCATTTTGGTTATGGTTTGCAGAATAATGCTTTTGCTAGAAACTTTAAAAACAGTAGGTAGGGCCTTGGTTGCACATCATCTTTATGTTAGCTCAGCCTTAACTAGTCCATCCAAGTCAAGAGGCCGTCTATGGTACAAATGAATCGTCCATTGAGTTTGATTGGTCAGGATACGTTATCAGTAATATAAATATTCATGAGCCTGGTAAAAACATTGCTCAGAGTTCCAAATATAGGGATTTTGGTACTTTAGATTCTTGCGATAAAAAAAGGTTACATTTTTTTTCCCCCTCAAATTAAGTTCGCTAATCACACAAAAATAGCACGACATTAAAGAGTCGACACCTCATAATAATAATCCTTAAGTAATTTCCTGCATTGTGAAAAACCTGAAAATAAATATCAGCTCGAAAACAAGATCCTGAGTCTTAAAATCTCCCTTATTCTTAAATTATAAAAAAAAGACAGAGAATTATCATTTTTATGCTACATTTTCAGTGCAATAAACACAACGAAACCGATGTCACAATGAAAAGGTAGGGTGATGCAGATCTTGACTGTGTACCATACATTATAAAACGCTTGCAGCTGATTTAAAGCTATTCTTACAGAGATGTTTAGGTGGGCGTGGTGGGTTGTAACGTTTGAGTTTGGCAGAGATGATGCTTCATTAATACGTAATGGGGCACATGTAAACTTCCATGTTACACATTATGGTGGAGACTGAACAGTCTGAATACAATGACCCCAATCTAGCTGCCCAGACAAAAACAAAAGTACAACGGGTCAGCTGGTGCGGTCTGCATATTGTACTTGAATGTCGGTAAATGCGAGCGTGACGCAAGTAGGCGTAATTGGCGCAAAGCAGCCGCGTCGAGAAGGGCTGCCTCATTAGACTGGAAGCAATCTAATTTGAACAAGACACACAGGAAGCGGCAGAGCTGAAAGATCACTGACGTCCTCTGTGGAAGGTGGAGCTCTGATCTGGTCAGATCCAGGGACGGTGATTCTAGAAGCTGGCCAGGTCATTAAAGTGTTTCTATAAACGGTCCTGATGTCCCCCAGAGCTTGACAGGAAGATGTAGCGTGGCTCGCCAGACAGGGCAGTGTGTGGGATGATTTTAGGAACATCACAGCCCTGCGGTGGCAAATCGATGCTAGAAACGCCAGGCTGGGTAGCGCTCCTTTGCTCTTCCTGTGTCCTTCAGGACAGGAATGCCTTCCTGCTTGGAGGTTTGAGTTTCCAAGTTCGTTTTTGCTTTCTGCTCCAACAAAGCTGTGGGCACCCGTGCTGCCAAACCGGTATGAAGAGCTGAAGCGGCGCGCACATGGTGGTCCGTCGTCGTCAGTGACGTGGGTGTGGCCGGCGACCGAGAGGCATCGTGGCGGCGACCCGATACTCGGGTGGGGCGAGACTCCAGCCCAAGAAGAACGGGCCTCTCCCTTCCGCTAAGCCAAAAAAAAAGGGGGGGGGGGATTACGGCCACCTCTCCCTTCTGGGTGTTCTCCACTGGCTGGGGCCTCAGGGGCTGTATGGTGGGGGCTTGTCATCTGGGGGGTAGTAGGGGGGGGAGTATCGGGGAGGGATCTGCGTGGGCCACATCGCGCTTGCCCCGGACAGGGAGTCATCTGAGAGGCCCGAGGAGTCCAGGAAGACGCTGGGTGCCTGGGGAGGGCGAGAGTCACACATGCGTAAGGCTCCTCAAGGCGTTTAACATTTCATTAGCGATACGAACGAGACCCGCTCCCTCAGTCGAGACCCACCCCCTCAGTCGAGACCCGCCCCCTAAGTCAAGACCCGCCCCCTAAGTCGAGACCCGCCCCCTAAGTCGAGACCCGCCCTCTCACTTGAGACCCGCCCCCTAAGTCGAGACCCGCCCTCTCAGACGAGACCCGCCCCCTCAGTTGAGACCCGCCCCCTAAGTCAAGACCCGCCCCCTAAGTCGAGACCCGCCCCCTAAGTCGAGACCCGCCCTCTCAGACGAGACCCGCCCCCTAAGTCGAGACCAACTCCCAAAGCTAACTGTGCAAGTAACTTGGAACAGTAATAATACAGGCCAGAATTATAATAATAACAACAATAATAGTAATAATAAAAAACAATAATAAATTTTTTTAAGAACCATTATATTTCTCAAATTTTGAATATGATAGGCTTTAGGGCAGACCATTCATAAATACCAGCTGTCCGTAAATCTGACATTATTATCCCGTGCACTGCCTGTATTTGACAGAGAGAAAAATTCTCTGAAAAAAATATGCCTCCAGTTTCCTCACAGTCAGGCAGAAATGAAGCCCCTGTTTACAGAAATAGCATTGAGATGCGCAGGTACTGGGATGGAAGGCAGTATGAAGACATCAGAACTGCTTTGTGACACGCAAATGTGCAAGTTTACTATGCTGCATCAAAACAGGCTGGAAGTATAGAATTCACAATTAACAAAAAAGGGATTAAAATCATTCTGTGGCTCTGCAGGTTTGTGCTTTATGCCTGTGAATAGAAGGTTGTAGGATCAGATATCATGGCTGGTTGAGTGATTCCATTGTTGGGCCCTTGAGCAGGACACTTAACTCTGAGCGACTCACCATATTTTCCCAAGATTAAATAACTGTGATTAAGCATCATTTACAACAAAAACAGATTCAGCATTATGTGCCTCCATAACCCATTAACTTTCTGCATGTGCTGCTTACTGTACATTGTTGCTATAAACAGTTTCTTGACACTTTACTATACTGATTATCATTAAATGACTTCAAAATAAAACTTCTGCTTTGCATCACAAACATCCTCGTCATTCATGTGCTGCGTGTTTCTGAGTTTTGGTTCAAGCAAAACCTTGCTCTGGATTTTTAACAGCAATTCCCACCTCTGCATATGACTTCACATAACTGAACATCTTTGTGGTGTGGGAGGTAACACATACAACTGGGATACCAAACTGGGAGACGCTCTGTGCCAGCAATGTGTTCACCAGCCTCACATAAATGTCACCTCGGGTTTAGTGAACTCAACGGAAGATCTGCAAAAAAAAATATTCCCTCTTAAATGTATATGTATGCGCATTGGTACTCACACATATAATTCTAATACTGGAATATTCTGAAGCTTTTATTTCCACGTCTTGATTTGATTTGATCACACATGGCTGAGTGTTTTCAGAGGCCATGCCGGTGATAGAAAGGTCGCAAGTTCAAGTTCCACAGCCAGTAGACACTGGCTACTGTTTGGTCTCTGAGCGAAACCCCTAACCCCCCAACTGCATTTCGGGTACCGGATGCTGGTGAACCCTGCACTGTGACCCTCAAACTCTCGCTTGTCTTTGCGCGCAAGCTTGGATAGGCAGAGACAATTTCCCTATCGGGGTGAAGTGTCACTGTGCTATTATCCAGAATGAACTACTTAATATGCGGTTTTTCCACTCTTATCGAAGGATATTTCAGTGACGTGATGTGGCGGAGAGGTGACAATGGCAGCAACTTCCTTGAGACTTGAACCTGTGACCTTCTGGCCATAAGTCACTCAGTTGGCTTTATTTACATCGTGCAATGCTGCTACGCCGATCCATCGGTTAGAGGGAAGATTAATCACCTGCAGGTCATAGGCCGTGTAGGGCGGCAGGCAGGGGGTGCTGTTGTGGTAGGAGCTGTAGGATGAGGTCACGGGCTGGGGGTCACAAGGAGCAGGCGCTGGTAGGGGCTCCGTTTCACAGCTGTCTGGCGCCGGAGTCGGTGCCTGTCCAAAGCACACGCGATGCTGTAAGTGATATTAACTCGTATCACCGCACCCCTCTGGCCGATCGACTGAAATAGAAAATGCCCCTATAATAATGTGAATGGTGGCTGCCCAAGCTGGACACACTGAGGTTAGCCTTTAGCTCCATCCCCACCCTCATGGAAGTGGGATGCATTAGACACCACATGGAGACCAGTTCATCTTTCTGTGTTTGTGACTGAAACAGCCAGACCACAAAGTGGAATCTGACTTAGCACCGAATGTACTGTCGAAGTCAACATCGCCTGGGTAACCCCGGCAAACACTGTACAGCAATGTTTCCCAATCCAGTTTTTGGGGACCCCCAGACTGAGCTGAGATGGAGCAAAAATGTGGACTGTGTGGCAGGGAGCTGGGAGGGAGCAAAAATGTGGACTGTCTGGTAGGGAGCTGGGAGGGAGCAAAAATGTGCACTGCCTGTTCTCCAAGGACCGGTTAATGAAACACTGCAACAGACAACTGAAACTAACTGGGTTGCAAATGGCTCATATATTTAATGTTCTTTGCATTGCAGGAATTACAGAAATAACAGAGCCAAAGGGAACAAAGTATCTAAAGGAATCACCCCATTACTAAATTGTAACATTCACATCCAGTATCACTATTCACCTTTCTGAAATGATCAAGAGGGAAGATATGAACGACAAACTGATTTTTGCCATGTGTATTTGCAGAAATTGTGTATTTCTCATGGTGGGAGATCAGAACAAGATCTACACTGCATCTTTCTACGCTGCATATTTAGACACTGCATGTTTGCAAGATCTACACAGCATGTTTACATTTATTTTACTCAGCAGCCACTTTAGTTCAGAGTAACATACAAATGAGGCAAACAGCACATTACAAGCATACCTGCTGTCGAGGAGTCGACCAGGAGCAGGAGCTACACAACAACTTCTAACAAGACAAGAACCTAATTCGACTATTCTACGACCAAGAGCAACATTAAGAACATTCAGGAAACCTAAAAAGGCTTTACGCTAGTATTGGAATTTCTGGAGCAATCGGGTCTTGAGGAGTATGCATATATGTCATAAACATTTCTCCTCCCTTAAGTTTTTACAGATCAAACAGACTCCTGTTTGCGCTTCCATGTACCAGGTATTTACCATGTTCCAGAATTTTCCCCTGGCATGAATAAAGCCAATTTTAACCTTAGGCACACAGTTTCTTTAGCTAGTCTTGGTAACTAGAGCAGACTATGCCTTAGATGACGACAGATGCCATAGATCATGACATAACGACTAATGTGGCTGGATGATGGCCAAGGCCGGAGTGTGTGATGAGTGTCTCACCATATCCTTGAATCCACCAAGGACGGCTGCAGTGATGATGCCCAGGAAGAGAGCCACGATGTTGAGGGTGGTCGCCGACCAAAGCAGGTGGTAGAGGTGAACGACGTCCTGACAGCTTTGCACGTCGGTGTACTCGTGGTAGCCACCCATTAGCTCCACGCGACTGCAGTGCGAGAAGCGGAAGGAGAGACAGACGTGGAGGAGGGATAGAGAGACAGCAAAGGTGCCCGTAGGCTGGAATAAGAAGACAGGGAATAAATGACCAGCGAATAACCAACACATCCTCACACAAAACCCACATCGGCACATGTAAGAAAAGGAAAGGGCCCCATGCTTACGAGTAAAAGTAGACAAGGCACACTGACTGCTGCGAGACATTTTTTTGACAATGAGTATGATGAACGTCAAGATGGATCAGCTAAGCCCTCGTTTGGCGTTGACATGGACAAGCTATCACTTCACAACGTCTAGGGGGGGGGGTGGTGCTTCACACGGAGATAACGATGGCTGACGGATGTCCCGTTGAAATGAGAAGTCCTCCTCTCGATGGATGCATGGAGAACATGAACATGCAAGCGAAGCCCTCTCCCCCCCCCCCCCCCACCCCGGCTCATTCCCCACACTGGCGTAAGCAGGACGTTAGTATCCCACAAAGCCACATGGTTAATTTACACCAAGGAACAGCTGAACTTCTGACAGTACTGAAGATGAGAGAGGGGTCAAGACCTACTTCCAAATCATAGATGTTTTCTTAAATTTTTTCAAAACGTCTTTATTTTGAGGTCCCAAAAGAGGATGTTCTCTGTAACATAGGTGCAGAAAAATGTTTCACCCAGCAGTGTCATAGTGATCTATTCACATAGTAGCAACGGATTTGATAAAGGAGGCTATTGCGTGGATACAGGCACTTTAAACGAACGAGGAACCGCTCCGAGGATCTGCAGAGAGAAGACTGCGTGCGATACGGGCACGGCTAACTCACTTGCCGCAGTTGTACAGCTCACAGCAGTAGCAGGTGTTGCTCTTCACACGCAGGTTGCAGGAACCACGCCCACCTGTTTGGCAGTTGACCTGTGAGAACAGCACAGAGACAGACATGTGACAGTCGTAAGCCAATCGCTGCCCCGTCTCTGTATGAAATGCTGCCGGGGATATTGAAGGGACCATGGGATTGAAACCTCTAAAGTCATCACGACTGCGAGTGTGTGTGCGAGCAGGTTTTATACACATTCACTTAGGTTGACTACTAAGTCTACAGGAGTCCGTATGTCCAATAAGTATATTTTTTTGGTGATAAGACATTCTAACCTGTAACAGTGTTCGACATCTTAATTTAAGCATAAACATTGTCAGAAGTGTTAAGGGTTGCAGTGAGCCGGAGCTGTATTCAAGACCACCTTTGCCAAATCCAAGACAAGTCCAAGACAACAGAAAACATCTCAAGGCGGGACTCGAGTACTATTGCCCTGCAGAGCCCGACTCACATCATGATCGAGAGGTGCTGCGTTGGAATAATACTCGCACCGGCCCGCATAAAGAGGTCTCAGGTCCTGGAAGGCAACAAACACAATGTACCCATGAAGACATGGAACCAAAGAAACCCCAACACACAACACAAGGCAACTCCCAAAATCGATATCTTATTAGTCACCAACCAGCCTTTAACCCTTCAGAAGCTGAGATTATCATTATTAGCTGCTAAAATGGCTTTACCCAAGTATTTTTACCTCAAAAAATATTATATTACTAAGTGAATTTAAACTAAACATATACATTTACTATACATTTATATTTACAGCCAGATGCTACAATCCCCAGAAAAGCATGCACCCTAAATAAACCTGAACAATTTAGGTCATTTTTATTAGTTTGCACCCTAAAGACACCAGTTAGAAAGCATAGAATATTAATATTATTAATAATTATAATATGAAGCTATCCATCCATTCCCTGTAACTGCTTATCCTATTCAGGATTGCGGGGGGTCCAGAGTCTATGGGTGGGGTGCCACCCCATTGCAGGGGGCAGTGATTATAATATACTAATAATATTATTAGCATTTTTTTAAATACTAGTAATAATATTTTTAGTATTTTGATGTACTACTAGGAAAAATATTATTAGTAATTTTAATATACTTCCAGTAATATTATTAGTAGTATAGTAAACAAGGCCACTCCAAGAGCAGTGGTTCTTGGTAAGAATCTGCTTCCAGACCACGCAGCATACTTACGATGTGCCTTGCAGCGAACACTCCGTCCACGATGGCGCAGCAAAACGCCGCCACTACACCGAAGCTGATGAAGACGATCGAGGCCACCAGCTTGTCCCAGGGGAGACCGGCCAAGCGTCACGTCAGCAGGGGGAAGCAGAGGGGAGTGGAGCGCTAGTCAGTGTAACACTATCACCGCTGCTGACACTAGCTAACTCGTTTAAGCCACGGTTAGTGAAATGGTTAGTGCGACAGGACGGTTAAAAATACGACCGAACACGCGAGGTGTGTATTCGCTTCTGTCGTAGGACTGGCTAAAACGGCACTGGGCACTGGCGCAGGAGCTAAACTCATCGTTTCACAGCTTGACCCTAGGTTACGACGGGATTACGTTCCGATAAATCGTAAGTCGAAATTATTGTAAGGCGAAAATGCATTTTAATACAACGCAGCTAACCTAACAAACATCATAGCCTAGCCTACCTTAAACATGCTTAGAACACTTACATTAGCCTACAGTTGGGCAAAACCATTAACACAAAGCCTATTTTAGAATAAAACGTTGAATATCTCATGTAATTTGTTTAATAATATACTGAAAGTGGAAAAACATGACGTAAAGTCGAAATATGGTCACCCGGGGAGCATCTGTACGTGAAACATGGAAACACACTCCCAATATTCAGCTACACGCATGTCCTCTCTTGCATGTCCTCTTTTTCATTTTATTAACAAATATATGAGCCACTTGGACACATGTTCCCCTGGCTATGCTCATTATTCATGGCTAAGCCATGTAGCACCCCCCCAGCTGTGACTCAGACTGGCCGCCCAAGAACATCTCGACAGTTCCACCCACACGGGGCTGCTTTCTGCTCAGCTCACAGGGCTCCTCACGGGGGTGGGGGGATGGGGGGGGGGGGCGAGCCAGCAGGCCACTGACCTCTCCTTCTGTTTAATTTTCCTGCTTATTACACCGGCACAACGGAGCTGCTGTCTCAAAACTGACAAATGTGAGCAGTTTTGGATCAGCCCTGTGTGAGATGGGTTTGCTAAGCAACTTACAAGTGAGAGGCAAAGAGCACATTGCAAACATTCGAGTCCTCGACTGGGCATTAGTGAGGCTCGGCTGAGCTTCCAGGTGTGAGCAGGACTGGAACAGAAGCTACACAACAGCTTCTAACAAAGCAGGAACCTAATAATAGTGGTCAAGCCATACAACTTTAGGGTTAGAATAGGCTTGAATAGCTAACATTCACATCAATGCAGGCTAAAAATTAAACAGTTAATTTTCTTCCTTCTGCGACATGCCATATACGAATTTAGGGGTTACTCCACAAAAACCGCTGACTAGCATAGCACTTACAAAAGGAAGGCAAATTGCATAATTCAGGAAGGATGTAATCTCATTAAATGCCAGGCAAAATATGACAAACATCTCTAATTGTGGTAAAAGCATTTGGAAAGCTCCTTATTTTGAAGCGACACACATTAGCGATCCTCTTTGACTCGGGCAGAGAAGTTGATACACAGTGTGAGTCACCGACATGCCTAGGAAAAACAATCACTGTAAATGTAACGATCCTTGGGGAAGGAGAACAGGCCCCAAGGACCAGCATCTATGTGTGGGCTGCGATTACAAGTTCCGGGGGACCCTCCCCTGGCTGATCATCAAGCCCGTTTCATTCTCACTATTTCTTTTTTGCAACAAGCAAAAAAAACAGAAAGATTCAATTACACTGCATCTGTAAACTGAGCTGGAGGCAAGAGATAGGACAACTGCCCGGACAGTCTGGAACCACCAGGTTATAAGGCCTTATTGCCGGCCTGGTCTACTCCCACCAAGACCTGAAATGCACATAAGGAGAAAGTACTACAGTATCATCTGCTATTCCTGGAGTATTTATGTAATTCAAAAATAAAACTAAGATCAACAAAATAGGCCCTGTGTACAAATCACAGGCTAAAAGCCAGACGTGAAAGTCATAGCAGGATCTGGACAATTTGTGGTTCATTTATGCCTCATAAAATAAATTATTTGGATAGTAAATCAGCTCACTTGCCATCCTAGATGTCAGACTGATGCAGATGAAATCCGTCTCTATAAAATGACACAAGCTTATCCTCTGTTTCTTGGCAGAGGATGCAAATGAAGTGAAATTCCTCACAGGTCTGTGTGTCACGTCTATCAGAAATGAATCCACTAGCACCAAGCAGAAAAAAAAATGCATTTGGATGCAGGGCGAGCGGCTGCACTGCAGATAGCTGCCTCCTTCAGGCTTGTGTGCTTGGGGCTGTAAGCAGCTCAGAGTCAGGCATACTGCAGCCCGTCAGTGGGTGTGGTTCCTGTCACCAGCCTGAGGGAGATGCTCTGTGCCTATGTTCATGAAGTACGTACTGCTTCCATGAGGGGCAGACTGCCACTGACCCCCCCCCCCCCCAGAGAGACACCGTGTGTGCATTCCTGTAGGGTGTTCCCTCCTCCAGTTACACTGCGAGGGGTGGGGGGCTATTTCTAGCTCGGTCTCACACTCCTCCCAGGAACATGTTGCCACCGATCTAGTGTCTTGACTTCTCTGAACCAGCTCTGAAACGACGATAAATGTAAAGGATGTGCGGCGGGTAATTTTATGCACGATGTGTGAAAAGGACGGTGTGAAGCGGTGGAGAGAGTCTCGTATGTGGCGGGGGGGGCCAGGGGGGGCCGGGGGGGGGGGGGGGGGGTCATGATGCCGACGCTCCGAGGCTGTGCTGTTATGACTGTGGGGAAGAGGCCCTCCCAGATCACGCACAGCGTTACTTTGCACGTTAGTATCAAGTGTAAAAATGACACCATACTGCGGATTTTCTCGATGCTACGGCACGTTACAGGTGGTACAACAGGTGGACAATATAGTAAAGTAAAGGAATACTTACCATCTGCCTCTTGTTCTCTATCAAATGGGCTCCGATGATTCCAAGAAAAGAGCCAAAGCCAAGCTGTAAAAAAAACAAAAACGCAGGACACACATCACCTTAGTTTCACGTAACGATTATTCACACTGCAAGCAGGAAATAAAGGAAATGACACACTTGCTGTTAACGCAATTTCGGTTGTTTCTATCAGTGCCTGGCATTGACGGCCATGTTTGAAACTCATGGATGGAACATTAAATGAATTTCAGTAATAACTAGTAATAGAAGCATCATGAATAAATTTGCGATCCCAAGTTAAAGCACCAGTAAAGATCATGATGATGATATATTGTACTGTACAGAAAAGTTCCGTCTATCATGCAATCACTTATCCGGTTTGCAGGGAAAATTAGGACTAATTATAGATAAAATAACTCTTATACATAAATAACCCCTATAATTAAATTCTTAATGAAGTCAATGTCAAATTACATATTGGTTTATAAAGTTTTGTTAATCCTTGAAGTATGTGAAAAATCAAATGTAATGAAATGTGAAGCCCATTGTACAATTAGTCAAATAATATCACATACAATATGGAAAAGCATGTAAATCAGGGTTATACCCAATACTATCAGTCGAAACAAATGTGTAGCTACCTGAGAGTATGTTCAAAGAAAACACATACAATACAGGCCAAAAGTTTGGACACACATTCTCATTCCCTGTGTTGTCTTTATTTTCATGACCATTTACATTGGTAGATTCTCACTGAAGGCATCAAATCTATGAATGAACACATGTGGAGTTACGTACTTAACAAAAAAAGGTGACATAACTGAAAACATGTTTTATATTCTAGTTTCTTCAAAATAGCCACCCTTTGCTCTGATTACTGCTTTGCACCCTTGCTAAACACCTCTGGGAACTCCTTCAAGACTGTTGGAAAACCATTTCAGGTGACTACCTCTTGAAGCTCATCGGGAGAATGCCAAGAGTGTGCAAAGCATGTGAAAACATGTTTTCAGTTATGCCACTTTTTTTTGTTAAGTACATAACTCCACATGTGTTCATTCATAGTTTTCATGCCTTCAGTGAGAATGGTCTTGAAAATAAAGACAACACATTGAATGAGAAGGTGTGTCCAAACTTTTTGGCCTGTACTGTATATTGTATATTTAATGGGTATATTTAATATTGAGACTGGTACTTAGCAAATGTTACACTAGCAACTCATTACGACTAGCCCTTTAAAGGATAGTGATGAATACACTCTCATCGTTAAAGGGGATTCTTCGAAACATCTATTCTAGCATTTTCATAATTTGATTGTAGTGCTCTTCAAAACCACAATGTTTTGAACATTTTCTATGAGATACTCTCAGGGGTACCATAAAGGAAGGGAAGTTATGACAACTGGAACATAATTGGATTGGTCTGAGTTGGGGGGGCCGATATAATATGCTTTCACGGGGCCCAAAATCTCTAGCGGCCCCTCTGGGTGCTCTTCTGAAACTCGTCTTGACACTGGTACTAAGCAGTACATGACCCATATAACCTATGAAAGGATCCAGTAGAAATTGCATTCAAAAGCACCAGTATAATTAGAGAAGTGCAGTTGTTCTGCCCGAGTCCCTGTTAGGTCACCGTGCAGTGCAGATCGCACTTTCCATGTATATAGATCGTGGTTTGCGTTGGAAGAGGAAGTGACGATGACAAAGATTAGGAGATTTGTCTGAGCCACTGAGTTTAGGACAGGTGTATTAATGATCTAGCTGCATCGTCGATCTAAGGTATTAAGGTTTTCATTTACACATGAATAAAGATAGTTCCGAATCCAACTACCCATTGCTCGTAAAGAGGCATGATGCTCATATTAAATTATACACTCTCTTGGCTAGAGAACTGTAGTCTCCTTAATCATTACTGCTGTCACCATACTGTAATTGTTTCCATTCTGTTGTCATATTTATTACTGCCATCATTCCAGTATTATACACTTCCAGTGATTCAGAAAACGTATGATATCAAATACAGCTGCATTAATTTTTTTACAAATACATTTTTTGTGTCTTTTGGAGTCTCCGGTTACTACGTGCGGTACTCACGATGACTCCGGGGTAGTAACCTCCCACGGTCACGTTCTGTGTCCTGGTGGTGGCCGCCAGGCCAGTGGTGAGGATGAGCAAAGACACTATAAGTAGTGATACAGTCACTATAATAGAGTTTCTCTTCCTCCTTCTGAAGGATCCTTTGTGGGAGGGAAAAATACAGCAGATCTGGGAGGTGTTTCAGATGAAACAATATAAAGCATCTTGCTGGGTTCCTGTTTTCGCGGGCATTTTAATTGTCGAGGCAAGCGGCTTTTTCTCACGCTGTTACGGTGTTTGTTGTTACGCTGTGGCTGTTCCTAACTCGGCACACCTGCTTTAGCAAATGCTTCATCATGTTACTTGGAAACATGCCGCACAAAATAGGCTGGTATCCTACATGTGTACTGACATGTTATTCGCTCTGCACTATTTATAGTCTTATAGTAAATCTATTTATAATCTGCAGGAAGGTGATACTGAACCGTTTGATTGAATTCCATTTAAAACGCTTTTTTTAAAGAAAAAACTATAGAGGTTATATTTTTAGATGCATCTCAAATCCCGCAAATGACTGGCCTGGATATGAAAATGTTTAGCCGTGTTCTTGTAAAAGTACCAGTATCAGCAGATCATTGCAACAAATTGCAAACTTCATAGAACATGCTTAATGTTTTGAAGCTGCGCCGACAACACAGCGAGAATGTGCCAAGCATGAAGTAATACACACAGACACACTTTGATTCTTTTAGTATAGTATTGTAGTATGTATAGTAGCTGCGCAAACCATATCGAAAATATTAACCCTAATTCTGCATGTTTTTTTCCTGCACAAAAACCTTTTTACTTCATTTCTATGATTTGCGCTAATTCATCCTAAGGTTTGATATTAATAATTCATTTGATAAACGTTTTGCATACCAGAAGCGAGGAAGTATATAATACCAGTGTAGTAATCAAAATCCAAATTAAAAGGCGTGTGCCTGTTTTATACAAGCAGTAAAAACGAACCTGCCGTTTCAAAATGATTAACACATTACATATATATCCGCATGCACTAACGAATATTCATAAATGATAACAATGATCGAATATACTAAGAACCGCACACATGCACACGCTCATACACTGCATTGACCTTGCACATACCCACAGTGTCGGAGAGACTTATTCCATTGGCTTGCTGGCTGAGTCCGCTAGGCATGTTATCAGTTTTATCACGACAGAATCTCTGACAAGCTTTAAAGCCCCAGGTTCCACTGGAGCGGCACTAATATAAAACGCCGAGCTCTGGGCGTTAACGCGCGATCATTCTTTGTTTGAGGTGGTAAGCGTACGCAGCTGATGATACCGTGCCCTGCCTCCCTCCTCCTGCCGCGGCTGTCTCATTTTCGTCTGCGCCTCTTGTCATCCCCGCGGTCTTCATCCTCTTCCTTTCACCTCATGCTACGGCGCTCCGGCCAAACGCTGAGCAGCGATCTGCGCATGTACTTCCAGTGCGGCGCTCATGTAACACCTCGGGCAGAAGCAGCAGCCAAAGGCGAAGCAGGCGCTCCGCTGCGATTCCATGACCGTCCTGTCGTCAGCACTCAGACCGTGCATTGTCGTCACTACAGTGCGATATTTTTGCACCTTAACGTCTATTAATTTATCTATTCCAAAGCAAGACGAATAACAGGACACGCGAATTCGAGTAATTATGGCGAACACATAGCGTATAAACACGATGAATGAGTTACATGATTTTAAAATATGTAATCCAAATTGCAAAGGAGCTCTGCCAAATGATATTTTAATCTTGTATGGGGGAAAATAATCAACTTTCATAACATTTTCCGAAAAAAAGAACGTACAGATTTGTTAAATATATCCATAGTGGTCATTTTAAAGATAATGGACCATAACCAGGTACTGAGGTAGGGCGGTTAGACAATGATGGATAAGCTCTGTCTCATTGGAAGCCTGATACACATATGCGAAACACGATATATGATATTGCATATGCCTATTATATTGCATCCACTGTGTTATATATCAATAATTTGATCGTATAAGCCTAATAATTATTTTCATATATCCAGGGGTATTCAGAGAAACCTTTCTGCACACCGCTCTGATACTAAGCCGGCAATTTTCACTCGTTCGCTTTCCGTTTGTCTTTAGCGACTGCGGCTATTCTCTGATCGCTACTATTAACGAGGTGATTCACCTTACATATATAACTACCGCAAAGTGATTTCTGTTTACTGCAGCACCCCCTGCAAATTCTCAGGAATATAGTGGATGGAAAAAAAATCCAAGAAGTGTCTATTTCTGTGATGCTAGAAGTACCATGCCAGGACCAGGTTGAAAACGCTTATATCATGCATCTTAGCTGCTCTAATGCTTGGCCAAACAGTAACTGAACCTCTTGACCTGTGTGTGGGCTCCATGTATTCAGTTGCAGCCACATGATTCTGAGAAGCGTGGTGTTCGCGTTAAAAAGCAGCTGTGCCTAATAAATTGGCCACTGAGTGTATTCATATACATACGAAGGTACATTAGCAATGTCGGTACATTTCATTATACGATAAATGCATTATAATAGACATCCTTACTGATTTTACACCGACAAATAAAAAAATATGTAATTTAGGAGTGTTTCGTTTATTTTGAAGTCGATCCATTTCGAATAATATACCGCGGGTACTTTTCAAAAATAAGGTTGAATGTCTGACGGCTACGACAAACAAGCGCCACGCTGTGGCACGAAGGTGACACTAAAAAGCAATATAGTGGCAACTGAGGCACAGACAACAGTCTTTAAAATTAGCTTTAAATGCAAAATTTGCAAATTACCTACAAAATTCATATGTATTAAATATCAGGTATTTATTGTGTTGACAAAGCACACAGACACACGTGCACACGAAGAAAGGGGAAATACAAGGCATTAAAAGATACATAAAATATCATCATGAATATTACAACGGATTCCTCCAATTTACTTAAGTGTTAATATTTAATATATTTTACATAAATTAATTATGTATTAAGTTATTTATTTTAAATGTTACGGTGTTAAAACAAAAGACAACAGTTCAAAGCACAGTTGGATAAAACTTTTAAAAGAATGAGGAAAGTAGAGAGAGACCCCTTAGAACCACTTTTTTCCATGACGACATTCCCCTTTTCTCGGAGAAAAAAAAATACAGCAGGTCTCCTGGAAAATCGAGAGCGACGTGACTAGGATGCAAATAGATGGAGCGAAACGAGGGGCGCGCATTAGGGCCGCTGGTGGTGCCCGGACGGCCGGAATAAAAGTCCGCTATACTTCGCGGCTCGCATCGCAGTGTCGTTTCATGCGCCCCTTCATCCCCGCGTCTGTCCAGGAGGAAGAGCCGGCATGTGCGCGGCCATAATAATCCCAGTGAAGCCAGTCCCTCGGTGGATCGGGAACACATTTTAAATTAAATGAGTGGAGATGGCGTGATTAACAAAAGTATTTTGAGTTTGGATTTTAAAAGTATATCCTGCACATTAAAGCAATGAGGCTTTACCCCAGTCACATCTCGAGGGAGAAAGGCTCTGGCCGTGCGTGTTTGGAATACTATAGTACGGAGGGTCTGTGCAGTTGCCAGACGCTCAACAGGCTTGGATTTAAAAAAAAAATCTCTCACGCTTCGCTTCCCTCCCCCACTCTTAGTTTCTTGCTAAAACCAGAGTTCGGTCACTATAATGTCCGCTTAGATGAGAGGAGGTCCTCTCCATCCAGCGCCTGCAGCGTCGCATCTGACTCTCTGATGCAAGTAGAAAATAGTTTCTGACAAACTTAGAACTTGTGTTAACAAGGTCAAGTGGGCTTCAGCCTCCTGTCTAGATTTTTTCTTGGGAACTAAGATTTAGGTATGTAATATCGACATTTAATAAAGCACATGTGTTTTATTGGCGGTGGCAAAACGGGTACTCGGCCATCGCCATAAAAAAAAAATGCATTTTACGCATAATTCGCAAACATAACTGGAACATGATGAGTTCTTTAATCCACTGGCAATTGCTGGATACGTGATTGTTTAATAAACGCATTTTTTTTCTTCGTAGAATCATGGAGCCGAATAGCACTGCCGACGAGACTGAGGAATTGCACCGTGGAAGCTACCTTCCTAATGCGGTGAGCTCGACTTAGACGCACTAAGATGATTGAGACTATATGCTTTTTATACGCATAATATATAGTATATACATATTTTAGTATTATATAAATATCAAGGGGTCCTTCAGAGGTTTATATTGGAATTGGAGCGATTTGGGCAAATCTGAGTTCCATCCTTTGAATGCACCAGCTGATAGATCTTGAAAGCGATTTTGTTTTAAATGAAATCCGTAGGTGAAAGTGATTCTAAGAAGTTCAGGTAAGGTGTTTTGCTTGATGTTAATCACAGGTTTAAATCCCATTGTTTTATAATTAATATTACGTTGGTTTTTTGGTCATTATTGGGAGCAGGTATAGTACCGTTACCTAACACTCCCCCAGTCTTTGGGTTCGAATTGCATACCCGCTTTGTTGGTTTGGAGTTTGCACTTCTTACTTGTGTTGCACGCTTTTCCAAAGACATGCAGTTGACTTGATGTTTCTACAGTGTCCGGAGCATGTGACTGTATGTTTGATCGTGTCCTGTGTTGGACTGGTGTCCCATCCAGGTTTTACACCAGCCTTCTTTCCTGTCTTGTCTCTAATAAGGTTTAGGCGCCTGTAGCTATGACCAGGGTAAATAATTGGTAGATGGATGAATGTCATTACGGAGGCATATTTACGATTTTAATATTTTTTTATCATTTTATTGATTTTTTAATGCTTATTGATTGCCATATGCCTTCACATACAAATTACAGTCATATACTTAGGCTGTAATAGTATCAGTAAAAAAAAAATCATGATTACAATAAGTATTTTCTAAAATATGGACGATGATTATAAGCAGCAAGACAATAAACCGAGTTACTCTCAGAAATTTGCATGGCAGTAATTAACCTCGTGAATAAGTTAATGTCGTGTTGCAATTTTCACTGACAAACTGATGCATAAGAGCACGTTACCTTAACAAGCATGAAAGCACGTTTTGTACAAGAACAGATTGTTTTAAAAGGCTCATTAGTGAAAATGTCACGCTTAGCAAATCCATACAGTTCGAATATGTTTCAGTAATTGATATGAAAAGAAAAAAAAAAGTAATTGTAAAATGTAAACATGAAAAACTATATATAGGAGGAAAGCTGCTAAATCATCTGTCTGTCGTTGCTTTACTGAAATAATTGTTTGCACACTAGGTCACCTCAAGTTCTGTCTTAAGGATAAATCTGGCACTCATTAAAATGTTTAATGAATTCTGGCCATGAAAGACCTCAGCTGTGGACTCTTGCACTGCAGTGATCATATACCACACAGCTCCTCCAGCTTAACACATTAGAAACCCAATTAACTATTCGTATCCAAGACTCCAAGGCTGCACTTATATTTGTGTGAAAACTCCCGTCCCGAACCTGAGGCCTAGAGTGGCAGAATGATTAGCCCTGACATTGTGGCACAAAGGGATACCCCTGCCTGAATAGGGACCTTAAAATGTGGGAAAAGTATATCCGTCTTCTGCATTGACGGCAGGCTCTTGTTTAGCATGAAACATGAAACGCCCTCCTTTCATTGGTCTATATGTTTAGAAGGTTGTAAGCTGTTCCTGGCTTATGGCCCACATGTGCATTTTTGTGCTTCAGTTTCTTATTAAAGAATTTCTTAGGATCTATAAAAATGAAAACATATGGGCAGCCTGTGGGGGGGGGGGGGGGGGGGGCGGGGGGTGCTGTAGGTCACTTGTCAGGCACTTTATCGCTGTGCCTTTTCACCAAAAAAAAAAAAAGAAAGAGAAAAGCTAAAGCGATCAGCGTTTGTTAAATGCAGCCGTTGCATCCTTTACGTTACTACGACAACGACGTGAACTCTCCACGGGGTCGCAGGCAGCCCAGATGTTGAGAAAACAGCATGGAGCTGACGGACACGCTGAACCCTTGATCCTCTCGCAGCTGAACTGCAAGGCCAGAGGTTCGCAGTAAAAGGCGCAATTCCAACAGGAGCAAAAGTGATTTGGTCATGAATTAGTCCACTTGTGTTCAAATCTATCAGTTGGTGTAAAATGAGAATAAAATCTTCCCTCATTATATTTAACTATCTATCTATAAACACACACTCTTATATAATATGAGTATTATGGATTTTTAGGAATACAATGCATATAATCATAGTATGAATAACCTATACCTATCTTCATATATTATGGTACATTGTATTTATTATTTCCATTCTTGTTTCAAGGTAAAGACTTTATAGAGGTAAAGGGTTATATGTTTATATAACAAATGTGTATTTAGTAGCACATTGATGCATTCTGGGTAAGGGTCCACTATTTCCTGTCTGGCTGCTTTTCATTCCCTTTAAAGGCTGTGTTCAGTGCCATTGGAATGCACTACTGGTAAGTAGAACGTTGGGGTGCCATGAAAAAGAAGGCTATGTTTCTCTTTTTGTGCGTTTTGCCGCCTCAGCAGGACAGTGAGGGCGAGCCTAAACGTGAGCTGGAGCTAGTGGAGAATTTAGAGATAGGAGAGGAAGAACTGCAACATCAGCCATTAGAGCAGGAAGACCTGAACTTTGAGAAATGGAAGCCGAAACCCAAGCCCAAGAAGACCTTCAAGCAGAAGATGCAGGAGCTGAACAAGTATCTGTGGAACCCGGAGACACGGGAGTTCATGGGGCGTTCTGGGAAGAGCTGGAGTAAGTAAGGGGCCAAATAGGTCCAGGGTGGCTTTTGGGCAGAAGCCCTCAAAGAAATGCTCTTGTAGAATGTTTGGGGCCTAAACAGATGATACTAATACAATAATACAATATTATTCGGACCCTCGACTGACTCATTGGAAAATAAAATTGATGGATGGTTATATAAATAGCACAATGTATTCCTTTGGTATTATTAGTTAAGTGAAGCAACAAAGATTAGTTACTCCAAAGTCTTCAGAAAGGAACATCTTTAAGTGCCTCAGCTTGAAGTCTTTCCTTGGTTTTTGCCTTTTCCCATAAACCACAGTATAGTGCTTGAGTGATTTTTATCGCAGTGCCAGTTTAAGGCCCGGAGAGTTGGACTGGAGATGTTCACGGTTCTCTCTGAGGAACGCTGGGAACATTGGACTCTTCGGATGCCAGTGGCTCCCTCCCGCCCCCCCCACGCGAGCATGTCCTGGTTCAGTGTTTACGTAGGTGCACACATAACTCACAGTGGTCCTGACAAACACGCTCAGCCCTGGGAACAGTCCCTCCCGGTGGGGGTCTGTGGGGAACTGGCTGGGTGCCGGGCCTGGGACACGCATTCCTCCCTAGCCCCCTAACGCTTGTTTCCCAAAGTCTCCCCTTCACCCTCCACGACCTCCAACCCCCACTCCTCCCCCTGACCCATGGCGTGGGGGGGATGCGCATGCGAGATCCCAAGCAGAGAGTAGACGGGAGGGGTATCCAGAGGGCGCCAGCGTGTCTCGGGACGGGTCGGCAGTGGTGGAGCAGCTGTTCCTTGACTTGTTGATCTACAAGATGGTGTTCTGGGGTGTTTCTCAATATGCGTACTTGACCATACTTGGGTTCTCTTGTACCCATTTTACATCATCTTCCATTGCCAAAGACCAGTTCCAATACGCAAGAAGAGAAGTACACAAGATGGCAAAAATCCTCGAATGTTGTTCCTGCTCCACCCAAAATATCGAGGACACTAAGGGTGCATCCTCTCTAATGAGAGCAATCCCATGAATTGTTGCGCCCCAAGTTCATTCTTGGGAGGCAAGTTAGCAAGACTGGTATTGCCAAGGCCGCAAGAACGATCTTTAAGTTCTTGGTATTGAGACACACCCCTGGTCCTCCTCAGAACCTAAAAGACGAAAGCAGATGATCCATAATCTGTCCAAAATGACGCTCTGAGGAAACCTCTGCTGGGGAATGGATGGCTTCAGAGCTGCTCGTGCAATTAGACATAACTATGGGTGGACGAAGAACCCTCAAACACGCTTTCACGGGGTTCAAACTCTGTAGCAGAACCCCTGGGGAGGGGGGAATAAACTATGGCTGTGTAAGAGGAGAAAGGGGCCTCATGGTCTGCTGCAACCAGCAGAGCGTACAAGGTGTCTGTGTCTGTACTGTACCCCCCCCCCCCCCCCCATTTGATAGGTGTGTGCGGAGGAGACACTGTGCCAGCGCAGGGTGATTCGGTGGGGGGGGGGGGGGGACTCTGTGTGGCCACGAATGGCCACCGCTCTGATGGCAAACCGGAGGTTCGCTGTGTTCCTGGTAAAAGGACAGCAGGGTGAATTCTCACTGAGGCTTTAACAAAAAGGCCTTTGTGGCCAAGGGACACGGTCCTGGCTGCCACCAGACGCCTGCGAAAAGTGCCCACGCAGGAGAAAGCCATCCAAAGCGGGAAACACTCAATTTGATTAGTAGCTAATGGAGTGCTAATTGATCAAGGACGCCATTTGTTGACATATATATTCCTAATTCCGGGTGTCTTTGTTGTGCTGCTTCCCTGTCACACTCATTATGCCCATAATAATCTACAAAAAAAAAAAAAAAACTATTAAAGGGCATTGAGTCTGACTAAGAAGGTGAGGCATTTTGTTTGACAGGCCCCTTGGAAATTTTCCATTTAAAGTTAATTAAGCCTCATGAAATGCAAACAAATGCAGAGGGGTTGTTCGAACCACATGGATGGAGCCGGTCTCCGTTCCTCACACTGACATCAGGGAGCCTGTCCACTGAGTGCAGCTCCTTAGGGACCGTCCCCTGTAAAATTCTTAGTCACCATCCCATGTGAAGCTCCTTAGTGACTGTCCCTTGTCAAGCTTCTTAGGGACTGTCCCCTGTCCCCGTGAAGCTTCTTAGTAACCGTTCCCTGTAAGCCCTTTAGTGACCATCACATGTGAAGCTCTTTAGTGATTATCTTTGTCACTCTGAAGCTCCTTAGTGACTGTCCTCTGTCCACTGTGAAGCTCCTTAGTGATTATCCTGTCCCCTGTGAATCTTCTTAGTGACCGTCCCCTGTGAAGCTCCTTAGTGACCATCCTCTGTGAATCTCCTTAGTGACCGTCCTCTGTGAATCTCCTTAGTGACCGTCCTCTGTGAAGCTCCTTAGTGACCGTCCTCTGTGAATCTCTTTAGTGACCGTCCCCTGTGAAGCTCCTTAGTGACCATCCTCTGCGAATCTCCTTAGTGACCGTCCCCTGTGAAGCTCCTTAGTGACCGTCCCCTGTGAAGCTCCTTAGTGATTGTCCTCTGTCCACTGTGAAGCTCCTTAGTAACTGTCCCCTGTGAATCTCCTTAGTGACCATCCCCTGTGAAGCTCCTTAGTGACCGTCCCCTGTGAAGCTCCTTAGTGACTGTCCTCTGTCCACTGTGAAGCTCCTTAGTGACCGTCCTCTGTCCACTGTGAATCTCCTTAGTAACTGTCCCCTGTGAATCTCCTTAGTGACCATCCCCTGTGAATCTCCTTAGTGACCATCCCCTGTGAATCTCCTTAGTGACCGTCCCCTGTCCCCTCTGAAGCTCCTTTAGTCTTTCTGCTGCCATTGCGATGCTGTTTTTTTTGTTTCCTGTTATATATGTCGACAGTCGTGAGACACGAGCTTTACAGAGGGGCGATGTTACTAACGGCTAGGAAGCTAGACAGGCCTTAAGTGGGTCAGTGAAATTATTACAGGAACTCTGTGAACACATGGAAGATGGTAGTTTCCTGTTGTAAACACTCCTTCCGTCTCCCTTGCTGTCACCTCCCAGGTCTCATCCTCCTCTTCTACTCAGTGTTGTACTTCTTTCTGGCTGCCATGTTTGGGGCCTGCATGTGGGCTCTGATGTGGTCCATTAATCCCTACGTCCCGACGTACAACGACAGCGTGATCCCGCCAGGTAAACCCAACTCTGTGCCCTTACTCTTCTACTTGGTTAGCTCACAGGTAGCATTGTACTGGCCACCAGTACTGAACTCTGGTGTGCTGAGAGGACAGAGAATGGTTTGTGCTCAATCCGCAGGCATGATGATGTCACCACGGGGCCCGAACGGATTTGACATTTCCTTCAATGCCTCCGACCGCAGTTCCTGGATTGATTACGTGGATGCGCTGGAGGACTACCTGAAACGTGAGTGGCTGTCGAAGGCGATGCGACCGACGGCTCGGCGTTCATTGGGTCTGCTCAGCGATGGGGGTGCCGGGCCCCGAGAATGACCTTGCACAAGGACGAGGAGGGTCCTTCTTTACCTTGTCCTTCTGGGCCTCTGCCAGTGGAGAAGAAAACTTGTGCGGAAGGTCTTTGTGCACGAGGCATTCTCATTCCAGTCAGCCTGAGGCCTTCTTTTGTGCTGGATTTCTCTGCTCGGGCTGGGGCCAGCCACCAGCAGAGGCAGCTTGGCTTATTTACGGGGTCTCTCCTTCCATCTCCTCCATTCCCCACCCCTCCCCCGCTCCCCCATTCCGGCAGCGTACGAGGACTCCATTCAGATGGAGCGGAACATTTATTGTTTGAAAGAAGAGTACTACTTCCAGGAGGAAGAGAAGGAGAGCGCGGAGCGGAAGGCCTGCCAGTTCAGGAGGTCCTGGCTCAAGGAGTGCTCAGGGCACCCAGACAGCACTTTCGGCTACTCCGAGGGGAAACCCTGCATCCTTCTCAAGATGAACCGGGTAAGAGAGACAGGAGGCAGGTGAGACGGATACGTCCCTGAAGCAGATGTCTCACTGTCTCTTAGAAGGGAGCAGGAAATTCGTTTAAGTGTGCAGCAGAGCTGGGAAAAATGGAATTTTTTAATGAAAAGTTGAAGGTCGGTGTCCAAACATGGGTCCTCTACTTGTAAATTAATACTGTAATAGTCATACAACAGGGTTTCCCAGTTCCAGGCCTGGAGGGCCAGTCTGCAACAGAGTTTGCAGGTATTACAGGGGGGAACCCAACAATAACTGCATATTATTCTGATTCAAATATTATATTTCGCAATAACCAAAATGACTTAAGTCTAGAATGCAGAGTGATGAATCAGAAAAATGCAACATTTTCGTAACGTCAGGAAAAAAAAACAGGAATCGGGAAAGAATGCATTCTTAGTATATAGAGACATCTAATGGCTAGAAGAAGAACAGCCGTGCAAAAGCCATGAACGCAGACATGTGATGGACTGTGTTCACTTAATGATGAACTCCACACAAGACCTATAGCTTAGGATCTCATAAGTATTCAGATCGATGATTGTAAATATCCAGGGTAACATCCACTCGGGATGAACGTAGTGATACCCCAGCGGTGAAGCACACTGCAACAGACCAGAAGGACTGCAAAAAAAAGCACTAAAAGTACCAAAGCTTATAAAAAGTATATAAAGTTCTTTTCAGTTCTAAATTGGTGGTGAAAGATTGATATCGGAGCAAGCAAGAATTTTATATTGTACAGACAGACAGACAGACACACACCTGTACTGATCTTTGTGGGGACCGTCCGTTCATTTCTATGGGAAAAACTCTAATCCCAACTATGACAACCTTAACACATACCCAGCCCTAACCTTAACCATAAGTAAGCAAACAAAATACAAGACTTTTGGCATTTTTAGTTTTTTGATTCCACTCACAGAATTTTATAAAATTTGAGTTTCCCCTTGTGGGGACCGAAACAAAATGGTCCCCACGATGTAAAAACAAGTTATCGCACTGTAATAACAACAACAATGTAATATATTCATGAGGCACACATGCGCACATACACACATGGCAGAAATATTGCTGCATATATAACTTTTGATATTTTTCTTTGGACAAATGACTAAGACTAAAGTAAGAATTATTGGTGTGACCCCTGCAGAAATGACCCAAGCCTCCCCCTCCTCCGCACACCCTAGGGACCTGCCCCCCCCCACCCCCCTCCATGTGCCCCTGTTTGTGAAGCTGCAGAGTGGAACTCAGAACATAAAAACAGTCTCCCCTTAGCAGCTGCCGTGGGGTGATCAGAGCAGAGCTGCCCAGCTGACGGCGGACACACACACAGCCTTACGGCCTTTATGTGCTAAGTACACAAAAAAAACTAAATCGTTAATCTGGTGGGGGGGGGGGATACAAAACCCTAGACAACCTGGATTTTTTGCCATAGGACAGAACTGATTTGTCGATGAATTTTCCCCAATAGATTCTGGGATATTTACCCGGGCAGGGCACTGCGGTGAAAGTGACGTGTGCAGCAAAGGTGAGCGTGTCGATAAAAGGCCTGTTTGTCACAGAGGTTATGGACTTGTGAGGAGGACGACTTTTAATTTCTCTTTCAGAAAGGGGACCCGGGGAACTTAGGACCTATCACTTTCTACCCCGATGATACATTCAAACTGATGTACTTCCCATATTATGGAAAGCTGAGACATGTGAGTATCTAGCCTTCCAGCTAAAAAGGGTTCATCGAAATTCAGACGAAATTACGGATTTAACAGGCACTAAATCAGTGCTGCGTTTGGGCGGCTTCGCAACATGCAGGAAACTTGTCAGCAGGGGGCGCAGTCTTGACCAGCGTTCCATTGCCGCCTGCAGGTGAACTACACCAACCCGCTGGTGGGCGTGCGCTTCTCCGGGCTGCAGCCGGACACGCAGTTCACGGTGCAGTGCAAGCTCCATGGCAAGGGTATAATCAACGACTCCCCCACCGACCGCTTCCTGGGCAGTGTGACGTTCGGCCTGATAGTGGGAGAGTAGGTGTGTATGGGGAGTGGGGTGGGGGGCTGCGATGGGTAACGGTGCTGACTCAGCAGCCAACATGGGGGAGGGGGGACAGTCCGCACTACCTGCAGCCGTTACAAAGCTTACTGTTAGCGACGCTCCTTCCCCCTCCCTGTCTCACCTGCGCCACCTACAGGTCCACGTTTATCTGCGCACCACACACTCAGTGTTACGCCTTAACGCATTAATAAACTGAATATTTCCTGTAGCAGCGAGAAAGGGTGTAGAAGTGAATAAGGTGGTCACGCTTGGATAACAATCACCGGAAGAGGACGAGGATTGCATTCCGCGTGTCTGCCAACTCCGCATTCACCGTCAACTAATCATATACTACTAACAGCAACAAGAAAGCAAGGAATTTAATTTATTCTCATAGACAAGCTGAACTTCGGAGGAACAAAGAGGTGGAAGCCAAGCTTCAGAGTCACCAGTGTATATGGAGTTTTTATTTTATTGTATTTTTGTTTTTGTTGCCAAATTACTGTAACCCCACTAACAGGAGAGGTGATTGTAGCTAAAGATAAGGCCAGGAAGGGTTCCTTTGCGTCTTCAGTTTAATAGACAACGTGTTAACGGTCTCTTCTAGTTTTTCGCATTTTCTCTGTATCAAAGCAGAAACCAACGAGAAAACAGATATCCTCCAACTCTTAGCCAATACATTTTTAGATGGATAAAAGTTAGCCTTGCACCAGCTGTGTATGTACCGCTTAAAGGGTCAAACAGATACTGCCATTATATTTTGATGTATTTCGATGTTATGTTACTAAAACAAAAAGCAGGATTCCACTCTTGAATTTACTACTGTGGTAAAGTGCTTTCCAAGAGATTCTAGTCGTAATCAACATATTTACTATATTATGTAAGAGGAATAAATGCAGTGCAATTAAGACAATTGTAAGCAATCTATTTACAAAAGTGTTTATATGGATTTCAACTAAAATATAAATAGCTTTGAGTTCAGAATACATTTCATAGGCCAGATTTAGTATATACACGCACGTTCAACAATTCCCTAAATACAATCAGGTTTTACATGCTACGCTGTTTGGTCATTCCTGCCCAGATATTTACTCAGAAATTTACCAGAAACCCTTTACATATTTAATTATGTTTCCAGAGCCTAATTATGCTGGTGTGGTGCTGGACATTCACTGTGAAAAGTCTGTGTAGTAAAACTGTTCTGCACATTTTCAGCCAATAAGTACATGTTTGGTAATGTTCTGTGAAAATTAACATTTTTACACATTTTCATGATATTTCAATAAACATGTGGAAATAAATTAACCAATTAAAAAATGTTTTCTTTTCTGTGTGGTTGACATGAAAGGGTATAGTCACTAAATTGATACAGTTATTTACAAAATCCATCCATCCATCCATCTATTTTCCAAACTGCTTATCCTACTGGGTTGTGGGGGGTCCGGAGCCAGACTACCCGGAGGAAACCCCACGATGAGATGGGGAGAACATGCAAACTCCACACACATTACCCAGGTGGAGACTCGAACCCAGGTCCCAGAGGTGTGAGGCAACAGTGCTAACCACTGCACCAACACACCGTCCCTACTTACAAAACACATGATCAAAACATACCTTGCTGATTTTCATTGAGCTAAAAAAAACGCAAACCTAGATAACCGAACGAATAATAGAATAAAACCTTGTGTGTATATATAAAGATGGCTCACAGATAGAAAAATTTTCGAGTTGCTTTTGGATTCTAGATTTGAAAGTCTTTTAACAAGGTAGATATTAAAAATCCAACGTTTTTTTTGTCTGACTCTTCATGTATCTCAGTAGCTTCTTCAAAGATACTCCAGTAACATTCTTAAGAATCAAGGCCGTTGCGTTAACAAACTAAGAAAAAGTACATTTTAAATTCATATCATCATCCACCTCTACAAAAAGTAATTTTTAAATTTGTTCTTATACATGAAACCTTACATCTATTTGGATTTGGATCTACTGTACTGTAAATGAACATAAGGGTGCTAGAGGAAATGAACCATCCATCCATTTATCCATTTTTCAAACTGCTTATCCTACTGGGTTGTGGGGGGTCCGGAGCCTATCCTGGAAGCAATGGGTACGAGGCAGGGAACAACCCAGGATGGGGGGCCAGCCCATCGCAGGGCACACTCACACACCATTCACTCACACATGCACACCTACAGGCAATTTAGGAACTCCAATTAGCCTCAGCATGTTTTTGGACTTTGGGGGGAAAACAGACGACGACATGGGGAGAACATACAAACTCCACACACATGTGACCCAGGCGGAGACTCGAACCCAGGTCCCAGAGGTGCGAGTGCTAACCACTGCACCACCATGCCGCCCCAGCAATGAACCAACTCACACATTTTATGACCCAAGCCTCAAAGCGGTTTTGTGTCTTTGCCTACGAAGGGTTTCTGATTTCAAGACACGAAACTCTGCCAAGGTATCATGACCACAGCTAATGCAGTTATGCACATCTGGCAACTTGCACAGTATGTTTGTAATTTCTCTCTGGTGTACACTATAGATTTCTCCATCAAATGTGTGTGTATATATCTGGCCACCAAATATTTGTCCACTTGGTGATATCTTCTACCAAATTATACCACATGGACCTGGAAGTTGATCACCATTTGTCAAAGTCAATGTGTTTAGGTAGCATTCTTTACTATCTTTACTAGTTAATGCCCTGCATAGCTTCATACGCTGTTGCACTCCGCTGTACTCCCATTGCCAAACGACGCGCATACTCTTACGTCATTGTGCAACAATGATGACATCACTGTTTACAAACTGTAAATGGGTCCATAAACAGAAGTTAGAAACACTAGTTGTTTTACTGAAATGATCGTTTTTCTTACAGCCTACATTAAAGAAGCTATAGTTACCTGAATATGGATAGAAATTACATACGTGGTCTTAAAATAATAATGTTCAAAACAAAGTTTCCCCTAAATGGTAGAAATATTTCATATGCATCTCGGAGCTGCTTTGCCTAAGTATATACTCAAAAGTTTAGACATGCCAAACCGCATCACATGACCTGGCCACCTGACCTAAACACAACAGCCATGGGTGTGCAGGAGTGTGACCAGAAAGTGAAGGAAAAGCGGCCAATGAGAGCTCAGCATATATGTGGGACCTCCTTCAGGACAGCTGGAAAAGCATCTCAGGAGGCCACCTCATGAAACTGATCTCCACCAGCTCATAATGGAATACATGAAGTAAAAAAATAAAATAATTTAAACTTATAATTTTAGCAAGGAAGTGTTTTTCCCCAAGGAATTTTGTTTAAATGTGGGTATATTTTCGATTGAATGTCAATTTTAATAATACGTTTGTGTTTCCTTTGTTATTTTGATTAAAAAATGTAAAAGAAATGTCTGGAACTAAAGTCATATTTTTAAATAAATTGCTATAGGAAAATACCTCCGGCTTTACGCGTTCTTTGTTATCAAGCAGTAATTTGGATCGATTCAGCTGGCAAAGTGAAGACCTACCTGTACGTACGGTACTGGGCTGTCAGTCTGGGGCAACGAAAAACTGAGCCAGCGGTCGTCCGGAGGCTGATGGTTTTATTACTAGTTGATTTAACAATGAAAGCAGTAGTTCACCCCAAAACTGAAAAAGATGTGTTTTTAGTGCTATCTATCCATCTAGGCCAGCGATGAGCAATCTTATCCAGAAAGGGTCTGGGTTTTCACTGCAACTCCCTAATTAGATCACTAATTAGAGGACTGAATGGCTATAGAGTTCTCACACCTGAGTTTGAACAGCTGACCTAAAGGTTATCCCAAAAACCTGCAAACACACCGATCCTTTACGGATGCCCACCCCTGATATAGGCTGTTCTGCTGGGAGTTGCCCAGGTTTGGTGATATTGGCTGTGGAAACGTCAAGCTTCTCTCGAATATAGTGGGACTTGTCTAAGTGATCTGTAACAATCTGTAATTTGCTTTTACAGTCTCCGTTATGTAATGTTAGTTAGAATTTAAGATTTTAATTAGGCCTACTACATATTTATTTGCCTCTCTGGCACTGCATGTATAGAAAATTACAGAAAATTAACACCTTTCTGATTTCAGCAGTGCTCTGGTATAAGTGGACATTTCTGGTTCTGTCACTGTATAACATATCTCTGCAGCTGGAGGACAGTGTAAAATCACCAAGTAGTCTCTCTTTTTAAATGATAGGACATTGTCCATCATACGCTAAAGATGGTATTATATACAGGGACTGAGGTGACTGATATGCAAGTATGTAGTCGCAGTGTAAAAGTTAAAATATGCGGTAGTTTCCTGCCATAAAAATTCATGAAATATGAGCTCTGTCTAGACAAAATAATTCAGGCACATTTTAACCTATATATCACGAATACGTGGTGGTGTATGCTGGTTAGCAATGTGACACCTCCTCCTTCCAGTCAGGTAAGACAAAGCCACACCCACTGCGGAGAGTTCCAATCAGAGTTCAGGAAGTGTTCCTGGCTGGTGTGGGAAGAGACAGAGAGAAGGGGGATTGTTTAGTAGGCAGGAGACACAGCGGGATCCGGACACAGAAGAGAGAGTTCACTGTCACAGAGGGAACATGTGGAAGAAATATGAGGAAAGAGCAGGACAGGGGGCCGGAGGGGGGAGCCACAGCGGACCAATCAGCTTCCAGCCAGCTTAGACAGAAGCAGTCTCATGGTGAATGGGCAGGAGAAAAAGGGGCTAGCTTTGAAAAGCATGATTAAATGTCTACCTGCTTCCAGAATACCAAGGACTAAATGAAGGTCTCTTTCACGATGAGCTTTAATGGACATAACCAGCAAGATAAAGAAGAAGTGGCACTTGTGTGGTGAAAAAAAGAAAAAGCAAAAGCAGGACAATAAATGAAAATAGCTGCAAATGAACAAAATTCTGCCGTCCAAAAAAAAAAGTTAATTACATAAATCTCAAAAACAAAGATGTAAAATAAAAACAAAAAAAAATGTAAAACAAAGCAAAGAAATGTAACGTTTTCAGAGGGGCTGGTGTACATGCTTCGGCATTCTCCTCTTCCTCCAGAGGAAGACCCAGACAGATCAGGGAGGTTCCCATCCTTATCGCACTGGCGGTCTACGTGAAAAGGAGCGAAGGGATCGGCGGTGAAATTAAGGAAATCTACAAGTAAAATGTGCAGGAGAGAAGTTGTAGGAAACCTTGAAAGTTAGCTCAGGAAAAGTGCTTTTAAAGAAATGCCAGGAGAAAACATAATTATCATAAAAGGGAGACATTTAGACACTAAATTTAAAGAGAATCAGTTTTAATGAATGTTTCTGCATGTCTGAACAGGAATTAGTAAATGGGTAGACACTACAGTCATACCCATTTAAATTAAATAATATAAGCAATATGATTTACTTAAATTTTTTTTTTTTTTTGTAATTATGTAAGATTTGAGGTTTTAAACTACAATCAACACAACCACATGCTGCCGTGCCCCCAGATGTCACCCTCTGAGTACCAGAATGACTCACGAAGTGTCCTCTTGCAAATCATACATTTAAATCACAATGAAAACTAGCCTGTGCTACTTATTAGTGGATAGTATAGGACCTGAAAGCAGAGCTTAATCTACACCCGGACTCCCCTGTTCCGGTCCTGGAGCGCCACAGTCCAACACAGTTTGCAGATTTCCCTGAAACACACCTACTATACCTGGAAGTTACCTAAGATGTGTCAAAATCTGCACACAGTGTTGAATTCTGGCCCTCGGAGACCGGAATTGGGGAACCGTGATCTACAGCGACCCATCATCTTGGTTCCCCTGAAGAGCTGGCCTTCAGCAGCAGCCACAGCACATGCCAGGACAGCACATGCCAGGACAGCACATGCCAGGACAGCACATGCCAGGACAGCACATCCCAGGACAGCACATCCCAGGACTGCACATGCCAGGACAGCACATCCCAGGACAGCACATGCCAGGACAGCACATCCCAGGACAGCACATCCCAGGACAGCACATGCCAGGACAGCACATGCATCCTTAAAACAGATTCCGCTACACTTTCTTATGTCAGCTGCACATATGTTATCCATTATTGTACTGATTAATTGTCTGCAACCTTCTGTTTGCAATATGTGCACGTTTGCATGATGTCTACCTTCTTCACACTTTGTTTTGCACTATATGTCGATATTCGTGCACTTTATGTACTTGCTACTGCATGCAAAAGAAAGTCCCCCGAGATAGAATATACTGTATAATTGTTATCGCATTTTTGCATTCTGTACAATGATAACCATGTGGAGTCCAATATGAACTGACTATGCAGTGCAGGGGTGTATAATGACACTCCCACTTTGTGTTGTTAAATCTGGTTTACGCATAATAAACCAACACCACTGGTCTTCAGTATATTCAGGTCTGAAAATAACCTAAACTTTAGGGACACTTGAATACAAAATAAAACAAACGTTACCAAGGTGCTGTTTTTCCTAAACTAAACTGCTGAAATAAATTCCAAAAGCTATAACCGCTTACGGAGGATCACGGGCCACTAAACAACGCTCAGGGAACAGAGTGCATCTCTATGTTCTGTCCTTGAAAAGTCAAACACGCCATTGTCTGGTTTCGGGGGCCAGGCAAAAACAAAAAACAAAGTTTGTGCTTCTCTGATGCCCACGGTGAGTCCAGGTAAGGCTAAGTGACTGCAGAGGTCACCAGCCACGTGGGTCACTAAGTCGAAAGTCGTTATTCCACTACCGTTCGAATGTACCCGAGGACAGCTAGCTGTAAATGCCATGCTTTTCACAAATGAGCCTGATGCTTCATAAGGGCAAAGATTGAATTTTAAACAAAACGAAATGAACAACAAGGGCCTGACTAGTGCAGGTTAGGAACTCACCTCTTGTGTTTTCGATCCGGTGTGTGTGTGTGTTGTGTTCTAATGAAAAACTCCAACTATGCAAATACATCACATTAATGTTAGTGGGCGCATAATTATTAGGCAAGGAGAGAGGAGGAAGGCAGCGCACACCGATTACAGCACATTGCCGCACTCACTGCATAACAAACCACCTCAGGGATGAGAACCTGAGTGCAGCCATGTGGTGGGTGACACCTCAGCACCACACTAGCCTAAATGGACCAGTGTGAGTTTTTTTCCAGTGGCCGGAGTGCCGATCCTGTCACCAATCCATAACCTCAGAGCCATCAGTCCGCCGTCAAATTGTCATACCCGGCTCGTACGATCCTCGTGTGTGCCACGCCCCCCTGATTATCCACGTGTGCTTCCCTGATCGTACCCAGCTGTGTCTAGTTATTTTGATCAGTCCTGTCTATTTCAGTCCGTGTCTTACTTCAGTTCCTCGTCTGTCATTGATGTTAGCATCTTTGATGTTTCCTGATTCCCGTAACCCTCCATTAAATCCCCGTTTTGTTCCGTATTCCGCCTTCCTGCCTGATCCTTCCTGCCCGCCTGCCCTTTCGCCTTATTCGTCCACCGCGAACTCTGACGCAAATAATTATTTATATATTTTTTATATAATTAATAATTACTATTAGGCAAATCTGTATTCTAATTGTATCTTATTTCCAAAACATTTCTCTAATTTCAAACCATATCAGTCTAAATAGTCACTGAATGAAACATTGTCAAGTGAAATAATAGGAAAAAAAATCAAGCGCCCAAAACCAATCATAAGATATCATTCAGGAGAATCTTTCTCGTAAATGTTGAGGTGTGATCACCGCACGATCAAATGCTTTATCTATAATAGTAAATACAGTTGGAAAATAAGTGTTGAGGAGGAAAACCACAAATTAATTTAAGAACCAAGCCTCCATGAACCCTTCAGTCTCTAGTGCCACCATTTCCAGAGCAGCAATCACCCGGTAGCCAGCCGAACCACAAGCAGTAAAGTGCTTCAAGGCGTTAAAAAGGTCAGGACGGCAAAAGACAGCCCCATTAAATGTGAGACACAAGCTGAAGCCTCGCGCCTTGGAATATATTAAGGATTTAGGATGGATGAGATGAGAGTGAGTCTTTATGGACCAGATGGGGGGGGGGGGGGGGGGGCATGGCTAGATGATTCTTGGATATAGGGCAACAGTGTGAGTCTGGCTCCAGAAAGGCAGGGGGGGCAAAGATGTGGACCGCTATTGCCAATGACCATCTAGTCAGACCTTTTCAAGTGGCAGGTGAAATGAGAATGAATTCCTGAAACACACACACACACACACACACACACACACACACACACACACACACGTAGGGTATACCTAACCTTATGGGGCCCGCTCATTCACTTCTATGGGAAAAATGCTAACGCTAACTATGACAACCTTAGCCCCCACCCTGCCCTAACCATAAGTAATCAAGCAAAATACAAGAGTTTTTGCATTTTTAGTTTTTTCATAGCAGTCACTGATTTTTATAAAATAGAGTTTTCACTTATGGGGACCAGGAAACTGGTCCCCATAAGGGAAAAAAATGGATATTTTTCACGTTATGGGGACATTGTGTCCCCTTAAGGATAGGTACACACACACACACACACACACACACACACACACACAAAACCGTAACTAAGGTAGTCATCAGGCACACCTTCTGAACGGTCAATAAAACTAATCATAAAATGGGATCATTAACAAAATTCATCACGAGGAACCTTGACACAGCACATCGGGGCTCAAAGGGCATTTTCTGCTGAATGTAGCTGAAACATTTTTAGTGTTAAACAGCGTGAAATAAATGCGCATTCAAGCTAATCAGGAAGGATGGTTTCCTCATATACTGGAGTAAAAACGGAATTCCACCTTTGAATTTGGGTTCAACCATTTCACAACATAGCAGTCCCATTGCTCAACAGGTAGAGCATCATGCTACCATCGCAGAGGTTGTGGGTCTGAATCCCAGAAAGCACACATATTTTAATCCTTCTCTCTACTGTAAGTCGCTTAGCATAGAACCGTCAGATAAACAAGACAACGTAATGTCTTGAGCAGAGAGGCAAACCTGCCAGTAGTGAAAGTGTCACTGTGAACAGTGAAGGGCTGCTCACAAAATACAAAGGCATGATAAGTGTGTATAAGATGCTTGAGGGACGGAACACAAACTCACTCACCTTCTTGTTGAAATACAGATCCAGCTGGGCTTCATTCCGGTCAAACCCACAGCCACCTATAGCTTTAGTGTCATTGGGTGCAGCGTTTAAAGCACCCAAACAGATCTATGCAGAGAAGACATACACTATATGGACAAAAGTATTGAGACACCCATAGTAATTACAGGAACTGGCCCCATAAACCACAGCCATTGCTGACATGCATATGTATAATTAAGCACACAGCCATACAATCTGTAGCATCAGACAGTGGCAGCAGATTGGGTGATCATACTGAAGAGGTTAGTCAGCCGAGAACCGTCATTGGACGCCACTGGACACCTTTCCAGCAAGTCGGATCTCCGCATTTCTGTCCTGCTAGAGCTGCCTTGGTCACCGGCGACTGAAGTGATTGTGAAGTAGAAACACCTGGGGGCCAGTTCAGCTGCGAGGTGGGGGGGCCACACAAGCTCACAGAGAGGGACCTGATCACCCAACATCAATACCCAACCTGAATGGCAGCAAATCCCACCAGCAATATTCCAGCCTCTAATGGAAAGCCGTCCCAGAAGAGCACAGGCTATTATAGCCACTGAGGGTTAGTCGGCTTCATATTAATACCCTTCGATTCAGAGAGAGATGCTGGACAGGCTGGTGTCCGCATACTTTTGTCCATATAGTGTGACGTTAAAAAAACACTCGCCGCTAAGCTGGGCTAAAGCATGATATTTTAAGAACAGCTGTAGCTCAGAGTCCAAGATGCAGAGGATAAGCCATTTTTAGACGATCAATAAGTCAACAACAGTCATATAAAATATTTATACTACAGACACTGAACATCATTCTCATGAATGGCTAATCATCCAGGTGCAACAGGCAAACCGTTGTTTCCAGTTAGCGCAGAGGGAAACAAATATCTCTGTTAAAAAACAAGAGAGTGTTAGTCTCGCGGCTGAAAAAACAGCTTTACTGCATCCAAAGGCCAAAACGCCACAAGGTAATGCACTCAATAAATAAGGTGCATATGCCAGCTAATTCAAAGACTAACAAGGCACTGAAAGCCACCCACATGATTTAATATCTGGTGTCTCTCTCGTTCTGGCAGAGAGGTGTCTGCTACAGCTATATCGGTAGCTGGGCCACCAGAGTCTGCATCCTTACACGCTATCTCACACTTTCTAAACAAGTGGTAAAGAATAAATAAATACACTGCTGCAGCCAGAATAACGTATCATCAGAAAAAGGGAACTAAATTGTCTGGTTCTTTAGATGAATATTTAACATTCGTACTAAAGTACCTAGAGGAAACCCCACAATGACAAGGAGGGAACATGCAAACTCCTCACACATGCAGCCCTGGTCCTAGAGGCGTGAGGCAACAGTGCCAACCACTGCACCACCCCCAGTCATTCCCACCCCCTATAACTTTTGGATAAAGTTGCTAAAAATCGTCGGACAAAGCTAGACACGGACACACTCACAATATTAAAGACAGCAGGGAGTGAGAAAGGGGAACGTCACTGAAGAACGCCTTTCACATTCTGTCAGCTCTCCTGCGGTTAATCTTTATACCCACAGTTAACAGTGATGCTAATCAGCTGTCTATCAACGTCGTTAAAAATAGCGATATAAAGTAGGCTAATACATGCAAATGGCCAACATACAAACATAAATAGGAGAGGAGAGAAGAATGGGGGCATTAAAGCCTACGGTTAAAAGTCAGAACCATCTGTAAGTGAACATACATGTTTACAGTCATGATAATACATAATTATTACATTAACATTTATAAAAATCAAATGGCTTATAGTAATAACCCAAGCAGAAACACTTTTCATTCTTAGCTGTTTCAAATGTTGTTCAAATGAATGAAACTCAAATCATTTAAGATTTAAGATTAAATCACATCATTCTTCCGAAACAATGACATTATAAGGCAATGCAGGTGTCTCTGTACAAACCCTCTTTACCTCTGCTTCTGCCGAATAACGTTTGAAGGATGACTTTCCACACAGCCTGTGTGTATAATGCTGTGATTCATAAACATCGTGATCTATGCTTCCATGCGGATTAATTGGTCCAGGACACACCATTCCATGTGGAATTCCCGAAAAGGTCTTTGTCCTTGAGGTTGTAGGTCAACAATACGTTTTTTGCTTTGCCTGTTTCATCTTCCTTATTGAAGACTATACTCTATGAAAGTGCATTATTACATTATATTGTCACCATAGAAATTGCCACTTGTGTCCACATCATTGGGCAATTTGAGCTTAATGGTACGGGTCTGGGTAGCACGTTAAAAAAAGTTAAATACGATAGAGAGGTATGTAGAGAGAGCGGCGACATTACACACAACTAATGATAGCCAAGTCATCATCACTGCTAATAATCCACCTATCTTCTATAGCCACATATGTCAACAGTGTGGACTGATAAAGACACAAGGACAATATGAAAAACTTCACATTAGTGGGAAATCCACTACTCAGGAAAGTCTACATTTCTTTTGACTTAAGGCAACATTCTATTGTGCAATTACAAATCACAGAAATCAAAGGCATTTTGTTTCAGATGCATGCCGTAGACCAGGGCTGGGGAACCTGATCCACTGGGAGCCGGTGTCGGTCCGGGTTTTTAGGATAACCTCTCAATCAGCCAATAACAGTGAGTCCCCAGGACTGGAGCTGAGAACCACTCCATCCCAAAAACCCACACCAACACCAGCCCTCCTTGGATCAGGTTTCCTACCCCTGCCTTAGACATCAACCTGAGTCAAAGAATCTTTAACAACATCCTCTGTTACGTAACAGCATTCATGAAAATGCGTAAATATGGAATTTACTCTCTGTAATCAAGTCAGCATTTGCAATAATCTAAAAGTAACTTTCAGAAATGCATCTATTTATTTATGAATTGTTTGAAGAGTATGTGAAAGAATGTTACTCTAGTTATACAGATAGCCTTAGATAATAAGGTTCAGGAAAATGAACACGTAGTGTTACACTTTAACTGTAAGTAAACATTTGGAACATGGACATTAGAGTGGATATCTTTTGTTATGAATGTTAAAAACATTAAATAATTAAGGACTCAGAACCTGCAATGGACTTAAAGAATTTGCAGCCACTTAATAGAAGACATTAGAACTAGCCATGAAGTTGGTACAGATGCATAATTAATTCTGTAAATGGATCACATTCACACTGCGCCATTTCAGTGCTGCATCTCTGAAATGGGAAAGAAAAAACGGCGACACCTACAGGTGGATCTGGTGACTCACACAGAAAATTCCGGGACCTGGGCTTGCTTACGTCATCGCCACGATTTATCATTTTCGTTAACAAACCCCGAACTAGGCAGGGTAGATAATTATCCACGAGACAATGCAACATAAAAACCACTGCTGCGTTAATGTGTAACATTGAGAAAATGTGCTTTTAGCCACTATATTTGTAAGTTAAACTTTGAATCGAAGTCCACAAACTGGTATTACATCTGGGATTGAGGTAATTAACCTACAACTGCTCCCTCGAAGCCCATATACTTCAGCTTAGATAAAAGAGACAACTAAACAAAGAAAGAATAATTCCGAATCATATGATTGTGATTGGTATTAAGCTACAGGATGGCTGCAATCCATTTCGGGTTTATTAACTTCGCTTTAAGTCGATCACATTAGGTGAGTCCCTTAGATCACATGCTGTATTTCTTGGTGTTGACAAATATTTTAAATGTTATTTTGGTCTACACAAGCTAGCCAGGCAAGTATGGCTTGCTGAACTCCAGCAGCATTTGCAAAACTTTGAGCTTTTCTGCTTAGGAATTTACTCACAAAGAGTAATTTAACCACTACTGGCTGAAACGTCAAAAAGAAGCATGGGAAGGATGCTAACCCAAACCCTAACACAAAAGGCACAAGATCTCACCATTTAGACAGCTATTCCATACCACATATGAGCTGTTATTTTAGAAATATGCATAAATCTGAACCCATCCATTTTCCAAACTGCTTACCCTTCTAGGTCACAGGGGGTCCAGAGCCTATCCTGGAAGCTATGGGCACAAGTCAGGGAGCAACCCAGGATGGGGGGGCCAGCCTATCGCAGGGCACACTCACACACCATTCACTCACACAGGCACACCTAAGGGCAATTTAGCAACTCCAATTAGCCTCAGCATGTTTTTGGACAGGGGGGGGAAACCGGAGTACCCGGAGGAAACCCCACGACGACATGGGGAGAACATGCAAACTCCACACACATGTGACCCAGGCGGAGACTCGAACACGGGTCCCAGAGGTGTGAGGCAACAATATTGACCACTAACACCACGCCGGCCCAGGAATCTGAACGATTAAATACTAAGTGTTTGTGACCTGCGTCGCGGTACTTTTGCGATTCCACGCAACGGACAAAGTAAGTATATAGCCACACACAAAAAAAAACATGCCTAGAGACTATAGTATCCACCCAACAATGACAAGCAGGAACGGGACAAAAGGTGCCCCCCGGATAAAGCGACACTCCAGACCCCAGGGGTGCGAGCGCAGGGGTCTGATGCAGCATGACCGAGAACCAGAGGGGAGGTAAACCAGAAAGGAACTTTCACTGAATCACTGCGAAGAAGCATCGCTTTAGCGGACACAGTGCACCTCTGCCCCGACAGTCCTATGACACGTTAGACACTGAGCACACTGACCCCCTTCAGCTGACCTAAGGCACTAACAAGTCGATGCATTACATCCTTTATTTCTACATTCATCATAAAGGAGTATTCGGATTTCCTGTAGTTCAATTTTTGTGTGACCTACTTGCAATAACAGACCAGCAGAAAAGGGAAATTCACTATAACTTACAGCAACGGTTTATAATATAATGGTTTTTATCTAGACTGGTCCATAAAGCCGTAATGCTTGAAATCTAGAAATGAACAAGTACAAACTTTTCTTTGAATATTTATTGGCACACACAAACTAGTACACACCCATTCTCTCTCAAAGGGTTCACTATTTACATTATGTAACATACCCTTATCAACCTTTATGCAAAGTATGAAAGATTATCAGCTATGATACTTAACTTGGAGACCTTAACATGCCCGTTCAAAGCCTCATTTTGAAAAGTGGATCCTCTAACATTAAAAAGGATTAATTTGGCCTAAAACCCAAGAATTCCTTAAAACAAGTTCACAGCGTTTTGTGCTTAACGTGCAACGGTAAGAGAATCGGTGGAAGGGGACGAACTGGCGGCTTTCAAACTTCTCTCATTACTTTGACTGGTGACCAATGCAATTCACAGCTAAATATCAAATTCAAACAAAATCACCTTCAAAACCTGTTTTCTACACAGGAAATTTAGCTTTTTGATGCCAATGCATCGCTTCATTGGTCATGTTCTGTATTAATTACCAAACACACGATTCCTTTGGGTTGATGTTTTTTTTTCCCCAGACCAACCACCCAGAGAACAATGTTAGGACATGGCTGTAAACACATATACCAACTTAAAACCTAATAAAAATTTGGCACAGTTTTCACTTAATATCAGTAGAAAACTAGAATCCACCAACGTCTAGACATCAGACGTAACATTTCGCTCTCATTAAACGTGGCGTGCTGGTGGACACATCGCAGTAGATGCTGTCAAAGACAAGCTGGCTTTCTTTGATTGGTTAATCACGCTTAACCCTCTTCTCATGGTTAACATTCTGGATTCCACTGGCTCAGCTGTTTTAGTTTTTATAAAAACAAACAAATCCGTGTCACTGCTACCCCCTCCCCACACAAAACAGCTGCAAAACAAGTCTGATACACTATATATTATAAAGCACAAAAACTGAACTTTCACGTATAGCACTCGGGCAACAAAAGTGAACAGATTAACATTGAAGGGAGGAAGGGCAAAACTGATACATAACATATGAAAGGAAAAGGGGGGGGCATTTTAATTGGAGGCAAGGGAGAAGGTTTCAGTTCTCAGACATAGAAGCCATACTTCGCACGGTTTGCAAAGCCATCAAGGCTGCCAGCCTGCTGACTGTACAGCCCCACTGGCCTGGAGAACAGGGACGACAAACTGCTTCAGGGTTGCCCATCTATAAGTACTGAAATGATCGATAACAGTAATTCAGATTACAAAAAAAAAAAACATGGTTTAAGGCTAGAACTACTTTCTTGTTGCAAATTGCAACTGCCAATGTTACTCTATTTTAAATATTCTGTGATAGAAGACAAAGATTGCGAGAATCCTTAGCAGCGTGAAATTTTAACAAATGCTGACACTTTAAAAATTGTACCAAGAAATGACTATTTCGTTCTATGAACCCAGATATCTTGAAGAAAAAAAACAAAATCACAATTCCTGAAACCTCACGATTCTTTTTTTCTTTGGGGGGGGGGGGGGGGGGGGGGGGTTCATCCCAGATGGAGTATCAATGAAAGGGGACTGTGACACATCAATAATCGAACAGATTAATGTCAATTTATTCAAAGTTTTCCCCTCTTCTTTCACAAGTGACGAGAATCTTTTTTTTTTTTCCCCACAAAGTGATTTAAAAAGAAAAAGCATCTTAAAAAAAAAGGAAAAAGCAATAAACAAGCAGACAAAATAAGTCGTTTCCAAAATAAATACTTTTCTTTCCTTAAAAGGGCCTGGTTGGTTTACTGCTGTGGTGGAGAACAGCCTTGGATTCTGTGTATGGGTGATATACTTTATTGGGCATGCAGTCCGCTGGAACATTCTGCCAGCCAAGCCTTGCTCAGTTGAGGGGGGCGGGGGGAGGGGGGGGCGTGTCCATTCAGATATCGGTCACCAGGTTGAACAGGGTAGTAGTAACATCCACTGAAACTTGGGGGAGGAGCCCAAGTGCTCAAAGGAGTCGGTGCTCTGTATCGATCCGCCCTCCTCTACGCCACGTAGTTGTACTGGTTTGGGTTCTCCTTGTCACGTTCCATGTAGTCCCTGTCAATGAGTGATTCTATTCTTTTCTTTAGGTCAGCAGGCTGCCAAGAGAGCAGGAAAAAAAAAAAAAAAGTTCCTCCTTTTACATTACTGCTCACATTTATCATTTATTTATACAGCAGATTTATTTTAAGTGATGGACAGCTGGGAAAACAGGGTCAGCCAGTGCATGGAGTAATTGGGGTTAAGGGCCAAACAGTAGAATTACTATGTCGGTCGCGGGATTCGAACCGAAGTCCGGAAACCCACAGAGCCGCACACAGAGGCGGAGAGAAACCTCAGGCACTTTAAAAAGCGTGGCTCCAGCTGGAATTTAGCCCCACGGCCTTCTCAGGCGGCCCCTTCACTCACCTTGACGGGAAATTTCAGCTGGTTGTACACTTCTGACACCAGCAGGTTGTGGCTTAGAGTCTTCCTCATCTTCATGATCCGCACGATGGCCGCATCTATCTGGTATTGCCGGTCCTGGAAGACCCGTTCAGTGGTGCTGGCTTGTTCTTCCACCTGCAGAAGCGAGACGCACTCTGAGTGAATTAGAAGCGCCATCGGAGGGTAGCAGGGCATCACTGTTCAGAAGCCTACACAGCTACAATAGGCCACTTTGGGAAGCGGCGGCACAGCTAGCTAACAACGACAGCCAAAAGAGGGAGATGGAGACAGGGAGAGGACAGGCCAGCAAACCGTTTCTTTCATCTGGATTTGGTTGATCTTTATCCTGAAGAGTTTGTGCTTGAAGTCGTCGTTGCAGGTGAATTTATCGCCGTCCTCCACATCTTTGCTTTTTGGTGTTTTGGAGAGGACCCGCGCTTTCCCACAGGCCAGCGACTGCAGGGTCCGACGCAACTCACTGTCCTCTGTGCATGTGCAAAAATAAATAAATAAATAAATAAATAAATAAAATATATAAATAAAATATGGGTCCTGAAAGACAGTGTTTCTCAACCTGGTTCTTGGGGACTCCCGGATGGTCCACAGTTTTACTTTATAGGAGCTAGCAAGGAGGGAGCAAAAATGTGGGCCGTCTGGCAGGGAGCAAAAATGTGAACCACCTGTTGGACCCCAAGGACCGGGTTGGGTAACACCGCTTCGAAAGACCTGATAATGGCAGGAGGCATCTGTTTGAAATCCACTGTCTAACATATACAAATTTCCACAAAATGATAATATGCCACGGAGGCCACTGCAGACAGAGAATCCTTCAAAGCCGAAGCCAAAAAGGCCGAGCACATGCAGATGCAGGTGCTGCTCACAGATGTCTGGCAGTCGGCTGCATCGCAGTTACCTCCCCATTCACAGAAAAACCAAAAGCACACATTTGTCTCGATGAATGCAGAAATTTCACCTTTGGGTCTCAGTCAGGTTACTCAGGTTATTAGATGCGAAAAAGTTATACATTTCCGAAACCAGGACATTTTAGCACGATGCATGCAATCTGTGGAGTAAAAGCCCACAAACCTATTCCTGTTGCCTGTTTAATCTCCTCCAGACTGAACTCTTCTCCTTCGTTAAACATGAGAAGCACCAGTGTTTGGAACAAGGAAACCTGAAGCTCCTTTTTACCCTACAAGGAGTTTGGAGAAATATTGTTTAGTACGGTATGGCATTTCTCATATTTCAGACATAAACAGTCTATGACCCCCCCGAGCGGCAATTAAAGTGCAGCAGTGGCAACATCAAACATCCAATTAACATTCTGAGGACAATGACACACCAAGAAACACAGTTACCTCCTTAAATTCAGCTTTCAAGACACAATGTCCCAGTGTGGACTGCCACTGAAGCTTTCTGCCGCTATGCTTGCCAAGATAAAAAGTCTTGAATATCTCCTGCAGCTTCACCATCTGATGAAAAAAGGACTTTTTTATATGATCCATCGTATACATTGACAGATAACATAAAAGGGCTGGTCATTAAGAACAGCCATGTAGCCTTAGACAGACCTCGGGAGGTAAATGGACTTCCATAGGCACATAGGTCGGCCAGTATCCCATAGTGAGGATGTTCACCGTCAGCTCAATGTTGCCTGGGATGTTCTGACATTGCATATACTGCAACAGGAACAAAAAAATCTCATAAGGACCCACCGCTGTGAAATTTACAAGAGGAGGCAGAGCAGACGTTTCTCAAGGTCACGCACAGGCCGACTCACCTGTTTAAACTGCACCATTATGTCCTTGGACAGCTCCATGTCCTTGAACATGCCTTCCAGTTTGCTGGTGAATGCAGCACCACATTCTGCCAGCAGGGTGCAGAGTTTTTAAAACAATGCAACAAGAAAGGTGGTCAACTAGACCCACATCCCCAAGAAAACCGTGGCTACTTTTAACTTCCCCTCTAGAAAAAGGGTCTACACCAGCAAGCAGTGTTTCTGAGCACCTAATTGGTGGTCCCATCTACCTCCAGCGTTTACGTGAAATTCAGAAGCCCGTATCGGCGGGTGGTGCTAACCGTGCTTCAGTTTGGACAGCATCGACTTCTCGGCGTCCACAGAGGCACTCTTCCCGACCAGCAACCGCTTGGCCAGATCCTTCTTGTAAAAGGCTTCGAATACGTCTTTTCCTGTTTATACGACGGCATTCGGCGTCAAAACCCAGCAACATCAGAATCGTTCGAATAAGCACCACCACCCTGCCAGGACGACTCACCATATATGAATCTGAATATGATCATGATTTTGTCCAGCATCTTCTCCAGCTCCTCATCCGTGGCCTCTTTGTTCCCAGCCCTAAGCTTTGAATCCACATATTTAGCTGAAAATGAAATGAAAAATAAAGAAAAAGAATTGAGCTTTTGGGAACTTTGAATTTCTTTTCTTCAAGATATCTTGGTTCACAGAACAAATGTTTTATGTTAATACAACATGTGCAAAAAATGGAGAGGTGGAAACCACAAACAATGATAGAAGAGACAGGTCTTTATGAACACCGAAGAGCTTCAGTTGGCTTAAATCCGATGTTCAGAGTCGAACAAAAAAGATCCTGCTTCCATCCTGCACTTATAGCTAAAATTACACCAACAAAATCTGGAGATATACCACCACAAATGGTACTGAATGGAAACTTAACCAATGAGCTCTGCAGGTTTATTTGGTCGTTTGTTTATGAAGGTTTCAAAGGCCTCCTTCATGGCATTGACAAACTTCTCATTCTTCAAGAAGCAGACATCTATTATGTGATCCACTTTGTCCTTGAAGTCCAAGAGCTCCTGCACCATGGTCTTATCTTTCTCGGGGTTGATGACTATGGTGCTTCCAAAGGCCTGAGGAATGTCAACAGCCACCAGAAACAAAATGTTCTGTTAGAGGTAGAGAATTACCAGCACAAAACCGATATTCACTAACGTTACAACCTCAAGATGTTTAAGCAATCATATGCACAAAACTGATATTACCTTCTGGTAAACTTAACATTTCAAACCTATCAAAATACCTATGGTTGCATACTTGTCATACAACATGACGCCATCAAGAAATGCTACTGAAAAATATCCACCCAGCCAATCATTTTAATTCTTCACCACACAGATACATTTTGTTTACATCGATTCAACACGCAGGGTTTCTCAATGTGAACTTGACCGTACTTGTGTTCTTGTGTACTTGTTTTACATCATTTGTTATTGCCAAAAACCAGTTCTAAGAAGACCAATACTAAGAACAATTACAGAGGATGGTAAAAATCTCTGGATGTTCGTCTTGCTCTGCCCCAAATATCAAGGATAGCAGCTCCGTCCTTGGCAAACAAGTCCAATCCCATGATTCACTGCACCACAAGTTCGTCTTTGGGAGGCAAGTTATAAAGACCGCTCTTGCTATTGAGAAACACCCAAACACAAGCCTCCTTTGCCTACCTTAATGTATTCTATCCAGTGCTGCAACAGAACCTGCACGCCCCCTCTTACTCGGCTGAAAAGCTGATATAGCAGTGACAGGTCCTGGATTCGGTTCTCATCTAGAAGGTGGTTCAGGCCTGGATTCAAGCAGGAAAAATTGGGGGAAAAAAACATGAGCAAAAGACAAGAGGTTAAAAAATAAACAAAAATAAACTGGCACATAATCTTGGAGGAAAAAAAGCTATTCGAGCTTAATAGCAGAGCTTGTGAAATGACCAACGTGCGTTTGAGAGACATACCTTTCTGGAGAGTTGTCGTCAGGTGTTCACCCAGGAGCTGTTTTTCCACAGTTGCGATCAGGGGTTTCCTTTGTAAGGACAGAAACGCGACAAAGGTTATCAGGGTAACAATCACATTCAAGTCTTTTTACTCCAACAAAAGCCAGAGAGAGACAAGCGGGCAGCAAGTTAGCGTGAAATCTGATGACTTACTGCGTGCTCTGGTCTAAATACGTAATAACTCTGTCCGCCTCCTCTTCCAAACGTTTGTTTACGTGGTGCAGATACTCCGGAACCTGTCACGTTGCAGCAGAGGGAGGTTAGCCTGAGTACTTGGTAAATGTAAGGCTTGTGCAGATGCTATGCAGAGGCCTGAGCCCCAGACCCCTAAGGAACACAGATCACCTCTCTCTCCTGCATAAGGCGCTGTCCCTCAGCAGCATAGAGGCGGTTTGTCTCCTCCAAAAACCGCTGCTCAAACGAGTCCTGGTAGATCTGCCAGGGGATGGGATCTCATCAATAAATTGCTTTCAAACTATACCAAATGAAAGAACACCGATACAACTGGTGTAGGACTGGGCAATGTCATATCAAAACTGCATATGCGTGACATAATAATCACCAGGGCATCAGAAGGCAGGCAAAACGTTTTGACAGACACCAGTTTTTCGGTACTATACACATTTATCTACACCCAGTTTAAGCAGATTAGTAGTACGGTTAAAATATTATTGAGATCCGTTTTGAGACACCCAAAAGTTAGTAACCTGTATAGACGCCACATAATACTGCTTTAGTATACTAAGGTTTGGTATATATCAGTGTGATATGCACTGAAGTGGCAGTGAAGAAAGGTACAGCTCAGCAGTCAGCACATCTTTTAAGAGGAGATGCTGCGGTTAAAGTAAAAAGACATTGGAGGTGCGACAGTCCTTTTCACATTTTAAAATCTGACACTTATTAAATAAGGCTATGCAGAATTTATACTGATTACTTACTTTTTGGTGTCATAAAATGCCTCAATATTTTAGCCGTACTAATCTGTTTAACCCTTAGAACCTGACAAACGCAAAAACCGTTGATGTTCGCACCCATTAATCTCAGGCTCATGACTTTGGATAAGTGTAATGCAGACATGAATTGCATAAAGTTGGAATCCAGCGAACAGGTCATCCAAGTGGCTATGTTGTGCGCTAAAGTTTTCCAGAGTAATCCCGTGTGTAATGAGGCACATATCTTAAACATTTTCAACTAAAACACACGCCTAATAGACCATGAATCATCGATATTATTCACATTACACAGAAAAAGCGCATATTCGCTTCCATGATAAACGTGCGACCCTTCTGAGGAAAAACTTTATTTATTATAAGCCTATATAAAAAGGGATAGAAACACACTCAGAAACTGGCTGGAGTTCTACTAAAAATAACCACAAAAAGCAGGATTCTATTTCTTAGAAAAACAATTACTTCATATTTTCATATTTATTCACAAAAGTTTGTATATGTATGTTTGACGTCGAGCTCCGGTAAAGCAGTTGAAACAGGATGAGGCCACGGTGTAACGAACACCTCTCACACGTAAACACGCCGACCTGCTTCGGTGTCGGTTTGTTGTTTGAGGCTAAAATGCAGACAAAGTTTCATTCTCAAATTTCACTTTAGCAATCATAGCGTACATAGGCAGAAAAACGATTCGGCATTACACTCTAAAACCGTCTCTCATGTCTATTTATCCAGTGGATCATAAACTAAGCGATGCTTTTCTATTTCAGTGTCTTTCAGATGTTATAAAATTGTATTATATTAGATAGCATTGCTGTCTGTCAGATAACTTTAACAAGTGAAAGACGCAAAATCAAAGATATTAATTTCTGCCTGGCACTAACAATGTATTCCTTCACAATACTAAGCCAAAGAAAGGTCCCCAATGAAACCCCTACATTCCTACATCGCAGAGGTTCTAATCTCAGCATTTATACATTACATTTGTAGTGCCTGCAATTTTCTATATTAGATGTGCCCTTGAGAGGTATAGTGGGCTATCCCACAAAAACAAAGTTTTGAGAAAATGAGCTCCAAAGTTACATTTTTTTCAAAAAAATCAGTGTGCCTATACCCTACAATTGATATATATCATAGGTAGCACAGAGGTATGACTTAGATAATAACTTATCCAATTGAAAATATTCAATAAAAAGGGGGTAGGGGTCAAAAATGTGGGATAGCTCACTTTACCTCTCAAGGGCACAGATAAGACTAAAATTGATAAATTTCAATAGGCGCAAGTAGTTTTCTTGTCATAAAAATGATATCAAAACTGTCAGTATTTGTTACACATCAAATTATGACATATCTGAGTAGGCCAGAATACCATGAAAATAAGCTCAGAAAGCACGTGTGGCATGTAAATACCATGTAATAAGGTGTAAATAAATGACCATACAATAATGAAAAGCTGGTCCCCTGCCAAATGTTTCGCGTGTCATCGGTAGCCCTGGTGGTTATTGTGCACGTATAATATCGCCCAGCCCTCAACTGGGATGAGGTACTGCTTGTTCAACAAATCACTTCTCCAATAGGCAGCCTTTAGCTAAAGAGCAAAAAATATGGCTGTTATCTTTAATAAACAAACTTGTAACCTTACCTCAGGGCACTGGAGATATTAGTCACCTAATTAAAATCCCCAAGCATAAGAGACCACCCCCATTCTTAATGAATGTTTATGCAAATCCAGTGCTTGGTTCATTTCATTTCATGGGGCCTAATAGAGAATTTTTGAATAACCCCCCCAATTTAGTGTGTATTTTAAAATGGGCCAAACTTTTCTTGAGATCCAAGCCTATTTAACCTTAGAGTAGCTTCACAATATAATTACATTACAACCTCAGAATTATGCTGCAGTATCACCAGTGCAATTAATCATTTATTATATTCTATATATTTTACATGACAATTTCTCTAACAAGAATTTACACTGTATGTTGTACAAGTACGACTGCATGTCACAAAAATAATAATAATAAAATAAACATTTTAAAGAGTCCATCTCAACACAGTCACCTTGGAGTAGGGTAGTTTCTATTCCATGGAAAGTTAAGATTTTGGAAATATTCCAAGTCGGAAACTTTCCATAGGAATTACTGGGAATATACAGGAATTACGGAGAATTCCCAGAAATTTGCAACCCTACCTCAGAAAGTCTCATATTAACACACAGCAAACCCTATGGGACATTTAAATTAAAAGTCAGCTGGTCTGGACCAATGGGATCTGCTGCAGCTGTCCGTAGGACTTCCTAGCTACGACCTTCCATCATAACATGACAGGGAATTGCTGTTGAGGCTGAGGCTTCAAAATGAACGGCGGCAAAGTGTGCGCAGCTCACCTGCAGGTCAGACAGCATGCTGAGGAGGCTGCGCAGCAGACTGCGGTCCACAGCCTCGCCGCTGCGCTCCTGCTCAATCAGCAGCAAGATGCCGTCGATCGTCTTCTTCTGCACCTTCTGGTCACTGATGATGTAGAATCTGAAGAGCTCCAAGCCCATGTCCCTGCAAAGAGAGCAGAGCCGCGTGTTTATCGCTGTTGAAGTACCAAAAAAAAAAAAAAGCCAATTCATTTTCAAGGAAGAATCTATCCTAGTGATGGAGAAACAAAGTCTCATGAACTATTCGCTGTATCTCTTGACCCCACTAGATTGGCATGTTGGGAGCCTATTTTTGTTTAGCAGGCAGCACCACCTAGTGGGGTGAGAAGATACAGCAAGCGGTTCATGCAGTTTCATTTGGCCATCACTAGTGTATCCGAATTCCAAAGAATAGCCTTGCCCCAAACTTAATTTACAGAGCTCTTGCTATTATTGATTATCATTGGTTAGCCAGGAAACCACATCCCATTGGTTAGTCTGAGGGATTTGACACACCCCCTTCCAGTTTACACATTCTGATTGATTCCTCAGTTCTTAGGTGTCAGCCATGCACCAAACAATCAGACCTTGATTATGACATAGGCAACAATTTAAGCATTATTTTCTGTTAATCAAATAGTTTCCCTTCATCAACACCAGTCTACTTATTGAAACCATTCAGTCCCCCAACCCTGGACAGTGGATAGTTGCCCTAGAAATAGGGTGACTATCACCACCTGCCTGGTCAAAGCACCATACTTTGACCACAGTACCACAACAACAAATCACTTCCTTGGCCGTAATAAGATATTTTCCCAGAATAAAATGAATATTAGGCTATAAATTCAGGAATATTAGGAATAAATATCAAAGTAAATGTAACCAAACCCAAACCACTGAAACATATTGAAACTCTTATTAAACCTGCTAAAAACAAACTTTAAAAACGTGTCTCCAACAGCATCCAGAGTCCTCCAGTAAGAAAGTAGGAGGGTTAGGATCAGCACTGTCGAAAAGAGATGAAGGGAAATAACCACTTACCAAATGGAGGGAAGCATTGAATTCTGCAATACGTATGTTCGATCCAAAAATAGAAAGATACTTCTAATCATGATCTGTTAAAAAAAAAAAAAACCTTTAGACATTTCTTTCAGGCAACTTTCTTTAAACAAACTGTTGATAAATTATACAATTTTATTAGTCACTTTACCATTTGTCTGCAATGATCTTGCCAGCATTTGTCTATCTTCTTCAAGAAAAGCACGCTGTCCAATGCCTCCGTGAAGTTGGAATTAAGGAGAAATAAAAAAGAATTGCACCTAGCTTATCACATCAGACCACCATGAAATTACATATAGGAATCTCACTCAGGATAACTTGCACATGATAAATTGTACAATAATATATACAATTAAACCATGACATTCAAAAAATATTTTACATGTCTTGAAGACAGAAGAGAAGAAAGGATATTCTCTGAATTGGTGAATCTGAGCCTTTATGTGATCTTCACAGACGACTCTCAGCTGTTTATAAAGCTTTGGAGAAATCTTATGGGAGCAGAGGTTCTCGACAGCCTGTAATGCAAAGCAAGAAAACAGAATTCATAACAATAATGCTTACAATTAGGGTAATGACAGAGCACTGTTTGTACATGACACTGGCAGAACAGCAATTAAGCACAAGAGAACGATCAACTGCGGATAGAAAACATTCCCTGATTCTCCAACCTAGAAGGAAGGTCCCTTTAGAATATCAAATGATCATTCATAGCGAAAGAAGGGATCTGACGTCTGAGGGCTCGACTGAGTGAAAAAACATTCAGCACCATTACTGGAATTAATGGTTATTTAGTTGGTGTTTATGGTTTTACTACTTTATTAATAATTATTATTGATACTTCACTGATGCCATCAGGAAATTCAACGCTTCCCCCACTTGCTCTCTGTAGGTGAGAACAAGCTGGCTGTGAAGGGCAGCCACCTGCAGCAGTGGCCTTTAAGGGTTAAGGGCCTCACTCAAGGACCTGCAGGTATGACTATTCTGCTGAAGCCGGGCTTGAACCGGCAACCTCCTGATTACAGGCACAGGGGCTTATCCCGCTGAGCCACGCGTTTAAAGTGCATTAGCGGCATCACATCTACACATATCACCAGCGCCTGGAGATCATCCATTTCCAAAAGAAGAGAATGAAATAGGCTCAGCCGCCCTGTAAAGAAACTCAGCCCTCCTGTTATCTATAACATGAAAGCAATAGTTCATGGTTTTTCATCCGACAGCTGTGGGCTCTTAGCATGATCGCTAACAAGCCCACCTCAAACTGCCACAGTGCAGGCAGCTCATGCCCCGGAGCACACCTCACCTGGTACAGCTCCTCCAGATTATACTTGATCGACGTGCTGTTCTGAACGGCCTCCACAGCCTCTTTCAGTTTCTGCCAAGTTTCATCAGTGTAGTTTTCTGGCAATTTAGGCTTTTCTGGAAGCAAAAGATGGTGATTTTCAGATGATATTGAACAAAAATATCGGTACCAAAAATAAAATATTCTTTCTTGTTTGAAAATGAGTCTTTACAGAAAAAAGGGACTTCACATACAATATGATGGGCATCACATTTAAATTTCTGTGGATTTGCAATATTTCACTTTGTTAAAATTGCCATAAAGTTCATATAGTGCTCAAAACTGCAAAAGGGTTTTTAAGGAGAAAAATATGATTTTGCAGAATGAACTCTCAGTGCTCTCAGTTCATTAGTTGTTAACATGCTGGTCAGACTGTTTATAGGTCAATAGTTAGAACCAATTTATCAATCTAACATGTTTCTAAAAATAGTGGGGTGATGTGATATTTTATGAAGAAAAAGTAATAAGTTATACTAGGCTGGTAATTTTAGAGACAGATTTCCATCGAGATGAAGCCTGATAAAACCATAAAGACGAGATACTGCTCCTATAATTAAACTGCGTTGGGGGTTAAACTTTACAGGGCGATAGATGCATGTGATATTTCTTTTTGGGGGTTACAGAAATGATACACACTCGCAATAAGCGCCTAATTAGACAAACAGCCTGCTGGTTATCTGGCCGGATACCTTTAAAGTTCTTGATAACTAGTTTCTTAGCGGCCCCGGGTTTGCTGTTGTTGGAGAAAGTGCCGGTGCCGGCCGACTTGGTCAGCCCGTTGGCGTGGTGGCCGACACCGGCGGCCAGGAACATTTTAGCCTTGTTAGAAGACGATGCCGACGAGGACTCCTCAGCCATTTTCACATCCAGTCCAATGAAATCGACTGAGTCCTCAAACCTCAACTTCTTTTGATTGTGGTGAGAAGCGGCCGCACCGGAGCAAGACGCCGAGGAATTGCTGATTATCTTCGGGGGAGACGAAGACACCGAGTCAAAGTCTTCCTTATCGGAGCTGTTTATTTTCCTCTTCTTGGACGTGGAGCTGCCGTTATTACCATCAGAAGCTGCTGGTCTAACGTCCTGAGCTGGCGCTGGGGGATTAGGGGAAGATAAACCTGTTGGAAACATGAAAAAAATTACAAAATCAAATAGCTAATCTGCTAATCCTAAAAGCCTCGATATCCGTCCCCGACGCGTTGAGCTAACTTCTTAACAATCCCCAGCGTCTACGTTTCTTTTTCTAATTGAAAACAGACAATAAAATTAAACTACAGCTCCACTCTAGAGCCTCTTTTTCTTGTTATTGGCAGAAAAAACATGGCGGTATATCACTTCCTGTTGACCAATGTCGCGTTTTTAAGGTTGGGCTTTTTTTAAACTTCTGACTCTTACTTTTACCCGAAGGTAATAAATGCATTGTTACATCGGAAAGTGAGCACCTGAACATACTCAAAGGTTTGTTTTAATTAAGCGTATTTGAAAATATGAATGCCCCCGGAAGTACTTGTTTCGCACGGAAATGTCAAATAAGCCGCTGTTTGTCATATTATTTCAGCCGCAAGATGGCGGTATATCAATTACGAAACGCATGTTGTATAAATGACGTTAAATTAAACTAGTTCTAGTCACAAGTTTGGCAAGCAACTAGTGCTAAGTATGTGTGTATTTGTCTTACTGCCATTTGCCAGGAATTGTGAACAATAGCCATATAATTGAGTTTGACTTGGCTGATGATAATACATCAGGACAGGTACATATGTACATGTGTGTGTGTGTGTGTGTCTTTATACAGCCGTAAAAAAAATTGACACCATCCTATATTCTCAAACATCTGCATTTTTAAATCTGATTTAATCATGGTGCTGTTGGCAGAAGATTATGCTGAGCAGCAGGTTGCTTCCAGGTTAAAAATTTCTAAGACAGCAGTACACAAGAGTAAGGTGAAGCAGAAGATACTGGGAACGACCAGAAACAGCGAAGTAGAGGGTAGAAGCAACATTATAATGCCAGAGATGACCGTTAACTTATCTGACAGTTTCTCAAGAATCGTAGGATGACATCAAATGACCTTCAGAAGGAACAGGGAACATTAAGTGCAGGTGTGAAGTGCACTGATAGGACGGTTCAAATCAGCCTCCTAGAAGCAGGACTGAAGTCTAATAAAGCAAAGAAGAAGCCCTTCATTAAAGAGAAACAGGAACGAACCAGACTGGAGTTTGCAAAAAAAAATGTTATTCACAGATGGACGCCCATCTTAATTTTTTCAATGGCTGTATACACAACCACACACACCCACACACAAAATATCTGCAACTGGTTGCATGTGGATAAACAATTTTTGGTGACAATGTACTTGAGGGGCACAAATAACATCGCATTAATTACCCACTAACCAAGTGTTAGTCGCATACTGATCTCATGCTATTTCATCATTAATAAATCGTGACGCATGTTTTATCTCAAGCAGTTACTATATTTGTTACTATATCCGTTAATTCTGTAAACCTTCGTGAACTACTGAAGGAAGAAGTGATGAATACCAAAAGCGAAATACCGATCTCATATTTGTTCATCATTAATTGTGAAGTATCTTTTACCTCAAGTAGCAGCTATATTTGTTAATGATTTGTACTTTAGTAGTAACTGAATTATTACTAAGTATTTGGGCCCTATCAAGTGAAGTGGCGTTTCTGTTTTTGAGCACTTCAGTGCCAGGATCTGCCGCTGGCTGCAGCTAAACAGCATTGCTCCTGCCTGCTCTGTGGCCAACCATTTGCTTCATGCATGTTTCGCACAGCCCCGGTCCTTGGATTGACGAGGCTCTTCAGTCTGCACCCTGTTCACATTCTGCTGTAGACAACCAGCTCATATTAATGACATAGATCAATGAGTAAATTCAGATTTTCTTTTAAATAATACACAGCAGGCCAATTTGTTGCATTAGTCTCAAAACACCAATATATTTCCATACTTATCTAGACTTCAAACACTAAACACCAAAATCAAACTCTACATAGGAACCTTGTACATAGCACAGTACATAGTAAAAGTTGTGGGGGATATTGCACTTATGAAAACAGAAATATTTCTGGATTTATATTTATTTGCTTAGAAATTCTGAGAACCCATATTTTTGTACATGTTTTTCCCACTATGAATCTTTTACATACATAAAATGCTCTTAATAAAGTACATCATCAAGAAAAAATAGCTCGCTCTGTCAATCTCATATCACATCCACTCTCCAGTACAGAAAATAAAGGAAAGCTATATATTTTAATACATTTAATTTCATAATTTAAATTACACACTGTATACATAATTATATTTGTACAGACAAATATAATATACAGCAATTATAATTTACAAAAACTGGAAAATATTTTTGTTCAAAATACATCATTGTTGATCCCAGCATAGCTCAAATCTTCATTGTAAAAATCCATATAAAAAATCTATTATTACTACAAACCCCTTCTGATTGCAAATCACTGCAGTATCAAATAAATAAAATTATTCATTTAGTCAACCTCCATAATCACTTACCTGGTGCAGGGTGATAGTAAAGTAACTTAAATATATATAATATGCATTATTTAATAATGCATGACTGGATTGTAAATATAGTGAAATGCGTTTGAGCTAAGAGACGACACAATAACTTGAATAACAAAGTGGTCAATTAAAATCACCTTGATAGAAGATGCAGAAAAAAAAGCACATTTCAGGCAAATCACACAACATATTTATACTATGGACCCATAAAAGTGACAACATTTAAAATCAGGAAACGACGACGCTGACATTCAAATGATGGGGAACAGGGGCAGTAGTGAGGGTGTTCCTGGAAACACTATTAACATAAGCGAGTGCTAGAGTTCATTCAAGAGGGCAAAAAAACTAAAGTCGACTGGGTGGCAGTGCGATGCGACCCAAAGAATGGCAAACTGAACGAAAGTGTCTTTCATTCTTACTGAGCTGCTCTCTTCTCCCCACACAAATTTAAATTTTGTTTAACGTTCACAGTATGTAGCAGAAAAAGAAGCCTGGATTTCTGGCTATTTCACAAAAGAAACAACAGTTGGATCTTTTGACTAAATGACATTACACACATCACCGTTTGCTCGCTTCTGTATGTCAGACCCAAGGTCATTGTTCCATCATTCCCAACAACCTCTCATGTTTTATTGTCCTGAGCTGGTTAGTTCATGAAAGTAAGTTTCCATTTGCACATTCTTTGATAACCATCTGTTGTTTTGGGCAACAGAAAAGTTGCTGGATATACATGAAAAACTGACCTTGGAGTCGTTCTGTTAAAAACACTAAACGATGCCTTCTGTTTGAACGACATGTTGAAGTTCTTGCTTTATATTTGCATATGGGCTTTGCTGGAAAGCTAAACATAATTTATTGTAATGTCAATATAAAATCTGGTTAAAAAGCAACTAGTGACATATGTTCACTGCTGTGCGAGGCAGACTTTGACCTCCAAACAGCTAAAGGCTATGCAAAAGAGCAGACTCCCCATGCCGGTTTGGACAAGAAATTTTGCATACCTTCAAAAACAAAACAGCGTTAAAAAAACAAGCTAAAATACCTTCATAAGGCACGGCCAGTCCTTTGTGTGATTAAAAGTCCAACAAGTTAAAGCGACTAAAGGCTGCAGTTAGTCGCAATCAATCATTATCTGACCCTTCAGCGGGCAAGATTATGAGAGAGTCATGGAAAACGTGCCCATATGGCCGCAGTCTGTACACGCCGAACATCATGACGTGCATCTGCTCAGGAGTCATGCCATTGAAGGTGATGGCCAGATCAGGACAGCAGCTCTGCACCACATCTGCAGGATTGTTCGATAAGCTGTCCGCGATGAGCGCCCCCACGCTCTTGCTGTTGAAAAGCCCCTTTCCCAATGCGTCCTCCCCGTTCTCGGCAAAGACCCCCGTGTACTTCAGGCACACGGCCAGCTCCTTCTCCTCGGCGCGCTTCCACAGCGAGTGGCTGCTCAGGGGGCACTTGAGCTCATCCTCGAAGGCGAGCGTCAGGCGTCTCAGAGCCTCGAAGCTCAGCACGATGCCGCTGCTATACTCGGCGTACTCCAGGTCCCCCGACTTCAGCACGTTGCCGATGTAGAATGGCTGCTCGGGGTCCTTGTCCAGCACGAGGTACTTCAGGTTCTCAATGATGGCGAAAGTGGTGGCTTGCGCCAGGAAGAACCAGCGCAGGTCGCCGGCATTGTTGTAGGCGTGCGTCAGGGCCTTGCGCATCATCACCCACTCGTCTTGTTCCTGCAGATCTACTGCCTCCAAGGCCTTGGATGACTCCGAGGTGTAGAAGACCGCCCTGTCGCAGTGCTTGCTCCACGTGTCTTTCGTCGCGGCCCACTTGGTGAGGATCTTGGGCCGCACCATGATGATGCAAAACACCCGCAGACTGTGGCTCATCTCCAGCTTCACAGAGTCCGGCATCCGGATCAGCGCCTCTTTGCCGGAGGCCTTGATGTGATGGTGAAAATGGTCCCTTATAGCGGATGGTGGCGGCGGCTGCCCGAGGTCAGCGAAGTAGGAGAACGTCAGGCAGAAGAGGCTGCCAAGCAGCACTCCTTTAAAGAAGGAACTTAACTCTGACAGCATTTCAGACACCTACCAAAATAACCACAATGTCAGTGAGAAGGATCCTTTGTATGCAGTATGGAAATTACAGCTTGCAATCCCAGATAAAGCAATTCATTTGTACAGAAATAAAATTATCATTCATTTAAAACAGATGCAATCCCTTAATGCTTATTCAATTAATATGACTTAAATCCTGCAGGTCCCTCGATAAATAGCTTAATAAAATTAACTGATTGCGCTCTCATGTGAACTAAAAGACTGAAACGACAGATGCGATCCTGGGTTATTCCCTGCCTTTTGCCTATAGCCTCCATGATAGGTTCAGGACCCCCGCGATCCTGAATAAGTTAAGCGGTCATTGAAGACTTTGAAAATAGCCAACGGACCCGGAGAAACAGGAATACAAATCTCCGACTTTAAGGCAGGTGCGGCGAAGCGTAAGGCAGGATGCAGATATCGGCCAACTAGGCAGCGACCTCCAAAGGGGGTCCAGGCAAAGTTCTCGGTGGGTGAGTGGATAGATGGAAATATTTATTTAGTCGCCAGTGCCGTGCTTTAGGTCTGTTGTGACGCGCAAAAATGACTTTCAGGTTGCGCAATAAAATGCCACTCCAAGTTTCAACAAGCCTTGAAAGTTTCGCGTAGGTGTTAACGTTGTTTGGGATGTAGGAATGATTGGTCATTTTGTTTTAACTATCCATAGGGAAAAAAATAAACTATAATTTTTGGAAACAAATATTTACAAAACCCTACCTATGTACGTTTGGCTTAACGCGAATGAATTTTGCGTTAACTTCATTAATTTGAGAATTTATCATGGCAACGGGACAACCATATACCCGGATCCCTTTAACTCAACCAATTCGAACATCGAATGGGTCGGTCGAGAAAAATCAAACTGCAACTAGACAACAAAACAGACCCGCTAAAATCTGTACGGTTTAAAACAGCCCCATCGCCCCTCAATCCCTCCTCGTCTCCACCTGCCACTTCCAGTATGTCATCAGCTCAATTCAGGTAAAGTGCTCAGAAATTGTCATTTCATGTTTATTGCTTTTATATTTGTGCTTTTTCGTGCGTGTATTAGTTTTATATTGATTGTCAGTGCTTTTTATCCTTAAGTAGGTAGATAGGTAGGTTTAAATAGGCAGTGTTTTGGGGGTCTAGAACGGATTACATTATTTCTTATGGGGGAATTCAACTAGGACCTCGACCAAATCGCAACTCGACCAGCCTTCAGGGTCGAATTAAGTTCATGTTCCATGGCACCACTGTGTAAGAAATTACAATATCAAACTTTTGCCCAAGAACAGACAGATATAATACGTTTTAAAAGCTGAGCGATTCTTGATTAACATTTACCGCAATGAAAATCGCAATCAAGCCTGGCACACCGACGTCCAGAACGTCTTATGAAGTAATATTGTCTCTCCCCATGTAAGAGCTGTTAGTCGTACAAACTATTATAGTTGAAGACCTGTAGTTAAACAGCTTTGATTTAATTAAAATGTTTAATTTTTCCTAAACGAAACTTCTGTTCTCTTTCCTCGGAGTCGTAGATGTACTCTTTTAAGAACATTTCTGTTTACAAGGTAACAAAATCTCTTTTCGCGTCTTACAGGAAACAGAAAATTACTTTCTGACTCTCCAGTTTGCGAGAATGATGTTTTGAAACTTTAGAGGAGTCAGCTAAATGAACAATACAGAATTCAAAGCGGATAAAGTCCTTAACGCGTATAAAATCCGAACTACATGCAGAAAAACGATTTAACCGTAACGTTTACAGTGTTACGTACCTAATATCCTGGCGGTCATGAGATACATGCAGCAGTTCCTCTATTTCTGCGCTTGTTGTATACAAGCTATTTTATGTAAGGCTAAAATGGGTATTTGAAGCTTTTCCCTTGTTAAAGACACATCTGAAAATGTTGTTCCGCTGCGCTTAATGAAATAGATTACTTAAAACTGAAGTCTCTCGTTCTAGGATAGATGTAATACAAAGTTCTCGCTACTCACCCAGGCGCGCAAGCAAAACCACTACCTGTGCCTTTAAGTGCGCGAGACGCCTTCAGCCGACTCACCCGTAAAACGTCAAACTTCCGGAAGGTTTACGTCATAACATGCGTCTGTCGATCTTCGCAATGCTCATAGTATAATGCTGCGTTATGATTGACAATCCTGAGCAGTTTTATTGCTTTTAAAGCTGAACTTCAACTTATACACACCCCTGAAACAGTGTTCAGAATCACTGTTCAATTGTTCAAATACTTTCTACACATTATCTGGAAGCCCTGAATGCTGAAGGAAAAACATTATTCAAAAGGGTGGTAAACTTGTCTGACAAAGCTGTTAAACAGGAAATGTCAGAAAAAAACAGATTTGAGTTTATTGTCCTCTTTGCCTTAAGGTAAACTTAATTGCTTCTGTTGTTTCTGCAGAAATACTGTTTTCTAACAGGATAATTTGCTTTGCCCAGGGTGGTAAGGTAAGGGCATTAACCAAACGAAATTAAGATTTGGTTTGTTAGTCTTTGTATGGAAAACTTGGATGTAAAAAACAACTTAAGGAGGCGCGGAAGTGGCCTTGGTGAGTCTGTAGGGGGCAGCATGTGCTCTGAAATGAATTGAGCATCAACTCGCTTGTGCTGTGAAGAGGGTGTTTTCTTTTTAATAGCACAGTAAGGTCATTTCATCTTTCTAGTGGTATTGTAAAATTGCCGTGAAGGTTCGTCTTTGCCAACCCAGCTAATACTTCCTCCATCATGGCGTTTTGCGTTAATGTGTTTGGCAGCAACTGATTAGACTAGTTTTCTGAAAAGTTTACTTAACGGGACAGAAATACTTAGTTTGAACTCAGTTACTACTGAAGTACAAATCACGAACAAATATAGTAGCTACTTGAAAATAGATAAAAGATGCGATTCATTAATGATGAACAAACATGGCACCAGTAATTCCTTAATAGTCCCTTCAGTATTTCACAAACGTTTACAGAATTAACAAGATGCTGTCTATCAAATACGAAGTAAACGAATTAAGGGCAGTGTCTGATGCCAAAGTTTTCCAGACACCTTATCATTGAGTTATGGTGCGCTGTGTCAAAAGCCGCACTTAGGTTCAGAAATAATAAGAACAAACAGTTACCAGAGTCTTCTGCTGAAAGTGTATCACTGAACACCTTAAAGAGGGTAGTATCTGTGCTAGGAAGTGACCAAAAACCAGATTGAAAAGGCTCCAAGATGTCATAGCTGAGCAGAAGAGATGATAACTGGTGAAGAACTACCTTTTCTAAAGTTTTGATATAAACATTATTATTTGTGCAGGACAGGGTTCCGCTAACCATTATTTAGTGAAGGTTGTGCACATCTGCCCGGGAGGTCAGCTCTGCCTAAAAGGGCTACGTTTAAGCCACAGCGATCGATGCATGGAGGACCAAGCAAGTTCAGTCCACCCACTTTCTGCTTCCAAAATCCGAAATTCAACTTCATATTCGGCTCCAACAGGATTGCTTTGCCAGATTTCCAGGGATCTGTTGTGCAACATCAATATGGGATATGAATGCCTTTAGAAATAAAAACTTATAGAAAGGTTGGCATCTTGTCCAGGGTATTCTGCTGCCATTTGCCTGATGCTGCCTGGGATGTGATTCAGGCCCCAGTTACCCTGTGCTGGGTAGGTAGTTGGAAAATTGATGTTAGTGTAATTTTACACCAAAAAGCAACTGCCTTGAGACAATGTAGATTTAGAAAAGTAAAGTACTGATTTTAAAGGTTGATACATTAGGAAAAATTGGACACAAAAAAGAGGAAAATTAAATTGAAAGAATATTTTTAAACCCAGAGAAATTAACAAATATCCATGGGTAAAAAATATGCCCCCAACCCTATACTGGATAAGTGATTGGAAGAAGGATGGATGGATGGATGAATGATACTGGGGCAGTAACAGCATTGCCTATGATTTTATTGAAAATTAAATTCAGAATCTTTAACATTAAATCAAACAGGCTGTAATTTAAATATCCCAAAAATATTATTGCAATATAACATGAGAAATTCACAAAGCATTTAAAAAATGTAAAACATGTTTAAGAAAATGTTCATACAAGGTCAACAACTTCATGGTCACTGCCATCATTGTCCAGACCTCCGAAAATACTTTAAAAAAAAAAAAAGGTTTTAAAGTATTTCATCATCTGTCTAAGACCAGACTAAATACTAGGCTTTCGAAAAGCTGCTTATTCGATATTAATTGCAAATCATAATGTGTAAGCATACAAGTAAATATTAAGAGACAAAGATAACTGTCTGTCTACAGCATGGATAGACCATTTTTTCATACAGAAAAATGTGTATCTGTTATGTTGTAATAGTAAAGTATGCTGTTGATGGAGAGCATAAAATAAATGGGAATTGGCTCCTTGCAAATTGTGGGCTCAGGACAGCTACCAACATATGAGAGTTGACACAGAATAAGATTTGCTTTTAACCAGGACAATTGAAATTTATATAGTTTATGTCATGGGGCCACATTTTTTAATATTTCAGTTAACTGTAAATAACATGGCCAATCAAAGAGTCACACCCAAGGTATGGTAGCGGTATATGGTAAGTTGTAATTCTGCTGGCATCTGTAATGGTTTGATAATTCGTATCATTTCTGCTTGCCAGCCACATTCAGATAGGTCATCTCAATCTCGACGTCAGCAGGGCAGGTTTGTGTGAACTCGTCCCTCTCGTAAGCATTCTTCAGGTATCGCCACACGCCTGTGAACTGTGTGGGGATTTCAAAGCCACAGAATTTCTTGGAAGCAATCTGCAAGAGGAAGGTGGTGGGATATTAAGCATTTCTCTATTTATGTTGTTCCTACTCATAGCTGTTCCAATGGGGAATATGAAGAATGCTTTTTGTTCCACGTTGACCCACCTTAATGACATGGAGTTTGGGCAGTAGGTTGCAGTCAGCCAGGGTTAGGCGGTTGCCATCCAGGAACTTCCTGTCGGAGACTACGATGTTCTTGGTGGCATTTTGGTGAATCTCTTCTGGGAGGGGCGTGTTCAGATAGTCGTCCAGTCTCTTGAACTCCCGTAAAAGGGCTGTCTCTTGATCTGGTGGGAAACGAAGAAAAGATTAAGAATGATATCTGAGAATGCGATAATGCTTCTCGTTAACTGCACCTTCACCATGCCTTTATAATGCCTTTGTAGGACATTCAGTGAACCTTCATAATACATTCATAGAACATTCATAGGCAGGACGTAAGTATGGATTACAATGCATTCGTAGAACATTAAGTTAATCTTCATAACGGATTCATAGAACACTCATAAGCACAATGTAAGTACACCTGAATATCTCAAAGAATTGCATTCATAACACACAGTATCACGTTACTTGTGGGGCCACAAATAATGGCCCCTCAAGTAAATGAACAAGACATGACAATTATAAACGTGTTATGAAGATGCACTGAATGGTCTCTGAATGCATCACGAATGCACTATAACAGAAATTTCTGATGCTGGGATGCTTTCAATGATCCTGCCAAATAATTTTTAATGTGTGAAGATTATTAAGATAAACGCACATATTTTTCAGTTCATCATATTTATGCGAACAACCCAGCTAGTACGATGAAACCATTACGCGATATTTGATGTGAACCTCACAATAACAAACAGGGAATTTGCTCCTGTCTGTTTTCCATTCATCACTTTTCAATAGCTATTTATTGCATTGGGTCACTGGTTAAAGCAGAGTACACCTTTCTTTTAATCCCCACACAGTGCGAACCGTCAGACTCTGATGTTACAAACAAGACAGAGGTATAATTACCCTGATTTCACTTAAATATTGAATGTACTTAATGTACTATATATATTGTGTGAACACTCTAACACTGTACACATTGGACAGGTGGAGGATACTATACTTGCCTGTTTTCCCAACCCAGTGCCTGGGGACTCACAGAGAGTACAGGTTTTTGCTCCCTTCCAGCTGAGCGAATCTGAGGACTGTCTGCAGGCCCCCAAGGACTGGGCTAGGAAACACTGCTCTGTAGAATTCTGTCGCTCATTGTCACTCACATTGGTTGCTGGGACTGTTCTTGATATAAGCAGAAAACTTGGCAAAGATGTCTGCGCCTACATCGAAGGATTCCTTGTTCTGGGGGCTGAGGTGCGGGTACCTAACAAGCAGGAGGGTATGATGGGAAAATGAGGTGGGTGCCGTAGAGACCAGAAGGAGGACGTGGACACGTAGCTGCAATGCACCTGTTCTACCTCGGGGGGGCTAGCATTGTCTCCAGGAAGTCCTCGATTTTGATGAAGTCTGTCTTCAGCTCCCCGTTGTACAGCAGAAAGGGTGGGTTCGTCCCGGGGGCCAAGTCTTTCAGTTCTGTGGGCTTCCTACAGGGCAGAGGAGAGGGAAAGAGGTGGGGAGGGGTTGTCTCACTGGCAGCAGAGTGCTAACATGTGACAGTATGCCAGGATGATTAATGATTCCCATTGAGTCACTATATTAATATAAAATATAAAGGCCATGGGTGTAACCATCGTGGCGAAGGGTGTGTATGTAATGCATCACTTTTAAATGCTTTCTGCTTATTTGTTCAGTGACAGAATGGCTCACAATAATGGGGAACAAATACTAGCAGGATTAGATTAGATGAGTATTTATCCAAAACTTCTATGAAGTCTCTATTCTTTTCCAGCAAGGGCTGGTGTTTATCCGAAGCCGTTTTGTTTCGTGTGGAATTGTTAGCCTCGTCGCTTGTTCTTAGGAATATTTTCTGTGGAATTGTCTTTGAGACGGAAAAGGGAACCGTGACGGTCTCTGCGCTGATGTGCAGACCTCATCTCCTCCTCCTTTCCGGTGAGCGGCTCACACGCTTACTTTTTCATGTCGACGGTGGTCACCGTGAACTTGACTCCTTTCAGCCAAAGCACCATGAAAAGCCTTTGGCAAAATGGGCAGTTCCCCACCTTCTGGCCGTCATGCCCAGCCTGGGAAGGAACACAAATGCTTTTACCTCCTGAAGACTATTGTCAGTCTTCCCCGTAGTTCATCTTCACCCATATTAAAAAAAGACCATGTGAGCCATCAATGTTTCTTACGTTTTGAGTTCGACTTGCTGTCATTTGCGGTCTGAATGACTCCTAACCCTAACCTAACCCTAACACTCCCCCATTAGATGTATAGCTGCTGAAACATTTTATGGACAAAAACTGGGGAAGATAAGCAGGGATGTAGCCAGAAATTCTGCCAGGGTATCTGTCCCCCTCCCTGATCATAACACACAGAAACCCCACACTGCCCTATTCCCGCCTCTGGACAGATAACATTGATAAAACTGTGATGCTGCAACTGCAAAGTTAATCATTGCTGAGACGGAGAGGCGGGGAATTCAGATTATGTTTCAAAAAGGGTGTTTTGCTATGGTGTGGAGGATGTAGGGGCTGAAGGGTGGGGCAGGCGTGCGTGTTTGTATCTGTTGGCATGGCAGCGTGTAAAGTGGTCCTTCAGTGTGTCTGTGTGTGTGTGAGTGTGTGTGTAGTGCGCAGCTGCTAAGGCTCATGAAATGTTTACGCCTCTTTCATTTAGGCCTATTACTGCACAAACCTGATAAACATCCGTCCCAATTTAATAAGGCAGATTTCACTGATGCATGTCACATGACAAAATTTTGGGGAAATTCCACAGGCAGGGTTGCCAGATTTCTGGTTTTCACACAACATTTGACTGAATTAGAAAGAAAGTGCTGTGGGTTTTTTTTGGGTGATTTTTGGGCTAGTGCTGGGGACACAGAATAAGATTTGTTTTTAACCAGGACAATCGAAATTTAAAGTAGTTACGGCAAAACCTCATGTCAAGCAAAGGGCAGGGGTAAGTCGTACATAGTATACAGTGTCCCCCCCTAATCATACCAGCTCAGGCTGGAAATTTTGCCATGATCTGGCAATCCAGACGACATCATTCTTAATTCCTGTGTAATCTCTAGCGATCCATTCTGTTATTTGTCTGATAATGTAGCTATTTGTCCTACATTTTTACAGATCATTCACGATAAAAGAACCAGGGAAATTTATGGTGAAATTAAGAAATTAAACAATTCAATAAAAAACATTTTAAGAATAGTAAAACCTTCGGTTAGATTTGCTTCGGGAACTTTTCAATTTCAAAAACTGAAACGACAGATTAGAACAAAGTTACCTTTACGAAGAGCTCAATATTCGGTTCATGTCCCGGGTCCATGGTGTCCTTAGAGATGGTCCGGTAAGTAAGTGCACAGATCGGAGCCCTTGCTCTGGCACCTGGGAGAGAGAGTGAGGTGTTGGGTGTCACTCTGGGGATCTTAGCTGCAGATGGCAGTGGCGGGGGGGGGCGGGGGGGGGGGGGGGGGGGGGCTTCTGGACCGCCTGCGCCTGTGTGTCTGCGTGAGCAGGAGAGCCCAGAGACTTCAGGAAGCACGTGCTTACATCTCGATCGGGGCCACCTCCTTTAACAAGCCGGAGGGGAGGTGCTGGAGAGAGGCGTGGGCCACAGCATATAAACTCACTGCCAGTGTCTAGGGCTGAAAATAGAACCTTTTTAGCAGATATTAATGTCATTCACGACACACAAATGGAAGTTATCGATTCCACTGTGACATGAATCAGATGCAACCCAAACACTTTGTTTGACATGTTTCTTGGGACCTTCAATGCATGTTTTTCAAGGCATTTTTAGCTGGGGACTGAACAAATAGCAAAACTGAAAGGTTAACTTGGTCCTCACGTAACTGAAATAATTATAGTTGGTGATTTCCTAAAATGCAATTGTCTTCCGCTGTACAGGATAAGCAGGTGGAAGCTGGATGGGTGACAGATTGATGTTTATTATCCAAGATAATAAAACAAACTAAAGATAAAACTCTGCAATGAAATAATGCTGAATTGACATGTTTAACCAAATGTTTGTTAGTCAAACAACTTTGAAGAACAAGAAACTATTTGAAATGTATCAATTTACTGAATGATTGATGTAATTTTAAAGAGTTCTACGCCACAATTAAACAATTATAAAATGAATTTGATATCTTTGAAATATTTTAGTATTTCAGAAGAAATAGCTTTCAACCATTTAAAATATTTCTAAATGGGCAACCAGGAATATTGGAGTCAAAATCAATATTGATTAAAACGTATATACTTTATCTTATATTTTATCTTAAAAGGTGGGTTTCTATTTCCAATTAAACTCCACATGAAAATTGCAGTACATTTCCGTAAATCTTTCCTAGATATTTCAGTCTGTTTAAAAATAAAATTAGCAAACGTGAGACCGTTGAAAGATATGATTTTTAACTCCAGTTTCCAATGTGTCTGATTTAACTGCACATATCATTAAAATTCATTGTGAAACATAGATTAAAAGCATTTGTCTCTAAATGCCAGCTCGGCTATCATCATGTTTTCAAAATTTTAAAATTAAAAAATATGCACAGCTAGAAAAGTCAACGTATGCAGTGTTCCAGGCAGGGAATATCCCGTTTAAGGACACTAACGCAACATGGGGTCCACATTATTACTGTTATGCTTGTTTAATCTGAATTTGCTTTTTTCATGTATATGGGAAATTTACAGGGTAATTTTTTTATCATGCGTCTGAGATCAGTCATGGGTGGCAGTGCAAAAAGCATGAAACGCTTGTCTGTGTCCTATGGTTGCCATGTCAAGACTGAGAATTCATCAGTCAATCCATCGTACATCGGCAGACAGCTGAGCCTGGCTCTCACGAGGAAGGCTGCCTTTATATCATGGGAAATGATATAAAGCAGATACTACACCTCATCCTGCAAAGACTGGCTGTGCTGACGCAAACAAAAAAGGATTTACTATGTGAGTGCATTTAAAAAAAAAAGAGTCACTCTTTAAACAGCATAAGTACAGTGTATTTATTAAAACTGACAGTTAATTGTTTCCTATTGCACTCTAGCTTTTTGCATTTACGCTCTGACATAATAATTCTGGTTGTTTTGCTTACATTTTCGTGGGGTGACCAACAACTTTATTTTGAAAACCGAAAGCCAGCACATTCAGAAAATCCTAAAAAATGAGACATCAGGTAGATATTTGTGCAATAAGTCATTAAAAATCTTTGGTAAATACTATTTTCTTATGGGCCCAGATCTGGCACGTAGGTATGGAGTATTTTCCTGTAATCGCACAGCTAGTTTCGGCTGCCTAATAGCAGTTCCATATTAATGTATTTTAATGTTTTATCAAAGCCCCCCAATAACAGGTCTAACGATGCCTCTGGTACTCACCACAGCCCAGTACCTAATAAATGGCTGGAAAGTGGATGGTTGGATGGGGAGGTGGACAGTCAGGGATATCCAAACATCTTCACCTATTGACTGGTTTTAGCTGTGTGTCCAACATTGACAGAGAGCAGAGATGCTGTTTTTGTGTATCATACCAAGTGAACAGATCTGAGCCTTTTTCATTAATGTCCTCAGTGGCCAGCACCAGTTCATGCTTTTATTTACCTCGCCGAGGTGACGCCATGCTTTCATTCAGGCTCGCCTTCTTCCTGACCCTGCTCTACCTCTGTATCTGCACAAGTTGAGTAAAATGATTCCCTGTGACGTTGTTCCTTTTATGAGGTTCACTAGTCATGAAAAGCCCAAACAGACAAAGCAATCTGCTCCAACTGACAAGACCAATCCCACATCTCCATTCATCGCCCTGAAGTACAAACTACTGATTGGTACACGTCTTTCCTGAGAATTTCCTAAGAATGCGAAGCCTATTTTGTTTGAGACAATTGTGCAACATAAGAAAGCAGATAGCTTACAGTGACTCGGTGTCAGCAAATCTCCATCCATCTATCCATCCATGCATCCATCCATCCATCCATTCATCTTCTACCCACTTTATCCTGGTGGAGTGTCTGTTGACGATATTGAACAACCCTGTGTCTGTGCATTTTGAAAAAAAGTACAAAACCACTAAGTGCATGTAATTGTAATTGTAAACTTTTTTTGCGGGCAGCTGTACCTACATAGTAGTGCTATGTAAGTGCTCAGTTTTACGTAGGCATGTTTGTCCTGTTTCATGGACGCCAGCGAGGGGACTGAGCACGGTTACTTTCACAGTGTGGTTTATGCCCAAAAGAAGGACTGGCACAGTGACAAAGCAGAGCAGCCTACAGCATATTGACACACAAGATAAGAGGCGACACAAAGGCATAGGCAGCTCTGCGATGGAAATGTGGTTTGGCTGAAACACCAAGTGCTGCAAAATGCCAGGCGGCACAGGAATAATAAGGCCTTCTGAAGGTCTAGGGCCTCATTTGCTAGTTTATGTTGTTCAAAGACCTTTTAATTCATCCATCCATCCATTTTCCAAATCGCTTATCCTACTGGGTCGCGGGGGGTCTGGAGCCTATCCCGGAAGCAATGGGCACGAGGCAGGGAACAACCCAGGATGGGGGGCCAGCCCATCGCAGGGCACACTCACACACCATTCACACACATGGGCAATTTAGCAACTCCAATTAGCCTCAGCATGTTTTTGGACTGTGGGGGGAAACCGGAGTACCCGGAGGAAACCCCACGATGACATGGGGACAACATGCAAACTCCACACACATGTGATCCAGGCAGAGACTCAAACCCAGGTCCCAGAGGTGTGAGGCAACAGTGCTAACCACTGCACCATCATGCCGCCCCCCTTTTAATTCAATGTCATTTCAACTCATCCATCCATCCATCCATTTTCCAAACCGCTTATCCTACTGGGTCGCGGGGCATTTCAACTCATATTAAAGTAAATAAAAAATGTTAACTAAAAAAGAATGCCAAAGAGGATTGAATTAGAAGCAACTGCAGAATTGGTTGATAAATAATTATTGGTTGATAAATATGAGAGCAGTTGTACTGCAGATGGCATGCTTTAGGATGCGGGCATAGTGGCACAGTGAAGTGTGTTTGGGAACTGCAAGGTTTCAGACTGAAACACAGCTGAGAAGGTCATCGGGGGGCTTCTACCTCCACCGTGGAACATCTACCACAACCACTGCTTCAGCAGCCAGTAACATCATGTAAGACCAATTCCCTCCACTTCAGGATAACAGAATAGCGTTTATACCGATACATGTTTATTATGTGTGTAAAATAAGGTCTTTATTAAAGATTTTTTATAGGAACGAATAACATGTTTGTACTTCCTGTGAGGATTCAAAGCTAAAATCAGACCATTCAGTTTGCGGAATCTTAGGGGGAAGATGAAAGGAGAGGAATCAGCGTTACTTGATTAATTTCATTTTAGAACTTTGTTTAAAATATCACAATTTGCAATATTTGTTTGATTTTGCCCCTTGTGATGGGTTGTTTCCTACTTTACCTGGTGCCCGAAACCCCTGGGTTAGGCTCTCAACCACAAACATTCACCTTATTTTTTTAGAGCCATATCATAAACTGAGAAAAAGTAGTGTTGGGCATGCTGGAGTGAAACCTTATTTCAGCTTAAAAGAAATGACATTGTTTGGCATTGTAACCAATATTAAAATATGTTTATATTAATGAACATCAGCAATTGTTGTCATCGTTTCAGAATACGTACCAATTAACAATATCATACCCTGTGTAGGGGTGCCTGGACGGGATGTGAGTGCATCACAGGACACAAGGCTGGGGGACGCCCTGGACGGGACGTGAGTGCATCACAGGACACAAGGCTGGGGGACGCCCTGGACGGGACGTGAGTGCATCACAGGACACAAGGCTGGGGGACACAAGGCTGGGGGACGCCCTGGACGGGACGTGAGTGCATCACAGGACACAAGGCTGGGGGACGCCCTGGACGGGACGTGAGTGCATCACAGGACACAAAGCTGGGGGACGCCCTGGACGGGACGTGAGTGCATCACAGGACACAAGGCTGGGGGACGCCCTGGACGGGACGTGAGTGCATCACAGGACACAAGGCTGGGGGACGCCCTGGACGGGACGTGAGTGCATCACAGGACACAAGGCTGGGGGACGCCCTGGACGGGACGTGAGTGCATCACAGGACACAAGGCTGGGGGACGCCCTGGACGGGACGTGAGTGCATCACAGGACACAAGGCTGGGGGACACAAGGCTGGGGGACGCCCTGGACGGGACGTGAGTGCATCATAGGACACAAGGCTGGGGGACACAAGGCTGGGGGACGCCCTGGACGGGACGTGAGTGCATCACAGGACACAAGGCTGGGGGACGCCCTGGACGGGACGTGAGTGCATCACAGGACACAAGGCTGGGGGACGCCCTGGACGGGACGTGAGTGCATCACAGGACACAAGGCTGGGGGACACAAGGCTGGGGGACGCCCTGGACGGGATGTGAGTGCATCACAGGACACATACACACTCACAATCATATCATATGGGCAATTTAGAGACACCAGTTAGCTAAATTCATGTCTTTGGACTTTAGGAGGAAACCCATGCAACAGAAGAAAAACTCCAAGAGGAGAGGGATTCAAACGTCCTGCTTCGGAGGCATCAGGTAACAGCACTATCTACTCTTCGGCTGTGTTGCCTATTCTTGATTTAGTGGATGTATTTTTTTGTCAAAAGAACAATGGGGAGGCTTAATGGATGACAGAGTTTGTTGTATGTCTTATATGACTGATGTGAAACCTCAGCGCTTTTGTTTTGCTCTTTCGAACTGGTAAAGCAAGCAGAGTAGGAATTGGATACACATGGCACTGTAATCTTCTTTTAATTATTTTAAAGGAGTGTTTGCCTCTGGTTTTACTTTTACCCAACGTTTACAGTGTATTTGCTTACAGGAACCATCCAGAATTTCATCATGTTTGCACTTTTCTGCTGCGATTCTACCCGTTTGTCTCTTCGACCCGACCGTGCTTCGCAGCGACAGGCCGTAAGATATACTTTGTGCAAGCTGGGTATTGCTGCTGTCAGGATTTCACTTAGAAGAGACACGCATGAATGAACGGGGGCAGCCGTGACCCCTGCCTTTACGGAGAGACGACATGTTGATGGCGACGTGGACAGGATTCCCTCCCAGCACCTCAGTAACCAGTATTTGGCATCTGATGTTTCCAAAGGGAAAGAGAAACTGAGAAACAACAGCATCATCGCATTAGTATTACTACCCATATACTCCGTCCATTGATTGTCTTTACTTCTACTTACTGTTTTGTTGATTAATTCCTGTTATACAGTATTATTTCAAGTCTTTAATTATAGCTTATACTTTAATATATTTTGACCTTCTCATTTTGTTTATTGTATTTTTATTTATTTGTTTGATTTTCTGTTTTTTTTTTTCATTATTAGATCCTTCTTTCTACATTTCTTTGCCCTATACTTTAGTTGTGTATTTTATGCAGCTTCTCTATCTTTGTTTGTTATTTTACTCGCATGTGTAAAGCACTTTGAGCTGCATCTCATGTATGAAAAATGCTATATAACAAAATATTATTATTATTATTATTATTATTATTATTATTATTATTATTATTATTATTATTATTACTGCTAAAAACCAGCTATGTTGACCTCGTGGGGATATTTTTCTGGTACCCACAAGGGGAAAGTAAAAAAAAACTAAGTCAGACAGGCAGCCTGCCAAAGGTGGGTCCCTGTCCTGGAGGCTGAATGTAACATAAAATATGTTTCTGCATTATGAGGCATGTCCTGGTGAGACTGTCAGGATATGGGACACCTTGGACGGGATGTTAGTCAGTCACTTGATGCAAAAACTAAATCACACATACTTTGGGGAACATAAAGGCACCGATCCACCTAATAGGACGTTTCCGGACTATGAGAGGGAGCTGGAATGCCAGCAAGCGGAGCATGGAAACACCACACCCACTGGACTAAAGACTAGGTCAGACTAAAACCCACAGCTTTGGAGACCTGAGGCTACACTTTGAGCCACGCTAGACACATCAGAATGGAGTAGGTTTCATTTCAGTAAAGTAAAAAATAAAAATATATGGAAAACATTGTATACTTGGTGATAATCAAAGGGTAAAAGCCTATAGAATTGTGATGAATTTTACCGCAATATGCTGACCACCAAATATTTCATTTATCTATTTTTGGAAATTCGTTTGGAAACTCTCGTAGTCACAAAAATAACATAGTATTTAACATGTTCACTTTCTCGATGTATTAAAATAATTAAAATACCTTATTATTATTATATAACTGAGTAAGTGGTCGTCCTCACTAGTAGGCGCTGTTTTTCTGCAATACCCTTACACGCTGTCTACGCCTCATGCCAAAGATCGCTGCTTAGCCAAGACCCTTGACTCGTAATTATGTGGCGAGGTCGCCCGTATGCTTGACGACTTGTGAAAGACACGGCGGTGTCTTTTTTTCCAGTATCTCCTTTATACGAGGTAATGAAACGGAGGACCTCGGCAGACGGTCCCAAGGTCAGGTTACGGCAGAAACGCCAAACCCGGAAGTGCGAGTTTAGTCACCGGTCTTGTTTCACGGCAGACTGTCTTTAGTTTGAGTGCGGCGGTTACTACGGCTAACAGGCTAACTGCCTAATGCCGGGCCCTGGGCGGTGCTGTGTGTCTGCGCTGAGAAAAACACGGCGCTAAACAATGTCAGACAAAGCCAAACTGGGCTCCGCTTGACAACTAAAATATGTATGGGTCTTTATTTTAATTTTCACGAGTGACTTATTGATTGCGCCGTCCTTCAGGCTAAGAGCCGCACCGAGGTGTCCGTGTCCACGTCGCCCGAAATCCCTCGCCGCGGCTCCCTTAGTAGCTAACGAGCACTCGGTACTGTGTTGGAAAGGTAGGTTATCGACCAAAATGTTTTTTTTTCGCACCAGCTAGTCAGGACGCCGTCTAATGAAGTTGTTTTGCCCGCATTTAAACTTTTGATTGACGGGCAGCGGTATTGGGACGAGCCCTCAGCGCTGGGGACAGTAACTAGTTTCCGAAAGGCAGTTCACAATTTTAGCTCCCTAACTAGCTAACTAACTAACTAGTATGCCAGCTGTAGCCGAAAGGAGGCTATATTCCAGGGTAGTCATATTTAAAACCACGCAGTAGTCACTTAGCTTAGATGTCATTGTCGACATTGCAGAGTGATGCTGCAGGATAGCTTGTCTGATTTTAAGAGGGTAGCTTTTTGGCCACATCGCTTTCTGTGAACTCGGAGAGCTACTAATGTTCACCATATAATGCACACAAAGTTTGGTAACAAAAATAACATTTAATTTCCCGACATCATTTTGTGTACATTAAAATCTGGCCTTGGTTACATTTTTGTACGAAGTTGCATCGTTTTGCTCTGTACTGCAGTATTTTTTTTCAGTCTTTTATTTTAAAAGACATTAATATGGAAAGACTGCATCTTGTCAACTAGCTGGCAGCGATTTCTTGGGTGACCATGTAAAAGTTGAACAAAAGGAATATTAATATGTGTGTGTTGCTGCTGAGTAAGCATATAAAGTTCATGCTCAGCTCTGTTTACAAGGACACTTTCATTTCATTGTGTTTTTTCAGTTAGAAACTTTCACATGGTGATTGTGCCAGTATAATATAATGGTATTGCTTTGGATGCCTGCATATGCACTGTGTATCTCCATACTGTCATCTACAAGAAAAGTAACAACCAGGGGTACGTTTGCCTCATTAAACATTGCTTTACTGACTCGATACTCTCCAGTCTTAAATCTTGCAAAATATCCAGCCATGCATGCATGCATGCATCCATCCATCCATCCATGCATGCATGCATCCACTGTTTGGTATCAGTGGGTTTGGAGGAGGGGGCAGCAGTCTAAGCAGGGGTGTCCAGACCTCTCTCCCCAGCCAACTCCTACAGCTCCACCTTGGGAATTCCAGGGTTTTCCCTGGCCATCCAAGAGATATTATCTCTCCAGTGTGTCCTGGGTCTGCCCTGGGGCCTCCTCCTGGTTAGACTTGCCCGAAACACCATGGAGAATTCAGGAGGCATCCTAGATAGATGTCTAAACCACCTCAACTGGCTCCTTTCGATGCGGAGGAGCAGCGGCTCTACTTTGAGCCCCTCCCGAATGTCCGAGCTCCTCAGCCTATCTCTAAGCCTGTGCCCAGACACCTGCAAAGAAAACTAATTTCTGCTGGCTCTTTTCTGCAATCTCATTCTTTCGGTCAATCTTCAAAGTTAGTGAGTTTAGGTAAGGGTAGGAATGTAGATCGACCGGTAAATTGAAAGCTTTACCTTCTGGCTCAGTTCTGTTTGCCATGATGGAATGGTACAATGTCTACATTATTGCTGATGCTGCTCCGATTTGTCTGTCAGTGTCCTGCTCTCTTCTTCCCTCACTCCTGAACAAGACCCCAGGTACTTAAACTCTTGCTAAATAATGATACTGTACAGTATTAGTTCAGTCTACCTCAGTGTTTCTTAAAGTTCTTGGGGACCCACAGACAGTCTACGTTTTAGGAAGGAGCAAAAATGTGGCCGGTCTGGGAGGGAGCAAAACCATGGACCGGCTTTGGGTCCCCAAGGACTGGGTTGGGAGACACTGGGTTACCTTAAAGTCTGTTGTAACTACCAATAAAGCTGCAGTCGTGTGATTATTGGTTGTGCCGTCATACTCATACATAGAAATGAGCCCTTCCTGATTAGTGTATTGTGCGTCACATGAGAAATATGTCATTAGTTTTAAGCTTTCATCTTAATTCACTGAGCAGTAGAATGGTGTTTGTGGTTCTTCTGAATGGTGTAGTGTTGGAGTTAACCTGATTTTTTTTTTTCCCCACTTACCTATAGTGTAGACGTAATTTGCCATGTCTGAGTTTAATTTACAGTGGTGTTTTTGCCCAGTACATTGACCAGTTTTCCTGGGCCGGGTGCAGCTATGCGGCCAGCTTATTTAAAATTGAATCAGTCCGGCCTTTTATGTGTTTTAGCGATTTTCTGAACTGGTTCTGAAACTGAAATGCGCGCTGCATTTCAAAATCAGGTGGAGGCAGAAACCCTCTGGTCAAATACTGTTAAGTGCATTTGTGCTAGTAGTTTGTAATGCTCTTACTGTAAAGAATTCTCCATTTTGACTGTTGATTTGAGCTCTGATAAGTTTGAATGTCATCCGAGATGCCTGGTCGATTACTTGGAGCACCTGTTCAGGTGGAGGAAAAAATTGGTTTTTCATGGACTGAATTGTGCCTTGAACCTTGGTGATTTATTCTGAAGCTTTGTGTAGCACCGGGAAAAATAAGATGCCAATGAAATATTTTGGTGACCAGCATCTGAAGGAATGGAAACCTTTTGCTGACTGAGGAATGTGAAGCTCAAAGCTTTGGGGTTTGTTGTTCTCAGGAACGATGATCATGGTTCAGTTGTTAGGGTCATGCTGGCTCAGGTAGGATCCACTGGTTTGCTGACAGCGAATCTCATTGAACTTCTCTCACTTGATCAGTGGTTTTTGCTCCAAGTTTATTAGTTTGTAGGGATTCACCACTGTCAGAAACAAAATGGGACATTCTTATTCTTGTTTGCTATAGGCCAAGTAGAATTTTGGGTCAGTGCTTAAGTATTCACTGTATGGTAGTGTTTTAAATGAAGGAAAATACAGTGACTATATCCACCTCCGTTCTGTGTGCGTGGTGTTTACATGCTTTCCCCTCTGTTGGGTAGGATGACTCTGAATACTCTAGTTTCCACCCACAGTCTACAGACATGCAGTTAGGCTAACTGGGGTCTCCAAATTGCTCAGAATGTTTGTGTATGTTTGACCGTATGCATGCTCCTTGTGATGGTTTGGCATCCCATCCAGGCTGTACTCCAACCTTGTGCCTGGCGCTACTCAGGATAGGCCCCCCTGTGAAATCCAGAAACATGAGGCTAGGTGAAGTGGTCTTTCTATGCTGCCCATAATGTGTGCGTCTTGTGGTTAACTCACATCCTGTCCAGTGTATCCTTATGCTTCCTGGGATACGCTGAGGGCTAAGCATATATTGGCTAAGGAGTTATGGAAAGAGAAAACAGTAAACCTTGAAGAAAATAACTTTAATAGTATTACATACATTGTCCTCACTGTACAGTTTAATACCTCTTGTGGTATAGATTCAGCTCCTGTTTAACGTTGATGTTGTATTGCTGTTTGGCTGCCTCATTAGTCTTGCATTCCACTGACTCACCACAGGACATAATGTCCTTGTCTGGAATGGCTTACCTTAGGAAGGGTTACGCCATGAAGCTGGCTTGAGGTCAATCATGGGTGGGAGTGTCCTGAAACGGCAGCCAGCTGTCCCGAGGAGATCGTTGGATCGGCTGTTTCCTGCTCTATGCTACGTCACTGTGAGTGCCTGATTAGTAGTTGATGTACCTTTTCACTCTGAGAAGCTGCAGCATTCTTATTGGCTCATATTTTGCTCTCTGATAAATTGCGGTGAACAAGCCCTAGGAGTGGTTTGAGGTTTATTCAAGTAGCTCATTAATTTGTACCAGATCCCCCCAACCCCCCAAGGGAAATTACTAGCAAATTAGTTAATAGTTTTTTTTTTTTGCTAACAAAAAATCTTGAACTGTGTTTCCTCCTGGTATATGACATGTTTGTACAAGGGCACTCCCTTCTGCAACTGTTAATATTTTTCAAATTACCTTTTGTTGATAGGAAGTGCTGTTTCCTTGTCCGTTCATCATTGCCTGCAGCCGAAATGTGATATGTGGTCACATCCCAAGTGCCCTTCTGTCATGAACATCCAGACAGATGATATTTAAAAGGAACAAAAGTGGGGTTACTAGTAAAAAAAAAAAAAAGCAGGAATTGCCTGTTGTATAGAAACACAAAAGTAAGAGAAATAAGCCGAGTAGTAAACTTCATAGTAATACACATGTGAACATGAAAAGGTTTTAGGAAGGGCATGTTCTTGCTGATTATCAGGACAAACAAAAATCTATTTGAGATCTTCACAAATAGTCTGTTTGCATATGGAAATGAAGTGCAGGATCAAAGGATGTATGTTAAACATCATGCTTGCTCTTTCATTTTTAGGCTCTGAAGATTTAATCAGCCCCTATGCTTTAGTATAGAAGTCTGAGACATTCGCGTATGGTTCTGCTTTAACTTATTTGCGATGTTTAATAACTCGGAGATGACATTAAAATTGATTGGCAGTCGAAGCAGCATGCACTGCGAAAGTCAGTGAATCGACTGAATGAGAGCTTTCTCTTTGTGGCCGGCGGAGATGGGTAATTCCAGCCATCTCCGTGTGAGTATTTATAAATATTTAATGAAGCTGGTGCTTTGGTCAAAGTGTCAGCTGTCACTCTGGTCGGAATTGGTTTCCTTCCACAGCTACGCAGTGAGCATCCTATCCCTCGCTGTCATTTCCTTTTCTTCCTTCAGCCTGTTTTTTTCCCTACTAATAGGACAGGGTGATTTATCATCTTTTATTGCTTGCAGAGGCTTGTTTAATGTTAAAACGTTGAGCTTCCTTGTGGTGAAAACAGGACTTTGCTATTCTTGTTTGGATTTCGTTATAGTGCACTCAAATTACTGCTGCAGTCTTACTCTCTAATGTTTAGGTTCAAGCAAACTTTTTCAGTCATACTGGAAGGAAAAGCCACTTCTTATGGTCTTTCTGCTTTCTTTATGTACAGCAAAATCAGCTGTTTATTGGTAGAGATGGATTGTCGAAGGCCTTTATCCCTATAGGGGTGTCATCTCAACCTTGGTGCCTTTGTGCTGATTCAGCTGCTGCGAGTCCTGGTGTGATGAACAATGACCCTCTTTTGTCGGAGCTCTCCCAGTAAACGTTGCTCTCCCGCCTCACCTCCTTCCCGCAGGTCCCCTGTTCAGGCACAGGTATGTGGTGAGCACGGAGCTGGACTGCAATGAGCTCGGCATACTTTTCTCCGTTCAGCTGAAGGGGGCCAGGCAACAGTGTGAGTTTTGTGAGTTTTACCAGGAAACTCAACTCTGTTTTAAAGACAGTTTCCTTAAAGTGAATCACATTTGGTAATTGCTGAGTGAGTAGGTTTTGTCACAGTATCGTTACAGCCAACCACATATTGACTGCTGCATAATATCAACCATGTGTGTCTTGTGTGTTTTTAAATATTTGTAGTAGTGATGGGAATGTATATTTGCCCTGTCTTGGGTACACCCTCACAATCCTTTCCTAAGGTGGGTACTCTACTCTAAATACATAACTTGTATTGGATCAGTGACTATTACCTTACAGGACGCCCTCCCCCCTCCCTGTTCAGTTTTCTATGACAGGTAGCCTCTGAGAAAGGATGGATCCTCTGACCCCAGCCCTCCAGAAAGGGCCTTTGCCCCCCGTACCGTTGAGGACTGCCAGCAAACTCCCCAGTGCAGAAGCCCCCCTCACCAAGACTGTCGATGGGCTGCATGTGGCCCAGGACAATAACACAGCAGGAATCAAGTTTTCCTCAGGTGTGCAAAAGTCCAGAAATTGTATAGGTTGTACTTGTTCAGCCAGTGAAGTCTTGCTGCATCGTTTGATGTTCTTTAAATAGATGGTCCAGGACTGACCCTTGCTGTTCTCGGCTTTGAAGACCATTTCAACCATGCAGTGAAGGTGGAGGAGAGCAGAAACCAGCAGAACCGCAGCGCTGCTCCTCGGGAACCTCCTCCACTCCCTCCACTGCCCCCCGGCAAAGGCTCCTGCAATCCCCCCTCCACAGGAGCTGGGGGACTCCTCAAAGACCGGCCGTCGGCGATGCAGGGCAGGAACGGCGTCCCCGCCATCAAAGAGTAAGCGTGTCTGTCTGTGCAGATCGCAGCGGGGAAGAGGAAGGACTGTAATGGTGCATGGTTTAGCTTCTCGCTCTTTAAGTTTTTCTTGCTTTCATTTCATCAGCCATTTTCTGGTCAAATGGATACATTTATTGACATACGCAGAACCTAAATTCACATGTAGAGGTTCCACACGGAATAGATGCTAATTGCGGCTGTGAATTCGTTACGGCCAATGCTGGTTACAGCCAGTCATAATCGCCGGTTTGGGAACCGTTTGGTTTCCCAGTAAATTACACCAGCACCGGAGAGAAAGTAGCTGATAAAACCAAGGCAGTCTGCCGGCCCTGTTATGCCGAGATTGCATATGTTGCTGGAAACGCATCCAACATGCTAACTCATCTGGGGAGTCATCAAGCGAGCGTCTACGACCGGAGCAAAGCAGAATCAGAATCTGCAAGGTGGTCTCCCCGTGGTTTTGTTTGCCTAGAAATTCAAACCAGGCTAAAAAAATAGATGTCATCATACTCTGAAGTAGAAATCTTTGGATTTAGACAGGATTTTAGTTCATTATGATTATGATGTGCAAGCAAGCATCTCTTGGTTTTATTCAGGAACCGTGGACCAAGTTTATAATAAATCGTGGATTTTTCTGTAGCCATACACCCCTAATAACAATGGTATGAGATTCGGCTTTTAACGTAAATCTTTCCTAAGCACAGATATTTTAAAGTTGTATGTAATGAGTTACAGTGTTTGATGAATAGCACCGTGAGGGAAGTGATGAGCTCCTGCTGCACTGATGTAAAAATCTTCTTCCCTCTAGTCAGAGGCCGCCTAACTGGAATTATAGCCCCACCTCCAACACTGTGCGGCAGGCCATGTTCTCCAACCAGGCCGTCCAGAGGGAGGGTCTCATCAAGCACCTCCTCACAAAGAAGGAGAATGACTATGTCGACATACAGAACTTCCGGTGGGCTCTGCTGACCTTCACTTGTATGGTGTTTTGAGTGGAGATTAACTAATTAACTATTAATAAATCATTGGGGAATGCAGCTTATAAATCGTCAGGGAATGTTTAAACTGTAGCCATTGAATCATAGTGAGTGGAGTCTATGAACCTAAGTCAGGAAAATGTAAGGGGTTATTGTATTTTAAAGTTCCATTTTAGCTACCAGGGCATTAGTAGCATTCAGGACATTTTGCAGTTGATTTGCAGCTCAATGGTGAGTTTGTGTGCCTGTGCCGCACAGATTCTTCGTGGGGACGTGGAATGTGAACGGCCAGTCGCCGGACAGCGGCCTGGAGCCGTGGCTGTGCTGTGATGCCGAGCCGCCAGATGTGTATGCTGTGGGGTCAGTATCGGGGGCAGTAGACGGAGGATTGCCGCCTGGGAAAAGCAGCTAAACAGGCAAATTTTTATAAAAAAAAACCAAATAATTTCATTGTCCTGAAATGTTCTGCAGCCTACTTAATTGTCAGTCTTATGGGAAAACAAACTCAACATCTGTGCTTTCTTATTGTAATTCTTTACAGCCTGTGTTATCCAGTTAATGTTATTTCAGTTCACATAAGGCACCGTACTAAGGATTACAGCAAACCGGCCAAATTACGCTTTGAGCCTCGTGTTGTCTAGCATTTCAGTGTACTGGGCTCCTGCTCCTGTAGCCATTTCCGCTCTCATGACTTCCCGGTTCCTCCTCCCCGTCAGTTTCCAGGAGCTCGACTTGAGCACAGAAGCCTTCTTCTACCTGGACTCGGCCCGAGAGCAGCAGTGGATGGAAGCCGTGGAGCGGAGCCTGCACTCCAAGGCCAAGTACAAGCAGGTGACGGCCGTAGCTCAGTGGGGAAAAAAACTGTCAGTTTACGCTTGAAGGATGGGGACCCCACGTCAGTGCCGAGTCGATGACCGTGTCTGTCGTTGTGACATGTATTGACCTCTGGCATGGTGAGCTAAAGGTCCCATATAGTTGAAGCAGAAGATTAACAGCTGCAGACGACTAACAGCTGTTAGTATACAGTCTAAGAATTTTGCAATTTTTGTTTTTTAATTTTTGAGACTAGTTCCAAAGCAAATGTACAAAATTTTCAGTTTCTGAAAAGGTTAGTATCTCTGCTTCATGAATATTTAATCTCATTGTAATCATTTATTTCCTCAATTTCAGTTTAATTACTGCCTAAACTAAAAATCAAGACCCTCCATGTTTGCCCTATAGATCCGTCTGGTCCGGCTAGTGGGCATGATGCTGCTGGTGTACGTCAAGAAGGAGCACAGGAACTACATCAGAGATGTGGCGGCAGAGACCGTGGGTACGGGAATCATGAGCAAAATGGTACGGGCCGGTTGTGGGACTGACCTCGGGAGTCGCCTAACCTCATTGCCCACATCGGGTGCTGGGCCGTCTCCTGCTCTCCTTTCACCAATTAGACCTGAGGTGGCTTTGTGTTTCCAGGGCAACAAAGGAGGTGTGGCTGTGCGCTTCGTGTTCCACAACACCAGCTTCTGCTTCGTCAATTCCCACCTGGCGGCGCACGTGGAGGACTTTGAGCGACGCAATCAGGACTACAAGGACATCTGTGCGCGCATGAGCTTCCACCTACCAGACTGCCCCCCGCTCAGCATCGTCAAGCACGAGTGTGTTGCCCTTACCCTCTTATTCACTTATGTCTCAGACATGACACCTTATCGTACCTCAGCCATGCTGCTGACGACAGAAATATCTTCTGCGCTGCGAATATTATTGCACGATGGAGAAAAAAGCGGTCAGCAGTAGAGATGTTTGTGTTTAACTTTTCCAGCGTAGTAATCTGGCTAGGAGACCTGAACTACCGTCTGTGTATATACGATGCATCTGAAGTCAAGAACCACATCTTCCAGAAGGAACTGAAGAAACTTCAGGAATTTGACCAGGTGAGAAGATTGGTAGGGACATATATTCACCATGCAAGAGACTCTCCAGCAGACCAGGAAGCTGAACGGTGTGGAACAGTGTGCAGGGATGTGCATTTCAGTGGTTATGGGGTGGGGATTGGGTTAGGGATAGGGATAGGCTCTGCACTGGCTCAAAGAGGAGAGCAAACTCATTTCTGAGAGATGGACCAGATTGTCTCGGACAAGCACCTGACCATAGTTGCCTTGAAGCAGAATATCTCACGCTGGTTCCTGCGTCTTGTGGGAATGAGAGGCACATTACCCCGGTCACTTGACTCCCCCAGTTACTGAATTGGAGCATTCACTTCATGGCGACTTTGTGTCAGCAGAGAGATTGAGAAGTCATGCCTACGGGGATGGATTTTGAAGCACAGCTCTCTCTTTGTTTATCTGGCATTCTAAGCTCAACATCCAGAGGCAGACGCGGAGAGCGTTCACCGATTTCATAGAGGGAGAGATCAGTTTCAAACCAACCTACAAATACGACCCTAAAACAGATCGATGGGACTCAAGGTAACCTCTTCAGCTGCATATGACCCTTTCTCCTTTGCCTCTGCCACACAGTAGTGGTTCAGCATTCAAGCACTAATTTCTACTGCGTTCTGCTGTCACCTGGTTGAATTGGGGTCTTTCTAAACGACTTGCGTCTTCCATTTTGTATGGCTAAATGCTTGTAAAATAGGATAGGCTTTAGTATGTCCAAGTATCCTTCTCTACATGGGTATGTTTAAAGTGCTTAGCTTATTTAAATCTTTCACTGTCCATCCATCCATCCATCCATCTTCAATAAGTATTTATTCAAGCAGGACATATAGCTGTTCCAGACCTCTGTACAAAGTACAAAATGCATCTGAGAATCTTTAAAGTGTTAATCAAGCATGTTAAGATGGCCATGATGAAGAGATTGAGGTTGTGGGCGGACTCGTCTTTTCTAAATGCACTCTCCGTCACCCGTCCTACGTTCTTAAATACAGTCTATGTGTTTTGTTTGCTCCTAGCGGAAAGTGCCGGGTCCCAGCCTGGTGCGACCGCATCCTATGGAGGGGCAGCAGCGTGAAGCAGCTGCACTACCGCAGCCACATGGAGCTGCAGACCAGCGACCACAAGCCCGTCAGCTCGCTCTTCAGCGTAGGGGTGAGCCCGCTGACCGCGAAATGCTAATGGATAGCTGCTAACTGCTAATGGCAGTTAGCTGCTAACTGCTAATGTTCCTTTTCCGATTCGATCATTTTTTGGGCAAGAACAAATTAAATTGGATCCTGGGTGTTTTGAAGTTTTCAAAATAGCATAACCTTGTGCGTCCTTTGTTCAAATGCTCTTACCAATTGGTATAACTAAAATAACCTATGGGGCACAGCAGCTAATTGTATTACTGATTTTTTAATACTAATTAATGGGAGATTAGCAGGTCTTGGCTCATGACCTCATCTTGTTCTGCCATTAACCAGACGTCATTCTATTGATTTATGAGGTATTCAATAGCGAAGCTACATCCTCATTACAAACTTAAATATCAACATAATCAACATTTAAAACAAAATTTAAAACTTACTATGAAAGTAGCAGTAAGTCTGCAAACCACACCCCATGTTTCCATCGAAAAATGACACTCTAGGGTGAGAAATAGCTCTTCACTCGCTGCCAAGTTATGCCAGCTAGCCTTTGCATGTGGCGGACGGCGACTTGGCCTCAGTCTCGTGTCTCCTCCTCAGCCTCGGAAATGCTATTCTGTGATCAGTGGGAATGGGAGACCCTCGTCCTACACCCCGTGACTCATGCCCGTTTCGTTTCCTTGGCAGTGGATGACACACACCCTATGAAGTCATTCACCATATGACTGTATAACTTTTTGCAAAATTGCAAGATGCCATTTGTGCTCTGTCATCTCAGTCCTACCCAGCTTCTTTCCCTGGAATTTCATCAGGGGTGGCTCGTTACATTTGATCCTCTTTACGTTGAATATTTGTATGAGGTTGTAAGCTGCGGTATTTAAGGATGGTGTCTGTAGATCCCTTTTGCACTGTGCCGTCTTGCATCAGGTTTTGATAAGATGATGAAACGGCACATTCACCTCCTTAAACTCCAATTCCAGAGCGATTATTCAGATCTACAGTGTCTCCTTTCCAAATCCTTAGTTAGCTTAGGCTACTACGTCATGATGGGTCATGATTAGTCTGTACTATAATGAATATTTCAATTTTATCACTGGAAGTGATAAATGTTGTATTATAAAAATGAATGCCTTTTATAAGGAGTTTCCCAGCCCTACTATGCAACAGGGTCACATCGATATGGAGGCGAGTGACATGCTGTTGCCTTTGCCTTTCTTTGCGAGTGATGCTCTGAGCTCCCACTTTGATGCTCTGCATTCATAAAGTCGCATCTTAGCCCAGTTGTATCTGCTTTCTCTTAAATTTTTAATTTTTTTTTTGCATTAATGCGGCCGGCACAGTGACTCTGCTCGGGCAACGTTAATAGGACCTCGTCCTTTTGCTTGACCCGGTCCTGAGTGTGACCTGCATGATCCCGTCTCCTAGGTGAAGGTGGTGAACGAGCAGCGCTACAAGAAGGTCTTCGAGGAGATTGTCCGCACGATGGACAAGATGGAGAATGACTTCCTGCCGTCCTTATCGCTCTCTCGGAGGGAGGTGAGTGGCATGTCCTCTCTGGCCATATGTTGGGTGCTCGCAGGAGGACTGTGAATCATGCTGCCGTGATTCATAATCGGCTGGGTCACAAAAATAGGGCTTAGCTAGACTGTGCCCTTTTATGTTGGCTTGTCTTGTAGGATACCTCTAAAATTCCGTTTAACTGAACCACACTCGCTGGTTAGACTCTTACTAGGCAGAAGTTGCAGGTGTCTCTTAGCAATACGGGCACTCAGCGTCAGTTTCCGGTGCGACATGCTCTTCGATTTGCTCCCCTTTCTGTAGTTCGCCTTTGAGAACGTGAAGTTCAGGCAGCTTCAGCGCCAGCGCTTTGTGGTCACCAACGACGGGCAGGTCCCCTGCCACTTTGCCTTCATCCCCAAGCTCAACGACTCCCAGTACTGCAAAGCCTGGTTGCGGGCTGAACCCTGCGATGGCTTCCTGGAGCCCTGTGAGTCCGGGATTGCTTAACCGATGAGCAGCATTCGCGTGGATGCTGGTGCTTAATGTTTTTTTACTTGTTCACCATCAAAACCTGAGTGATGCAGTTTCGGCCTCTTTGTAGACGAGAATCTAGAGATCAACCTGGAGGTGTACGTCAGCAAGGACTCCGTCACCCTCCTGAATTCTGGAGAGGACGCCATTGAGGACATTCTGGTGCTGCACTTGGATCGGGGCAAAGACTACTTCATCACCATTTCCGGGAACTACCTGCCCAGCTGCTTCGGAACCTCTCTGGAGGCACTGTGCCGCATGAAGAAGCCCATCCGTGAGATCCCTGTCAGCAAGCTCATCGACCTGGTGAGTGTTAGGGTTAGGAAGCCAACGTAGACATTTTGGGGGGAGGTCTCCAGGCACAGATTGGCTTATTTCTTCTTGAACCATAGCAATATATGCAACCCACAATTAGAAATCAATGCTCCATATCTGCTGCTCTTAAGCAAACGATGACTAGAAGGCTTGGCCAATGTGCCCTTTACCATTGTCTCTGTAGGCTAGAAGTAGACATATTCTGCTGCCATACTTTGTTCTTTTGGCCTGCTGAAAGGAAGTGGGTCTGTTTTTAGGAAGCTGTGGCTAAGTTTTGACTGACGCATCTTTTCTCTCTGACTTCCAACACACTTATTGATCTGAGGAGCTTTTTCCTGAGTGGGGAGTTAAGCATGAAGTCAGGCTGCGCTGAGTCTTGGCTGATCTTCGTCTGCCATGCCTTGAAGCACAGTGGAGAACATATTGCAAAACTGGTTTATTTCATTCGTGACATTCCAGAGCAGCTCACCAACGATGGCCTGTAAAGGCATTTTCAAAGACAGCATCAGATCTCTGCTTTTTTCCCACCTACATCTTTCTTCCTTGTGGTTCTTTTACTGTAATTTAGTGTCAGGGGCTCAAGTTCTGCAGCTGACTTTCTCTGTGGTACTTGATTGTCAGTGACTTTCTTTTCTCTTTTTCCTCGATTTCTTTTCGCTTCCTTTTCCTGTCATGATCACTCTCTCTCACTGTTTGGCCTACGTGGTGCTCAGGGAGAAGACAGCTTCTCAGAGAAGGTAAACAATTTGGTGCAATCCAGTCTAGCTCTGAGTTTTCTATGAACATAAACCTTTTCCGCAGAGCTGAAATAAAATATGTTTGCACATTAGAATTCTATAGACAGGATCATGATGTTCTTTGGAAATGGGTTATTCATGTTACAGGAAATCACCATCGCACTTCTGTTTAGTTCGTTGACCTCTGTCCTCGTTTTTAACTCACAGATATTGATTTTAGGTCTATATATTTTTGCTTAGGTGTAAGCAGGCCTGTTGTAGGTTACACTTTTTATTTCACATAATTGCTGTAGTTTTTGTAGTTGTAAAATAGCTATTCCTTCAGTTTTGGATGGAAAATATTGTATTATATATTTGGTTTTTAAATACAAGAATGGAAACACTTTCTTAGAAGATAGGGTTAGCAGGTGCATTGACTGGCTTAGGAAACGAGGTCAGGAAGTGAGTGAGCCAGCACGTTACATTAGCCCTGACTAGCTATTAGAGTTTCCTTCTATCGGGTTTCTCCTGTGTCTGGGCGGTGGTGCTCCTGGAGTTTATTTTTAGCTCATGCTGTGTTAGCACTCCACTTACAAAATCTGGCAGAATGTGATACTGTGATGTGGTTCTTCTCCAGTGGGCGGTGGTGTGGTCCCTGCATTTAACACTAGCTCTTTGTACTGGCAGTAAAACCTTAACGTTTTTTATATATATATATATATATATATATATATATATATATATATATATATCTCAGTGCAAGCATCCTGCAGAAATATTGCATGCTTTATAATTGCTTTGTAACTGTACGTGGTTAGTTTGGGTCTGGTTTGCATATTCATGATCAAATTTGGAACTCTTTGAAACTAGGAGAGGACCAGGATGAACTCCCTCCTGGTAGACCCCGGTGGGTCCGAGGATAGGCCCCTGAAGATCCCCAAGGAGGTGTGGCTGCTGGTGGACCACCTGTTCACTAAGTCCTGCAACCAGGTGAGCTACAGGGATGAGGCTGACCTTCCAGCACAGAGGGAAGTAGTTTTAAGTTCTTACCTCTGTTCACCGTGCCACCTGCTTCCAGGAGGACCTCTTCCAGACGCCTGGTATGCAGGGCGAGCTTCAGAATATCATTGACTGCCTGGACACCAGCATTCCTGAAACCATCCGTATCCTTTCCAGCCTGAATCTGCTTTCTGTTTGTTTTTGCTAGTGTAGACACATCTACAGATGACTGTGGGGACTTGCAAAGGAAATGTCCTTATCGCTTTATTTCTTAACCTTATTTTACTGAAGCACTATTTAACGTAATACAGAACTATTCCTCTTTCTGTAAGACGGAGAAGAATCCCTGTTTCCAACTTGACCCATTCTTAGTCCATTATATCTGACAGAGAGAGTTGTGTGCAGAAAATGCTTTAATCCAACCGCATGTTCCTTTTTTAAATGGGGTGTGTTTGTAGCACTTTAGGGCTTCCTTATCACCCATCGTGACAGTATGCTGACAATATGGTGGTCTTGTTCTGTGTATTCATAAAGTGCTGTGGTCTTCTGCAGAAAGAGCACCACCAGGATACTATCTATCTGAGCAGCAAATGGCTGCAAAGAGAGAGCTAATCGTTTTGGCATTATAGCTAAGCTCTGAAGCAAACTGCAGTGTATTTAGATGTTGGGTGTTTTGCAAGCATGTTGGGGCTTTTTTGACTGAGAGTGTCTGAGCCTTGAATGCGGCTGCCTCGTTAGCCCCTTGAATGCGGCTGCCTCGTTAGCCCCTTGAATGCGGCTGCCTCGTTAGCCCCTTGAATGCGGCCGCCCCGTTAGCCCCTTGAATGCGGCCGCCCCGTTAGCCCCTTGAATGCGGCCGCCCCGTTAGCCCCTTGAATGCGGCCGCCCCGTTAGCCCCTTGAATGCGGCCGCCCCGTTAGCCCCTTGAATTTACTCCTGCCTCCTTTCTCTCACTCTGTCGGTCATGGCTATGGCTCCTCTGTGGTGCGTTTGCTCCCTGACTAGCTGACCTCAGCCGGCAGTAACCACTCTGTGGCCGAGGCCTTGCTGATCTACTTGGAGGCCCTGCCGGAGCCCGTGGTCTGTTACGAGCTCTACCAGCGCTGCCTGGAATGCTCTCACGACATCCGTCTCTGCAAACAGGTGTGTGGATCCCTGGTCCTCCTCCTCCACACTTCTCTAATGGAAGATCTTTCATATCTTTTAGTGATGTGTGCCACAGGTTAGCCTTTCATCCTATTTTGTGTAGTTCAATGGCATTTTTAAAATACAGCAGCCACTCTGTGTCATTAAAGCTCTCTAAGTGATTGTAGTTTTACTTTGGAAGCGTTCAGTGCTCAGCACTGCTAGCAGATCTGATGGTTGTGTGCCCTGACAGCTGATTTCACAGCTGCCTCGCGCGCACCGTAACATGTTCCGGTACCTCATGGCCTTCCTGCGGGAGCTGCTCCGCTGCTCCCATAGCAACAACCTCACAGCCAGCCTCGTAGGTTAGTGCTCACTTCCCCCCCGCTCTTCTTGAAGGCCCTGTGCGCATGTTCAGAAGTGTCATTAACTCTGGCTCTTCCTGTACCTCTTCAGCAACACTCTTCGCCAGCCTTCTTATACGGCCCCCGCCGAATTTCGTGAGCAGGCAGACATCACAGGACCGCCAGAAAGCCATCAACTTCATCCTGACCTTCCTCATGGGTGGCGATGAAGAGTGAGGGCTCCCTGGGCGGGGCTCTGAGGTCCCTCCCACTTCTCCAGCGGTCAGGACTCCCTCAACTCCACGGAGGGTCAGATGTCCTACTGGTACTTACAACAACGCTCTAGGAAACATTCACATCATATGGATTTTCTGTGCCAAAAAGAAAAACTTTATCATTTGGCCTGGATGTGTGAATGTGCCCTTCATCGATGATGATGATGATTACTATTATTATTATTATTATTATGATAATGATAGTCATTTGTTGAAGCACTAGTGATGAATGACACTAACGACTATGTATAGGGCACTGGTAAGACTTTTTATACTCATGTAATGCATAAACTCAGAATTCCTCATGTATGGACATCAATGTCGAATCACATATCGAACTGCTTACTGAGGTCCATTTGAGGTGAACCAGACAATCCTAAGTCATGTAATGAGTGAAGATCATCAGCGGATGCTGGGATTCTACTTGCCGTTACTTCTCCCTTCTCCTCAAGGGGATGTCATATTTCACTCCTATCTGTAGCATCTTTGTTGCTCTTCTTGCAATGAGAGGAGCAGTTCACCCTTTCAACTTAGTTTTTAACAAGCCAGTTTTAAGAGTATATTTATTTTGATTTGCTTTGTGCGTGTTGGTGTAACACATACCCCTTCATGTTTTATATCTTCAAGAAGTGTAGCCATTGCAGTCGTGTGTTCGTGCATTCGACTGTTTTGCTCTGTGTCGTTGCATCTCTGCGTGAATCCTAACATCACCACGGAAACCCTTCATCACAGTGGCCGTCGAGTGTGTCCACGTACCACTGGCTTTGGCCCTGCTGCTTGTCACAGCGCATGAGATGCGAAGAACAGGAAGCTGCTATTTATCCACCACGATCTGATTACTTATCTATGATTTGTAGAAGTGAGCTCACTTCACCTCTGCCTTCTACATTTGAAAAACCGATCATGCGCACTACAGTCTTGGTGCCGCATAGAGCTGATGTCTCACCTTTCAGAGCAGGTTCTGTGGCCGGTGCCTGTCAGTATAGTGTCTACTGTCATCTCCTAGCTACTGGTGCACGAATGACGTTCTCCCTTCTGTGTATATTTGTATGTAGGATCATGTATTATGTACACTAAGCTCTTTGTTCAAAATGCATTCTTAAGTATTTGCTTTTCAAGTATGACATCACAGAATGCACAAGAAATTCCCAGAATTCTAGCACGTTAGAGCAGCAAAAAAAAAAAAGCTTCCTCTTTCACAGAACAGATGAATATGATTATTGTGCAGACTGGTTGTTGGCCCTGAAGTATATCTTTCTGTAAACATTAATGACAGCTGCATGGCTGTTGCTATACTTGTCATCTCCAGCTTTCAGATGCAGAGAGGGCTACAACCTTGCAGAAGTGTTCCTTGTCTATGTAAAGCAGTCGTGTTTGGAATGTCCCCACAAAAGACTATCAGCGACTCCTGTCCACTCCTCAGAAGCGCTTATGCAATACCCTACTCTGTTGTCATGGCAGCACGCTCCTCACCACAATATTTGAATCTGAGGTGGGACTGTGCCCCATTCTGAAAGCTGTGCGAATCTAAGACGACGGGCTGGTTTGTATCCTGGCAAATGGGGAACCGTGCTCTGCTTATAATCCATAACCTCTGGCGCTTGCTGTCTGCCAAAACAGATTTGCCAAACGGTGACTTCGGTGAAAATAATGGTTTGCTACAGCCACTGCCTGTCTACAGCCTGGAGCCCTGCTTCTATTCAGTCTTTTTCCACAACACTACTCTTCGTAGATGAGATCAATATTGTCCACGTTCCCAGAGACGTTCAGTATGTTGTGTTTCGGTAGTCCTGGCTGTTCAGTGTTAATCCCCTCCATCCATGGTGACGTGCTGCTGGCTGACAGGACCAGTGTTGAAAACAGCCTCTGTTTATGAATCTTTTGGATCGTCGCAAATATCCTTAAGCAGGATGGGAATAATTGTTAAATCAGTTATTACACTGAGATTATCTTTAATACGTCACTAATTTTTTTCTAGGGCTCTTTAGGACCTGTCCTAGCCTACGATTCGCTCTTATGGTACGTCTGCGGTATGTTCTCAATACACACCTATTCAAAAATTTGTCCCAGTTTTGGTAACTTTAATTTATTAAATAGAAATAAAGATTTGTTGCTTTTGCTGAGTTGTTTTCTCTTTACTACCTAACTCACCAGTGAAGTTTCTTCAGGGAAATGCAGAAGGAAATTGATTCCTTTCCTCTTCCTGGAGACAGAGGGCGCACATACTATGGCTATTGTAGAGACACCAAATCACTTAATTCATTGGTGTAGAACAGTGGTCTCCACACTTTTCTGCAGTGAGAGTAAGAAAATGTACAACAGTATATTTGCCAGCCGGAACTTTCTTTGGATCTTGGAGGTTGGAGGGTAGTGAAGGTTCCTGTGGCTTCCATCATAGTCAGGAGTGAGGGACATTCAAGCAGAGGGACGTCCAGGAGATTTGTGGAGAGATCTGGACAGTGGTTTTCAATTTGACAGAAACATAAATGGGAGGTACTGACCAAGTCCAGATGTGTAACAGGTAAAAGGTTACCTGAGAAGACTTGTAGCAATAATCTGTTAAAGGAGTGTGAACGGGTCTGAATACTTAGGAAAATGAGTCATTTCACTTGGTATTTTTAATACATTTACTGAAAAATATTTTTTATGAATGTTTCTGTCTTTTGGGTGGTGTGCTGATGCTAAAAGAGAACCAGTACAATTCTTTATAATTGGGTCTGCAAGATAAAATGTGGAAGAATTTGAGGTGTCTTTTTAAACACGCTGCATATCTCTCGAAATCAAGTTTATTTGACATTATTTACGCTGGGGATTGAAAGCTTTCCAAAATTTATCGAGTACCCATGTTTAGGAATCGGACATGAATTAATATGTAAATATGTTTCTGTTTTGAGTTCTTTACGAGGCGCCCAAAAACAGCCTCACCTGCATGAAGAATACTTGCATAAGTGGTCAATGATGGGCAAAGATTAGTCGGGTTAGAATAAGTAAGGGATCAATGGCATGCGAAATTAAGTCCTGTTGGGCAGTCTCATCGCTGAGAGCTGTCTTTGTCTTTGGACATTTCGCAACTAGCTTTAGCATCATCTATGCATGATGCACTTTGCTTCGTGTGAAATCCCTGTGGGCTGATGCCTGTCCTATAGTTGGCTCTGTCAGCAGTCCGTGAGGCATCCCTCAGCTACATGCGAGATTGCTGCTTCCCTGCTACAAAAACACCCGTCCCACCCAGAACACCTTAGTTTTCCTTGCGGCCAGCTTGTCCTCCACCTACGGCCATGCTGAGGGTGTCTTCCTACCGCCGGCTCTTTGAAGAAGAGCAGTGGACCGGGGCAGGTGTGATCAGCCGGCGCTGTGCAGAGCAATACGGCCCATCTGCCAGGTCGGTGTCCCGCTCTCCCTCTGTCCCCCTTGTCATTGTCTGCGTATCTTGTGATTAAGGACGTGAACCTTCATTTGCCAGTAAAATCATACACGGGACAATAATCTTTATTAACCAAATGAGTAACGTAAAAAATGCCTTTATTTAAGTGGTTTTTTGTCTTCTTACGTGAACTTTGAGGAACTTAGGTTTTCCAGGAAGGTTAGTTTGCAAAGGGAAAACAAAGTCAATACACTGGTATATACAGTACTTGGTATATACTATGCAAGAAGGATATATTTGTCTAAGGAGGTTATCCCAGAATTTATGCAGTGCATGACTCTTGTTGACATGGAAAACACGTAAGTAACAGACGGAACGATCTGCTTGATTGATGAGAGACTGAGCACGTAACTTCGCTTTCATGGATCCTGTTCCGTATTTTTAAGCAAACGCAAGAAATAACTGACAAGGCAAAAATGTTTTTCTGTTATTTTGCAAGCCACTTTTTCATGGTCTAAGTTCCTCCTATCAGCTCACTGACTCTCTCTGTGGTCTGGTAGGGCCTTAGATGGCCCCTGGGGGGAGCCGGACTTTGAAGAGGCATGCAGGCAGATCAAAGAGGCCATGTCTAGATTTGTGCAGGAACGTGGTGTCATTGCTGCACTCAATGACCGGCTGGCTGTTCTCGTTGAAATGGTGAGCTTACCACTCATTACTTACATCACTGTTGACATAGCCTTGCAAAATATCATGTAATATTTCCCTCACTTAGTGTTGGAGCCGGTGAAGCGTCTAATTACACTTGCAATGTAGCATTACGTCGCTAGCTGCTGATGTGGAGATCTTCTGCGAGGAAAGTGCGACTGTGGTCACTGCATTTCTAGGTGAGGTTTCTGGAGGAGGAGAATAATTCCCTAGAGTGTGAGATTCTGGAACTAGAGGGGAAGCAGAGCGGGGATGGGACAGTCGACCACAGAGGACTTCCTGACTACAGCTTGGAGGCCGTGATGGAGAAGCTGAGAAGAGAGAAGGTAGTGCTGCATTGCTCAAAATATGCAAACACACAGGAGAATCCCCATCCTTTGATAACCATCAGGCTTGTAAGTCTTCTTGAAATATTCCATTGCTACAGTTAGCTTGGGTGAGCAGGAATATGAAGACCTATGTTACTGCAGTTCCCTAACTGACCTACAGGTGACACTGCCACACAGTTAATCCACTTTTCACCACAGTTATGCTGACAGAACTTGGACTGCGTGCCAATTTCTAGCCCTGTTTGACATGAGGGACATTTCCTTGCGATGAAAAAAAAATCCAGTGGCATGAAGGGAACAGGATTAGCACCGTATGTTTACTGCCTTCTCATAGGACGATACTTTATTGGACTAATGGATTGTGATATTGATCAAGGTGTGGTGTGAAGATGGAGTGTGAGAAGGCCTCTGCCTGGTCTTGCCTGCAGGGGGAGACTCTGCGCGATGTCACTGAGCTGAAACGAGAGTTAGAGCATTTGCAAGCGAAGCAAGCAGAAGTGGCTGCTCAAAGGTCCCTCATCCATAAAGCCAGGGAGGATGTCGCTTTGGTAATGTGGTTTCACCTCATATTTTCCTTTTGTTGATCTCCTCCAGACAGCTTCCTGTTTATGGTTCAGACATAAAACCTCATTTTTTTCTACTTTCCAAAATGTGATTTAAGTTTAACATAAAGCACACTATTTCCACTGAAGTATCTGAAATAGTTTTACTAACAAATATCCAAAGCAAAAGAATTACTGAACTAAATACATGCGGGCATGCCTTAATGGGTTGCAGGGACTTACTCTATCCACCAGATGTCACTGTTAGTCAAGCGCTGGGCCATTGCTGCTCCCTCACGTAGTTGACTTCGCAGCAGTGTAAATGTGGGAAATTGTGAAGGTGCTAGAAGGGGAGGACATTTTGCACATATGGAAATACTGGCCATAATTTATGGATTAATTTCTGATGTGTTTAATTATATGCTGTTTAAATTTGAACTATATGGTGTTTAACCACAGTTGTTTCCTGGCTAGCTTCGCTCATTGCTGGCCCAGTGGCTGTCATCAGTACTTTTTATTGCAGACCTCATCTCAGGCTGATCAAGTGCCCTCCATCAAAGGTAGCTGGAGTGGCTGAAGCTGCTAAGGACATTGGTGTTCAGGGTGATGGTCAAGGTGATATCCAGGGTGGTGTTCAGGGTGATGTTTGTGGTGATGTTCAGGTTGTAGTTTGGGGTGATGTTCAGGTTGGTGTTCAGGGTGACGTTCAGGGTGGTGTTCGGGGTGATGTTCAGGTTGGTTTTTGGGGTGATGTTCAGGTTGGTGTTCGGAGGGATGTTCAGGTTGGTGTTTGGGGTGACGTTCGGGGTGGTGTTCGGGGTGATGTTCGGGTTGGTGTTTGGGGTGATGTTCAGGTTGGTGTTCGGGGTGCTGTTCAGGGTGGTGTTCGGGGTGATGCTCAGGTCGATTTTTGGGGTGATGTTCAGGTTGGTATTTGGGGTGATGTTCAGGTTGGTGTTCAGGGTGATGCTCAGGTCGATTTTTGGGGTGATGTTCAGGTTGGTATTTGGGGTGACGTTCAGAGTGGTGTTCGGGGTGACGTTCAGAGTGGTGTTTGGGGTGATGTTCAGGTTGGTGTTCAATGCTTGGTATCATGACTGCTTCACAATGAGCCCACGGCAGCTCAGAGACATGGGAGGCAGGTGCTGCAGGCTATTGCTGGTGTCCAGGAGCCTCCCTGTAAACAGCACTGCCTGAAGCTTGATTCTAAAGCTTCTTCACAACACTCAGCAAACCCGCCTCCCTCATTTATTGGTTGGTGTTTTTTTGCATAGACTGCATGCCTGTTACATGCATGAGGGGCCCATATGTTTGGCTATTAAGCGGGACCCATAAGCTTTGTAGACTCCCTAATACAATCGAATGCAAATTCAAGTCTAGGGTTATTACAGTCATTATTAATTTGTCAAATTACTTACAAGACTGGGTGAGCTAACCGTACCCTGCTGTTAAAAGGATTGCGGTTTGCAATATTAGCAGTGACCCTGTTAACCTTTCTTCTTCATTGCCGTGGCTACCGGAGAATGGCCGGGATGCCATGGGCTGTGCTCCCTGCCTGCTTTTGATGCATCCCATTCTGCCCCCTGCAGGATGTGGACGCAGTGACCGCGGAGTGCCTGGCCCTGAGGGACCAGCTGAACATCTTCGAGCAGCAGCTTGCTGCCATGCAGGAAGCACATGAGGTGGTGAGAAACTTTGGGGGGTTGGGCCTTTGTCTCCAGTCTGCTGAGCCTAAACGAAGGCCTGCTTGTCCCAGCAGTAAGTAGAAGAGCCAGGATGTATCGCAGGACTTGAGGTGCGGTGACCCTAGCTGCCACCCCATTTAGGACCAGCCGCGATGTGCTAGGTTTTGTTACAAGGCTGTGTGGGAGATGGCAGGGGTCATTGGCTGGGGACAACTCACGGAAAAGCCAGATGGTGCAGATTTCTTGGGCAATGGAACCGGCTAACAGTCCTCACTACCGCATCCCCTAACTGTTCCCTTTCCCCCACTTCTAACAGTCCTCACTACCGCGTCCCCTAACTGTTCCCTTTCCCCCACTTCTAACAGTCCTCACTACCGCGTCCCCCTGCCTGTTCCCTTTCCCCCACTTCTAACAGTCCTCACTACTGCGTCCCCTTGCCTGTTCCCTTTCCCCGCTTCATCACTTCATGACTCTGCTGCCCGTGACTCTCCCAACTTTCCTTCTTTTGCGTCCACGACAGACATGCTTGTATCAGATCGGTGGGCCGGGTGCATAAACACAATGGGAGGGCATCGGAAATAGCTGTAGTACCGCTCGCGCTCAACCTTTCTTCCAAGCCTCACTGCACCGCGATTAGCGGACTCCCGTTCAGATATGGCCTTCAACCTCGGGCTGTCAAAGCATGTCGAAGCAAAATGAAAACGGCCGTCTGCTTTGCTAGGTCACCTCCTGTTATCACCAATAATATATATTTTAGATGCCTCATACTTGTATGATACCTTTGCAACGGTCTCCATAAGTCATCAAACTGATAAATGATTTATGTTTTGTTTGTAATAAAGCATCTGCTCATTTATGTTTCTTTATGAATCAAGACCTGAAAACAAACATGTTGCGTCTCCCAATTTTGTGTCTTTCCCCCCAGATGGTTGAGAACTTGGTAGAGCCTGGAGAAAACATTGTTGCGCTCGCCCTGGAGTTCCCCAGGCCTGATGTTGCCCCTGCCATCCAGGAGATCAAGGAGTACTACCACGAGCTTGCAGAGAGCCTGCAGGTATCCTGCTGGTCTCTGGTACCGTTCAGTCATTTCTGAGCTCAATTAGTGTACTGCAAGGTGCGGTTGTTTCAAACACATTTGATTGTAAGTGGGATTGGATTATAATCATGATCACAGGCCAGACTTAGCACACCTGCACGGCCAGCAGCGTTTCATGTGAGTGATTATTCCAGAAGTCTGCGATGGGACAGAGGCGAGCTGAACCGCGCTTGACCTCCATCTCACCTCTGTACTGGTGCATGAGGGGAATGTTGGAGAGCTCATAGTTGCCAACCGAAAGCTTCCCGTCCCAATTTTGCGTGTTTTGTGCCTCCAGTACGACCTGAAATTGGCAGCACCCTCTCCAGTGCTGGCAGGGAGGGAGGCAGCCGCCGTCTCTGCCAGAGCACTCGATGCTGGCAAAGTGGCTGACGTCACTGAGGCGATAGACACCGGAGAGGTGAGGAGGCAGGTGAGCGATGCGCCTCCTCTAAATCAGCAAACAGCTGCTCTCTTGATTTTGACGCTCCTCTATCTATCTCTCCATTAATTCACTTCCTGGCTTTAATTGGGCTGCCCCATAGCCTTCTTCGCTGGCATGGTTATCGAAAATGACCCCGAAAATGATTCCGTCAGCCAGAAACGTTATCGTGGGGATGTTAGGTGGTGGCACGTTTAAATATTTAGTAGCCAATTAGAGCAACGCAGAAGCTGATTTCTTGGCGACCGGATTGTTTATGTTGAGAGACTTAGCCTGCTGTTTCCATGCAACCCTGTTTCTAGAGCAGGAATTATACGTTCTTCTGTTTTGTCCTCACTGCCAATGAACACCACATGCTTAGAGCTGCGGTTTAATATACTTTAGAAAAATCTTTGGTTTAGTGATTTGTTGGAAGAAAAATCTTCTCGAACTGAAAAATAAACCAATAATGAATCTTTGGTGGTCACTTGTCATCTCAACGGTTCTAACTGAAACAGGCAAATGTGGGCGGCGTGGACCAGACAGTTGGAGGTCATTGAAGCTCAGGAGCATTAAGGAGACGGCAAAAGGCATTCGGTATAAATCAGTGATTTCACTGTCATCCTGTCAGAGCGAAAGAGCCCAAGCTGGTGCGTGTCCACAAGCTATACCAGGTGCATTTTTGCGTCTCATTATCCTGGACACCTCTATAAAGTAACCCCCCCTCCCACACACACACACACACACAATTCTGAATTCTGACAGCAGTCTGTTCGATGCAGAAAGCATTTAGTGGGAAGTTCTGGTTACCTTCCAGCCAAGGACTGGGAAACAATTGGGATTGTCATTGATCCGTTAAGAAAGTGTTCATGCATCTTACCTGAATAGGAGTCACATTCCGGAAATATCATCATTCTGAGACTGGTAATTGTTTAAGGCACTTGATTACTGTAATTATTCACAGGAGGGACTGCATTTACCCTAGTTGACTGAAATCTGCCCCCTTTTTGTTGTGGCTAAAGTGCATTGCGCCCTGTTGTTAAACATCCTTTGTGGTTAAACTGGATTAGTACAAGAGTAAATAATATCAGAAACATTCTTTTTGGGTTCTTTGAGGTTTCTCCCAGTTTGTGCCTATTTTCATACTTCCTGTCTGCCTTTTAATCCACTGCATTTGCTGTGTGCTGTGTTGCTATGTACCGATCACCCATGGCATGGTTTCTCCTGGATTTGTGCCTATTTTCAAACTTCCTGTCTGCATTTTAATCCGCTGCATTTGCTGTGTGCTGTGCTGCTATGTACCGAGCGCCCATGGCATGGTTTCTCCTGGATTTGTGCCTATTTTCAAACTTCCTGTCTGCGTTTTAATCCACTGCATTTGCTGCGTGCTGCGCTGCTATGTGCCAATCGCCCATGGCATGGTTTCTCCTGGATTTGTGCCTATTTTCAAACTTCCTGTCTGCGTTTTAATCCACTGCATTTGCTGCGTGCTGCGCTGCTATGTACCGATCGCCCATGGCATGGTTTCTCCTGGATTTGTGCCTATTTTCAAACTTCCTGTCTGCGTTTTAATCCACTGCATTTGCTGCGTGCTGCGCTGCTATGTACCGATCGCCCATGGCATGGTTTCTCCCGAAGTCTTTGCTTCTGCTCAGGTTGAAACCTTGCGGAGGGAGCTGGCCCAGCTGGAGCAGTGTGGCGGCCAGCTGGAGGGCGAGATCGAGCAGAGGGGGGAGGCCCATCTGCAGGAGATTGAGGATCTAGAGGTGAGGATGTGGCCTGACCACATCTAAGTAACAAAGCAGGTGGTAGGGCAGCCCCATCACCAGTGACGGCCCTCCTCTGCTGACGTCACATTGGCTAATTCCTTCAGATTTAATGTCACTTTGGCTCCGTTGCCAAAAAAAGCATCAGCTGCCTGCACTTGTGCCCTAGTGCTATGCTGCAGACCTGAAGACCATTCAGCAGGACCTGGAGACTGAGATGAGGGAGCACTGTGGGTGCTATGATGAGCTGCTGAATGAGAAAATGGCCCTGGACATAGAAATCTGCGCCTATAGGTAAATCATACCACAGCCTAGTGCTCACACTAAGGGAGAGAGTGTGTAAAATTTAAACCTGTATTCTTAATAGAACATGAAGGGATTATCGATTCTAAGAGGATTTAGGTAGATCTTTTAATGTGTCCCAGTTCCGTGATCAAACCACCAAACATCGCGACTCTCGGTTGACGAGCAGCGTTAAGATTCTTCCTACGCATGTCTGATAAGTGAGGCTTGGCAAGGAACGTCAGAGAGGTTGGCAGGAAGCCCAAGACAGGAAGTATGACGTCCTGATGGGGACTCAACAGGAAGCAGGTTGAGGAAACTTGACCTGCACTGGCCATCCTGGGCTGAACCGGGTCAGATTCATTCAGGACATGTGTCATGTGTCATGTCTACTAATGTTGGTGCACTTCATCAACCTCATCCGGTCTTCTCCTGGACTTGCGCATGTCTGCGATTCCTGGCCTCCCTTTCTATACCTCAGGAATGCTGTAAGCTCCCCCAGGGACACCACAAAGCTGTTTTAGGAAGTGCCGGGCACTCGAGAGGCTAATCGGAGGTGTAGCACGGGAAAATCTCTGCGGCTTATTCTTTTTGGTGAGGCTCCAACATTTTCCAGCTTTTAAATTTCTGAGCAGTTACTCAACCAACATCAAAATCTTGGATGTCGGAAATGAGGATGACTTTCATTTTTTTATACGCCTTTGTGTCTTACGGTAATGAGACCTGAATGGTTTATTGAGCCCTGCTTTCTGGAGGAGTGGCTGAGGTCTGGAAGTTGGGAAAGCAAGCATGAGTCTTTGAAGACTGCAAATCATTTTACCAAAGATTTGAATCCTCCCTTAAAGCTGCAGGGAGTGGGGGATACGACATCTACGATTATGTAAACCAGGGGAGTAAATCTACATGAGCACACTTACTAGCTGGTATATTATTTTATACAAAGACACTAATGGTGGTAGGCAGCATGGTGGTGCAGTGATTAGCACTGGGGTTCAGGTCTCCACCAGGGGTCCAAGTGTGTGGGGTTTGTATGCTTTTCTTGCTTGTTCAACCCATCCTGGGTAGTTTCCTGCCATACACACAGCAAACTCTATAAGCTCTGTACCCTCCATGACCCTGAATAGGATAAGTAGTTACAGAAGATGGATGGATGGATACCAACAGTAGTCCTTCAATATTTCCACAAAGGCATCCATTAATTAGGTAGTAAAACAGCATTACTGTAGAAAGCAAATATTTCTTAGGAATCCTGAAGAGAACCTTGGAGGAGAGGACATATTTCCGTTACCCGCTAAAGTACCCAGTGACGACACAGGAACCACAGTTTGAAAACTGCTGTTTCATCGCGGGATGGTGATGATTGCAGCCTTGTTGACGGGCACCACTGAACAACTCTATGCATAAGCTGTGTTGCGGTAACTACAGCCAGTGGTCAAAGTCGATCCTGCTGTGTGCTGTGTTCAGTCTTACTGCTACCACCCGCCTGCAATGTGGCTAAAAGTAGGTGGACACTATTACCGGAATCAGCTTATTAAGCTGTACCCATTGCTGACAGAAGTGTATACTGTAGTTAAGCACAGCCATATGATTTCCAGCCACAAACACTGACATCAGAATGACTGGTCGTGCAGAAAAGGCTGGTGACGTTCAACGTGGCGCCGTCTTAGCTTGTGATCTTCCAACAAATCACTACACCACATTTCTGCCCTGCGAGAGCTGCCCGGTTCAACAAGTAAAGTGATTGTGAAAACACCTGGGATTTCAGCTGTGAAATGGTCAGTCATGCAAGCTCACAGAAAGGGAGCTGATCACCCAACGTCAACTGCCAACCCGATCAGCAGCAAATCCCACCGGCAACGTTCCCAAAATCTAATGTAAGGCCTTCCTAGAAGAGAAGAGGCTATTATAACAGAAATGGGCGGACCGACTTCGTATTAATACCCCTGGTTTCAGAATGAGGTGACAGGCTGGTGTCCACATACTTTTTTTTTTACCAGATAGTGTATCATTAGACGTCTGAGACATTAATATTTAATGGGTCACTTGCAGGGGATATTCTGTACATTCTCATGTTTCCTCCTGTTATTCTTTGACGAAAGAATTCAATTACATCAAGCGCAATTTATGCAGATTGGAAAAATCACACCTTTATGTGATCACAGTGGGTGCTACATCATCTTGGTGCTGTGTTTGTGATTGTGATGTTCTTGTTGCTTTTCAGGGGTTTAGTGCAGCAGGAAGAAGAGCGATTGTGTTACCTGCGACACCAATCGGAGATCGGATTTGCAGGCTGACAGAGAGGCACGTGCACCAATGATTAGTTAGCTTCTTAGAGCGGTTAACACTAACACACATGCAAAGCCAATGCTTGTGACATCGTGGTTGTGCAAAATCTGGCCGTTTTCTTTAGCTCGCCGGTCAGGGCCAGGTAAGACTTATCCAACAAGAATGATGGCTGTTGTCTGTCAGCAAAGTGGGAGCGGGAAGCAGTGTCCTTGGATTACAGCATGACTGGGGGCTGGTTAGGGAAGGTCATGACGTCCCTTCTCGAGTTTCCATAGCCCCCCCACTCCTTACCACGATCGCAGCCACAGCCACTGATATCCCTCCCCTGTGTTTCCGTCCAGCCCAGTCTTCACAGACAGTGTGTTGCTGAGGCACTGAACTGCCGACTCTAGAGTGGCAGGTAAAATAAATCGCCCTCTTGTGCAAACACAGGCTGATTACGGCCACTTAACCTCTGCTTCGTCCTGAAGTCGCCGGATATCGTTCATGCTCAGATAAGATACCTTGAAGCCATGAATCAAGCAAGTGATGCTAATTACCTTGGTTTGTTTCACAAAGCTTCTCTTAAGATGCCTAATCGTCCATCAAGTCATGCGTGTGATATTTCACTCTGTGTCTCTGTAAAGGGTTAATGAACCCCTAAAGCTCTTAATCAAACATAAATTTACTTATGATAAGTTTCCTGGTACAGGGCGGCATCGCAATCAAATTTTGGCTGGGGTGTCAGTTTATGAGTGGATTTTCATAGTTATTATGACTGTACTCCAGCTGCAAATGCTGAAAAAGCCACCGCGGAATTCATGCCACAGATTTCTACTGTATTGCCTTTTGCAATGAAATTTAAATCCCTGTAAATCCTGTCAGGACAGCCAGAAAACGGAGTATGACTATCGTAAAAAAACATGACCTCGGAAAAATAAAGATTACTTCACCTCAGGCCTCTCACAGATATTATGGTGATTAAACACTGACTACGTGACCGACAGCATGAATGAATCCTCTACTACGAGTACCGGCTCTGACTGAGCCTCTGACTGTCACACGAGCACTGAGGACGGGGGCAATGCAGCACAAACTTCTGCTGGATTCTGCCGATGCCCTTGGCAACGTTATTGGAGGACTGGAGAATGCTGAAGGGTCCATGTGACGTCTTTATTGGTGAGCAGGAGAGGAGGCTGTCTCAGGATGAAGACTCTTTGTTCTGTGCTCCTCTTCAGTAGATTGAACCCTCTGGGCTTGTCTCCAGACTCTCTGTGGACTGCGCCATTTCTGTGAACCCCCCCGAGACTGGACACGGGCAGTGGTGCTGGGAGGGGGAAGTGGAAGAGCTGGATATGTAATAGAAGCATGGATGGGGGAGGGAGTGATCATCACAGGGTTAGATCCAGCTTCTGTTCCCCTTTAGGGGGTTTAATTTAAGGCACTGCATTCCTCAAAAGTCAGACCTTAGCATTTCGTATAGAAGGTAATTCAGATTTATTTCTTGTCTCACTTTAGCAGAGCTTAACAGCAGAGCTATTAACAGCGAATAAAGTTTGTGGACAAAACTATAATGACTTGAATTCTGTTTTAGGGGAATCATGAAGGGATCAGTGCCTGTGGATGTTCCACATGCTTCTTTTGTCAGTGAAATTGAAAGTGTTCCGATGGAAAAACCAATAGCTCTTGCAACTGATAATTCTCTGGCACCATGAAAGACTGAGTATAGAGTAAAGAGCTTAAATGTGCAGCTGTTGCTGTTCGTAGCTGCCTTGCGTTTCCTGATGTCCTTTTCAGAAAGACTCTGACGCGCAGTGCATCGCTAAATCCAGGGCCTGATCACCTTCCCTTATGGCATCCCAGCCCAATCTTGGTTTGGCTGTGAGTTGTCAGGGCCGTAGTCGTGGGTCACTGGCCAGTGACTGGGACGACCTTTTATCCCGCTGTCCTAGGTGCATATTAAGAGTCGGATATGGGAGGCCGGTGCAATCTAGTGACACAAGGGATTTCACCTTTCAGTCTGTTATCTCAGCTGCAGCGCCTGCTAATTATTATATATCAAAGCACAAAAACACTCCCCTCAGGCACAGATGTGTTTACTGTCAGGGTGCAGCGCTAAATGCAGAATTCTCATTCACACAGCAGAATGAAATAATTGCTTTATGTTTGCTAGGTAATAATACAGCGTTTAGTATGCAGCAGATTCTCTGCATTTACATAACACATATTGCGTATGTGTGGTATTTGTAATTTTCATGCTTTACATGTTTTATCTAGACTTCGAGGTTAACGTCAGTGAGCTGTGCAGTAGATTTCCACGTTAAATGAATGAACAGGATTAATTGAGTCTTCTTTAAAACTGGTTGTCACTGTGCGACTGGGAGGGTTTGCGTAGAAAGGAAACCGCCCTTGTCCACGTCTGCTTTTTGGGGACTCTCTCCTAATGGTGACAATCAAAATAAATGAAACACGTTGCCTGAAGCCTTCGAGCAGTACATCTCCTCCTTTGACAGCTTTCACTGTCTGATGGGTCCTTCAGTGCGATATCAACCAGACACACGAAGTCAACATGCAACCTCCTCTGGCCAATAACATTTGTATAAGTATTTTGGAGTTTAAAGTCATTTTTCCTGACCACAGCAGCTGTGACCTGGGGATAGACCCAGTGTTTATATAGGGGAAAAAAATGGAAAATCAGGAAAGGAGAAAAAAAAAAAACTATGAAAACATACTTAATAGAGTGGCAATTGAAAAAGTGTTTCCTTCTCAAGTGGGGGCACATAATAAATGGTGCCCTAGTGGTGGGGCTGGCAGGGTCAGGGAGCTGGGAAATGGACATGGGGGGGGTCACGGTCTCCCCTCCTCCGTGGGAGGAAGACCCAGAGCGTGCCCCCCCAAAAACGGCACCTCGAAATTCCACGCCCACCCCACCAGTCCTCATGCACCCTGTATCTCCCACGGAGGTGGGGGAGGCTCAGCTTCATGGCCTCCACACTTTTTCCTTCGTGTTTTTCTTCATCCACGTCCTCTGACGTCTCTTCTCGTCCCCCTTCAAGTCTGTATTAAGTGCTGTCACCATAACCATCGCTGTGACATTAATCTGTGATTTGCTGAGGTAGATCGTCAGAGCTGCTTCTGAGTGCATTTTAATTCCTTCAGATGACAAAAAGCATTTGACATTTTTGTTGTCTTTTGTCCTTTTTTTTTTTACCACATTAAAAGGATTTTATATTCATTTTGAAAATATTTGTAGGGCTCGTCTCACTCAAAACTCCTGAGGAATTATGGCGATGGGACAGCAAATACCCAATTTTCTCATATCTATCCTTTATTTATGATATATATTTTTTGTTTTCTTAGCGTCGTTTTTCAGAAATTCACAAACATGCTCAATAAACTGCAGCCCCCATTGTGTATCTGGAGTTTCATTATTCTAATGTGCCAGAAAATTGAGCGGATAAAGAGATCAGCTATTACATTCTGTGCTTCCCACTCACTGCTCTTTCTTGTCAGTACGGTATCAGGCTCTCTGTCAGTAACTCGTGGCAGACAGTGAGACTGTGAGCCTGGTCTCCCTGTCTCTGAGGACCCAGACACCCAGAATGGTCCCAAGGTGCCATTTTGAAAACAAATTTGTTGTTCGTTTTGGTGTTCAACTCTACCTTTTCAAATGTGTTTTCAATTCCATTGAAAAAAAATATATATTCATGTTTTATATATATATATATATATATATATATATATATATATATATATATATATATATATAAACTATAAAACCGTTTCAACCCATAAAACAAAGCCTCTCCCTTGTAGAAAAATGTCTCACATTTTCTCTGGTGTTATAACTGATAGATGAAACAAAGATATGCAATTTTTCTGCTAATAAAAGTACTCAAATGGTGAACATACTGTCAATTCCTTTGTTAGCAAAGTTTATTGAGTATTTTTAGATCATCTTAAGTGAGTAATATGCAAATGTAGAAAATGCGTGGGCAAAAACTTTTGACTGGTAGTGTGTACACACACACACACACACACACACACACACACACACACACAACTCGGCTCATCACTTCATTAGCTAGTTAACAGACTTATTTGACAAGGAAAGTAAAAAAAAAAGTCTCCTTAGAGGTTAGTTATTGTTACTAACTAAAATGCACATCTTCCATGGAAGTTTAAGGTCAAGTACTAATAACCTTTCACAGTATGAGCTTCGGGACCCCGTGAATGTTAACAAGGGCAGTATGTGCAATGTTAGCGTAGCATGTCATGACGCTGTAAGCTGACAGCACAGACGCCTCAACAATTTACCCTAAAGGCTTGTCATTCATTTTGGCTTTCAGCTTGGGTCTGTTCAGCATCAGCCATGACAGGATATGCAGGTAAACAGGAACACCAGGTAACCGAAAGTCCACATCTTTGGAAAATCCCATCTCGACTGGGAGTCAGACTTGAGAAGGCTGTTTATTTTCCATGTCTCCTAAAACCAGAAAAAAAACAAACGAAAATAAAGTATCTTCAGAAGGAAACAAACCTTGCTGGGAAATGACTTTTCCTGATCGGTTTATTTGCCAATCACCTATGAAGTGACTGTTAAACGTCCGCCTAAGTACACTGCCAGTCACACTGCTAGTCACACTCCTTTACATCGGCCACCGTACCCCAGCTTCGTTTTGCAGTTTGATGCCGATGCTATCGATTCTGTGTTATTTTGCTGCTTGGTCTGCAGATAAAACCGTGCTCGAACAAAGCCACACATCTGCTGTTAATTTAGGGAACATTCCTGCAGTCAGCACTGTTCAATATTCCGGAGGCTGGGAATTAGCACTGGCATGGGGACTGGGGAGGGGTGGCAAAGAGAAGTCCCTCTGTAGGACACAAAACAGTGCTGAAAATGGGGTTAAACTAGAGGAGAGCGTAGGGGGGGGGGGGGGGGGGGGGGGGGGGGTGGGGGGGGGTGGCTGGTTCATCTGAGCCAATTTCCCAGTAAAATAAATGACTCACTTCTCCAGCCCTGTAGGTGCAAACATACAAAACACAGATCTGAACTTGTGCTAAAAGGGAAGTTTATCTGATGGCCCCTGTGAATCAACATGCATTTAATCTTTGCAGCACATGGCCAAAAGCCATTAAATATGAATCGCAGCGTTACTGTGTTTGTATTATCATGCTTGCGCATTGTGTCAACATGATGCTGACCTGGATGATTGCAGGAGAAGGTCTGCAGGAAGAGATCAATATTCTTTTTTGGTAAGGAAACACTCTCCAGACTCCATGTCTTCACCACTGGTGGCTATTCTTGCAGATCCGTCATTACATTGTCACTCTCAAGGTTTACATTGGGCCTTCTGGGGTGATGCGCTCAACTCTCAATAAATGCACAGCGTACAGAATGATACCCTAAACTGCCTTCTACAGATGTACATTCCACTGGTGAATTAATGAAGATGTGCCAAGTATAAGAACTGTGCTAGTAGAAGAACAAACCTATTTAAGACCTCAAATCTTAAACAGCCATAACAAATGATATGATTATTTGTCCTCGTTTCTGGACACCAATGAAGGACTTTTTTTCTTGGCAAAAGTTCTAGTGCAAAAAAAAACCTCCGACATTCTTTTTTTGTTCTGATTTTGAAATTTCACCCCTTGAGTCAATATTGGAAAAATATCATTTCAAAACAGTGTTGTGTTTCTTTATTGTATATAGCTCCATATTTAACTGGAGCAATCAAGCTAAGCACCAGGCTCAAGGCTATAAAAGCAGGGGTATAAAAGCAAGGATATAAGAGTGGAGTATAAAAGCAGAGGTATAAGAGTGGGGTATAAGAGTGGAATATAAAAGCAGAGGTATAAGAGTGGGGTATAAAAGCAAGGGTATCAGAGTGGGGTATAAGAGCAGGGGCATAAGAGTGGGGGTAAAAGCAGGGGTATAATAGCAGGGGTGCAGTATAAGAGCAGGGCTGTACTGGCAGAGTACTTCTAACACTGTATGCCACCTGCTCCCCTAAGATTAATTACAGGGTATGAAAGCAGGGGTATAGGAGCGGAGGTAAAAGAGTGGGGTATAAGAGCAGAGGTATAAGAGTGGGGTATAAGAGCATATGTATAAGAGTGGGCTATAATAGCAGGGGAATAAGAGCAGGGGTATATGAGTAGGGATATAAGAGAAGGGTATAAGAGCAGAGATATAAGAGTAGGGTATAATAGGAGGGGAATAAGAGCAGGGGTATAAGAGTGGGGTATAAGAACGGGGTATAATAGCAGGGGTACAGTATAAGTGCAGGGCTGTACTGGCAAGGTGCTTCTAGGACTTACTTACACTGCCACCTGCTCCCCTAAGATCAATTACAGGGTATGAAAGCAGGGGTATAAGAGCGGAGGTAAAAGAGTGGGGTATAATAGCAGGGTAATAAGAGCAGGGGTATAAGAGTGGAGTATAAGAGCGGGGGAATAAAAGAGATATAAGAGTGGGGTACAATAGCAGGGGAATAAGAGCAGGGGTATAAGAGTAGGGATATAAGAATGGGGTATAAAAGCGGGGGTATACGATTGGGTATAATAGCAGGAGTATAAGAGTGGGGGTAAAAGAGCAGGGGCATAAGAGCAGGGGTGTAAGAGTAGGGGTATAAGAGTGGGGTACAAGAACAGGGGTATAAGAGTGGGGGTAAAAGCAAGGGTATAATAGCAGGAGTATAAGAGGGGGTAAAAGAGCAGGGGCGTAAGAGCAGGGGTATAAGAGTGGGGGTAAAAGCAAGGGGTATAATAGCAGGAGTATAAGAGCAGGGCTGTACTGGCAGGGCTTCTAGGACTTACACTGTATGCCACCTGCTGCCCTAGGATCACTTACAGGGTCTCCAGCAGCTGTTTTATTTTCTTCAGTGATTTATTCTGATTTTGCTTATGGTTGGTTTTTCACAGCATCCCCCAATGAGACCTAATTGATTTATTAGATAACCTTACATTTCAGCGGGGGAAAAAAAAAAACATTTTCTTTTGTAATAAATTGTGGAAATTAGCAGCCTAGCCTAAGCAGGGTGAGAGAAGGTGATTCAGTGTGAGCGGCCACAAATCACAGTCAAGAAAGGCTGGCCTTAAATTCTCAGGCACCCTTAGGTCTCCCTGTCTCTTACTCACGGTTTACTCTCTCTGTTGCTAGGAGCGGGTAGCTTGCTACAAACGATTGGACTTGGACTGTTATAATGAAAAGCATCACATGGCCAATGTGAAGACGAAAAAGCCAATGAGATGCTTGCATCCTATTCACTGCAAACCAGTCTGCAAATAAGTAAGGAGTAAGAATCATTTTTACTTGTGGAATGCTGTTCTCTGCATTTGAATCGTCAAGGAGCCCACGACCCAAAGAGCTCCTCAAACCGTACACCCCCCCCCCCTCCCCCATGCTAAAAGCTCGTTGACTATCAGCCGCTGGACCGCAGAGCAGGATGGACACCTTTTAAAATTGGCGCCGCACTGTAAACCGTGGACGGAGTCATCAATCACTAGGGCTACTGCCCCTACATTCCCAGATAAGGCCCGAAGGGTGTAACTTCAATCAGGAGGTCAGAGGAGGTTCCTGACAGCACAGACATGAGACACCATCTATTTTCCAGTTGGCTCCTCCTTTTTGACGGGGGGGGGGAGTTACAGACGAGAGATACTGCAAATGTGCTATTGGCAAAGGATTGTTTATCGCTGTCGAGACGGACAGATATGTGGGATTCAGGAAAGCACTTCATGTCCCCCTGCTTGTGTGTGTGCTGCTTTCGGTTTGCAGCACAGAGCAGTGATATTACATATGACTGGATCTACTTTAAAAGAAATCCTAACTGTTTTACAATCGACATCAGATGCACTGTAACTCATAGCATGTTTTTCTTTAGAAATGTTGGCTGGAATTTTCAAGACAGTAAAAGGTGATGACCTTGCCTTTGGGAGCAACCCCTGTTTACTGTGTAACGTCTGGTTTTGGAGCTCTAAAGGCCTTCTATTAGCCCCCCCCCCCCCCCCCCCCCCAAAGCACTGCTTATACCCCCACCACGCCCTATGACCGCGCTGTCACCTGTAGATAATGCTAAGAATACATATAGAGGCTGAGCACAAACGCAGTCAAAAACAACCTTTACTATCTAGAGTTTAGTTTCATCTTTGGTAACACTTTCTCTGAATGTCATGTCTGTAAGAATCTATGAAAACATTCTTACATTATAATGCATTCATAAGGAATTATAAATTATAATTATTTATATAGACACACAACACATTATAGCCATGTGTATTATGCATTATGAATGCTTTATGAAGTACTCATCTATAATGCACTATAACTACCTTTGTAATGCAGTACAAAACATCTTTAATGCTTATACTGATCATTACAAGGGCTACAAAACAATTTTTTTCAAGTGCCAAGGTTTTTTGAATGGATTTAGGGTATTTTGTAGGTGCTGAATTCAAACATCCCATTACTTCTGCTGAATTGGTTGTAGTTTTTGAGATAATGGACATCCGTGAAAATAACGCATCCCCCAGTGCGACTTGTGTGTGATAACAAATGCAATAGCTTTTGATCTGGCTTTTGACTCTTTAACAGTGTCTTAGGTAATGAAATATCCCAGATAATTATTCTGTATTTCAGTTTGTGGGCCTGCAGTGCTGTAAAGGCGACTTTTTAAGCCAGAATTCAACTGTGAATTTGCAGAGGAAAGAAGTCGGCTACAGTGCAGTATAAGTTTGTCCACCCAGTCGGGTTTATACCCAAAAAGTTCTGTCTTGATAAGTATATATCATATTATGTAAAAATGATGACTTCATCAAGAAGAGCCTGTATTTACCAAATGCATGAATGACACTGAGGCTTCGACCTCAAAGAGTTTTGTCTCCGTTGTGAAGAACTACTTGGGTAATCACAGAGCAGACAATAATGAAGAACTGGTGCAAGATATGCTTGGTAACTTAAGAAATTTCTCAGTTATCAGCATAGGGGGGGTGGCATGGTGGTGCAGTGGTTAGCACTGTTACTTCACACCTCTGGGACCCGGGTTCGAATCTCCGCCTGGGTCACATGTGTGCGGAGTTTGCATGTTCTCTCCATGTCATCGTGGGGTTTCCTCCAGGTACTCCGGTTTCCCCCCACAGTCCAAAAACATGCTGAGGCTAATAGATTTGCTAAATTGCCCATAGGTGTGCATGTGTGAGCGAATGGTTTGTGAGTGTGCCCTGCGATGGGCTGGCCCCCCATCCTGGGTTGTTCCCTGCCTCGTGCCCATTGCTTCCGGGATAGGCTCCGGACCCCCCATGACCCAGTAGGATAAGCAGTTTGGAAAATGGATGGATGAAGGTATCTTTAATGCATTATAGATGACAGCTTTAAATAAAGTGTTACTGAACCTTTTATTTGTACTGTGGTTATTCTTGGGTCTCACTTTTCCCCCAGCCTCATTCCATTTTGAGTTGTACATGGTCTGGCCAGTTTTACTCCAATAAAACAGGTCATTTTATAAGACCAAGCAGCTCTGAGTGTGGATCTTATTGACAGGCGCCCTTGACATTTGAGATCGGGAACATCTGCTAAATGGTCTCACTTGAGCAAGACTCTTATCCCTGAGCTTGTGTACACCTGACTTGCTTTATTTGCTCGTGCTGTGATTGGCTGAGCCACAGCTGGTTAGGGAGCTCAGTGATGCAGCCCTCTGACCTTGGGTGTGACAGTGTTTGCCTTTGATAGGACGGCGACCTTCTGCAATCTCAGGGCGGCGTTAAAGCATCCCAGTGGGTTTCTCTCAAACTGCCCTGCGTTTGTGCCCCCTATGCTCCTCCTACTCCTCCTCCTAACAGTGCCTTTTAATAAACTGTGGTTAGATGACACCAGTAGTTCCAGTAAAGGGCTTCATGGTTTGTTTAAGACTGCAGAAATTATCCATGGACATTATTGTTGAGCGGTGTATAGTGGCGTAAGAATTTAAGGTTGACGCTGCATGTGTCATGCAGGTACATTGCTTGTTGTTATTATGGGCTATTTATGTCCTTTTTTTTATCTAACCTTGTGAAACTGAAAAGAGGAAAGTGATTCACATTGCATACCGTTCTATTTACATGTGTAAAAACTGTGGAAAGTGCTCAGGACAAAAATCTAGCAGTTTCTGCTTATTGGACCCTGAGAGAAAAGTCACACAACCGGCTCCTTCTAATCTCTGTTTTGTTGGACCCAGAGGTGCTTGTGATTGTCCTTTCATCCCTCTGAAATGGCAAAACAAGCAGAGTGGCTTAAAAAGGGCATTGATATGCGTGTGGCTCCACCAGCTCGGCTAATGTAAGATAAGCGTGAGTGAGTGAGTCGATTCCTACATAAACCAGCTGCTCTGCTCGGTCCGATGCGCCACCTGGGGCTCTTGCTGCGGTAGACCTGCGCTAAGCCATCGCATGCTAGAATATTTTGGCAGCATTTTAGGAAGTTAGACTCTATTTCCTTTTAAGAGCTTTCATTTTGGCCTGGTTCATGTGGCTGAACTGCCCAGGGAGCTGCTACACTGTGGTCAGTCCCCTCTCTCTATATGCATTATATGTCCAAGAGCTTCTTAAAAAATTCATACAAGAAATGTCATAGTTCTTTTTATTTTTACTAATAGTCATGTAAAAGTGCATGCACACTAAAATAAAGTTTACTCTTAAAAATTCAGTTCCTCGATAAGTGTATCCTTCTGTGCTACACTTGTTGGTGGCTCTGTGGTCTCACAGCTCCAGTGTCTGGTCTCTAATCCTGTGTCATGTGACTTTCCTCCCCGCATCCAGTGAAAGGCGGCTCAGCTGACTGGTATCTCTGAATTGCCTGCAGCATGCATGTTTGTCTGTGACCTGGGATGAACTGCATGCATCCATGCAGCAGGGTCTCACATATTGCTGACCAGGATAAGTAGCTGGCAGATGGATGGGGGGGGGGGGGCTGTTACTCACAGTACCAGCGCTGTTAATTTGCAGATACCATGAATGTAGATTTAAGTCACAGTGCAATTCAGGCAGATTAGGCTGGTCAAAAAACAGTATGGAAATGATTTCTGTTCCCCAAAATGAGCGTCACTAGAGATGTATGGAAAGGCGGGCAAAGACTTTACTAGTGGGGCTATTTTAATGAAAATGAGAGAAAATATGCTATTTAAATTAATTAGTGAACATTTATTTGTGGGGTAAAAGCCCCCCCTAAAAGGTCCCTAATGATGCTCTGAAATCTTGTCTTGCAAGTGAAAATGCAATTGCAATATTCACTGTAAATTTGTGCCTATTTAGCACAAGCTAAATGCTCAATATGTGGCTGAGACATCAGCGTACATCTGACAATGATCATGAGTAATTTTGGGATGATTCTCACCCTGAGTCCCCCGCTGCCCCTCCCTGCTCCCCCCTGGCTGGCCAACTTGCAAAGCTGCCAGCAATTATAGGTCAACATCTGTGTCGGCGTCATTGTTTCACATTTTAATTGCTTGTATATCCAGTTCCCCTGCAGTCTGTATTTTATGAATATTCTCCATTTCCATACTGTTTAGAGTGTTATCATGGCCATTCGCCAGTTAATTTCTTCACCCATTACATTTGGGCACTGAGAAGGAGCTCTGCATATCAGGAACTATACAAAATATGTGGATATTTGGATTTTAGCCACTTTTGCTGTTTGTTTCACCCTGGTAGGTCTTTCCAGCGTCGCTTCCAAAGGGAAGTCATCTTCACAAGATGAAATATCCTGAGAATGAGGTCTATCTGCCACCATACACAGCCCAGTGAGGTCCTCCTGGATGCCTGACGACTGCGTTCCACAACGCCCTAAGCAGGACAACTTCCTAAATGTTATAGGAGGACTAAAACTTACATTCTACACACCCCCCCCCAGGCTGAAAGGAGATATGGGTTTCCCACTTGAAAGAGCAGAGGAATAGCTCGAGGGTGACCAGTCATGGTGCTACATGTCTGTGGGGGCCAGCTGTTAGGACCAGCCTGGCTTGGCCGCCCGCAGACCCCTACGCTTCCTGAGAGCACCCTCCCCCGCCCCCCCCAGCCTTTGAGGCGCTATCCTAAACGACCTTAACTAGATAATAACACTTGAAAGCAAGCTTGATTAGCGGCAAATTGTTCCGTTAAATGTTTTGGGTTTACCAAAGTGACCCCGAATGGAATCCATCAGTGTTCCTGTCAGGGTCCGGATGCCTCATTGTCAGGTATCAGGCCGTAATCTTCCCTTTATACCTTGTTCACCGCAAACCTCACTTGTGTAACACCTTCTATCTTCACTCCCTCAGGGTAAGATATGCATGAATTCTTATGCATGGGAATTTCACATAAAAACTATTCAATTGGTATATCAACCAGTATTATCCTGGGCTTCCAGAGTAAGTTATTAACTCTGTTTAGCTGATACTGTTATCCAAAGCAACGTACGATTGATTGCCTGGAGATATTGCAATTAAGGGCCTCACCCAAGGGGCCAACAGTGAAGCCACTCTGTCAACCACAGGATCCGAACCAGCAATCTTCCAATCACAGACGCAGTTTTTAACCCACTGAACCAGACACTGCCCTTTAACAAACCACAAAAAAGGTTGAGGTTGTTTCCTCAACAAGGGACGTCGTCAAGTTCATTTTCAGCTTGTATTGAGAGTCGGTGAAGTAGAAAGCACAGTGTCTGCAAAAATGATCAGTCTACTTCTGGTATCAGTGTAAAGAACCACGACACGTGTTCTGATTATCTTCAGTCTGCCTTGCTTGTTTCCATGTTGTAGTACACAGTGAATATTTACATCCATCTTCTATCTACGTATCTTGGTCAGGGTCACACAACCATCAATATTTATTAATATTAAACATGAAAGAGCAGCAACAGTAAAGAAAAAAAATCCTCGCTGGTAATTGAAGGAACTTGCCGCTTACCGGCCATGATCTGTGCATCAGGAAACCTGAACAGGTTTTTATTACTCATGGAGCTCACATGATTTAATGCAGGTACTTCCCACAATACGTTTCGGAGGCAGAATTTGAATAATGCAGTTAATTTTGGTGGGATATCTTCGTAAGACATGGGATATTAGGTAAAGCGATTCCTACGTCAAAGATTTTTATGACAGCTGGGACTTAAAGGAATATATGTAGCTTAGTCCGCTTCCTGCAAGCAGAAAATAAAAGACCCTCTCCCTTTGACTGACACGTAAGTTAATTTTCATACATGAATGAGTCTTAGTTTGTGGGATAAAAGGCTGGAAGATGAATGAATGCATGAGACTCGGTTTCCAGGAGAAGTGCAATAAACAATTTCATAATGCATCACATGATGAAGTGTCTACAACAATACAGTACAGAATTAAACAAATTACCATGAATATACAATAAATAAATGTAGAATATCAGCTGGCGTACACATAGGGATAATTATTAAAAATAATAATAACTGGAGGATGTTAATGTCCTACAGTTAGAAAAACAATTTGGGAGCGATTGTCAGGGGGTCCAGCTATCGCTGCAACATTCAGGTGGCTGACAATTAAAATTTAATGAAGCCAAACCCAATTAGCACTAGCAGCTGTGGCTGGTGAGGTGCTTTGTAACTGCTCTTGAAAGAGGACTTATGGCCATGTTGGTGGAGCACTGGCTTCTCGTCAATATCTTGCTACAGGTTGCTACTTGAAATAAAAAAACAATCATCTTTACATATTAGGGGAAAAAAATTGAAACCTATGCAAATAGTTTTTCCCCCCATTGGCTAAAAGGTTTCTCTTCAATCCCTTAAACCTGTCGCTCTTTGGTTTCCAAAGTGGGTACCTGACTGTCCTGGAGTAATTCTTTTGGGAAATTTGTAGTAATAGCTGCAATCTTATCAAAAAGATTCATGTGACTTTAGAATAAGCATTCATAAGACATATCTTAATAGTCTGAGCTGCGCCTTATGCAATGTACCTAAAAGCTGTGCAACAGTTTGCATAGTTGTCAAATGTAACAGAGATGACACCCATACCTTTACTGCCACAAAACCAGTTGTTTTCACATAGTGAACATGTGAAAAATAAGTAACATTATATCTACTACACAGCCATCACAATCACTAAACCAGACCAGGCAATGATAGCTACTTGCTAAATGGCTTCATCTCGCAGAGAAGGAATAGTATAAGCAACCTGTGGGGAAATCTCAAAAGCACAGAAAAGTGCCCATTGATCTCTATGACTCCAAACCTAACCAAAGTTTTCGGTCAGGCTGTGAAAATTGTAAATTCCACCAGGTCCCGCCCACTGAATATGAAATTGTTCAGTATACTGTGCAGTCAAGTGGAGTACCAATGTCTGCCTCAGCATAGAGAGGTGCATGGCACTCTCTCATCTATGGCAAGAACTTCTATTATTAGCAAATGATCATAACCACATTGATTGGCTGAAATTGCTTATTGACATTTTGGCTATACGAGTAAAAACACACAAGAAAGGCAAGAATGATCTCCTGATACCAACAGTCAACATCAGTGAGGTCCAAATCAAATTACAATTTTTCTTGACAGCTGTGCATCTCACTATGTTGAAAAGAGTTTTGAGACAAGAATATGATTGGGTCCAAGACTTATTACATTCTCTTTCCACAGGATCAAGATGTTTGATTGCAAAACTTATGAAACTTCAAGTGGAGCACACGCTGAAATTAAAACACGATGAACTACCTTTGGATGCCTTGTTTTAGGGACAGGACTGTTCTTGCCTTTCTGAGAATACACTCCTGCTTCTTTTAACGTTCCCCACCTCCTACCGATGGGAGCTGGCTTTCTCCCCTCTCTCATGTCAAGAATGAAATGAGACAGTGTCTGTCAGTAGAACAGGGCCTCCACATGGCAATGTCTGCAATCCCCCTTTGCATTAAATCACCCTGTTCTCAAAGGATTCATCTTTTGGGGCTCATCAGACCAAGGAAATATTTTTCCAGTCCCCTAATGTCCAATGTTCCTTAGCCCACTGCAGCTGCTGTTTTCTTCTGTTTTCTTTCTGCTCAAAGAAGCGTATTCTTTGGTCATTCACTGCCATGACCCTTTCACGCCAAGATGTGATGAATTGCACAGTTTGTTTTTGATCTTTTGGCACCAGAGTTGTACTGTTGACTAACTGTAGAATACATCAATGAATCAAACACTGGCCAGCTGGGTGGTGAACCATCCCAGATACATAAGGCAGAGTTCAGAGGCACTTAGCACTGTATTCTTACATATTCTCTGATTCACTATCAATGCCTCTCTGTTAATTTTTTTCTAGTATGTCTGTGGCAGTTTTTCCTGATCCAAGCTACAGTAGCTATTGCTGTGAACAAAAGCAGTAGGACTGATACAAGCTTCTGATTTGCTGTCCAGTTATTCTTTCCGAATGCGCTCTTGAACTTTATGGCTTTACATAACAGACTGTGGTGTGTTTTAGGACCGGGCTACAAATCAGTTTAATGGGTTGTTAGAAAAGTTAGAAAAATAGCAAGTACCTTGTCTTTAACTTCCATCTCAAGAGGCAGATGCTCTCCTGTGCATGCACTGCATTGCCACGTTGTGACACATTAGACAGTAGAGAGTCATGATATCATAGAGAAAGTTTGTATTTGTTTTTGCTTGGACAAATTTGCATATTATAGTTCACTGTTTCCTGTTTTTAACTGCTAATTAAACTTTAAATAAAAGAAAGCGGTTCTTTTATGACGCTAATAAAATCTAGTTATGTTTTTTTACTGGTAGTGCTTTGTAAACCAAAGAATGCTATATATTGGTTTTACACTTTTGAAATAGAAATAGCCTTTTCACAATCCCTCCATCCTTGTAACCCTACATCTACTTTAAAAGGTAGGTTTTCTGAACTAAAATATGCGGTTGACTGGCAGAGTTTCTAGGAGCTTTCAATGTGGATTTCAATGGAGAATTCCTAAAGTATTCAGCCAGGTAGTTCTTCTAATATTTCACAAAAGGAATCATGTATTTCGGAAAAGTAGATAAAACTTAAACTCCGGATTGCTCTCTGCTGCCGCGCCCACTCGCCCTGTCACCTTCTCTGCGTTATTGACAGCTGTTCCGCATCCTGCCTTGTCATTAACCTACATAGCTGGTGGAACCGGTTTAGTCACCGTGAAGAATTGTTGAGGTATGCCCACTTTCCCCTGTGTGCCTCACTTTCCTCTTATGTGCTTTAGAGTGTGTGTAGCTCCCGGTCCCCAAGCATGTGGAATGAGTGTGTGCGTGCCGAGCCCCATCTCAGTGAGCCTACTTCTGCCCCCATCCCCGCATCTGCATGAGGGTCTGCCTGTCCCTTCACTCTCCGAGACAGACCCCCGCCTTTTTTTTTTTTTTGACCTTACCATCTATCCCCGACTCTGATTCTCGTCTCGCGTATCAGCTACCCGTTTGCTCCGCATTTGGGTCCCCCATTCCTGATGTCGCCCGTCACATGTACAGGGAATTAAAAGCTGAAAGACCTACGTCGTCCTATTGCGTGAATTCTTCTGTAATCGTGATTTTAAAAATGTTTCTAAATGTAGCAGTTTTCATATATAAGAACACATAGACATTCATTTGGATATTTGAAGGGCTTCATGGACGCATGAATCAATCTCTGAAAAAAGCTATCAAATGCCCCCCCTCCCAAACCAAATCTACCAGTAATATGTAAATAAATTGAGTTTAGAATATACGTATTCAAATGAACTACGCTGTTGTGTCGAGAGACATTTTACTATAATTTGTGATTATTATCTGGGGGAATCCCAGTGTGAAAATAAGGTTTCAGCACCCATCACCCCCCCCCCCCCAGATAGACCCTGCTCACACTCAGTCAATAAAACCAAGCACCCATCTGCCAAAATCCCCCATGATCAGTTGGAAGCTTGTCTGTGTCTCTCAGCCGGGACCAGGAAGCCACATCTATATACTGGCCTCATTCTGGCAGGAGACATGTTTTCCAAGTCAGGTGGTACATTGCAGGCCGTGAATATCCAGTAATAAGTGTCAGCAGCATCAGAACATGAATAATACAGTATGTACAAGCAAAGCAAGCACCTAATAAGACAGCTGTTCAAATCAAAAGACAAACTGCAACACTAAGAGCTTTCAGCATACAGTGGCCAACTGAGGGATCATAGAGCAGGACACAAATGTAGGGCTATTATAGAGGTATTCCCACAGAGGATAGGTTTTGAGTTGTTTTTTTTTGAAGATTGAGAGGGAATTGGATGACTGGATGTGGTTTAGTAGCTCACAGAGTGAGACTTCCCTCAAGGTGGAGGGATCTCCAAGTGGCACTGGTTTGCTACGTGAAGAGGGCGAGATGGGATGCAGGTTTTGATGAGAATCTTTATGGAGATGGGTGTCTGTCTATTAATGGCTCTGAAAGCCAGCACCAAGGCCTCGAATGTGATGCAAGCACCTATAGGGAGCCAATGAAGCAAGACAAGGAAGGTCTAACATAATAGAACTTTGGCTATCTGTATATCAGATGTGTTGCTGCATTACAAACATCCACTTTGAGAGTACAAGCTGGTAGCCCTGTCAGTGCAGAGTAGCAGTAGTCTAGTCATGAGATGAGCTGCATATTCAAATAAGGCTACGTGATCAGCAATGGTGGGTGGGTGGTAGGAGATGGTACAACCGGCAGGGAAGACAAGCAGTTTGGTCTATGAAATTCAGCTGGAAATTATGATCCCTCAACTGAGCAGAAGCGGTGGTATCGTCAAGCTAGAAGATCAGGTACAGCTGGATATCATCAATGTAGGAGACAGAGGGGAAGCTATGTGACTGGATGCCTGGACCTACAGGTGATGGGGTACAGAGAGAGGAGGAGGGCACCAAAGGATGAGCGGTGGGGGACACCAGTTGTTACCTGATGTGGCTTGGACTCCTCTGTACCTCCGTACGCCCCCCCCCCCCCCCCCCCCCCGCTAGCTGGTCATTACTCCCCGTTAACCTTTTTTCCACAATACTTACTTCTCCCACTCACATTTTGGCATGGCTGTAAAACCATGGAATCTGAAGTGTAGAGCGGGGCATGTTAGCCTGAGGAAACCTGCAGCTGAATGTCACAGCTCACTCTCACACACATTTTATTTTGTTCCATTTGATCTTTTTATTTTCTCCGGATCATGTGACACGCTCATTGTATGGTATAATTTAATTTGTCCAAAAGGATGTTTGATAAAGTTCCTCTTGAAGCACTAACAGTAGAATTAAGAGGAGGAGGAATTCATTGAGGAGTGTTTGAAGCATCAAGCAGTTTGAGGAGGCAGAGCCTTGGGTTATGCTGATGTAATCAGTGTGTGACCCATTACTCCTGGTTTATGTAAATATTCACCAGTGTATAACAATGTATCACAGAACATAGAAGCAAAATGCTACAAATGCTCAACACTCAAGGATTTTATACGAAATCTAGCAGGACTAGTGCAAAGTATTTTTATCCAGAACGTGAACTGGAAGTAATATGCTGTGGAATTGAAAAACATGTAATAATCATTTATTTTACCATTTGTACAAGCATGTGGAAATTCTTCAGTTTTCACAGACAAGAGTGAGGGTCAGAGTCCTGGACCAGCCATTTCTGTCAGGCCTAAGGGTCCTGCTTCATGGCCCAGTGCTGACATGCTTACTCTGCCGGCTGTGGGATCACAGAATCAATCACAGAAACATCCTAAGTGTCCTCCCTCACTAGCTACACACCACCCCATATTTACATGCAGATGTTCAGAAGTGCAAAGAACTTATTTGGGTGGAATACTCAATTATTTTTGTACTCAATTATTTTTCCCCGAGGTCAAAAATTCATCAGCCGCAAAAAGCCAAGGTCCACAGTGGGGGGGTTGGAGGGGAGAGGGTGGCGGTAGGAGAATCGGGGACTTTGGCCGCCTGGGGAGGGGAGCCGATTATGCAGTGCAGATTACATAGTGTTTCAGTCCAGATTACATAGTGTTTCAGTCCAGATGTGGATGGGATTTAGCCATTTGAGTACCACTGCTATAGAGATAGCAAAAAAGACACACCTAGTTTTTACAGTGAAAAGCAAAACAAGCAAACAAGTTTGATTTCTAATAGCGAAATAGTGGTTCAGCCATTCCAAGTAGTTTCTCTTTAATCAGCGAATATTAACTATTTCACAAAAAAAATGAGTGCTTAAAGTAAGTAGTTGAATGAGGTATTTTGAATGACTGGGGGTTCTGCAGAAATGTTTGAGAAATAACTCTGTCAGTCTTACAGGGATGCCAGACAAGAACAACTTCAGGCTGAATAAAGGAACGCGCACATTCCAAGTGCAGTGTAGAATGCTGAGGGACACAGGTATGGCCGTCTTACCAAATCAACAGCTCAAGAGCGCGAAGAGCCACTTAGACAGGGCCCGCGAGTCTCACTCGTTGACCATCAGACACACGCATTTCAACCCGTTCACACACTCACACGCCACACGTTGTGTTTCTCATGCCGAGGAGTAAAAGACGACGCCATCCAAGGTGTCCCGTCATATAGAATTAATGGATGAGGCACAAGCATATGGGGTGGAGTTTTCCGATGACGTCATAGCTGTCCCGCTGGAGTTAATAGCCACCTACCAGCCAATCAGAAAATAACACTTGTTGCAGGTTATTACATGAATGTGTGCAGATATGGAGTGCAGACAAGGTGGAAGTGGCAGAGCAAGATCCAATGACTGCAGTAGGGACATATGCTGTTCCCTTTACAAATGTGATCTCACTCCAAACTTCTGATGAAACTTGGGAAGATAGTAGCCTAAAACATACTGTTGAGTGGATTAATGCATGTTTTAGCTTCCTACATCCACTGAAATGGTACTGCTAAGGCTACGTTCTGGTACTGGTGAGCCTTTCCTTCCTGGGGGATTTCTCAGAACTGGGTTCAAGAATTTTTTTGCCCAGCAACAAACTAGACCATAAAAAACGTAATGACTGGTAAGAACTGGCAGACGCAGGATCTGTCTGCTCCTCCGCCATGATTAAACAACCTCATCTGGAAAGATCGCCTCTCCAAACACCAGCAGCACATGTTCGTTGTTTTAATGTCCCTCGTGGAGAGCTGTATGCATACCTGTAATGGCTAAGCTAAGCTAAGCTTAGATAAGCTAAGCTAAGCTAAGCTAACTGCTGCATTCACTGCTCACTGCAGTCGTTGCCTTTTCATCTCTTGCTGTCAGCGTATGTCACTGCTGTGACACACTTCAGCGGTCCTTGTCCTGCTCCTGAGCACATTCTCAGGATTCCTGCCACTGTGTCTGACCTCAGTCGGCTGCCATTATCACACCTCTGTTTCACTCACTCCATAGCTGGTTGTTATTTCACTTAAAAGCAGCTTATTTGTCATCGCTCATTCCACAGGCCACCCCAGGAGTAAATGGCCACAGTCTCCAGAGCACCGGAGTATGTGCTGGTTTCCCTGCTGTCTGAGGCTGTCATTTACTGGCTTTGATGGAGATTTTGACAGAATTCATTGTGTAGCAGTGCTTGAAGGAGCTGTCACTCTGTATTGCATGAGCAATTATGACAACAAGGGTCCAATTTTCCGCACGGCTCTATGTGTATGGAGTTTGAATACCCCCCACCCCCCCCCCCCCTCCTCCGTGTTGTCGTGGGGTTTCCTCTGGGTTGTCCAGTTTCCCCCCCACAGTCCAAAAACACACTGAAGTTAATTGGAGATGCCAACTTGTCTATCAGTGTCGATGGCATGTAAGCCTGTGATGGGTTGGCACCCTGTCCTGGGCTATTCCCAGCTTTGTGCCCATAGCCTCCGGGACAGGCTCTGAACTCCCCCCACAATCCCTAAATAGGACACACGGTATAGAAGATGAATGAGTGAATATTGGATGGATATCTATGGGACACCTCTGCCTCTTCCATCCTGCCTATTATGCTGCCTGATGAAGCAACAACAAACTCCCCAGTGCCAAAGTACGCAAATATCATAAGGATCTTTTTGGGATGTTCAGCTTCAAAGCATGTGACCTTAACTGTGCTTCTACATGCTATGCTGCATTCATCCATGCTCTTGGGAACCTGCAAACCACATTCTACAGTTGAGGATCAGGAATACGAGCCGGCTACGCTACCCTTCTGTGCTGAGGCAGCTGATTAAATCCAAGTCCCTTCTGCCTTTGGGCCTCTAGGGACTTTCTGAGTCTATGTTCTGTTCTGTGCCAGAGGCGATGAAGGTGTCACTAGAGGAGTTTGTTGGGACTTCACAGCCCGTTGGGTGAGCAAGAAGAAAAGGCAGTTCTTGTAGCGTGCCTCACTCTCCACATGAGGAAATGATCAATTATTAAGAAGGCTACCTGTGAGTCTGCTGTTCGCAACCTGCAGCCTGACTGCTGAGTGACTCATCCCCTTGTTATGCACTATGAGAGCTTTCCTTTCCATTTCTCTGTATCTTTTAGCAAAACCTTTTACGCCTTGACATTTATGACATGTGTGAGTAAGAAGACCATCACCATCCCTGGGCTGCCACATCCAGAAAGATATAAAAGATGCAATTATAGAAGTAACATTGTCACAATGTAACCATTTTAATTACAATGGAGGAATATTACAATACTCCGCCATAAAATGCATGAACTGTGGAGAATATGATATTAACAGTGCAAACTCAGTTATAGAGGCTTAATGAAAGACTGCATTTTTTATTATTTATTAGATACAATTAAATGCATTGTGAGGTGGGTTATTCTCAGTGTCAGATAAGAGCCTGCATACATTATATGATATTCTCACTCTCTGTTGACTTTTGTAGCTTTAACTCCCAATTCAGTAAATTCCCCAAACCCCGCTTTTGCTGCTGTGTACGAAGGCACTAGAGGTCTGTGTATCCTGGCTTGTTTTTCGTTTATACTTGAGGAAAAAGGGGACGAGGACGTTATTGGCGAACCGGAACCAAGCCGCACCCGGGCCCTACCCAGGCCCTACCTGAGCCCTACCTGAGCCACACCCGGGCCCTACCTGAGCCTTACCTGAGCCCTACCTGAGCCCTACCTGAGCCCTACCTGAGCCTTACCTGAGCCCTACCTGAGCCTTACCTGAGCCCTACCTGAGCTCTACCCAGGCCCTACCTGAGCCCTACCTGAGCCCTACCTGAGCCACACCCGGGCCCTACCTGAGCCCTACCTGAGCCCTACCTGAGCCACACCCGGGCCCTACCTGAGCCCTACCTGAGCCCTACCTGAGCCCTACCTGAGCCTTACCTGAGCCCTACCTGAGCCCTACCTGAGCCCTACCTGAGCCGCACTCGAGTCGCAACGAGTCATGATTTACTATGTGGAAATTTCTGCTTGCACATCTGTGAGACTTGCCGTCTTGTGATAGCATCAAACGCAAGCGGATTAATGTTCACTCGCGTACATTTGCGTTACAGATCCATTCCTTTCAGCTGTTCAATAGTACTTTTTAAGTAGGAGGTTGGAAATTTTCAAGTGCAATTTTCAGTTATCAGGAATGCATAAATACACCGCGATGTGCAATATTACTAATAATGTTTAATATATAATATATACCCTTTTTTCTTCCCATATGCATGTGTATCCAAGCGCTTCGACCAATAAAGTGCTGGCAATCCAACCAGCTGGGTTCGGTCACACTTTCGGCCCTGCTAGTACACAGGGACATGTCAGTACGGGTATTGCTCAGGTACGGCTCGGATAAGTTCCAATGGAAAACCGACGGTTCTCGGTACGGCTCGGTTCTTGGTGACAGTGGAAAAACACCATATGGCATATTGTGCCTTGTGTCCTTGGGTTCTCTTTAGACTCCTTGTCTGCATTGGAGGTTTGTGGTTTCTCCATGCATCAGTAAACTTATTTTGCTTGACTGGTCTCTTATTATAAGGTGGAATTCTTTATGATTGTCATCTGTATGATGTGTGGGATGGAGTCACTGGCATTAATGCCCTGGCGCAGACTCCACCATCTATTCATTAACGGGAGTACCCTCCGGATGGTGAATTCCAGGAGAGCCTCCTCAGTTTGGTCCAGTAAGAAGAAGTGGTGAGATGTGAAATTACCTGGGTAACCCTCGAGGTTGCCCAAATCCTTCTGTACCACTGTATTGGTACATTCTCATTCCCGGATATGTGGCAGGGAAAGTGTGGCTGCCTGCAGTATAATGGCTGTCAGTGTTAATACTCTTGCTGTTTGCTAAAATAATAAACCTATTATTCTTAATTAATTGCCTGCTGGTTGAAATGATGAGGCATGTCATCAAAGCCTGGGTGTGCGGCTGGTGGGGAAGGAATCCGCATTTGCTCAGTTTCTGATGTGAGTTGGGTTTGTTCGGTGGTCGGCGGACCTGTTCTTGGGGTGGGGGGGGGGGGGCAGTTGATTTTATGTTTGAACAACGTTCAGCACCTCTCTCTGACTCACCAGGGGCAATCTGGCCTCTAGGCTCATAAAATCAATGCAAGCAACCAACATATCATATGAAAATTACATTGCCCATTTTCATGAAATAGATAACAAACACTTGGCTTTCTTAAAATAACATTTTTAATATTACTTATCATAAAGATATATTTACACACTTTACAGAAATTGGAAATAAAAACACAAAGCTACAACATGAAAGAAGAAAAGTACTTCAGGAGCTAAAGCTGATCAATTTATAAATTAGAAGCCAAAATTTCAAATATATACACAGTATTTCAACCATTTTGACTTTTGATTTTTTCTTGTTCTCATTTTGTATTTTCTCTTTTGTTTTCTACTCTTTGTTTATATATTTTCACCATTTTTGCCCAGTTTAACATCGAAACAGAGACTGTACATTTGGCCTGATGGTTTGTATGAACACACGCCGTCAACAGGAGAAATCACAGATCAATAGTGATGCGACGATGTCTTTGATTAAGTGTGTGGCACAGTGATGCTTATCAAAACGCAGTTTGACTTAGAAGCAGTTCTCTTTGCTCTGACCTGTGGACTGTAGGTAGGGGGCAGGACTTGAGTGTCCTTTCTATTCTGGGTCTTAATTCCATTTAAACCTGCTGGAGTTAATGACGGATAATTTTCAGTGCTTTGGTATTCCTCCAGGCCATCAAATCAAGTTATCCTGATGACTGCTCGCTAAGTGGATCCACGTGAACGGTGGGGAAAGGCTTTCAGCCACTCGATCTGCTTGAGACCTCACTGAACATGTGGTTTGACTAGCTTATTATTCACCAGTAAATCCGACGTGCCCCATCCCCTCTTCTGTGCAGAAAATGCAGGCATATCTTTTGTAAAGAAAAAATTAAAATGAATCAAAATGAAAACACTAAAAAGCAACATCAGCTTATTCATGGCTAAAATACTGTTATAAGACAACAAAAAAATGATTCCTTCCATGACCCTAATGTTGTTTTGAACCTCTGTTTGTCTGAGGAAAAATCGTGTTTCCTTCCAGTTTCAGGCCGAGTCGGTTATATGTGTGAATCGCTAAGAGGTAAACACGTGTGTTATATATCTTTGAAGCATATCAGCAGACACGTGTTAAGAAGTGCTTGTACATAAGGTCGCCTAGGTCTTGACGCGATACAGAGGTGAGAAAAGCAGAAGGCCTTTGTTTTCCTATCATAAGCTTTTTCGAAAGAGGCCATTAAGGAAAATGGTCTGCTCGTCACGTATAATACACCGGCTTATCGCCTCACTTAGAGCCTCGACGAGTTTGTCCTTTGGAGACCCAAGCCCCATTAACCTGCTCATTAGGGGACACATCATACAGGAAAAAGCTCACACGGGCACTTAATGAAGCCACAGTATGCTGCGTTAACACTCCGTGCTCTATATGTTAGCATAGCACAGTTTTCCATGCAGGACTGGAAAGCGGCTTCAGGTGACAGTTCAGACAGGAAATGGGCGAAAGGAGTCGCAGAACAATGAAAAACTCATATATCAAGAGCTCTGGGGTTCATTTCTGTAGCAGCGTAGTGGAAATGGAGAAAAACAGCCCTGGATGCCCATATGGCGTGGGGGCTAACTGGGGCCGGGCTGCCCATTTTGCATGCACCATTAATGGGCTCATTTTTGCGTCTGTGGGTCATTAAGTTTGCGCTTGTAATATCTGATTTCGGTTTGTGACTGTCAAAAATAAGGCGCGTCGATTTTCTATTATAACAGGGTAGAGCTTTTCGAATGGATTGTTTTAGTCCTGTCATTCCTGGGGACACTGTCCTCAGCTCTCTATACGGGTGACTTAGCCGGTGCCGATGGTTAAATACATTCATGAGACACAGAGTGAATATCATAAGGACAATAGAGGGAACCTTCCCTTAGCCCTGAAAGTGAAAGTAAACCTCTCAGTGGGGCTGCTTACCACAGAGAGGGGCTGCAATCTCCTCTTACAAAATCACCTTACTAACACCCCGGTCCGGCCCCCGTTAAACAGACGAAGCCTCATTTCTGGGGGGTGTTAATGGTATCTCCTTCTTACTTTTTGGATGGTAGGTGAAGACCAGCACTTCGGTTGTTAGTATTCATGCTGCTCTCAGATTTAATACATTTTTAATCAAGGTGAGCTTTGCTGGGATGTATTACTGCTGAGATTTCAGGCTCTGCTTTAATAAAACTCTCTTCCTGCCAGGGGCTATGGGCAATGAAGAAAACAGCTTTTCATCGTAATTAAACAAAAAAAAAAAAGTAAGGGAAAGAGCGATGCATAAGCGGTGTTTTCGGGTCGTGTTTATCGCTCCCTGAACCCAGCGTCTCTGGCTTGTACACGGCTCGTTATTTTGGCTTTTAGCCCCGAAGCTGTTCTCGTTTTTTTTTTTGAAGACCTAAGTTCCACAGCACCCTGCGCCCAAGTTACAGATAACACCTCGAATACTGATAGCGTATCGCCTGGCCTGCAGATTGCATTCCGCTCTCTTACTCAGTTGCATAATCAAGCAGAGGAACGGTGAGTGTGGCTTCTCTGCAAGCCATTCTCATGTAACAAAAAAAAAAGTAAAAATATCCCATTCTGCGGTCATGTGTGGAAAAGCCGTATAAAAGGGAATAGCTCTTTAATTCAATGATTTTAATTATCAAAGTCATGGCCACCTGTGCTTGGGAGACTGACAGTAAACGGCAGTTCTACTGGAGCCATAAAAGTGTTTAGCGAAAGTATCTGTATGTAAAGCTGGCAGTGTGTATGTGGGTAGGAACACGGTTAACTGTAAGGTATATGTTTATATACACATATATGCATGTTACGCGAGTAAATGCGCTGATCTGGCTGATCACAAAACCCTGAGAACAAATAAAATGATGTAGCTGAATGGGAAAACATTCCAGTATGATATAAAGGCAAAGCACCCCCTCAGCTCATATGTGGGGGGGGGGGGCAGCCACATGCAGGTCAGCAGAGGAAAGTGCATTATCGTTAGGCTAAACTCACTGCCCTATTCATACAGCTGTTTGGTGACTCCCAGATTGTCCCTCTTCGTTTAGCTATGATTGTGTCCCAGACAGCACTGTTGAGTAGATAACATGATCGTTTGGCACTTCACTGGTACTGTAGGTGAGGGAAGTCTGTTAATGTGTCAGATGGCCCCAGCCAGTTAACAGTCATAGAGCTGCGGTTTGGGGGAGGAGCTAATGACTACAGGATCAGCCAATAGCAGGGCTAGATTTTAAGGGATTCCAGAATGTCGGTATCGCTCTGGATCAAGGCATCCACCCAATGACTGCACGTGCACTATGGCAGTTTTAGGACAAGCATTGAAATGTCTTGCATGGCTTACATTTAACAGAATAGAATTGTTGCCTTTTGAGAACAATAACAAAATTTGCTACCGGAAAAATCATGCCGTGTATCTAGATAATATCAGATTTTCTCTTGGAACTAGTTTTAAAAGGTAAGTTAATGTTTCCAGAATACACCTTGAAGAGTCTTTCTGAACACTCTGCAGCTGACTATAATAATAATAATAATAATAATAATAATAATAAAATAATAATAACCTAAGGGTCCCCAGGCCCAGCCTATTCCTGCTACAGCCTGTTCTTTCACCTCCAAGGCCCCAAACAGCCACATAGGCACACAAGACAAGTCGGTTATTGCGTTTGACTGATGTGAATGGGAGACAGCAGACCCTTGGAGAAGCGTCTACTTTAAGACTAAAACTGGTCAGACATTGGCGCCCCCTAGAGTAACAGGTCATGCGGAGGATGCGATGCCGAGGAGACGGTAACAGAACGGCGGTGGAAAGCAGGTGAGATAAACAGAGAGAGACAGAGAATGTGAAGCTTAATCTGGCCGCCTCCCTTCCTCCCCTGCCCCTCCGCAGCCGAGGGCCACTCGCATTTTTCCTTCTTTTTGGGCAGACAGAGGTGTGCTAGGAGAACCCAGAGGTATGGTGCTGGATGTCCCTCTTCAGGCTGGCCTAGCGTGTGCCCCCGTCGCCCGGGAGAGCGTAGAGATCCGAACACGGGGGAGGCAGGGTGACCTCGGCGATGACTGCAAGAGAGAGGAGAACGCTTAAGAGCAAGGGTACACTGTAAACACGAGCATTGACACGAGCAGTCACACGAGCATTCACAAGAACAGTCACACGAGCATTCACACGAGCATTCACAAGAACAGTCACACGAGCAGTCACACGAGCATTCACACGAGCATTCATATAAGCAGACACATGAGCATTCACATGAGCATTCACACAAGCGTTCACACGAGCAGTCACACGAGCATTCACATGAGCAGTCACACGAGCATTCACACAAGCATTGACACGAGCAGTCACACGAGCATTGACACGAGCATTGACACGAGTATTGACACGAGCATTCACACGAGCATTGACAAGAACAGTCACACGAGCAGTCACACGAGCAGTCACATGAGCATTGACATGAGCATTGACACGAGCATTGACACGAGTATTGACACGAGCATTCACAGGAACAGTCACACGAGCAGTCACACGAGCATTGACACGAGCAGTCACATGAGCATTGACACGAGCATTGACATGAGTATTGACATGAGCATTCACACGAGCATTCACAGGAACAGTCACACGAGCATTCACACGAGCAGTCACACGAGCATTCACACGAGCAGTCACACGAGCATTGACACGAGCATTGACACGAGTATTGACACGAGCATTCACACGAGCATTCATATGAGCAGACACACAAGCATTCACACGAGCATTCACACGAGCATTCACACGAGCATTCAGAAGAACAGTCACACGAGCATTCATATGAGCAGACACATGTGCATTCACACGAGCATTCACAAGAACAGTCACACGAGCAGTCACACGAGCATTCACAAGAACAGTCACACGAGCATTCATATCAGCAGACACATGTGCATTCACACGAGCATTCACAAGAACAGTCACACGAGCAGTCACACGAGCATTCATATGAGCAGACACATGTGCATTCATATGAGCATTCACACAAGCATTCACAGGAGCATTCACACATGCTGAACGTGCTGCGATAATCTAAAGCGGTTATAATGAGAAGCATGAAAAGAGTTTCATATTCACAAGGGCAGTCATCTATCAGGTCTATTCCACTTTTTAGACAAGTATATTTATACACAATTGATGAACCACGTCATGTATACAAAGACCAGCCAAATGCGATGTAATTGTTTCGATTCTGTGTGCAGTATTCAGTCTGTCAGTGATATAATTGTGCAGTTCTCCTTGTGGGAATTACACGCTCAGAGCTAGAATAATTTATTTGAAATTTTTAAATCCTTCTGTTTAATGAAGAACATTCATTTTGCATTTACATTGTGTAGCTGAATGACTGTAAGCACCAAGAAAGCTAATCTAATGGTATGTTCTGATACCACGGTAATTACACTGAATGATCCCTCATTTTTTCTGTGTATCACATAGACAAATGCACAACATGTAGATATAAAGCAGATGATTTCTGATGACGATTTTAGTGTTTCCTGTCCCTGACACACAGACAGGTGAAATATTTCAACCTGCTGCGCCAATAGTTCATTAGCCAGGATGGTGCCCCAGTTATCTCCCACTTCCCGAAAGTCCCCAGGCCCAAGCAGCCCCCCCCACTCCTGATTAACACTAATCCCCCCTGAGGCCTTATCCGTTGCTGAGGTATACATCTGCTGAAGCCGAGAGCGCTGCCATAATCCCACAGAGCCTCACCAAGCCTGGAAGTTTACAGAGGGTGAAATTGAGCGAGTAAATCATCGGCCATCACCATGTTTGCGTGGGCCAAACGCCCCCCCCCCCCCCCCAAGAGATTACGACATGGTGGATGTATTTATTGTTCTGCAATATGTCTTTGTACAAGAATCACTCTGAAATCCCTCCCCTGACTCATTTTAAATGAATATATATTTTTAAAAATCTGAATTCATTGTTATCAGTCTTCTTGACAGGAAAGAATGGAATTCATACTGAGACTGAATCTCTCAGTTTGTGCTGCGAGTCTGGGGGAGACACTGGGCATGATAGGAGCTAACTGATGACTGGGAGTGCTCAGTGCAGTGCGAATGCTCAGTATAGAGGGAGTGTTCAGTGCAGTGTGAGTGCTCAGTATAGAGGGAGTGTTCAGTGCAGTGTGAGTGCTCAGTATACAGGGCGTGCTTAGTGTAGTGTGAGTGCTCAGTATAGAGGGAGTGCTCAGTGCAGTGTGAGTGCTCAGTATAGAGGGAGTGCTCAGTGCAGTATGATTGCTCAATACACAGGGTGTGCTCAATGCAGTGGGAGTGCTCAGTATAGAGGGAGTGCTCAGTGCAGTATTAGTGCTCAGTATACAGGGTGTGCTCAGTCCAGTGGGAGTGCTCAGTATAGAGGGAGTCCTCAGTGCAGTGTGAGTGCTCAGCATAGAGGGAGTGCTCAGTGCAGTATGAGTGCTCAGTATACAGGGTGTGCTCAGTGCAGTATGAGTGCTCAGTATACAGGGTGTGCTCAGTGCAGTGGGAGTGCTCAGTATAGAGGGAGTGCTCAGTGCAGTGTGAGTGCTCAGTATAGAGGGCGGTGCTCAGTGCAGTGGGAGTGCCCAGTACAGTGAGGGTGCTCTGTATTGAGGTGTATCTCCTCCTACAGTATACCCATTAACCAGAATGCCTTCCTCACCCGAAGGTACCAAGACCTTCTTTTAACCTTCAGAATTCTTGCTTTTCACTGGAACAATACCCTATACAATGAATTAGTCCTTCCATCAGAAAAGACGAAGATGAAGGTTGTTTATAAAATGGGTGTCATCTTGTCACTGGGCCCTGCTAGGGCCTGTATCTAAGCTTCCTGTATTATCCTCCTGCCTTGGAGTTTGATACAGCAACTATTTATTGAACCGGAATGCATGGATGGATCTGCTGTGGTCAATGTGATGCGATATCATTGTCTCAAAGTGACTAAGCACCTATGTGGGTAGATTGGACGGGCAGACCAAAACGTCCTCTCGGCTGTGTTATTCACAATGAAAAAAAATAAAGGTGGTGAAAGAGAGGTAGGCTGGAGAGCCGTTTCTGTGCCTGTTCATAGTGTTGTGTCTGAAGAGGCATTTGTGGAGACGCCATTGTGAGTCTCTGAAACATCTGTTTCAGCACAGGATCGTCTGGCTGTCTCACAGCCCAATCCTCTATTTGGACTCATTTTTGTCTGTTCAGTATGCTGAGAAAATCATTCGTCAAAGATTCTTCTTGGTCTTATTGCAGCTGTTTAGCTAAGAGTAATTATTTGGTACCACTTTACAATAAGGCTCCCTTTTAATAAATAGAAAACTGTGTTATAACTTGTTTACAATTGTCTATTAATGATTTAGAAAGGGTTACAATCTAATTAATAACCTGCTTCTAAACCATTCATAAACCCTTTTTAAGCGTAGCCTTACTGTTAAGTGGTAGCAATTCTTTGGTTCCATGAGCAAATTTTAGAAAAAAACCCCAAATGTAAAATGTTATTTACTAATTATAAGGTATGTCGCAGGTGAACGGGCTCCTCCGACGACTCTCTTTCCGTGCACCAGCTGGTGACGTGTGTCACTGAGGCTCCGCCCGTTTTTCTGTCCTGTCTTTGCTGCCTTCAGTGTGCATGTGGCATCTCCTGGCTAAGCACTGCAGCCCCCAAAATGCCCTGTCTAAGGGTTTTAGAAGGAAATCAAAATAAATGTGCTGAAATTAAGTAAAATTAGAAGCACCTTGGTTTGTCTCGCCCTATAGAAGCACGGTGAAGGTCCTCATAAAGTTACTCAACTCAGCATATCGTAGAATAAAGCAGCTCAGCTATTCAGAGATTCTCAGTAATAGGATATAAAGCATGAAACCCTATAAACACATTTGTAAAATACATTTACTAGACTGTAGTTAAATTACATGCCAGCATTTTTTTTTGTATTCCAGCTCTGTAAACAGCAAGATTCCTATTCTTAATATAATCATGCAGATTTTTGGATTAAATTTATCTTTCCAAAAATTTTATTCTAGAAGATAAATCAAATACCACCACAGAAGAAATGAAATGATATGTGATACATCATCATCTAGCTGGGTGCAACTTCACTTGTCTAAGTATCGTCCTCTTGGTGAATGTTTTTAAATGAGATCAAATTATATAAAAAGTACAATCTGCAGCTTGGCCTTGGGTAACCTTCCTCCCGGGAAGCCCTGTCAGAAACCTGGCATCCCCTGTGCCGAAAAAAGCCTGCTCGTCATGTGGGAGACATGAAATATGAGTGTGTGTCTTTTCATCTGAACCACGACATGGAGAGACCTCTGCTTGGTTTGACTTAGGGAGAATAACACAGTTGTTATGGACAATAAGACATATATGTGTATGACCTGAGGCAACACCAGTGTCACTTTCTTTCTTTCTTTCTTTCTTTCTTTCTTTCTTTCTTTCTTTCTTTCTTTCTTTCTTTCTTTCTTTCATTCTTTCTTTCTTTCTTTCATTCTTTCATTCATTCATTCATTCATTCATTCTTTCATTCATTCATTCATTCTTTCTTTCTTTCATTCATTCATTCATTCTTTCTTTCCTTCTTTCTTTCTTTCTTTCTTTCATTCATTCATTCTTTCTTTCTTTCATTCATTCATTCATTCATTCATTCATTCTTTCTTTCTTTCTTTCTTTCTTTCTTTCTTTGTCTTTCCTTTTCCCTGTTTCTGCACCATTCTGCTTAATGACGTTTTAATGTATCACACAACTCACACCCGTGTAAAGCACCTTGCGGCAACTCTGTTGTGAAAGACGCTATATAGAATTAAACTGAATCAAACGGAGCTCCCCATAGAGAGAGTCAGCGGTTTGTCTTGGCGTCACAGAGGAGGCAGATCAGGCTTACCGGCTCTAGAAGGGCATGGGTCCTTTGTGCGAGAGGCGAGGTCGAGCGCGCCTCCTCTTCCAGACACCAGCTTTGTGGCTCGGACTGCTCCTGCTCGGGCTTTGCTGCCCTGCTTTCCTCACTGCGCCCTCCTTCTCTAGCTCCTTGGCCCGATCCGTAGTCGCCATGGGGCCTGCCGGACAGAAACGAGATTAGGGAAGAGCGGTCGTAGCGCAGGCTGAACACCTGCCGATTTACACGGATAATTTGAGGTTGAGCGTCACTACAGCAGATATCGCCACTGGGCTGCACAAAGAGAACCCAGATACTGCTGCTGAGTATTGATAAAGCAAAATTCAAATGACAGTTCTAAAAGAGCTGTTCTGAGTTAAAACGTTCATTGACATTCTCATCGGGGGCTTTTTAATGAGTGACACCTTTGCAATAACTTAAAACACCAAACATTTTTTTTTATATATATCCCTTTGGGAGCCCGTGACTGCAATTGCAATTAACAGCAAAATGGCAAGAAGAGAACTGAATGAGTCACGAAACTTAATTAAAAGAAGACGTCTGTGCGGATATGTGCAGAATCCATGTTCTGTGCTCGCGTGTCCTATGCAGAATAACCTCTTGAATAATCATTCAGCTTCTGTCTGAAGTCACTGTGCAGGTATATTAATGGGAGGAATGTAGATTATCTCTTTGCTTTGGTCATTATTTAATGGACATAGAATTCCATCAGACAGGCAGTAGATGTTTAAGCTTCTGCATCTCCTAATGCTGGGGAGACCTTATCTGCCGTTAAAATGCAGGCAGAACGAAGAGCACTTATCCTCCACATGGTGCTTGAGAGTTTTGCTGTATTTTGTGTCAGGATTGTTCTTGTCATTTCTGCAGAGTTTCTTAAATAGTCAGTATTGTAAGCAGGAGCAAAACTGATAAAATACCAGCCTGGCAAATCGGAAGTGTGGAATTTGCATTAAAACAGAACGGAAATATACTACCAGCAGCCTATTGTCTTTCCTGAGCCGCCTTAGGTATTTTTATCTAATGATTGATCATTTATATTCTTCTTTAAAAAATGTGGGCAGCTTCAGTCACAATGTATCGCGACCTAAGCACGGTCTTAGAAAGCGGCATGTCCACGTCCTTGGAGAAAGTGTGCCTGCATTCCGACAGACACGACACTCAGCACAAGCAGGAAGACCAAAGCCAAGCGGATACACATATCCTCACACAAAAGGTCCATAAAATTGCTTGACAATGAACCAGTGCTATTCTTACTTTATGTGGGAGGAAAAAATAATGTAGAAGGCTTTCCTCAAAATAAAAATGGAGGAAGGCATTCTACCATCTTTGTGCCTTGTAGCTTATTTTGCATGCCTTGCATCTTCCTTCTTGGGATTTTTTAAAAAAGAACATTTCCCATTTATGTTAAGTTCATTATGCGAATGTTCTTCAGGACAGTTGGTTATTTTTGGAGGCCCAGTGACGAGCAGCAAAATGCCCCCATCACACAGGTCACCCTATTGCCTGACGTCCAGCTCTATTGCCCTTATATTATCCTTCATTATTATGCAAGGAATAGAGTGAATTAAGCTGATCTGCACATTCTAATGCATTCTCCTCATTTTATTTTTTAATCTGAAGGGTTTACCGTGAAAATCCCCCCCAGACACTTTGGGATGAAGGAAATATTTCCACGGGGGGGGGGGGGGGGGGGGTGTCGCTTCTGAGATCTATAACAGCTGTAGGCAGCTGAGGGAAGTCGAGGAGACCTGCTCACACTTGTTCTGACTCTGTAGTAACCAGGTGGACAAACGTTTGCCTTTTTGGGGAAGCTGTGTGGCTCAGCGGGTTCGGACTTGTGAAGGTCATTGGTTTGAATCCTGGGTCTGCTGATGCCAACATTGGGCCCTCAGGCTTCAGAGTTTCTGCACACCGGCCCCCAGACTTGCTCTCTGGGTTTACTGGCTAAACGACAACAGCAAGTAGCCAGCCATTGAATAGTGCATTGAATAGTGCAACATTACATTGTCTCAAAGCGGTTTACACTTCCCCCTGCCCTGCCCCAAACCTAGATGGACTAAAATTTCTATCGAAAAATGAAAAACTATTTGACAAAACGATGAGCTTTGCTAATTAGTCCTTCATAAAGGTAAATGTCCAGAATACAAATTCCAAATATTATTCTACAACACGGATAATGTATCCAATGTAAACATTAACATTTTTAATATGAAAAAAGGTACCTCAGCCATAATGCCTCAGAAACGACATGCTGGGTAAAATCTTCGAACACTATTGACAGCTGTCACCGTCAGACTTGTGGTGACTGATGTGTGCCGGCTGACCTTTGACCTTGCGGTTTTCAGGCAGAGGATAAGCAGGGAGAGCCTGATATAGCGATATATTTCTCATGAGACTCATTCTGCTCATCTGACCTTGGGGCAAAACTTCGCTATTTGCCCCAGAGCAAAGGACACCACAGTCCATTATGAGTAATACCCAAAATAAAGTTTAATAACGGAGAAATTTCTGGAATGTGCCTCTGTGTCATTGGGATCATCAGTGTCAGAGCCCTGACATATGGAAAAGGAAGACTTATAATTGCCAATTGTGTTCTTGCTGTGCACCTCGGCTGTGATCTGTTATTGTTCAGTTTTGATTGCCATCACTTTAATAAAGGGTTTCTGGATGGAGAGCGATACTCTGTCCATTTCCACGGAAACCTGCCTCTGTGATGTAGCTTTTGTCTTGTGATGCTTTCGGATGTAAAATAATCCAGTCCGGGCTTTAATCAGCGACAGGCGTGAGCACCACCCTGACCAGCCAATCTCAGCAGACCATAATAAGCATGGCTCTCTCCTTCCTGCCATGGCTGTGCTCTTCACCCTTTCTCTGCACCCCCATCCTCTCATTCGCTCACTTCCTATCCCCACCTCCCTCGCTCCCGGGCGAGACGGCAGATGAGTGACACCAGAGGTCCTTGTAAACAAGCAGCTGCCATGAGGTGGAAATGAATGCAGTGGCTGCTGTAACCATGGTGAGCAGCTCCCTCATGGGGCGGCCCGGCCCACCAGCCAGGCCTGCGGCTCCCGGTGCCCGCTGAGAGACCCAGCAGTGCTATTCACACGCCACTGGCTGACTCATAATTGATCCTGGCAACAGTTCAGCATCTTGTGTCAAAGGTGAAGAGATGTGATAATAGGCTTTGCATTTTTCCTTCGGAAAATTAAATGGATGTAATATTGTAAATATAGCATGACGACGATGGCTTATTTCTTGCTTGAGTGGTTTAGACACCTTAGAGAATGTCCCAATCAGAGGTAATTCATCGTTTAAGAGACAAAGCACAATTTGCAGTCATGTACCATTACCGCTTGTATTTTAATCCTAAATTGTTTTTTTAGCAAACATCAAAAGAACAAAAGTAGTTTTTTCCAGCAGCAATTCACCTTACCTCAGTATGACAGAATAATATATACCTGAGATTTTATACATGTGGAATTAATAGGCTAAAATATCTCACTTCAACTCGTTCCTCTGTCTTCATCTGAGCTCTGCCTAATCAAATGTGCAGGGCTGATGGCATCTATCTGTGCCTGTAGCATGTGTCTGTGTCTGGTGCATACTGTAGGTCTGTGTCTGTAGCATGTGTCTGTGTCTGGTGCATACTGTAGGTCTGTGTCTGTAGCATGTGTCTGTGTCTGGTGCATACTGTAGGTCTGTGTCTGTAGCATGTGTCTGTGTCTGGTGCATACTGTAGGTATGTGTCTGTAGCATGTGTCTGTGTCTGGTGCATACTGTAGGTCTGTGTCTGTAGCATGTGTCTGTGTCTGGTGCATACTGTAGGTCTGTGTCTGTAGCATGTGTCTGTGTCTGGTGCATACTGTAGGTCTGTGTCTGTAGCATGTGTCTGTGTCTGGTGCATACTGTAGGTCTGTGTCTGTAGCATGTGTCTGTGTCTGGTGCATACTGTAGGTATGTGTCTGTAGCATGTGTCTGTGTCTGGTGCATACTGTAGGTCTGTGTCTGTAGCATGTGTCTGTGTCTGGTGCATACTGTAGGTCTGTGTCTGTAGCATGTGTCTGTGTCTGGTGCATACTGTAGGTCTGTGTCTGTAGCATGTGTCTGTGTCTGGTGCATACTGTAGGTCTGTGTCTGTAGCATGTGTCTGTGTCTGGTGCATACTGTAGGTCTGTGTCTGTAGCATGTGTCTGTGTCTGGTGCATACTGTAGGTATGTGTCTGTAGCATGTGTCTGTGTCTGGTGCATACTGTAGGTCTGTGTCTGTAGCATGTGTCTGTGTCTGGTGCATACTGTAGGTCAGTGTCTGTAGCATGTGTCTGTGTCTGGTGCATACTGTAGGTCTGTGTCTGTAGCATGTGTCTGTGTCTGGTGCATACTGTAGGTCTGTGTCTGTAGCATGTGTCTGTGTCTGGTGCATACTGTAGGTCTGTGTCTGTAGCATGTGTCTGTGTCTGGTGCATACTGTAGGTCTGTGTCTGTAGCATGTGTCTGTGGCATGTGTGTGAGCATGAATGACATTGTGTGTATTTGTATATGGATGTGTGTGTAGATACCTGTTTGCACTTTGCCGTTTTCATGCACGGATGTTGCATTAATCTGCCTAAACCCCATGGAATATGGAGCAGCAAATGGATTCCTAACAGGACTAGTTTTCTGTACATACTGAAATTGAACACGTTGAAAATCACTAGCATTCACTCAGTTGAGAAGAAAAGCTGGAGATGGCGACACCCTCTGCCACGCGGCTGATTGGGTGGTGACACCTGCTGTCACGCGCCTGATTGGATGGTGACACCCACTGTCACGCGCCTGATTGGATAGTTCTCCAGTATCCGATCCCTGCATTCTCAGTTGCCTCTCAGCCGCCTGCCTGCCACTTTCATAGGCCCTGCTAGTGAGCTGCCTACCCGTAACGGCAGACCCTTGGCGGAAGGTGCCACCCCTTGCCTTGTGGACTTTTAAACCCACGTTTCCATGGCAGCGTCTCTGAAAGGCACTTGGTTCTGGGTGAAAAGAGTAATATTATCAGTTGGAATGGATCATGTTTCCTGGTTTTCACAGATTTTAAGCAGACCCCCCACCCCTGCACAGGCACAGTCCCGCTTTCCACGCAGCCTCCGTGGTCGTGGCTGCTCTGCGTTCGGTGCTTTGCTGCTGGGATGATTCTGAGCCGGTGGGGGACTTGGCCGTTTGCCTTGTCTGCTGGGGTTACGGCTAAATGCTGCCTCACCCTCTGTAACTCCCCACACACACCTGTCCTGGCCAGATGGATGGAGAGACGGAGCAGGGAGCCCCGTGTTACACTTCATAAGGTGGTGTTACGGATTAGGCCTGGCCTATGTTAACATTAGCATTAACTGTAATAGCCTGTTTATTTATGAATAAATCAATAAATATAAATGACCCTGCTAACCTATTCATTTTCTCCGTCTTGATGCTTACACCGCAAGCACTATAAACATTATTGAGGTGTGTAATTTTCACATTTCTTACATTACATTTCACTGCGTTTATGGTTCAAGTAACTTAATCAACACTATGGTGCATCTCTATACACTGTAGGTCAGAGGTCACCAACATGGCACCCGCGGGCACCAGGATGCCCCCAAGCACCACGTGAGTCGCCCCGTGGACCTGTTCTAAAAATAGCACAACTCACCAGTGAGCAGCGTGTAAAATTCGATTGTATCCTATTGCTATTCTTCTTTAATCACATTTGCATGTATATAGATTTGAAAATGACAATATCTGAAAAAAGCATTTAAAACATGTTTATTATACATGAAGTTTAGATAAGTTTGGGAGGGAGTTTCAAACTGGTAGCCCTTCGTATGACTCAGTACCCGTGAAGTAGCTCTCAGTTTCAAAACGGTTGGTGACCCCTGGTGTATATTGTTTGTTATGGTAACATTGTATGTGACTGTATTCATTAACGTGGCGGTTTCTCCATTTACGTTATGTTAACCTTTATTGTCCCAGTGGGGCACATATACAGTTACATTTGAGCTGAATAGAGAAAGTGGTTGACAACCAAGCAAGTGCGTTTAATCCATAGAGCAGTTTACAGTGATTATATACCAGTGATTAGAACTGAATTATTACTGTTTGAGTTATATAAAATTTATTTATAAATGTATTTGAGACCCTGGTCTATTCCATCCCTGCCACATCACATCACATCACAGGCTATAGAGTAAACACCCCAAACCCACCCCAGCACTAATTCTCTACTTCATGTTACCCATCATGTGTTGATTACAGGTAACTTCCCATCCACCTGGGAATTTCAGGTTCATAAAAAGCCGCGGGATTAATACTGTAGCTGAACCGTCTGTGCTCCATATGCATGGGAAATAACGAATGCCTTTAATGCTGAAGTGTGAAATCACCTAGTTAAAGTGTGATCGCGATGCCGGGCAGCGTGAGGGAGTGCTACGTTGTTGCCGTACAGTCGGGATAGGGGTGAATCTGTGGGTAGAGGTTACTGTTGGTCATCCGTTTAATGCAGAGGAACGGTGGAGCATTTTAATACGAAGAATGTCTTATGCAATGTCTCAGATGGACTGCTGCTTTCCCAGGCAGGTGGCAAGCCGACTTAAAGGGGATTTAATCTGGTGGACAGCAGCCTCTGTTCGTAGCTGAAATCTTCGAGACGGGAGTAGCTGAAATCTCTGCGTGACGGTGATCGCCAGTGAGGTCCAAGTCCCCGCTTGGCTCCTTAATCTCCTGAAGCACCGCTGTCGGGTCCAGGGATGTTCTGATGGCTTGTTTCCATGGTCACCCTGATCTGGTCTGGCCTGCATCCTCTTCCTTTTATGGGCGGCAGCTAAACCCTCCTGTGAACCTTCTTGCGTCTCTCCTTGCAGAGTGATAAAGGGAAAATGGACCCTTTGATTTAAGAGGACGTCGCCGGCTGTTACTGCGTTCTTCTGATCTTTAAGCACGTTTGTCCCTGTTTGGCCCGTATGCGGGTAACGCTTGTGCTAAATGTGCTTCTCCTGGCGCTTTTGCTTGAGGTGTTAAATGCACTGGTTTTATGCAAATTTCTTCGAAACCTAGATTTAAGCATATTCAGATTGCAGCATGTGATCCAGTTATAGTTTCACTGTGGTAAACAATACATATACAGTAACTCATTTTATGAATGTCTGTCGATTTAACAATAGAGTCACATTTAGTCATAATAAAGAGGGAATCTTCCACTGGCAAATAGTCAAAAACGGATATTATACCAATCAAAAGGATCGAAAGATAAATGGGAAGATTTCTCTCATTCTAAGGTGCTCCAATTCCTTCAGCGTGTTGGCATCTGCTTCCTGCCATCCATTGTTCTTTCTTTACCTGTCAGTTTTACAACTGTTTGTCTAGCTAACAGGAAGTATGAAACCAGATCAGAAAGGAAATAATCGGGCGGAGGGCTGTTCTCCGGCAGCAGGATCCCCGCAGCAGTGAGTGTCTGCACATTTATTTATTTATATAGCGCCACCCTCTACTTTCTGAAGCTGTCAGTCTTCACAGGCAAGTGAGGAAGTCGGGACACAATCTTGAGCTTGTACAGCTCATTATCTCGACTTCTCACCAGAGTCCTGCCACTCAGAATGAACAGAGCGCAGCTCCCTCTTCTTACGCAATTACCGCTGTCGATGACGGATAGCGAGGAACTCGCATGCGAATGTAGGGCAGTAGCTTGCCGGCGGTCACAGTGCACTTTCTAAGGTTGGTGATGCGGCCACGGCACAGGGAAGGAAAAAAACGAAAGCAGAAAAATACCTGGAAGGGAGCCACGCGCGAGAAAGGACCTCACAAGCTCATTATCAAATTTTCTCGAAGCACAACCAAGAAACCTCACTGGGGATTCGGGGAGTTTACACATTTGCATTCACGACCATTTACTTTTCTCCTGGTAGTTAAAGTCATCCAGGTTTCTGCCGGGATTTTACCAGTAAAAAGGAAAGAAAAAATGTTGGGGTGAGAATTTAGGGGCTCCTGAAGGACCCAGGTGCCCCTGATGTTGTCTGACGATGCACTAAATCTTTGATACGACAATCAGCCTAAAGGCCCCAGCGTGCTCGGAAAGCGAGCATACGCGCTCTTTGAAAGCGACAGGTGAACTCTGCCTGCCACCGCGTCTGATGAAGGGAAAACAGCCCTTAACCTTTCAGACGCCACCTGTGCCGTGGCGGTCAGAGCATTTCATACATTTTAATGATTCAGGCACACCTCTCTTACTGCCTGCATGTTAAAAGATCAAAAGGGGAGGGGGGCTTCTTCAGGGTCCTTTCCAGCCTGATGAATGTTACCTGTTCGGTTTGAGTGCGACTGTAAGCCGTTCCATGTCTCTTAAATGATCCATAAAAGTACCTCAGCCACATTCACTCAATTACTCTTGCCATTTATTCCCCTGGCTTGCTTGAGTTCTTAATAAAAATGTCCAATACAACTGGATCGGCTAAACGTGGGTGGAAATGTATCACTTTATGGCATAGAAGGGGGCAGTTAATCATTTTAATGCTGGACTCGTGCACCAGTGACACGACCTGCCGACTTTCTGGCTTTGATTAAGTCGCTGCGAAGGAGGCAGGACTCAGCGTCCAATGTGGAGGGGCCGCGCCGGCTGGCTGAGTGGGACATGAAACCCTCCCTCTGTCCCATAACACTCCTTTGTACCTATGCCTTCCCCTCCCGCCCACCTGCAAATTGGGGAGAGGCCACCAGCTGTGAAGTTTTACAGGCTCTTCAATATTTCAGCATGCACGTGCACACCCCCCCTCCCCTCGACCCACAGCCATCTCGCCCCCCTCCTCTAGCATCTGGGCCCATGTAAGCTGATTTATTTGCTAAGCTCTGCATTGCATTAAGAGACACTGATGGCCATATACACCAAATTATTCAACAGGCTGAAATCCCCTCTGTTGTTTCAGCAAGACTTTGTTTCAAATTCCAGAAAAAATGGGACATCGTAAACCTACTAATGTCATCATATACCTACTAATGCCATCATATACCTACTAATGCCATCATATACCTATGAATGTCATCGTATACCTACTAATGTCATCATATATCTATGAATGTCATCGTATACCTACTAATGTCATCATACACCTATGAATGTTATCGTATGCCTATTAATGTCATCATATACCGATGAATGTCATCATATACCTACTAATGCCATCATATACCTATGAATATCATGGTATACCTATTAATGTCATCATACACCTACAAATGTCATCGTGTACCTACTAATGCCAGCATACACCTATGAATGTCATCATATATCTACTAATGTCTTGCATTTACCTCAAAATTTCCCATAACAAATAAATTAAACTAATTTGATATTTCAGTCAGTGTTCAGCTCATGTAATTTGTGACTGTTGTAGGGATGTTGCTAGGGCATTTGTAGCGGGACTTTTGCCCCCCTCCAAATTAATGTATACTAATTAGTTTTAATAGTGTGTTCTCACCCATTTTTATTAAAATCAGACCCCCTAGTGACGGCTTAGCCCCCCCCCCAATAAATCTCTAGTGACACTCCTGTCTGAGGGTGTTAAAATTTCTGTGGAGGGATCCTGTGTATAAATTGTGACACAGCTTTACAGCGTTGCTCATTTGCATTTTTTAGGGAACAAAAAGGCAGTTCTGTGTTCAAGGCAGGTTCCTTCACAGTTATGCGGTAAAATATATTAAATTGCATGCATCAAAAAGAACTCAACACCATTTTTGCGGTGGATTTCATCTTTCCAGTCTACAGTAGCAAGCCAATGCAGTGTAGTCTTCCTATGTTCAGGTAAGAACAGCCCAATGAAGCAAAGGAATGACACGACTCCTTTTGTTAACCACATTTGAGAATATTCCTGCTTCTTAAAGTCCCCTTATGACATTAACCAACAAGCCAACCTTTGTTAATAGTGCAGGGCCAAAGCACACAGCATCAAGTTCCCTTTTTCTTAAGGAGGAACCCTGAAAGTTCCATCCATAAAAAGTCTCCCCTGCAGTTTACAGTTCTTTGAAGTAGCTGCTAATCACCAGCTAGCTAATCCAGTGGTCGCCCATAATCGCCACCACGTTTTCATTGATAACTCTTAGAGGAAATCCAGGGTATTCATAAAATGCATCTGAACGGCGTGAGCTACTTGCGGCGCGCAGGGGCCGGTCCCCCCGTCACTCCGCCGCAGAGGCACCACAGTCTCAGGACACTACCGGCCGCGCATATGTTTCGGTAAACCATCTGGAGAAGCACGGCCACTTTATGTTCTTTTTACAGCCCCGATAATCGCCACATTGGACCTGAACACCTTGTTTACATTAAGGAGCCGCGATTTAATGCTTTCTGCGCGCGGTTACTAAAAAGCCCGGCCAGAGACCCTGGCCGCCCGCAGCATGCTTAATGAGCCCCGTTATTTCGGCGGCCTCGCTCCGTTATTTCGGTGGCCTGCATGTCTGGCAGGCTGTTGTCAGATCCCTCATCCACTAACAAACTTTCATTTTTTTGGTCTCGCTCGGTTACCTGCGTTTTTCAAAGGCCTCACTTGCATTTTACAGGCATGTTCATTATTTTTTTGCTGGAACTCCTAAGGGCGTTGTTTCATCCTATTAGGACTGCATAATCTCAGACAGAGGGATACATCCAAATTTTACCATTTAAAGAGAAAAAGAGGATTCCAAATTGTAATATAAGCTGTTTTTTAGCTGTTCCTTTACAAACATCTTTATGTGCAATGTATGAGTTCCTCTTTTATTTTTATTTCTCATGGTTTAAAATCTAGTTTTGGAGAATGAACAAGCATGACTGCCAGCTACTATGCCATAATTCAGGTCTACCCTTCCCAACCCCCCCTGCCCAGCCCACCAAGCACTACTGGTGGTGAGACACAAAAGCAAGATGCATGCAAGTCAAGCAGCTGGCGAAGTTTCCCACAGTTTTATAGCAAACTGGGAAAACGGAGTGTTTCCGAGACATGCAACCCCTCAGGACCCATCTGCAGCCTGGCAGGACACAGCGGTCGCGGGAAGGTCCCTGCCGCATCAGTGGCAGTACGCTGGCCCCACAGTTACCCAGAATGCAACGTGAGCGATAGGCGACAAATCCCACTCACGCCTCGGGCAGCGAGGTTTCTCGACCGTGGAAGATGTCAAGCAGAGCAGCAGGCAGCACCGGTGCGTGAGTGCTTTCATGTTCAGTGGAAACGAGCGTGTATCTCAACACCTGAACCCCCTACCCCCAAGCCACACGCTCACTGATTGGCTGCCTTGGTGTTCGTCTTGAGATACTTTCACGGAAATTTACCACGAACCGTCTGGTTTCAGACTCAACTGTCACATGCATCAGTTTAGCTATAAATCAATCCATTAGTACTTTGTTCCCATAAGTTGCCATACTGGAAACTCCTGCCAGAAGGTTACTAATCACTGAATGCTACTTTAGGGCATGTAGCTATATTTTTGCTATCTGAATTTAGCAGAGGTGGGTGTTTAGGATGCTAAATGACAGCAAACAACATATCCACTGTTGATCAGACACGTTCTCAACATTTGTATGACACTATTTGCATTAAACATTCGCCAATGATTGCACTTGAATGCCAGTTGTATCATCTTCACCATCATCATCATCATCAGCATCATCAACATCATCATCATCCACATCAATGCCATAACACCCCCGCATGTGGTTCCAACATGGTTGCTTACAGGGGTCCGTTAGGTAGACAGGGTTGGCAAATGAATCAAAAGAATAGAGCAAGTGCTCGACTTCCGAGACCATTGGATGAAACTGGAGCCCTTAACGCGATAATGCCAACGCGCCATATCAAGTTCTGAAAGGGCAAATCAATACCCTCCCAAAGTTAGGAGAGACAAACTAAGTGCAGTACAATTAGGAGGAGAGCACTGCAGTGCCGGCAATAGACAGGTGCCGTTTTAACGCTGGAAACGCCAAACGGCTGCTAAGTCAGCAGCTGGAATTGCTTCCCTAACCTGCGCCCCCCACACCCAACACACAGCCCCCCCCCACCCTTGAGTAAAAGCTGAGAACATGCACTGGGGCGGCAGCTAAACCCCATGGCGATTCCCCTCAGTGAGACTTACCGGCAGCGGCGATCACCAGCAGAGACACCAGCAAGACGACAGCCAGCGTCAAGATCCTCACATTCATCTCTGCACTCTCCTCTGGTTCCCTGGGACTTGCTTTGCCGAGACAGGGGTGTGTGTGTGTGTGTGTGTGTGTGTGTGTGCGCTTTGCAGAGAGAGAGAGAGAGAGAGAGAGAGAGACTGACAGAGGACAGGGAGAGAGTGAGGGAGCGTTTGCTTTTTGCAAGACCGCGCGCGCGTGTGTGTGTGCGTGTTCCTCCCCGAGCTCGTGGGGTGTGTGTGTGCCAGTCTGCGTTTATAAGGATGGATTTATATAGCGACACGCGTGTCTCTCCGAGTCGGAGGATCTCTCCGAGCGTCTGAAGGAGGTGTGTTGAGCCAAGTTCAAGCGGAGGTGCGAATGTGCAGCGAAGCAGGATCCCCGTGTGCGTGGTCCTCCCGCTCTCTCATGGGGTTTATTTATCACGGACTCCGGGTCAGAGAAGGGGGGCAGCCCTCCTCCTTAAGCTTACACACACCCATTGACCCTCCCACTGACAGCACAAGGGGGGGTGGGGGGGGCGGTCACTGAGGGGTGAGCGGGTTTAGAATAGTAACCAAACATGCGGCACTTTTGGTGCTTGGAAGGACACTTTGTCAGGAATAAAGGTGACTGCTCATACGAATAGACTGGAGGTCAGAAGGGGAACAACAGTTTTCCTATTTTTGAGTCTTTTCCTGCTGCATGGTGTCACAGAGTTTCCATACATTGCTTCTGCCTGGCCTTCCTGACAAATGACATGCAGGCATGAAGGAAATAAGCATTTGAGCTTCTGTTCCCGATTGAGTGTGACTGACCCTGTTAATTCCTTTCCTGATTTAGTGTTTTGGGGTTCACATGATTTTCTGTAACTATTTTTTTTTTTGCAGCTGAAAGGATTGGTTCAGCCTTTTATGGTTTTTCTCTTTTAAATATTTGTCGTACAGTAAACAAGAATTTACAGAATTTTGTACAATGAATTATGAAGGAAAAAAACCTTTGCCTAACCACGGATTATCTGTAATGGACGTGAATAGAGATTTATCACATGAAGTTATTGGTTAAAGTTCATAATCGCTTCAATAATGTTTTTAAATGTGTTTTCCTATTGTGAGCATATATAAAAAAGAAAAATAAATCTTCAAAGATATTATTGTAATCGAATTTTGCGCATGGCATTCTAATCCCACCCAGCTTTTTAAGCCAGCAAAAAATGTCTTCATCTGTTTGCCAGAATAAATATCCACATGAAACCAACATTCTGAACAGTATCTTCCACTCAACGGTGTACAAACCGTTTCACTCCAGTGAGCAGACTGTGAAAGAAATGGCACAACTGACATAGCAATACCGCCCTTTTGGAAAGTCACAGTCTTTCTGATATTCCCCGTACAGAAGCATCACTTGGCTCGACTTGGATTAAGTCAGCCAAGCCATAGAAATGGCTCACATGTCTTGAACAAATCTGCATGTCCATTGCAGCTACACGTATATTTCTAACTGAAGATGACAACCAGACGGGTACTTTTATCCAGAGGCACTTACAAAGAAGCAGACTTATAGTTTTCACCATCTGCGCAGACGTACGTGGGTCCGCATGCATGCGGGCTGCAATGCTGGCGTGTGGCGATCCTAAACTCTCACGCACGCAGCCTCTGCAACAAGTCCTGCATCTGATCTCTGAGAGTCCGTGCAAAGAAAAGGCTGTGTAAAGTTTAAAAGGCTTGCATGTTAGTGACTAGCACTCCTCAAACCAGACCTAACACACACACACACACACACACACGCACACATTAAGCATCTTTATCTTCGTGGGGACTCCCCATTCATTTCTATGAGGAGAACCTTAATCCCAGCTCTGACAACCTTAATCCTCTCCCAGCCCAAACCTTAGCTAACCGAACAAAGAACAAGACTTTTGGCATCTTTAGTTTTTTTTGATTACACTTACAGACTTTTTTTCAAAATGAAATTGAGTTTCCCTTGTGGGGACCAAAAAATGGTCTCTGCAACGTCAAAATAACAGGTTTTTATCACATTGTGGTGATATTTAGTTCCCCCAATATAATATATACATGACCCACATGTACACCCACACACACACACACACACACACACAAATGAAAAAATTATGGCGCAATCTGCCCCATTCAGGTCAGGGCCTCGGTCTGCTAGTGTTTATGGCTGTATTCTGTAAATCACAGTGTACTGAGTATTACTTAAATTTGTTAAATTTGTCTTTCTGTTTATCGGTAAAGCGCCTGGAGCCTTTTTCATGCAGCCTTAGTCATGCTGAAGGAAGCACAGTATATAGTTTTGCGATCATAATGAAAGTGTTTCACAGTCTGTTTCAGACATGCGGCCTTCGAATAATCAGCCTGAAGCAATGATCCCTGTATGTTCAGCTCCATACTCAAGCTGCATTTAAGCACAGACAATGTGGTTCTTCCCATTTACTGTACAGTCAAGAACACCTTACTGCATTATGAATTATTAAACGCATTTCAATTATAGAATAATAAACCATTTGCAACCTAGAAAAAAATTGATGAAGAAGATGAATGATAAAGGCAATAATAATAATAATAATAATGCAAAATCCCAACTTTTCTCTTTACAATGATAAGTTCTGATTGCTTGTCTTGTTTACACAGATTAATTAAAGTGTCTATTGTTGAACGATGATGTATTTTCCACTGCACGTTACTCATTTACACACTGGGGCATGTTGCTGTTTTTGTTTGTTTTTGTTTGCCAAAAACCGTCTTTGTTTCTAAATGCAGGTGTACTGCTATTCAAAATTCCCGACCCCTGAGAAGACGCTGCAAGTGCAGGCCAGCGAAGTGCCCGTCCAGATCACACAGGATGTGAGCAAAGGGCACACGTGGCATTTCCTCGACATCTGTCCTGCCACAGGAAACCCTTGGATGTTTATAGGAAATGAGCCGATAAAAGACTTTCATCATCGCTTCCGCTTCCTTGGCCGTGCCGATGCTCGCGAGCCTTGCTATGAATGACAACCAAAGTAGTCGTCATTGTTTACAAGCGAGTAATCCTGGCGTTTTTATTAATAGTCTGGAGATCACCACGCCAGCCCTATCTTAGGAGAATTAGCCAATGATTCCGGAATGCAAAATAACACCCACAGATTGTTGTTGTTGTTGTTTAGTTTGTGTTTCCTCTCGTTAATCTCCATCTAATATGTCGTCATTTCGGAAAACTTCCTTTACTTATCTATAATTCAAGTCTTCCTCAAAATATGTTTAAAATTATACCTACTTTGAGCAATAGCAGAAAAAAGAAGAAAATATCTGCTCTGTTTACAACTTCACCTCAAGTATTTCTTAGCTGTTGCTTCCTGTTTTGTTCTAATGACCGAACATGTGAACAGATGCATCTGGGTGCATTTTGACAATGGACTGATGTATGACCTTCACCCGGATTATTTCATACTGACATGAAAGGTTCCTTGGGCGTAGCTGTCAGATAACGTTCCTCCGAGGCCGGTGGTTGCAGCAGAGTGGCGAGCAATTGCAGATATCTTCATTTTGCTACTTCGTTCCTCCAGATGGTTCACTTGTCTAACAGTAGAAGATCCGAGGAGCCACGTTTAGGAACCTCAGTGCCCGGCCGCACCTTGGCTTAATACAATCCAGGCTTTGTCTCACAGATGTCTGGGATCAGAAGGCCAACACACTTGCTTATCTTTCTTTAATCACGGAGTTATCCTCGACTGAGCATTTCGGCTGCGATAGGGAGGGACTGTCAGCCGCGAGGTAGAGCAGCACTACGAGTTTTCATTCGTCATCCTTCCCTTGGCCTTTAGGTCACTGCAGGAGCAGGTCGGGGGGTTCCTTACTATCACATTTTGTTGAGAAGGTCATCCTCAATACATTCTGCAGTATACTGACTGGTCCCTTTGCTAAGTCATCGTAGAAAAATAATATGGAAACTGGTAGATGGATTCTCTTCTGCTATATCTGATGGAGAGGTGGACACAAAAAGATGTAGAGGGTTTGCTTATCACGGGAGCTGCCCTGAAGTGGTCTAAACCGCAGCACTTCTAGTATAGCTAATGAGCAAAGAAAACCTTTGAGTGTAGCGTTCGGCCAGGGCTACCTCTGATTAAGCAGCCCTCTGAACTGTTTGTGCCGCAGGATGCGAAGCATTCAAAATGACACTCATGCCCAGTCACAAGCTGCATTTATGGTCCTATACAATCATGCTTCTGTTTCCATAGCACAAACATGATTTAATCATTGTTATTTTCTCTCTGTGGAATAAGCACCTCCATCCATCTTGCATGGGTTTATATCAGGCACTGGATAATACTGGTGTGAGCAAATGTACTATAATCTGTTACTGCCTCAGGATGGCTTGTTCAAAATCACTAGATCATGTCGCATTCGCTTCTAGGCTGGCCGGTTAAATGCGATGAAACATCCTCCACAAGAGAGCAGTGTGCCTGTAGTGTAAAGGGTCTCCCAACATGTGAAATTCGGGGTCCTTCAGCGATAGTACTTAAACCTACCGGGGGACTGAACGCACGCATAAAATATATAGCTCACTGAAACAATGGCCATCTGTTCCAAGGTAAGTCATCATTCAAAGTCTTAGGTTCATTCTACAGTATGGCCAAAGGGTTGGACTCCGAAATAGTGCAATACTCATGAATAATGTATTGAACTGCTTTGACAGGAACTAGAGAATTACCTTACCGTACTTTTCCTAGCCTGTAGACTGATTGGGATGTAACAATTGGGCTGACGGTTTTGAGCACGGTTTTGTGCATCTCTCTCCAGCTCGACCTACGCAGTTTCTTCGAGTATCCTCCCACAATCCCGAGACGAGGGCTCCCAGACTCTGCCTTCCAAATTGCTCTTTGTGTGCATGTATGCGAGCAACACATTAGGCTACCCTGCATGCTTGCTATGATTTCCTACAGATCTCTCTTTCGATTCAAGTGGTTATTGAAAACGGATGGATAGTCCTTCTATGTTATGTTACAAACAAACCTTTGTTTTTCCAGTGTACTCTTTCAATAACAGATCACTGGAAGCTGCCAAGAGCAGTTAAACTCAGTGTGTGACTGGCTTCAGAATTCATGGCCAGGATGATCTCTGCACCGTCGTCACTGTCGAACATGACCGGCTTCATGTTCCCCGTAACATATACTCACACACTCCTCTTTATATCATTGTTCTCTGTTTTTGTTTTTCTGATTATATAAATGAGTATTTTCCTGTTACAGTATATGTGCAAACTGAAACAGCTATCAAAGCATGATTCCAAAAAGACAAAAATCAACTATGACAAGTAATAAAAACATTTATAACCCCACTTAGAATATTGTGTGCAGGTTTGGTCACCATACCTTAAAAAGGACATTGTTCCCTTGGAAAAGGTGCAACGTAGGGGTACCAGAATGATTCCTGGTCTTAGACGAATGTCTTATGAGGAGAGGTTAGCTGAGCTGAATCTGTTCAGCCTTGGGCAAAGGAGACTAAGGGGGCACATGATCCAGGTGTATAAGATTCTAACAGGTCTGGATGCAGTTCAGCCAAATGTCTATTTCAATATTAGTTGAACTAGAACTTGTGGCCATAAGTGGAAATTAGCGGCAGAACATTTTAAAATGAATTTGAGGAAGCACTTCTTTACACAGCGTGTAGTTCCTGCTATTGTAGCACAAGCTAAAACCCTGGGTTCCTTTAAATCAGAGCTAGATAAGATTTTAACAACTCTGACCTATTAGTTAAGTTCTCCCCAAATGAGCTTGATGGATCGAATGGCCTCCTCTCGTTTGTAAATTTCTTATGCTCTTAGATAATACATGAAAAAAATTATTAAAGCAAAGCTTTGCCTTAAAGAGCATGTCCTGACATCAACACATACGTATTTTCTTGTACCGTGCACACTGCCCTTATCAGACAGTAGAATTCAGTCAGTCAGATCTTTTTAGGTATATTAAAACACTGAAGACTGGGACACCTTGAACTCTTTCAGTGTTATTATCTGATAGATGTTTGTTACTCCAGGTGGCAGGTGATGTATATCTGGGTGATGTCACCTGTGTCTCTCAGAGGTTGCCCAGAACAGAAGAACTGACAGCAGCGATAGACAGAACTTTAGTTTGCCTGCATTGTGTGACTACACAGCATTGGACTCAGGCCATCTTTTCATACGCTCCCATAAAGTTCTAAACCACTGGGTCCCAGCATCCAGCTCACAGTCCAGTGTGGCTCCGTGTTTTGTTTTATTTTCCTAATGTTTTCCTAGAGTTGTTTTGAGCACAGATCTGGGACTCATCTCGAGTCCCTTTATTCCCTGAGTTCAAAAGCAGCCAAAACACAGTCGGCCATCCAGTTGTAGTGGAGGCAGCCAGTTGTTCGTCTTTACTTGAATGCCGCTATGATTATCGCAACTTTCATCGCTTCACACCGCTAAACACACTTTGGTTGTGGCCTGCTGTTTCTTTATGGCTTCCAGTGGAAATAAACAGTGACCCCAGAGCAGAGGATGGGGCGTGCTGTGACGTTACCCTGCCACATCGGGGGCCGCTGCAATGAAACATGATGGATATGCGGAGAGCTTCTCCCTTCCTGGGGGCACTGATGGGTTCAGTGCTTATAGTTACATCAGAAAGATTTGCGAAGGAGCACAGGGCTTCTCTCAGAGGTTAGGTGGCTTCCTCTGTTCCAAGTTCACTAGTCATTTTTGTTGGGCGTCTCCCTTTTGTTCCATTCTTCTTCTACTAAGCGTGAGCGTTATAGTTTTTTTTAAAAAAACAAAGGGATTCTTCAAACAGTAGTAAAAAAAAAAATAAAAAATACATGGTCTGTGATTTTAATGATCTGTATCCAAAAAATGGTACGAAAGGTTTCTTTCTATGTTGTGGGTTGATTTTTTATTTTTTTTTTTATTTCGGAAAATAGGTTTAACTGGAGCAAGAGCAAAGTAATTATAGGAGTTTTCCACTGAACCTTGACGTTAATAAATGTATTGGGGGAAAAAGTTCTTGTAGTAATTTTCAATTTTAATAGATTTTTTTTCCCTGAAACAAATCAGTAATCAAGTTCACCGTAACTCCTAAACTAATAAACCAAAACAAACAAACAAACAAGCTCTGTAAGGATGTGCAAAGACATCCTTAAACGGATTTTAAAAGATTCAGATGATTAATCTTATACAGTAGTCACACGGAAATGTCTTTATAAAGACAGAATACTAGCGCTTTGTTAAAAGTCATATCTTTTCAGGAGTTGTTGCCGTTGATGCACTTTTACTTTTTTTTTGCTCCTTTTGTTGCCATAAAATGGCAACAGATTCATTGTGCAGTGTTTTCCCTCCAATTGTCTAATGGTAATTTATGTTGTGCCACATATAAAGTTAAATCCAATAGGTTGTACAACATGTATATTTTTTTTTTCCCAGCTGCGAACAATTGCTAAAGAAAAAAGATTCGGCAAATGACCTGTGGTGTTCAGTGACTGAGCCAGAGTCACAAATATTAAAACCATGAATCAATTCTCTTTGTTATTTTCTTCCATTCTCCCCACCTGCCTAAAGAAGCAGGATAGCTGCCTCTTGTAATATGGTGGAGCGGGCCTCCCTTGGTGGAAAGTGTGAACATGAGGAGCGGGCATCACTTGGTGTAACGTGTGAACATGAGGAGCGGGCGTCACTTGGTGTAACGTGTGAGCATGAGGAGCGGGCCTCCCTTGGTGGAAAGTGTGAACATGAGGAGCGGGCATCACTTGGTGTAACGTGTGAACATGAGGAGCGGGCATCACTTGGTGTAACGTGTGAACATGAGGAGCGGGCCTCCCTTGGTGGAACGTGTGAACATGAGGAGCGGGCATCACTTGGTGTAACGTGTGAACATGAGGAGCGGGCATCACTTGGTGTAACGTGTGAACATGAGGAGCGGGCGTCACTTGGTGTAACGTGTGAGCATGAGGAGCGGGCCTCCCTTGGTGGAAAGTGTGAACATGAGGAGCGGGCATCACTTGGTGTAACGTGTGAACATGAGGAGCGGGCGTCACTTGGTGTAACGTGTGAGCATGAGGAGCGGGCGTCACTTGGTGTAACGTGTGAACATGAGGAGCGGGCGTCACTTGGTGTAACGTGTGAACATGAGGAGCGGGCCTCCCTTGGTGGAAAGTGTGAACATGAGGAGCGGGCGTCACTTGGTGTAACGTGTGAGCATGAGGAGCGGGCCTCCCTTGGTGGAAAGTGTGAACATGAGGAGCGGGCATCACTTGGTGTAACGTGTGAACATGAGGAGCGGGCATCACTTGGTGTAACGTGTGAACATGAGGAGCGGGCCTCCCTTGGTGGAACGTGTGAGCATGAGGAGCGGGCCTCCCTTGGTGGAAAGTGTGAACATGAGGAGCGGGCATCACTTGGTGTAACGTGTGAACATGAGGAGCGGGCATCACTTGGTGTAACGTGTGAGCATGAGAAGCGGGCGTCACTTGGTGTAACGTGTGAACATGAGGAGCGGGCGTCACTTGGTGTAACGTGTGAACATGAGGAGCGGGCGTCACTTGGTGTAACGTGTGAACATGAGGAGCGGGCGTCACTTGGTGTAACGTGTGAACATGAGGAGCGGGCGTCACTTGGTGTAACGTGTGAACATGAGGAGCGGGCTTCACTTGGTGTAACGTGTGAACATGAGGAGCGGGCGTCATTTGGTGTAACGTGTGAACATGAGGAGCGGGCTTCACTTGGTGTAATGTGTGAACATGAGGAGCGGGCGTCATTTGGTGTAACGTGTGAACATGAGGAGCGGGCTTCACTTGGTGTAACGTGTGAACATGAGGAGCGGGCGTCATTTGGTGTAACGTGTGAACATGAGGAGCGGGCTTCACTTGGTGTAACGTGTGAACATGAGGAGCGGGCGTCACTTGGTGTAACATGTGAACATGAGGAGCGGGCATCACTTGGTGTAACGTGTGAACATGAGGAGCGGGCTTCACTTGGTGTAATGTGTGAACATGAGGAGCGGGCGTCACTTGGTGTAACGTGTGAACATGAGGAGCGGGCGTCACTTGGTGTAACGTGAACATGAGGAGCGGGCTTCACTTGGTGTAATGTGTGAACATGAGGAGCGGGCGTCACTTGGTGTAATGTGTGAACATGAGGAGCGGGCGTCACTTGGTGTAACGTGAACATGAGGAGCGGGCTTCACTTGGTGTAATGTGTGAACATGAGGAGCGGGCGTCACTTGGTGTAATGTGTGAACATGAGGAGCGGGCGTCACTTGGTGTAACATGTGAACATGAGGAGTAGGCATCACTTGGTGTAACGTGAACATGAGGAGCGGGGGTCACTTGGTGTAACGTGTGAACATGAGGAGCGGGTGTCACTTGGTGTAACGTGTGAGCATGAGGAGCGGGCCTCCCTTGGTGGAAAATGTGAACATGAGGAGCGGGCATCACTTGGTGTAACGTGTGAACATGAGGAGCGGGCGTCACTTGGTGTAACGTGTGAGCATGAGGAGCGGGCGTCACTTGGTGTAACGTGTGAGCATGAGGAGTGGGCCTCCCTTGGTGGAAAGTGTGAACATGAGGAGCGGGCATCACTTGGTGTAACGTGTGAGCATGAGAAGCGGGCGTCACTTGGTGTAACGTGTGAACATGAGGAGCGGGCGTCACTTGGTGTAACGTGTGAACATGAGGAGCGGGCGTCACTTGGTGTAACGTGTGAACATGAGGAGCGGGCGTCACTTGGTGTAACGTGTGAACATGAGGAGCGGGCTTCACTTGGTGTAATGTGTGAACATGAGGAACGGGCGTCACTTGGTGTAACGTGTGAACATGAGGAGCGGGCGTCACTTGGTGTAACGTGAACATGAGGAGCGGGCTTCACTTGGTGTAACGTGTGAACATGAGGAGCGGGCGTCACTTGGTGTAACGTGAACATGAGGAGCGGGCGTCACTTGGTGTAACGTGTGAACATGAGGAGCGGGCGTCACTTGGTGTAACGTGTGAACATGAGGAGTGGGCATCACTTGGTGTAACGTGAACATGAGGAGCGGGCGTCACTTGGTGTAACGTGTGAACATGAGGAGCGGGCGTCACTTGGTGTAACGTGTGAACATGAGGAGCGGGCGTCACTTGGTGTAACGTGAACATGAGGAGCGGGCGTCACTTGGTGTAACGTGAACATGAGGAGCGGGCTTCACTTGGTGTAATGTGTGAACATGAGGAGCGGGCGTCACTTGGTGTAACATGTGAACATGAGGAGTAGGCATCACTTGGTGTAACGTGAACATGAGGAGCGGGCGTCACTTGGTGTAACATGTGAACATGAGGAGTAGGCATCACTTGGTGTAACGTGAACATGAGGAGCGGGCGTCACTTGGTGTAACGTGTGAACATGAGGAGTAGGCATCACTTGGTGTAACGTGAACATGAGGAGCGGGCGTCACTTGGTGTAACATGTGAGCATGAGGAGCGGGCGTCACTTGGTGTAACGTGAACATGAGGAGCAGGCATCACTTGGTGTAACGTGAACATGAGCAGCGGGCGTCACTTGGTGTAACATGTGAACATGAGGAGTAGGCATCACTTGGTGTAACGTGAACATGAGGAGCGGGCGTCACTTGGTGTAACGTGTGAACATGAGGAGTAGGCATCACTTGGTGTAACGTGAACATGAGGAGCGGGCGTCACTTGGTGTAACATGTGAGCATGAGGAGCGGGCGTCACTTGGTGTAACGTGAACATGAGGAGCAGGCATCACTTGGTGTAACGTGAACATGAGGAGCGGGCGTCACTTGGTGTAACGTGAACATGAGGACCACTAACGGCATTTCAGCTTCAGGTTTGTCCCGTCGCAGAGCTAAAACTCCAACAGACCCACAGCTGTACCTTGCTAGGGCTGACAGGAAGGGGGGGGGGGACCGGATGCGTGCTGACATTACTGGTACAATACAGCCAATAAATGCCAAAGTGCGGACAGGTACATTTGTCTGGTGTGGTCGATGCCTTTGTTCCTCCTCAGTTTCCCACGAAATTAAACACAATAGGTTTTTCTCTCTTTTTTAATAGGTTTCTGGTGATTAAACTAGGTAAAGGCTTTCGAGCAGAGTGAAAAAAGAATTAAAGAGAGGGAGTCAAAGAGGATGAAATGGAGCCGGTACAGGGAGGGGCTCCGTCTTGGGTTTGGCAAGCGGGCGGCACGACGACCTCGGGTGTAGAGAATGTTGCTCCTTACAAACCACTATTACTCCGGACTGGTTACATAGCAACCAGCTTGAACAGAAACAGGGAGATTGGGGCATTTTTTTACCCTTGTAAATGCTCTTCTAAGGAACCATCATTAAAAGCTTTTAATCGTGGTTTTATTTAACTGTTATTTATATTATTAATTTTTCCACTTGGCAACCACACTAAGCACTGTACCCCCAAAGACGGACCAACATTTTATGTGGTTATTGAGTTGTGTGTGTGTGTGTGTGTGTGTGTGTGTGTGCATCTGTATGTGTGTATTACATTATGGGGACCAAATATCCCCACAATGCAATAAAAACTATTGAGAGGTAAATGAAGGCAATCCTGATCACTACTTCACTGTTATTACTGAACCACTGAATCACTACTTCACTGTTAGTACAGAGTCACTGAACCACTATTTCACTTTTAGTACTGATTCATTGAACCACTACTTCAGTGTTAATACTGAAGAAGGGCATCAGATGGGCATGGATACCCTGACAGTTTCAGGTTACTTCTCAGAGTTTTCAGATTGAAGTCAGCACTGCATAATATTGTCCTTACAGTTTAATATCGCAGCAAAAACCTGAGTGCAAACCTCAGTTTTCTGCCAGTGAAAGAGCAAACAAAACCCAGCAAGGAAGTATGACTGTCTGAGGTAAGCCATTCCTTTAGTCTCACACCTGCTCGTAGCTCCTCCAATTAGCGCAGCTGAGCTGAGCAGCAACGCATTATTTGCGATTCGAGCAGAGCGAGGTGACGCTGGGGTTGCGGATCGCAGGAGCACGTGTCAGGCTGACAGGCGGCAAGACAGGGCCAGGCGTCGTGGGCGGCTGGGCCAGACGTGTAAATAAACATGTCTGTACGGGGAAATCAAAAGTAGCTAATGGAGAATGCTAATGCTCTTTTCGTTTGGCAGAAAAGCTTCCTCAAAACCACAACACTCCGAAAATCCCACAAACATAAATAAAATGGAATAATACATGAAGAATAATATATGCACAAATTTTGTCATGGGGACAATGTATCTCATTTTAGAATGTAGATATGAACTACATTATTAAAGATACTAAAATCAGTATCAATGTGTCACTTTAGCATACAGAACAATAAATAATGAATAATAAAGAAGCCTAATAATAAAATCCTGCATCTGCAGTGTCGCACGTTTCCTGTTACGGACAGAATCACCCACAGAATGAAAGTGAGATGAGTGAGGGTGCTGCTTTCTGAGCAGTGACACGACAGTGCATGTCGGGTTTCACACTGCAGAGATCGCGCTGCACTGCATGCAGTACACACCAGTCTGCTCCCCTCATCTGGCTCACACATCCCCCCTCCACAGAGCTGCTGGGCTGGTCTAGGATGTGGCTCCCAGTTTATCCCAGGTGGACCTAACGAATCAGCAAGCCACCACAGCAACATGCCAGGTAGCCGCCCGTCATTCATGCAGTGGCCAACATGCTCAGGGTGCTGATATCCAGTGAACATAGGAGATCCAAAGCTAGGAGATCTGGATCACATATTCACTGGAGTCTCTGCCCAATCCCTGCCATGCTACTGAAAACTGCTGACATTTGAAGCTGTCCAGGACCGTCCCGAGCGAAGGACATGGCCTCACCTCCCCCTGCTGCAGGCCCTAGATAAAGTGCGTGTGTTTGGAAGGGTCCGGCCCAGGAACAAACTCCTGAGAACCAACGCTGCCAGAATAACTAAGCTTTCATCTCACTGCAGCCCCGTCCACACTGACACTGCACTGGCCTTTGGCTCCCCCCGCCATGGCTACACACAGGCTGCTCTTCCCACACCTTCATCATCAGAGATAAAAGTGAAACAGCTCCATTAATTAAAGCTGGGGCGGGGGGTGCAAACTGTAGTGCACATTCTGTAAAGGGTGGAAGTTCCAAAATATACAAATACAGGTTTCAAAACTGACTCTCTGCATTAATTTGAACCCAGGGAATAGATCTGCAGTTTTTTAGGGGAGTCAGACAAGATTATTTTTCGTTTTTATAGTGGATTCTCACTATAGTGGCTTGATTTGAATGCGGTACAGTAACCAGTTCACAAAATGTCTATAAACCAGGTTTAGACAGCAAACATCAATAACTTCTGGTCCAGACCAGGCAGTATTTAGAGATGAAGATACTTTGCTGACATTTGCAGCCTTTCTATGGCTGAAATGATTTGATAGAAAATTCAGGCTCATATCAGCATGTCGAGAATAAGCTTAGAGTTATCAGCTACATGGTAATTGACACGATATGGAATGCGGATCACAGCAAAGGTGGGATGGCAGGTGCTGACTCACAAAGAAGATATTTACCTTTTAGATGAGGCTAATAGAGACAGAGGGAGTGTTTGTTCTCCTCAGACTATTTGACAGATTGAATCACTATGATCGAAGGCTTGCAGGGGTCTGTCCTCAGCTGAAAAATGTGCTTCCTACAGCGACAGTCTTTGCTAGACCATCGTATACCTAGAAATGTCACATAATTTAAATTTAAAGGGCAAAATCATTTTTATGCGAAGGAAAATTTTTACTGGTAAATGGCAATTTCTTTGACATCACTGGTCACCATGGTTACTCAGTTTCAAGCAAACTTAATTCCATTTTTTATGAAGTTGAAGGTATAACTATTTTGCTTTTTCTTTCTGCTTAAAGGCCATTGCACAACATTAACATGAATCACATTATTATATTATAGGACAGAACATATTGAAACACCCAACCATGCATCTTCTACTGCGCCTTATCTAGTGGAGGATTGCAGTGAGCCTGGAGCCTGTCCGTATAGTCACAGCACACACTGCAGGGCACAATCCAGGCACATAGAATCGCCAGTGCCACTGTACACTGCCCTGGGGAAACCTTGGAAAAACCATCATCCCACCATGATGAGCTTAACCCTAACCCAGTTGTAACCTTAACCATAACTAAAACTAGCCAAACTAAATGCTTAAAAACAAAATTTTTAGCTTTTTTATTTCAGTCACAGAGTTTTATAAAACTGATTTTCCCCTTGTGGGGACCAAAAAAATGGACCCCACCACACCAAAATAACAGGGTTTTACCACATTGTGGGGACTAATATATAGATGACCGACACACACATACACAGAAACTGCAGACACACAAAACCAGGAGTGAGAATCGAACCCGTTCCCTGAAGGTATGAGGTCACATCGGTGCCCACTGAGTCACCTTGTCACCCTTATGTAACAAGATGGCCGGTCTTCTGCACCACCTTGGTATTATATCTTCCAGCTGCAATGCAACATGGAATTTCAGCTACGATATGAAGCAAACAATTCTAAGGCTTTCTCCTCCAGGTGGCACTGGTACTGCCTGTACTGGAGCTATACCTTTCATTCTGAAGACCGTACTGTAATAACCAAAGCACTGAGTGATGCGACTCGAGGTCAAGTCAGACCTTTGACTATGAGCAAAAAGAAGCTTGTTCCTGTCCTGAATTATTATCATGGATTGCAATGGCGTCAGATTTACGTTTGGCTTCCTGAGGCCAGTCACATTCAGCTTTAGAGAGAGACATTGGCCGGGTTCTTTGAGAAAAAAAGTGAGGCATCGTGGATAAAAAGAAGTGTTCAGCTTTTGGTGTTCAGCCTGTCTTTGGTGTTCAGATGTTTGCTCACTAGAGTGGCTGCAGTCTGCCATACTATGGATTCTTACGGTGAAGTTACTCAAATGTTATGTTACTGTTCAAAGTCTACGTTTTGCCCCTTTGTATATATCTTAAATCATTTATATTTCATATTTCAGACCACAAAAAAAAATCGTTGACCTCAAACTACTCTTCAGGAAAAAAATATGTAAACCTAGTCATCTACAGTCCGCCAAGACTCCCGTAGTTTATCTGAAATAAGTTCCCCTTGTATCACAAATAGAAACCGTATGGAAGTCTTTGCGGGGGGGGGGGGGGGGGGCATGATGGCCATCTGTGGGCTATTTAGATTGCACCCAACAGCGATGGCTGCTTAATGCAAGAGCTGTCAAGGATTGTCATTAGGCACTGCCATTTAAGGGTTTCAGATTCCATTAGACACAGGAAGGTCCACATTACCCTCTGGATTAATGTCAAGTTTTTTGGTTCAACTTGGCCACCACAGGCCTAAGTGTGGCCCCTGCTCGTTAGAGATTAAGCCGGCCAAGGGTAACCCTCAAATAGTCCACGAATTACGCTTAGGCCACACACACAAAATACAAAACCAGAAGAACACGCCAAAACTTCATCAATAGGCTGCTCATGTTGTTAGCGAGACGTCTGGGTTTGGAACTCGCATTGTCATTGTTTTGCCCGGTTGCGACTAATCAGCTGCATCCCAGCCGGAGTGAGGTCTGCTGTTACCGGGACGACGGCAGGAGGTCCCTCGAGTCCGAGAATGGAAGCTGTGTTGTTTTCTCCGCTATCTGCAGGAAGATACAGGGAGCTGAGTCACCACAGAGTGACGGACGGAAAGGCTTATCTGGCCGCGATAACCTAGGGAAGGACGTGCCCATGGCATTTAATGAGGAAGCGATCGCTGGGTGATTATGAGGAACCAAAGCACTGAAGGAATATGAAGGCGATCTATAAAATGTTCAGAAAAGGTGGAGAAGATGAGGAGTACTTAGAAGGTCTTTTGGGGTGGTCTCACGAGGTGTGTTATTTATGAGGCAGCTTATTAACAGAGAAGAAGCCTGGCTGCTGTAGTGCGTCTTAATGACCGACCGAAATTAGCAGTCGGGCATCTCCAGGTCAGCTTCATCAAAGTGACATTTTCCAAGGCCAGAGTAGTCAATTAGACTCGTGTATTTCCACGAGGGGTATCAGCCTTGTGCAGAGAGCAGAAAGTGGCTGCGTTTCATCACGTTTGGCGAGTCAGAGATTATCCCTCACATACTCTGCGTGTCGCATTAGATGCAAAGAGGGCCAACAATCTGAGCTTCAAAGAGAGATCAGGGAAACATGACCTGTGTTGATTGAAAGTGCTGTGAGAATTCCTTCATTTCGCCGAAACCCCCCACTCCCTTTGGGGGGGGATGGGCGCATGGCTGAAAAGCATCGTCGCTCTCGAGCACAATCTGTGAAACGTCTGTGAGCAATGTTTTGGTGAAACACAGAATGCCCACATCTAAGGTTTGCGTGACGATTCCCACTTTGTACCTTAAAGACACCTTTCATGATACGTATGGCAATGCAAGTGCTTCAAAAATATTGATGATCCCATTTTGTTCTGCATTTGATCTTAGAAACGTGGCCTTAACTGAATTTATGGGGTGGAAAACATGGCGCAGGTCGCTGAACGTGCTGCCGTTCGTTAATGTTTTTTTTCTGAATCTTTACTTAAAATATGGAGAAATACCACTGCAAGGAAATGACTCATTATGTTATATTAGTCCACATCACTAAAGATGTCTGACATCCATCCATCCATCCATCCATCCATCCATATTTTATATCTGCTTGTCCTATGCAGGGTTTCGGGAATCTGGAGCCAGTCTTGAATGCTACAGGTGCAAGTCTGACATACATGCAATTTGAAAAAATGTTTACTCACGTGTTCTTTGCACACCACGAATAGTATAATACAGTAAATACCATTAACAGGATACTGCAATCTTATACCCTTATATGTGTAATATTCTGCAGTGTAGACCCCAGTGTTTCATATAAGATACTGTTAGGTATGACTGCACTCTATTACTGTAACCAGAAATGCATTTTCCTTGGCAGGTGTTTTGCCGTCGTGAAGTTGCATCGCTTGCTAAGTTCTCGTGCTGCGGAAAATCTTGCCAGCGCATCTCCGCAGCGACATGCTGGATAGTCTCCATGGGGGATTGGAGAAGCATCCGTTTTTTTTTTTTTTACATGCCCAGGGAAACCAGTTACCCACAGAGGCCAGTGAATTGGAAACGGGGGGGCAGGAAATATTCCTGTGAAAACAGACTGAGGAGGAGAACATGAAGACAATCCTCAAAGAGAAATGAAGTCAGCTGGACGGAGACCAGGACAAAACAGGCCTTTCAGAAAAAAATTACCTGGCCTGGTAAAAACGTTTGGCACAAAAAATGTCTTTTAAGTGGCGCCCCGTTCAGCGACGTACCGACTCTCTGATTTACAGCGTGCTTTTCCCTATGGTCTACACTGGTTTGACTGAATACTTTTAATGAGCAGTGGTCATGATTTGTTGCTGCAAATGAGCAATTTGTAGTGCACCTGCGTGACTCGCAGGCTGACCCCGGGTTCGAATGGCAGCCAGAATCCTCACTCACGTTCGGTTACAGTGCCTGCCTCTGTGCTCCTCATGCTAAGAGACCAGCGCGTCTCAGACAGGGCTTTCTGCTTCTTCTCATTCATACAGAGACATGCTGTACTCTGCAAAAGCCTTAGGGAGTCAAGGTGAATGTTTAAGACTATTTATCTGATTAGTTAGTATGTATTTGCTCGGAACAAAAAACTCAGTTTTACTTTAGAACATATTCACGTTAATAGTAACAAACAGAAACTAGGAATAATTTCTTCTGTTGTCCAAAAAGTTATCTTATTACTGATATCTAGTTGGATGGCTAGATGATCACTGCTTCAGTTCCCAAACCTCTCCTCAGGGGCACCTCAGCCATTCCATGTGTTTATTAACGATCATCATAGGCTCAGTTAATTAATGAAGTAGTTAAAAAGATATTGATTAGCTTTATGAGGTGTGATAGTGTTCAAGGCAAAAAACACATGGGTGAATTGTACGGTGGCTGCAAATACTGGGGTGCTTTTATCAGTGCCTTTGAAATGGGTGAGTGGTGGCTCTCAGGCTAGGGGTCTATGCCAGCGACTGGAAGGTTGCTGGTTCAAATCCCATTAATGCCTGAGTGATTCTATTCTGTAAGGCCCTTAACCTGCAATTCCCTTGTCCTGGGTATGACGTTGGTCTACATCTGTAAAAAACAAATCAAACCATATTCTGAGGTCTTTCACATGCAGTGCAAGTCTGTCTCCAAACTGTGATAGAATCTGTGCTGATGCCATTATGTGTATCAGCCTTCATATGGAGATTTTCCATCCATTGTCTAACCACTCATCCTCATCAGGATCACAGAGACAGAAATCAGTAGCCCTTTTCATTAAATAATGCAGATGAAATACCCTATAAGTAGATCGTAGCTGCTGGCCCCCCGTCCTGGGTTGTTCCCTGATAGGCTCCGGGCCCCCAGAAGGATAAGCGGTTAGGAAAATGGATGGATGGATGGATAGATCATAGCTCAGTAATTATATGTTAATTAACTGACCACCCTGTTAGAGAAATACCATGAAGTAGAAGGCAGAGAGTAAAAGGGCTGGTGGAATTTGCCGTGTGATTTAATCAGTTAATGAATGACTTTTTCCATCTGTACCCAGCTTAAAATGAGTTTTAATTTTAACTGGCAAAAGCTTTTTACTTCTATAATGAATAGCTATAGCCTCTGAAGGCCATTTGACTATATGAATATCTTTATTGTTTTTATCATACAAGTTACTTACTACTTAAAGAACTATACCATATGAACCAATTACTGTAGCACCTTAAGTGAAATGTTCCCTCTAAACTGGAGAAGCTGTCGGCTATTGACAGAGCGGACATGTTCACTACAGCACATGCAGTTTTCTACATATCAGCTCTGGGGTGAGTTTCCCTTAACCCTTCTTAACGCTACAGCATTCCTAAGTTCTATCTTTTATCAAAGAACTTCAGAATGACATAGTGCTAAGGAGGCTTTGGGAAACGCAGCCCTGGTTAGTAAGGTGACAAGAGCAGGGAGGGACAAAAAGGTACAAACTGCACTCGAGATGGCGGCCGATTAATGCCATCCAGCCCTCATGGACTAAGAGGGCTTTCCACAGCCAAACACCCGCCCCTCTATCAGCCCTGTGGCAGCAGCACCTCCAGGTGTGAATCTGCTGGCCCATGTGGGTCCCGATCTCCGGACAGTCATTTGGTGGCGGCCTGCACACCAGCGCTCGTGACTCAGGTGCTCTCTGAAGGGTTGAGATGCGAGGCGACGCTGATGGGCTACATGCGAAAGAGTGGAAATGAGAGACACCTTCACGTGAGAATCCAATGGATCGACAGTCACCTGTGAGGAACAATCGGGATGCAGTGCATGCACGGGAATCAGCAGAATCAGGAAGGATTCCCACTCTCTAACGACAAAGAATGTCATTCCAACATTTTACACTGCAGCTTACGTAAGTAACCTCTTCTCATATAGTCTGTTACCTGCAAATGTCAAGCCGCCAAAAGCAAGTGGAATTTTCATACGCAATGAGCTTTTTTGTAAACGTTGGTATTATTTTGAACGTAGCGCCTTTTCTGATATTTAATCCTTTACCGAGCGCAAATCTCTGACCGTAACGTTTCCTTGGAAGTTCAATTAACATACACCCACATCTGAATTCTTTTATTCCCAAGAGAATATGTACGTCTCTATATTTTGTTCCACCGCACATGATAATCTGTGTTTAAATGAGCTTTTGAAGAAATGTGTGTTTTCAGTGAAACAGCACCTGGAACGACGGAAATTTTAATTAAGTTGTTACTTCAGCCTCTGGCACAAAATGGGAAAAATGAAGAAGAAAAAAACCATCACTGGCATTGATCGGGGTGGGGGGTCTTTTAACATATACACCTGGTGGCAGAGGGGGGCAGTTCAGGTCCAGAGAGTAAAAGTCTAAACCGAGATTTTTTTTCAATCAACCACTTGAGTCCAGTGACTGTGACACTTAATACTCATCTGGTTGGTTGAAACGAAATCTTGGTCCGGACTTTTACTCTCTGGACCTGAACTACCCACCTCTGCCTGGTGGTTAGTACAGGGGTTAGAAGTATAGAATGATGTACTGATCCAGTGGGAAGGGTGGAGGACCACAGGCGCTTGAAAGCTGTTATATCAGTTAGAAACATAATCATTTATTTTCAATTAAAAAATTGCTCTGTTTTATTTGGGTTTTCATTAAAGAGATGATATCCTTGGAAATGAGAGACTGTGAGGTTCTTTCTGCTGCTTTCTTTGGACAGTGCACTTTCAGCATCGGTGAAAGAACCTTTCTGCTGGTAAACATGTGACGGAATTCACTTTTTCACCAGCAAGAGGACACCCACGTAACACCAGGAGAACATGCTAGCTCAGCACACTGTGCATTTATAAAAACAGGCTGCTTTTAGTGGAAATGAATAATGTTTAAGCAGTTGTATATCAACATGGGCCAACTAAATACATATCAATAAACTGTCTTTAAAACTGTACTTAGAACATCTGCCAGAGACAACTAAATATCTTCTTTTCAAGATGCATCAGAAGGTGTGTACTACCTTCAGAAAGGAGACCGATGACAGTCTTAACTGGTATAGAGAAGCGAGTTACAGTAGAGAAGTTCTGGACCAATCCTGCAAGCCAGTCATTGGTTCTGCTCTTCTGTGGGGTCAAGTGAATGTAAAGACTGCTGTAAGCTACTCTGTATGCTGAAATCTCCGCCCCTTTAGGGGTCTTAGAGAACCCCTGTCTCTGCATCTCAGCACATATGTAAGCATCACACAGCACCAATTGACTTCCAGTTATTCGTATATCTGGTATGTAATGAACAGGACAATTATAACGTGGGTTTCTACTTTATGCAGGGCCTCAAAATGGTTAAATAATAATCTGAACCTTCTTAAATTGGTAAGTCGTTTTGCATTGGACTTTTGAGTGAATGCAAAATGAGCTTTTTTTCTGCAATACTCAGAATTTTGAGGATAACCAGATTCTTTTGTCTGATATTATTAACCTTTAAGTCCAGTATTAAGCAAAAAAGAACCAGGAGCATCTGACATGCAATTTTATACCGACCATATGAATTGCTAGTTTCCTCAGAAAAAGTGTCTCAGTTATAAATCATTCTGACAGCCTGGTGGTTTGGGTCATGAAGCTGTTCAGAACCACATCACTCAACTTGACCCCACAGCAAAGCTCCGGTTCTCAGCCAATGTCTGTCTGACAGGGAGCGCTGCCTTCGTAGAGGTACTGGAACGTCCTGTTACTTTACAGGCTTTGTGGAAACTGGTTTGCTATTTCGAATAGTAGAGGGGGTATTAGGGGATACATTCATGTAAAGCCTGACAGACTGTGCATGTGTGCATTTCTGAAATACAAGTAGTGAACGTTTACACTAGGATCACTTTCACCAAAGACAAGTTTCAGGACATAATCACTAAATGTGTAAAGGCTCTGCCTCAGACCTTAGAGAATTCTACTGATGGCAGTCAAGCAGGCCATAGTTGTATGGGGTTGGTTTTCCCTTTTTATACCCTGCCGCCTTATTTCGGCGTGGTCTGAGAAACTCCTGATGTTTGTTCATGTCCGGTGGGGAAAGCCCTGGACTGTTTCTTGGGTTTGATGCAATTATCGTTGACTCGGAGCATGGTCCCCTAACTCAGGAGAAGGGCTAAAGTGACATAGAATCCAGGAGGTGGACTTCAGGCAAAAAGCAAAAAAAATAGAGAGGGTATATTCCAGATTGTGGATGGAGATGCTTCTGAAGGGACGTCTGACCACTGAGATTTTTACATCGTAAATTAGAGCAATTTCACACAACACTGCTGAGAGAAGAACCATATGTCCCCGACCAAGACTGGCGTCTTTAACCTTTTCTGTTCTGGCCGATTCACGAGAGTGACGTCCCACTTTTTTGCTGTGATCTTCTGGAGATGTGGATTATTCTCCCTAAAGGAGGATTGTCCTCTTACAACCTTCTGCATGGCCTAATCTAAGAGGGGAAGGGCAATGTCTATTGTCTTAATTTCTGTAATATCCTTTTCATTTTTAAGGTAAGCTTCGATGTATTTACCGCAGAGAGTAATATCAATAAAACTAAATAAAATGAATAATAGAAATGAAAAATAAGTATATAAATAATATCATCCATCCATCCATCCATCCATCCATTTTCCAAACCGCTTACCCTACTGGGTCGCGGGGGGTCCGGAGCCTATCCCGGAAGCAATGGGCATGAGGCAGGGAACAACCCAGGATGGGGGGCCAGCCCATCGCAGGGCACTATATAAATAATATAAATAACATAAATAAAAAACATTGCTAAAAATGTAAAATGTAGAAGCGACACATGGAAGCCATCCCAGGTTTTTGGCCCCCCCTGTGTCCGAAGCCGCGGTCCGGCAACATCCGTGAGACATTGTAACAGTTTTGGGGGGATAATATATGACAGAGCATCCATGGAATTGTGAGTGCGGAGTCGATTTCCTACGGGTGAGAGATCTATGGGAGGGTGAGGGCTTCTGGGGGCGGTGAGGGCAGGTGCTGGGTGATGTTCACCAAAAACAGGTGTCTGAGCAGCCCCCTGGCCGGACGAATCTCCTGTGAGGTTTTAAAAGAAGGGATTGATGAGCAGCAAAATGATGGTTCTCCAGCGAAACACCTGTAAGACCAGCCATTAAAACATTTTCTCTATAATATTATCATTAAATTCATGCATTTTTTGTGTCCTATAATGAAAACATATACAGTATGTGGACAAGACTCAAGAAACCACCAGTTACTTGCCAGAGCCCCAAGATTCCAGACCTTCTCAGTGTACATGCACCTGAAATTTATTTCAGCTTAATTAGATTAGAAATTATATTCATTCTATTGTTATTCTTAATGAGGTTAATTTATTTAAGTATAATATACAATAAATACTTATTTAGGGAATTCACTCTCCAAATACCAGCATTCCTTTAATCTTCTCTCAGACATACAACATGTCAAGTGTTTTGCTGAAATTAGAAACAAAAATCTTAATAGTTATTTTTGGCATTTTGTTTTGCTGTTTATTATTATTTATTTCCCGTCAGGTGACCTTGGGGGTGTTCCACAAAGCAGGATTTCTCAGTTAGCTGGGTTAACTTAAGCTAGCATGATTGTCCAATAAAAGTTTAGGTAAGGAGCATTCCTATTGGACAGTCATGACTTCTAGCTCAAGTTAACCCAGCCAACTGAGAAATTCTGCTTTGTGGAACAGCCTCCTTGAGAGTCTTGAAAGGTGCCCTTATATAAATTATTATTATTATTATTATTATTATTATCATTTTGTATATGGACCTATAGTAAATTGGCCCCTTGATGGTGCTTGTTATGTGTCATCTGCCTCACTTGTGTGTTCTAGATAAATTAATCAATTAATAAATCCATCTGTCTTCATATTGATTATCTTGGTCTGGGCTGTGGGGCGAATAGGTAAACGTAAATTTAAAATAGAGCAGAATGTTAATACATCACCCAGGTGCATCGTTTGGCCAGGTCATGGAGAAACCCTGCTGTACTGGAACAGGCGGTAAATCTATAGGCTACGGTTCAAAGGGTCAGAAGGGTCCGGAGAGGATGCTTTGTGCATTACAGACAGCTGCTGATGGGGCATTAGACAAACGGCAGCAACAGAAGGGAATTTACTGTGTCTCTAAAACAACATCCTCCTCTATAGAAACACCTTTCCTCTTCTGCATACTGATCTGAGATTTGATCCCAGATCACCGGTTCCAAGAACTTGGCTCCTGTGCCGCAAGAAAACCGTTCGTTTGTTGGCAAGATGTGTCATTTCGATCCTTATCATCAGGATGCTGTTGCATGGAAGATATTTCTTCTGGTTTGTTTTGTTAATGTATTTCTTTCCTGTGCTGTAAACATGAGGAGGGCTCAGCTCACGTGAAGACATCAGGTGTGAGGAGCAGCTGGAGATGTGCTGTAGAATCCAGTCGTTTCTGCCACAGAAACACCTTCGCAAACAGCGAAGAAATATGCTTTTTGCTCATGTAACAGTGTTCCCTGAAAATGATTTTTTAAAATCGATATTGGCTGAAATTCTGGAAAGGAAATTGTCTTATGATAATGTAAAAGTATCTTATTTACTAATTTGTGGAGCGTAAGTCTCTTTCATGTATAAAAGCACATTTAAATCAAATAAAATATAAACGCCTAAGGTGCAATATCTTGAATTTGTTTTTATTGCATCTGAAGTTCCTTTGAGGATGGTGCCTTTCTTTTGGTTGCTTATAAAAGTCACACACTTCAGGGTAAATGGCACTAGTGAAGATCTCAGGGTAGGTATCTGGGGAGCACAGATGCTGCGCTGACACTCCTATCAATGTGCTAAAAAACTACATTAAACACGTCAACGATAAAACTCAAGAGCTCCAAAGATAGCTTAAATCTGCCAAGCAAAACATTACACCCAAACAGGAGTTCCACTAAAATGAAATCATCACCAAATAATTCCCAGTCAAGGAGAATAGCATTCCTCGCAGCCTGAACACTGCCGTAAACCCAGAAAGTATCTTACCCTTGGACATCAGTGATGTATACTGGTAGACTATAGAGCACAGAATTTATGTGGCATGTACTGTACAGCTGTGGTTATTTTCCTGGTATTCATTTCTGAGCCTTGATTGTCATTCCATGTGTACAGATTTTTAAAGCAGTAACTCTTATAAAAGACATAAAACGTACGGGTTTGAAATATCCAAAATGCCAAGTGTTTGCCAAAGGCATTTCAGGACTATTTTTGTACTTGTAATCATGGACTCCAAGGGTCAGGCAGCTTTTCTCAGACCAGGCGGCTAAATTTCCTTTGTCAAAGTGCGTCCTGCTGCCTTTGAACAACAAAGATTAACAGGGGGGCTTTAACTTTTTGAAATGCCAGGGTCAAAATCTGGAATTTTCCATTATTGAGTCTTTTTTAACTGAGACACAAATTAAAGAGATTTGAAAATAAGGGGAATTACTTAATATACTCCATACGATTAAAGGAGTAGGAGGAACAGTTACGGGCAATTTGTATGTAAAACAAACCTCAGGAATTTATTGCGGAACAATTAAACGCAGACGAAATAAAGAGACAGCAGACTGAAGTGTAAATTGACAGCAGATTGGGGCCGGTATTCCCAGATAATCACTGGGAGTCCAGTGCTGTCTTATGCCCTGATACGTGTGTGGTAGCCAAGCTAAGCGTTTATGTATCGCTGCTTGAGACGAAGTGCATCTTTTCTCACTGAGCTCCACTTGTCAGCACGCCAAGAGCGAGACGGAGCGGGTTGTAGGAGATGGCTGCGGTTGTTAATGGGGAACAGATGTAAACGTGCGGCATTACAGAGCTCTTCCTGCACTGTTTACAGAGGACACGTTCAAAGCGAACTCGCCCGATCTTCAGACACACCACTGGAGCTGTTATCGATATGCATGGTCACCACTGATACTTTTATTAGTGTTTGTAATATTATTAATAATGATATTGGATGGGCAGCAGTGGGTCGCCCTTCTGCGTCATACTTCCAGGGCCGTGGGTTTCATTCCCTCCCTGCTCTGTGTGTGTGTGTGTGTGTGTGTGTGTGTGTGTGTGTGTGTGTGTGTGTGTGTGTCTTGGTGGTCTCCACGCTTTCCCATATTATATAGATTTCCTTAATTTTCTGCTCATAGTCCAAAGACATGGGTTTGTTAGAATTCAGCACAGAATATAGACGTTAGCGTAATTCCATAGTGTGTCTGCCCTGTGACAAATGGGTGTTCCACACAGAACTGCCCCCTTGTGCTCCATGCTGCCTAGGACAGTCCTCAGGGCCCTGGATGAGCCTCTCCTGGATGCATCATTAAAGGATGGATAAATGATAATAAGTATGATATGTAATACAATGGCACTTCTTACATGCGCAGAGCTGTGGGTTCAGTCCCGGCTCTGGCCCAGTGTGGAGTCTGCATGGACTCTGTGGAGTCTTGCACTCAGGTGGATTTCTTCCCATACAGTAGATACGTGGTCTAAGTTGGTTGGTTTGTCTAAATTGGCTGAGTTTGTCTTATGTGCTTCCAGAGTTTCTCAGATGCTCCAGTTTCACCACAAATATGGTTACTTGAAGACGGATGTTACACAAATGTTACAATAACATTATATAAACATTACATAGACATTGCATAGACGTTGCATGAAAATAGATGTTGCATGGCCAGTACATGAAGATAGACGTTACATACATGTTACATGAAGACAGATGTTACATACATGTTACATGAAGACAGATGTTACATGAGTGAGAAATTCACTACTTGGAGTTACATGGGGGCCTGTTGCCTATCCCAGACAGTAGGGGGCACAAGACAAAAAGAACCGACTTACAAAGCATCACTGGGCATGCAAAGTCATATAATAGAGGGTATTCACAAATGCCTACAGTACCAGCATGTCTGTGAATTGCCCGAGGGAGGGCGGGGTTCAAAGCCACAACCTGTACGTACTAACTACCATTGCTACTCTCTCACCCAGCATGCCACCTACGCACACTGGCAGGAATCACATGATTATTCAAATAACATCTCAACTGGAACCAAAATGAACATCTAACGTCCCATCGAAATCTGTGCTAGAAACCACTGATCTGTGATGTGCCACATCATGCATGAATCCATTGCTTTTTGTTTACAGATTTATAATCAGCTTCTGTTTGCGAAATATAAATGTGAAAGACAGGGAGATCCCCGGCAAATTCTTGGCCATAAAATGCACATGTGCACTAAAGGTCCTTCTTAACAATGTATGACACGCCGGAATCCATGCTCAAATTCTGCTTGCTTTGTTTTGTAAGTGAGGAGCATTAAAGTGACGGATCTGTTTACACAACATCCTTGGAAAGTCCGTCTTGGCCTGGCACCTGCTACCTGGACCTTGACATTCCTTCAAGCCCCGCTAGATAGGAAGTGTCGCTTGGAAAATATGCAGTTGCCTAAGGTCCCTCAAGGCTGAAAAATGTCCGCTTGAGGAAATGGCCTGGAATGTCCTCCAGCTCGCCGTTTCCTCATCCATCCCAACGGCCAAATCTGCAGCCATTGTCTAAACCCCTATGAAGTTAATCGCAGACCTTAAACACCTGTAGACTTAATGCCCTCCGCTATTGTTTAATTGGAAAATGTCCCCCTTTCCTGGCCTGCTGCCCTAAGAGGCATTACAAGGCCTAATGTGTCTTGGCATAGTAGATTCCAGTAAATAACTAGACGATGACAGCTATTATTTCCCTATATTTAACAGTGTTGGTGTGTGTGCCAGGTGAGATTGAGCCCATTCTTCCCCTGACTCTCTAAGCATGAATGGCTAGGATGTTTGTTGGCATTAAATAGGTAGGTACTCTGCTGGCATAGAGCTCTAGGACATTCCAGGGGGTACAGAGCCACTGCACTGGCAGGACAGGCAGTGGTAAGAAATCCAGCCTGATCAGATGTCCCTTTGTGGAGCGCCTGCTGCATCATGGAGCACTCATGCAGCATTCATGTGCTCCTGAGGAACCACGCACATGATTTCTGGGGCGTGCACGCCAGCTCTACGTTTGTGGCTGACCTTTGACACTGAACACCTGATCGGCGCTACACTCAAATTTACATCCTAAGTAGCATTTTAAAACTCCACAGAGCAAAATGGAATGTGTTGCATGATGGCATTTACTGAACTTGTAGTTTTACCAGTACCTTTACCCATGGGGTTGTGGGGGGGATAGTTCTATGATACTGTGATTCAAAGTTAGACTTAAAGGATCCAGGTTTTGGCCCTAGGATTTCCTGAATGCTGTTACTCAAATGTTTGGTTTATTTTCCTCTGGAACCAACAAGGCATATCTCATCTCATCTCATCTCATCTCATCCCATCCCATCTCATCTCATCTCATCTCATTTCATCTCATTTCATCCCATCCTATCCTATCCTATCCCATCCCATCCCATCCCATCCCATCCCATCCCATCCCATCCTATCCTATCCTATCCTATCCTATCCTATCCTATCCCATCCCATCCCATCCCATCTCATTCCATCCCATCCCATCCCATCTCATCTCATTTCATCCCATCCTATCCTATCCTATCCTATCCTATCCTATCCTATCCTATCCTATCCTATCCCATCCCATCCCATCCCATCCCATCCCATCCCATCCTATCCTATCCTATCCTATCCTATCCTATCCTATCTTATCCTATCCTATCCTATCCTATCCTATCCTATCCTATCCTATCCTATCCTATTCCATCCCATCCAATCTCATTCCATCCCATCCCATCTCATCTCATCTCATCCATCTCATCTCATCTCATCCCATCTCATCCCATCTCATCTCATCTCATCTCAGCCATCTCAGCCATCTCATCCTGTGACATGCAGATTTCGCAGTCATGAAGTGTGGTCTAGTATGACATTCAGCAGAAAGCTTACGGTACATAAATAACCCACTTTATTACTTGCCACGTTGCATAACATTTCATCCACACCATATTTCTGCTTAGTTTACTCCTTGTCATCTTCTGAACTTGACCTTAAAGTATAATGTGGGTCACAATGAGTTCTGGTGGCCAAAGAAATGGCACCTTCCCTTTACCAGAAAGGAGAGGGTTAAACGCTACAAGGCTGTAAAGTGGATAATGACAAGGCAGACCTGCAACTAGAAAATACCCCAATGACCCTCCTCCATCCAGGTACCCCCAATCTGCTGTGTAGGCATCAGTGTTAGGTACAGACCTCTCACATACCTCAACCAAGAATGCTCTGGGGTGAGTTACCTAAAAAATGTTTGCCTTACGGGTAGCTGTTGCATATACGTGGAACTTTTGCCACATATATTATATGTTAGGATGATTAGCGAGTGGTGAGCAAAGTCAAGAATCCTACTGAATGTGACGTATTGTTTTCGAGGCGAGATATTTTTCTTCATGTAGCACAGACCTCCAAATTGTGATGCTTATAACATTGTTTTTCCCAATTAACATCTCTTACAGTACCTGGGGGGTAATCATCTGGAAACTGACTTTATGTAGGGCTAGTCAGCTGTTCCTTTAGAAAAGCTTATTCTCCTGTAATCCAGCACATTCAGTGGAACATTCAATGTTTATCTGCTCTACGGTCTGCGTGCATTATGTTAGCCTACTGTAACGTTTAAGATTTTAATGCAAAAAGTGAAAGGAAACCAGTACAGAAATGTCGTGTCAGTAGCCTAAAACAAACCAATATGTAGTTTATTTTATTACCATGATGTATCAGTTAGCAGGAGCCTAGTTTTGTGCAGCCTGCCAGTTGTTAACTAGTTGCATTGTATGTAACATGTGGGCCATGCAGAGAACACGTGCTTGATGGTGAGTCACGGGTAACGGCGCCTATTCTATCTCCTAAAATGTTTGATGAGGGCTAAATGAAATGTGATCGTGCGGGAATGAGGGTCGCCAGGGAAATAGTAGTCTAAAAATATCAGCCAGGAAAGGAGAGCTTTTTAAGTGCTCAGACCTGACGGCCGAGCAGGCAGTTTGACAGGCGCTCAGCGCTGTGTCTGACTGTGCCTCCATGTCGGCGTGTCCACAAGTGTCCTTATTTTTTTCCGCTGTGCTCAGGGTGTGTCCTTAGAAGTAATGGGTCCCATTTCACGGCTGATCACTGCAAAATCAGCTTTATTCCTGCATGATGGTGTTACCTTCTTTATTGCACTAATCTGAATGGACAGTGAATGTTATCTGTTAAAACCCAGAAAATGAACAATGTAAAATAGCTTAGACTTACATAAAACGTAAACGTAGAAGACGGTTCTTTTGGCTTATTTTTTTCATGCTTTTATTTGTCTAACATTTTATTTGACTTGGATTGTAGTACATTTTTGTGAGGCGATTCTTGTGATAATTTCCGGCTGGGCTTTTCGTCGGCACAGGCAGTGACCTGCGGGCCACATGTATGGATTGCACTTCTAACACAATCCACCTGTGACACCTGTGGGATGTACGTAAGATCTGCAATGATCTGAACCCACAAGGACAACACTTTGGAAAAGTGCTGCCAAATTCAGTAAAGAGCGCGATCCGTTGAGATCACAGCCGCAGCATGTGTCCAGGTTCCGGGAGCTGGGCTGAGGGGCCCCGACAGCACGGCGACCTGGGCTGCTGGTGGTGGGTTTGAGGCCCAGTGACCCCAGTTTGTGTGGAGATCGCAGTGGGTGACGGGCAGCCCTGGCAGGGACCCCTAAACGGTATCATGTGGAAAAGGAGAAGCTTTCCTGCTTACTTCATGAAGCTTTTTTTCAGCTGCCCTTTTGGGAAAAGTTCACGACACTCATCCCCTGAGGTCACGGGGTCAGCTTGGGCCGCGTGTAAATCCTCGGCCAGGCCTATTAAGGATGTGTAAAAAGCATGACGAAGAAGATGGAAACCAGTGCCAGGGTTCTCCCAGCGACCGAAGCCCTGTTTTGTGCCTTTAACTTCCACTCGACTCTAGAGACCTTTATAGATAGAGATAGATAGAACTTTATTAATCCCTCGGGAAGGTTCCTCTGGGAAATTCTAGAAATTTATAGACCATCCAGAACTTTTCCAGAAGATTCCGTAATTAATTTATTTCAATAGCTTAATTTTCCGTCAGGTGCATGAAGCAGTACTGCATGCTTTGGTGGTGCCGCATAATAAAGATTAATTAAGGACTCAGCTAAAAACATTCACTCCCCAATTATGTTTCAAGTCCTGCATGGCAGCCACAATGAATGTGTTGCATTATATCTGACACCGTTGGCGGTAGCTGAGGACACCGGTGGAATTCCTGCGTGAGGAGTAACATCCTACAAAAATGCTCCAACGGCTAATGAATGCTTCCCGATAATAGCCACCCACTGGCATGACACACATACCAGAGCATGCGTGCTTCAAGACACAGGATGTTGCTCTGCAGGTTGATGAGGGGTGGAGTGGATCGAATCAGCCACAGAATGAGGAAACGTAACCAAGAGGTAGGAAATGATACTGTTTTGGCCAGACGTGTCCCTCTGTCCCTAAAGGCGATGCACAACTGAATCTTCCTTTCCTCCTGTGAGCTTCCTGTTTATTGGCTTGTTAGAGACATTTTTTGTCCTCTCTCCCGCTTCCTAAATTCAGCATCCTGCAGCAGGGCCTCGGACATCCGTGTTCCGCCCTAGATGCCGGGCATCATTTAAGCGACTGGCAGCCCGAACGTCAGGAAGTTTGTGTCGCATTGTTGTCATGCGGCCTCGTCTCGTCCGTTTTGCTATTTTGGGCTCACTGTCGGCTGCCTGCACTTCGATCCGCTCGCAGCCGTCGGAGACCCTCGGATTCCACCTACGGTCACAATTTACAGCCCCCAGCAGTGCAGGGTCTTTGTTCTGTGAAATCTCTTCGACAAAACACCGACTTAGGCAGCACAAATTTTAAATAGAAAAACAACATTTTCATTTTGATGGCACTTCTATTAATGACCTGCCGCTGTTTCGGAAAGTCTTTATTCCTGAAGTTGAAATATGATTGTAGTATCCTGTGCCCCAGTGCTATGGATACCCTGACAGATCCAGGGGCCCCTACTCTTGACAGGGGCCCTTAAATATGTAATATTATATAATGTAAGAGGGCTGGGGTGTCAAGCGGCCCAGAATGTGTAGCTTCTCCCCCGTGGCACTGCCGGGCATTTTGGACCCCATAAGCCAGATCATATTGGGCCCCAAACCCTGACCAATCCAATCATGTTCCAAATGTTTTAGGGCCCTCAAGGGCCTACTGGTGGCACCATTTTGCCAGCCATGGGATATGAACTGATGACCTTCTGATCACAAGCACAGAGTCACATCCCGCCCCAACTCTGCATGTTATTTTGGTATTGAAGGAGTCTGAGCACAGGTGATAAAGAGCCATGCATCAGGGTCTCTCCCCATCACCTTCTCTGGGGTTCAGGGCTACGGGTCAGCTTTCTGCCAGCTGCCGGCAATCCCCCCCCCCCCCCCCCACACACACACACACACTGCTCTACACCCCTGTATTCTTGTCGCCCCTTGCAGCTGCACTTCCACCTAAGATCTGACATCAGCCAGCATGGTCTGGTGAGAGAGGTACACCCACATGGGACAGAATCTGCTTTTACTGAATCAAACGTTTTCGGAGGTTTAAAGCTTTGTCTTCTCCTGCAGTGGGTGGGAATATAGGGACCTTTCACTTGGAAACTAGAGATTTTAATTGACATGAAAAAGTACATTTGCAGGATTAGTTATTGTTCTCCTGGACGTGTGATTATGAATGTGTCACAGACAGTTGTCCTCTCTTCTAACTGCATGACTGTTGTCATTATTGTGTGGCATATTTATTAAACTCCACTCAAAGACTTTCTCGACTATTTAAATAAAGAGATACCATGAAAATTCTGCTGTATTCTAAAGTTTAGTGCCCGTTTACACGACTGAAGAAAAGTCCTAATATGACTAAATCTTCACTTTTCCTGAGAAAAAAAGGTGAGATTACTGCAACCAATGAGGGTTTAACACATAGTCCACCTCACGAAACATCAAACATGGCTTCCCTTCACAGTGTCCATTAATTATATGTTTGACACAGACCTTTCATTTAAAAGCAGAACAGTTTTTGCATTTACAGTTGCAGATTTACAATGAATCATTTTCCTTTGAAAAATTAATGGGTGGATGGAAACAAAATGAATACAAATTTCTGTAATAAGAAATAAATTGGAGACATAGAAATTATACCATACAAGCATACAATTTAAGAACACATTTTTTTGTATCAGTGCCTGAGTTAACATTAAACTTCTTCACTACCAACTGCTAGAATGTCCTTTTTCAAAGCATATTCACAGTTTTGCCTGCAACAGCATTAATTTCCTTAGTGTGTGTGCTTTTGTCCTTAAGGTGACCTTTAGAAGATACTGGGGTTTAACGGGAGCTGAGAGCCGCAATGTGGCTTGGTTGGTACGGCTGCCTAAAATAGCACTGGCACAGGGCTGTGTTACGCTATGGTCCCACATTCGTGCCACGACTCTTACGTACCTCATAGTCGATGCCTTTCATGGGACAGCTGTTACTTCTTCATAGTTCTGCGCCACGAAATCCTCCAGCCTCAGTGATGTTTTGCATACTGTCACGTTTCAGAGCCAGCTGGCCTTTAAACTTAACTTCAAACAAGGAGCACATGGCTGTGATTATTCTCATAATCTACTTATCAGGCTAATTCATTTGCCTCCAGATTTCCTGTAATGCTGATCATACTGCAGAGACTTTTAAGTTTCCTGTAGTGCTGATCATACTGCAGAGACTTTTAAGTTTCCTGTAGTGCTGATCATTCTGCAGAGACTTTTAGATTCCCTGTAGTGCTGATCATACTGCAGAGACTTAAGTTTCCTGTAGTGCTGATCATACTGCAGAGACTTTTAAGTTTCCTGTAGGGCTGATCATACTGCAGAGACTTTTAAGTTTCCTGTAGTGCTGATCATACTGCAGAGACTTAAGTTTCCTGTAGTGCTGATCATACTGCAGAGACTTAAGTTTCCTGTAGTGCTGATCATACTGCAGAGAATTTTAGATTTCCTGTAGGGCTGATCATACTGCAGAGACTTTTAGATTTCCTGTAGTGCTGATCATACTGCAGAGACTTTTAGGTTTCCTGTAGTGCTGATCATACTGCAGAGACTTTTAGATTTCCTGTAGGGCTGATCATACTGCAGAGACTTTTAGATTTCCTGTAGGGCTGATCATACTGCAGAGAATTTTAGATTTCCTGTAGGGCTGATCATGCTGCAGAGACTTTTAGATTTCCTGTAGTGCTGATCATACTGCAGAGACTTTTAAATTTCCTGTAGTGCTGATCATACTGCAGAGAATTTTAGATTTCCTGTAGGGCTGATCATACTGCAGAGACTTTTAGATTTTCTGTAGTGCTGATCATACTGCAGAGACATTGAGCTTTATTATGTAAGTCTAAGCAGGGATACTTATTAGCTGCCAACCCCCCCTCCCTCACCCTCCAGTTGGACTATTTACACACTGTCTGTACCAGGATTACTTTTTATGCCTCAGCCGAGGCCAGGACAGATCCTAAGCTGTGAGTAAGCATCATCAATCAGGCAGAAGAGCGGCAGACGACAGCTCCTGGGACACTCAGGTGGAGAGGCGCTCTGTGCTCCTTCTGCTACCTCTTAGTATTTATTTTCAATGTGGGGTTAACTTGCAATATTGCACCCTTTTGCACATTATTATTATTATTATTCTTGATTGTTGTTGCTACTCAAAATACTTACAGATAGGATCGTCCACCACAACAGACCTGATACCAGACTGATCGACAAACAGAACAAAAACCACATATATTATAGACCGCCATTACCGACACATGCGACCTACAAAAGACACAAACAGATCAAATACGCAAATACACAGAGCTGACACATGAAACACATTGTCTCTGGAAAATGGATACGGCCCCCATTGTTCTTTCCTGCACGGGCATCGTCCCACATGTCCTACACAAAAGCCTACAAAGATTACATTTACTCCCAAACTCGTGCATTACACTACAAAAGCAACAATAATAAACACATGCCACATAGACAGGGAATTTCTGTCACGTTTATAAAACTGATTTCTTGGCCTTGACATAGGAGCTAGGCACAGGGATATCCTAGAATTAAAAATAAAAACATGAATAATAATTTTATGGACCATTATATTAAACAATAGCAACATTTTCCCATATGAACAACTGAAAAGACTTGCATCTCCAGGTTATTAGTGTGTTATCGTATGTAATATAATTTTTAAAAACGTCTTCAAATGAGGTAAGAAGGTCGTCTTTATTGCAGGCTTATAAAAAAACATGAATTGGTCCTTCATCACACCCCTCAGTCCTCATATAAATGCCAATCGACCGCGGTTGGGGGGGGGGGCTTCTGTTAGTCGCCGATTGAGATGCGCCAGTCTCCCTTTCAGCCGCGGCTCCTTGTTCTGCGGCGCACAGTCACGGCGATGAGCGGATGATGGCTTCCTAACATCAGCGCCAAATTGCGCTTGGAGCAGAGATTGGAGTTTCGCTTTGTTAACATAATGCAATCCAATTTATATCCCTTAATGTAATTCTATAAAGATGTTCAATTTTCCTCGACAGCTTGTGAAAGAAAAGGAAGAGGAATGATGTTTACTATAAGAGAAGATAAATGTTGTTTATATTTTCCCAAAACAGCACAGGAATGATTTGTGACTCCAGTAAACTCAGTTGAAATGGGAGCCTCATGGTTTTCAATGGAAAATCATCTGGGTGAATTTTTGACAGACTGCTGCCTCTTATGATGGAGGCACAAACAGCACAGCAACACCAGGGTTTGAGCATATTTGTCAATTACACTGCAGAACACTCCTGCCTGTTAATGCCAGCCAATAATAAGGAAATGTGTGACACAGGCAGCACTGTCACTAGCTACTTTGGGGGTGTGACCTGCAGTCAGGGCTTTGAAGGCCCATGGTGTCATGTGACTGCAGCCACATGGAGTCACACAGGCTTTGCCATTGTTATGCCCCTTCTCCCCCCCCCCCCCCCCCCAAGGTTAAAGGAAGTTATGTTTCAAAGCCAGACATCCCCTCGAAGGAGGGCCGTGGGAATGTGCAGGGCTGTTTGTCGCTGCTAGGGAGAAGCATGTTGGTGCCCACCGAGTGCCATCGAAGGCCTACCGAGCACCATCGAAGACCCACCGAGTGCCATCGCAGGCCTACCGAGCACCATCGAAGACCCACCGAGTGCCATCGCAGGCCTACCGAGCACCATCGAAGACCCACCAAGCGCCATCGCAGGCCTTCCGAGCACCATTGAAGATCCACCGAGTGCCATCGCAGGCCTACCGAGCACCATTGAAGATCCACCGAGTGCCATCGCAGGCCTACCGAGCACTATTGAAGACCCACCGAGTGCCATCGCAGGCCTACCAAGCACCATTGAAGACCCACCGAGCGCCATCACAGGCCCTCCGAGCGCCATCACAGGCCCTCCGAGCGCCATCGCAGGCCTACCGAGCACCATTGAAGACCCACCGAGTGCCATCGTAGGCCTACCGAGCACCATCGAAGACCCACCAAGCGCCATCGCAGGCCTTCCGAGTGCCATCGCAGGCCTACCGAGCACCATTGAAGACCCACCGAGTGCCATCGCAGGCCTACCGAGCACCATTGAAGACCCACCGAGCGCCATCACAGGCCCACCGAGCGCCATCGCAGGCCTACCGAGCACCATTGAAGACCCACCGAGCGCCATCGCAGGTCCACCAAGCACCATTGGAGGCCTACCGAGCGCCATCGCAGGCCTACCGAGCACCATTGAAGACCCACCGAGCGCCATCGCAGGCCTACCGAGCACCATTGAAGACCCACCGAGCGCCATCGCAGGCCTACCGAGCACCATTGAAGACCCACCGAGCGCCATCGCAGGTCCACCAAGCACCATTGGAGGCCTACCGAGCGCCATTGAATGTCCACCAAGTGCCATCGGAGGCCTACCGAGCGCCATCAGAGGCAGCCATGTATGCAGCATTCGCACATAACTGTGCTGCATGGAAGGGAATGGCCACTGCTGAATGAATGGATTCATGTGGCACATCTTGCTTTTACCAATATTTCGAATTAGGCACCAACACTTTTTGTGCTAAGGCTTTATTTGATATTTTTCCTATGCAATAAATGCAAAAAAATAAATACCCAAAGCAGGCCTGCCAACTTTGGTTAGCTGGCTGGAGTGAGATTTTCAATTCAAGACAAATTTACACACACATTTACATGCATGTAACAGTTTATTACCTTGTAAAATAGTCTGCAGAGTTTGTAAACTACCCCAACACTTCTGATGTAGCTAATTTTAGGTTTATAATGTAATAATATAGATTTGCTGTAAGATTTCTTGCATGAGGGTGAGTCTGAGAGTGTCACGCCAGATGCGTGAGAGTTGGCAGCTCTGCCCAAGTACTTGACGAAGCATCAATGAGTAGCTGTGCTTCTTATTATCCCCGCTGCCTCTCTCCAGCTGCGGTTGCTAGTGGCCCCCATCTCCTGCTAGCCTGCCGCTCCTAACCACTCTCCGCGTTACACACAAGGAGCCGTTGCCAGGGCTACCATCTTCTCGTATCCAACCGTGACGTTGGGCATCCACCTCACTCACAGTGTAACGCCTGGATGTTTCCGGAAAACAGCAGCCCTCATCCCATGACTCTTGCCGGGGAATTAAGTTTCAGTGGTTGGTAGTCGACACGGATATTTACATATGTGTCCTGCTGTAGCCATGGAGGCAAAACAGGATGCTTTGAAATGAAGGTTGCTTCAATCATAAGGCACATTGTGAGAACATATGCTGTACACCAGCCTCCCCTGCTGCACAGACGCAGAGCAGCAACAATTAAATTAGCAATTAAATAAGGTCAAAAATAACCGTACAATGTAATTTGGGCTATGGCTCTTTAAAAGCAAATGTAGATCATACAGTATGTATGTGTGAAACAGCTTTTCCTCAGTAACGTATATGTTATGGATTAATTATTTACAAAAAAAAGTGGAAAACCCATAAAACTCATGACCATAAAACTTTCGGTCATTGCATTTTTAGTAAAATAAGTTAAACTGCAGAAATCCAACAAGTAATTATAAGAGCTCAGGATAAGGACTGTCAGGATCCGTGTGCAAGCCGGGCCGGGCTTTGTAGTCTTTTTGCTGATAAATGCTTCCGAAATTTTTGGCAAATCATTTTTGAAATCGAATTCGGGGGCATGAGGAAGTACTCCTTCATTAAAGAACAAAGGGAAGCTGGACCACAAGCAGAAAGTGCACGCAAAACAGCCATAAGTCTCAAGCTACATTCCCTTTTATGCCGACTTCTGCAAGCTGTATGGGAAGATTAATACAGGATTTCATTGTCAATGATCCTGGGAAAAAGGTCATGGACGGGACCCCAGTAGCTGGTGACTTAATGCAGGGCAACACCCAAATCCAACTGTACAAGAAAAAAATTTATTGTGTACCTTACAGTCAATAAATTGCATTTAAATGCCTTTCAGATAAATGCTGACAGACTGTGTGTGTGTGTGTGTGTGTGTCTCTATATATATAGCTTACAATGGGGTTATGTTCCAAATAACCAACCATAAGGCGAAAATATCATAAAATGCATTTTAATACAGTACACATAACCTAACAGACATCATAGCCTAGCATAGCCTAGCTTAAAAATACTGAGGATGCTTACAGTAGCCTACAGTTGGGCAAAATCATTAACACGAAGCCTGTTTTATAATGAAGTGCTGAATATCTCATGCAATGTATTGAATAATGTACTTGCATTTATGTACTGCTATAATGGCTCAATCATACATTGTAATTCATTATGAAGTATTTATAGTAAATGTTAGATGCGAGCTTCATAGAGCACAATACAGGGCAGCAGAAAAACAAATTTTGTTTCTTTTTAAAAACATTACATTAGTACAGGGCATCTGCCTGTTTCACAATAAAAAAAGTGGAATTTTAAAATTAATTATATAATTTTCATTTATAAGAATCCAATTAGCTGCAGCAACAAAATGTAATTGATATCAGGAAAGGCCACATGTTTTAATTGTATAGAAAATTGCACATATTTTCAGACAGTATTTGCCACTTTGTATAGACCCATACATCCATCCATCTGTCCATCCATCCATCTGTCCATCAATCCAGCCGCCCATCCATCCATCCGTCCATCAATCTGTTTGTTTATTTATTTGTTTGTTTGTTGGTTTTGGTGACCTTGAGGCAGAACACTAATGCGATATAATATTTAAGCAGTTTTGTAAACAAATGACAAATGTATGAGGAAATAATATCAACATGGAAATAAAACATCCACACCAAAAAATGCTGGCATCACATAGGAGGACCATCCCTCTATGCAGCGCACAGATCACAGAGGAAGTCAGACTGGGAGACAGTCTCTCAGTTTGAGCTTTTCTCTTCTGACTGCTCTAAGTGGTGCAGAACTGCTGCACATTGGTACATATAGTGCAGCAAGGCTGCCCTCTCTTGGTGGAATTAATGAACTACAAGTAAGATTTCGTCTTTCTATTTTATTTCTATTGATCCTTTTCACAACATGACATTGTTTCAAAGTCCTTCACATTATCCCTGCCCAAAGCCCCCAGTGAGCAAGCCAGAGGGCACAACGGGAAGGAAAAACTCCCTAAAAGGAAGAAACCTTGGGAGGAACCAGATTCAAAGGGGGAGGCCAACCTCCAGGAGCCGATGGAAGAAGCCCTAACCCTAACCAGACCCAAAGGGGGAACTCATCCTCCAGGGGGCAGCAGAGGAAGCCCTAACCCTAACCAGACCCAAAGGGGGGAGTCCATCCTCCAGGGGGCAGCAGAGGAATCCCTAACCCTAACCAGACCCAAGGGGGGAGCCCATCCTCCAGAGGAAGTCAAATGAGCCACATGGCAAAATTCCAGTTCACTCTGTCCCAGTCTTAAGGTTTGAGTCTCAAATCGGGGAGCAGGCAGGTGCTGGTGACGGCAGGATGAACAGTGCTACAGCAGCAGGGCATCCAGGAGGGACGTCACAGGCAGAAGGGCGAACAGGCCGGAAAGACGCCACATGTAATGGAGACGTATCTGCTAATCATGGATACTTCATTGGTATGTACAAGGCTTCTCTGTTGCCTGGAAAAAACCTTCTTGGAGGAAATGATTCTGTCATGAATAAGCTGGAGGTTTCACATTTATTTGGGAAACAGGCAGTGCCTGTGTGCCCAGACATTTTCCTGAGAAATCAGCCATGTGTTTCCCGTTCTCCTGTATTGCGAAAGGTGCCGTTGAATAGGTAAACAGTTCGTGATGTGGGTTGCTGATGGTGTTAAAGCACAAATACAAAGAAGGACAGGAGATCCGCATGCAAACAGAGCTGGCGGTCTTAACGAATGTGGCTCTGGTGCCCAGACAGTTTTCATGTGGGTACTGATGACTAACTTCTGTGCAGGAGACCAAACCTGTTGGTTTAAGTGTATTTTATGTGCTCAAAATGGACAAAAACACATTCCAGGTAGTATTCATAGTTATCTAAGGGCAATATACTGGATTACATTTTCCTGAATGATTTCCATTTAGGAGGTTCATCTAAACAACATTGTAAAAATGTAACAAATGTAGGTCTGCTTGACATCCATTTTTATTTTATTTCAGTTAGTTGCGGAAGCAATATTTAGTTTTTTTTTTATGTTTTATTTGTAAATGTTTGCAATCTACAGTATCTGCTAGAATTTCATTGATTACTGCACCTGAGTATAAAAGTGATGCCATCTTTTCGCTTTTTCCCCACAATTGTGTTGTGCCACGATATTTAAAGAAGTTGTGTAAATTTGTTAAGAAGGTGGTTATTATGGGATGCAAAACAGATGTAACTATATTGGAGAAAACAGCAACCAATAAGATCTTCTGTAACGGAGAATCAACTTTTGAAATTGCTAAGATGGCAGAATCGCACGCAGTTATTAAAAAGGCCGACATGCCAGCCCCCCTCCAGGAAGTTCCAGGAGTCGCCCGAATGTTGGTGCCCCCATGTTGGCGCCCGCATGTTAGAGCGAGAGAGCAAAGACCCTCGAGCTTATACAGAATCTTTGGAGAAGGAGAGCGCGCGTCAGCATGCAGGAGACTCCCAGAACCTCCTCATTAAACGAGTTCGCATGGAAAAGCCTTTGGCTAACAGCAAAGAGACATTTGAACAGTGCCGCCAATGTATGAACACCGACAAGGTGCAGGGTGCTGTACCTTCTCAGAAACCTGACTTTCAACGTCTTCGAAGGGCAGCTATAAAGTCAGGCATGGGCGCCGGGCCCAGAATACTTCTAAGCTGTGCTGTTCGGCGATGGACTCTTATTGGAGCTGACAGATGGAGTCAGGCCTGGTCAGAAACAACATGCCTCGTCCTCCCAGGCTGAGGCACCAGCAAGGTGGGGCTGTGATGTTTGGGTGGGAATCATCGGTGGCGAGATGATTAGTCATTGGACGATTTGCAAAGGTGCAAATCAGAATTTTATATATATTGTATATATGCATATACACACACACACATATATACCTTGAGGGAAATAATTATTTGACCCCTTGCTGAATTCTTAAGTTGACCCATTAATAAAGAAATGAGAAGTCTGTAATTCAACTGGTGTGTTTATTTAAAAAACCCATTAAACAGGAAAAGACAGATAATTAACAAAACAAGCAAGAAAAAAAATCATTATGTAACAGTCACAAACCAGTTTGTCATTTATATAGGGAAATAAGTATTTGATCCCCTACAAGCCAGCAAGAAATTAGGTCAAGTACACGTGCACTAACACAACACAAGTATTACTTAATTAAGTATTAACAGATACCAAGCCATCATTGTCATTTAATGGCACTAATTTGTTAAATAGTATTCTTGGGTCACTAACCTGTCTACGTCTTCAACCGTATCACTCTGGGAAATACCAAAGAGACGTCTAAGGACATCGGAGAAAAGATTGTTGACCTTCATAAAGGTGGAATTGGCTGCATTACCATCAGCAAACAACCTGGTGAGGAAGTGACAACTGCTGGTGGAATTATACGCGAATGGAAGAAAGACAAAATAACTGTCAATCTCCCTCGGTCTGGGGCGCCAAGGAAGATTTTATCTCATGCAGCATCACTGATCTTAAGAATGGTGAGGGCTAACCCCAGATATACACAGGAGGAGCTCGTTAATGATCCCAAAGCAGCAGGGACCACAGTCACCAAGAAAACTATCGGTAACATATCCTGCTGTTACGGTTTGAAATCCTGCAGTGCTCGCAAAGTACCCCTGCTCAAGAGGGCCCATGTTCAGGCCCGTCTGAAGTATGCCAGTGAACACCTGAATAATTCCAATGAGGCATGAAAGAATGTGATGTGGTCAGATGAGACCAAAATTGAGCTGTTTGGCATCAACTCCACTCGCTGTGTTTGGAGGACAAAGAATGCTGACTAGGAAAACCATGCCTACTGTCAAACACAGGTGGAAGCATTATGCTTTGGGGGTGTTTTTCTGCCAAGGATACAGGACGGCTGCACCTCATCGAAGGAAAGATGGACGGGGCCATGTACCGTAAAATCTTGGATGAGAACTTCCACCCTTCAGCATCATTTGTATTATAAATGATTATAAAAAATAATAAAAGTGAAATTTTTTAAACTACTTCCAGTGTTTCCTGCCCTCTTTCAAACACCTTTGGTATCAGTTATAAATAATCCATCCATCCATCCATCCATCCATCCATCCATCCATCCATTTTCCAAATCACTTATCCTACTGGGTCACGGGGGATCCAGAGCCTATCCCAGAAGCAATGGATACGAGGCAGGGAACAACCCAGGATGGGGGGCCAGCCCATCGCAGGGCACACTCACACACCATTCACTCACACATGCACACCTACAGGCCATTTAGCAACTCCAATTACACTGAACAAAAATATAAACGCAACACTTTTGTTTTTGCTCCCATTTTTCATGAGATGGACTTAAAGATCTACAATTCATTCCAGATACACAATATTACCATTTCTCTCAAACATTTCTCACAAATCAGTCTAAATGTGTGATAGTGAGCACTTCTGCTTTGCTGAGATAATCCATCCCACCTCACAGGTGTGCCACATCAAGATGCTGATCTGACATCATGGGTAGTGCACAGGTGTACCTTATACTGCCCACAATAAAAGGCCACCCTGGAATGTGCAGTTTTGTCTCACAGCAAAATGCCACAGATGCCACAAGCATTGAGGGAGCGTGCAATTGGCATGCGGACAGCAGGAATGTCAACCAGATCTGTTGCTCGTGCATTGAATGTTCATTTCTCAACCATAAGCCGTCTCCAAAGGCGTTTCAGAGAATATGGCAGTACATCCAACCGGCCTCACAACCGCAGACCACGTGTAACCACACCAGCCCAGGACCTCCACATCCAGCAGGTTCACCTCCAAGATCGTCTGAGACCAGCCACTCAGACAGATAATGCACGGCCCCATGTTGCAAGGATCTGTACACAGTTCTTGGAAGCTGAAAATGTCCCAGTTCTTGCATGGCCAGCATACTCACCGGACATGTCACCCGTTGAGCATGTTTGGGATGTGCTTGACCGGCGTATACGACAGCGTGTACCAGTTCCCACTAATATCCAACAACTTCGCACAGCCATTGAAGAGGAGTGGACCAACATTCCACAGGCCACAATTGACAATCTGATAAACTCTATGCGAAGAAGATGTGTTGCATTGCATGAGGCAAATGGTGGTCACACCAGATACTGACCGGTTCTGAGTCCCCAGACCCCCAATAAAGCAAAAAACTGCACATTCCAGGGTGGCCTTTTATTGTGGGCAGTATAAGGTACACCTGTGCACTACCCATGATGTCAGATCAGCATCTTGATGTGGCACACCTGTGAGGTGGCATGGATTATCTCAGCAAAGCAGAAGTGCTCACTATCACACATTTAGACTGATTTGTGAGAAATGTTTGAGAGAAATGGTAATATTGTGTATCTGGAATGAATTGTAGATCTTTAAGTCCATCTCATGAAAAATGGGAGCAGAAACAAGAGTGTTGCGTTTATATTTTTGTTCAGTATAGATTCAGCATGTTTTTGGACTGTGGGGGGAAACCGGAGTACCCGGAGGAAACCCCACGACGACATGGGGAGAACATGCAAACTCCACACACATGTTACGCAGGCGGAGATTCCGCAGGCGGATTCTAATGTTTCTATAACAACCACCTTCATAAAACCATTGTTTTTATTGTTATTACGTAGCACAGTAAAGTGGCAAATCATGAAATCTCTCCAAATATATGGCGTGTCATGAATTTGACGACATATTTGTGCATAAATAATGCAGATTTGGTGCATTTCTTACTAGTTTCTCCTCATTGATGTTTGAGATCAATTGCATGATGCAGGGTGTTTATACACATGAACACTTCAAGAACCTTAATGAACTACAGCTGTTAATTAATAGGCCTGGTTAGCCATGGTATCTGCATATGTCTGTGTATTTTAATAATTCAGGCTGAGACATGGCAGGTGAGAGTAAGGTGTGGATTTTCACATCATGTAGTCTGTTTACTGTGCAGTATTAATTCTGATTTAAGAAAGTTTGTTTTGACTTTTTATTTGACAAGATGCTTAAACTGATTGCAAATGATAAATATTGTATATGTACCATTCAGAAATGTATATTATTTGAAGGTTTCTGAAATACTTACTGATAGACATACACACTGCTCCGATCATTTCGTCACATGTAGCCCTAATGCAAAGGCACCATACCACCATTAGATGGCGCCCTTTATCCTCTCTCCACGAATACCTCATTATCACACAAAAACAGTTTCATATCTGTCCTTCATGAGCCTGATTCATATCCCAGCAAGGACATGGGATAATGGATGCAAAATTTCCTTATTCCTGAAGGACATCTTTTTTAAAAGATATGTAGCAATAGATTATAATCTTTGATTATAATGTTTTGAAATTTAAATTGTGCTCCCTGCTAGATAAGCATTTAACAGTTTACATGGAGCTCTAGCTAGAGCTAAGCCACATCTGTCCTCCGTACCCATAAAATGAGGTTCCAGAGGTTCTGAAGAACATCCCGGTGCAGGTAGCCTTCATTCATCAGGCAGCCATTTGGTCTAATAGTGGCCGCACACAGAAATGGATTCTAGCAAAGCTTGGCTAACAAATAATAATCATTTTAATTTGCTAGTACTATAAATATATGGTACACCTTTTGTAAAAGGGAAATGAGTTACATTGCACAGTAACTACCAAGGAAATGTATTGACTCGATGATGCTGTAATTTGAAAAAATCGATAGAGGCAGAATAAGGGAATTTGGTATATTGTGTTTCAAATTACCACAAGCTTGCAACATACAACACACTCAGTCATATGTGACTATGATTCTGGAAGATGACAAGCAGCCTTATGAATTCTCCGTGATCACATATAGGTTAAATGCAGAGGACACATTTCGTTAAAGTCAGATGGACTGTCAACAATGTCAGATGCTGTGTCAACAATAACCTCTGATCCCCTAATTAAATCCATCCAGCCTTCTTGTGCTTGAAGGCAGCGCTGAGCAGACATTGTACAGGGCAGTGTCAGCCATGTCGGAAGACGGGGTGAGATTTGCTTAAGCCCAGCTGCTTCTCGTCGGCTAGGCCGGAACAATGTGGCATTGTGTGGAAGGGGAATGGGTGAGGCTCTACCCATGAGTGAGTGGGATATCATTACAGGGATATCATGTAGGGTAAAAAGACTTTTGCAGATGTTAAGAACTCATTATGGCGCTTCCTTGCTGCAGATCCCTAGCCTAGCGCTTGCTGTGGTGTCTTCGTTGATGCGGACTTTATAGTGCCTCTCGATTCCTGGCCACCTATAAGCTTACAGAGTAAGATGGTTTCTCTTTCCTCTAGCGACAGACATTGTGTGTTTCTCAATACCAACAAGGCAAACAACATACTTGTGGTCTTGGCTAGAGCGGTCTTGTTAACTTGCCTCCCTAGAAGGAACCCAGGATGCAATGAATCATGGGATTATTCTCATTAGTAAGGATGCAACCAATGTATTTGGGGCGGGGCGGGAATGACATATGGGAATTTTTACAGTTCTCTGTACTGTTGTTTTTTGAGTAGTGGAACCATCAATAAGTCAAATAAGTACATATCCTAGAAGGAAATATTGTGACTTAAGTGTACATCCCGGGATTTGAAGCCTCAACCTTTGCATTATCAGTAGAATCCTGTACATTTTCAGCTACATCAGCAGGCCAACATCCTCCTCTGCTGTCCACGCACCTAGATCAGTGCTACGCCTGTCTGTCTGCAGCAGCACATGGAATATACGAGGATGCCGGAGACTATCCCAGAAAGAACGGCAGCGCGCACGCTCACACACACCCTGCAGGCAATTTAGAAGCATCTAAGCAAATGTTAATTCACTGCATGAGGAATCTGAAGTACCTGAAGACAATCCACATAAACCGGGGAAAGACGAACTCCGCTCACACAGCGCCAGGGGCAGTGATCAAACCTGCCGTTAAACTTTGATTTTTAAATGCTTTTTCTTCACTTCCTATACACAGTAGACTGCGATACGGAAAGATAGATACATGCCATATAATACTGTACTGCTGTATAACTGGTACGAAGCCGTTTTTTTCAGTGCTGGTGCATATAAAGCTTTGCAAAATAACCATAAAAAAAAAAACACTACAGGAAAAAGAGCACAGTGGTGCACAGGGCTGTATGCTGGAACATGCTGGAACATGCTGTGAGAGGTGGGAGCAGGCTTTAAACAACTAAAGGGGTTATATTGCTCAAAACAAGGAGTGAAGACCCTTTTATGAAAGGCAACATGAAAACCATGACAAGTGTGAACCCCAAAAACATAAATTAACACAGCTTATAAAATAGGTAAATGTGGAATACTGACTAAGAACTGCATTACCAATATTAACAGCATTCGCTTTGCCCTTTTCCTATTAACAATTTCACCTTTCATTTTATTTTACTTCCATTTAATTTTTATTCAGTGGGTGAAAGGAGCCACACATTTTTATTCCAGGGTTATATATCTACTTTATAGTATGATCCTGAAAATCATTAATGTTTTAATATTTAATGTGTAACTTAACGCTAACCCAGATGCATCTCTCTTAGAAATATCTATACATTGGAATGGCCCCTTTTATGATTGATTTTTTTGCCGCATGCTTTTCTCAGGATTAATTTCTGATTCTTACATACTACACTGTTAGATGTTCACAGTATGTAAGTCTACATTCTTGCACGCCAAACATCTGAAGTCTACAATAGCACCAGTTCTGGCACAGGACAATTATATAATCGATTATATATGGTCATGCTACGCTATCTAATGCTGTGTAACTCACTTAAGTTAATAAGACAGGAGGGCATGCATGTTTTGTGGGTGGAAGCTGTTTTTAAATTTGAGGAAAATACTTGGTGCTGTCACTAGGCAACCGCTGAACCTGACCTGCAGGGTGTGTATCCACATGGTTCCAGTCCAGTCACTGCCGATCGCTTTGTATTACTTTCATCCACGGCCTGGTTGAGTTGGTGTACTGAAAGTAAGGAACTTGCAAAACATTCATATTTCATGAGAACAAATTTCTCCTTTGCCAGCTCCTTATGGTGCACAATTACTATCTCAGAAAATGTTTCCTTTGATTGTTATACTGTATGCCAGATGAAAATGGGTATCTGTACCAGCTAAGGACCGAGCTCTGCATTGGCTAAGGACCAAGGCCCATGTCGGGTAAGGCCCGAGCCCCATGTTGGGGAAGGACGGAGCCCCATGTCAGGGATGAATGGAGCCCCATGTTGGGGAAGGACAGAGCTCCATGCCAGGGAAGGACGGAGCCCCATGTTGGGGAAGGACGGAGCTCCATGCCAGGGAAGGACGGAGCCCCATGTTGGGGAAGGACGGAGCCCCATGTCGGGGAAGGACAGAGCCCCATGTTGGGGAAGGACGGAGCCCCATGTCAGGGAAGGATGGAGCCCCATGTCGGGGAAGGACAGAGCCCCATGTCAGGGAAGGATGGAGCTGGTCTCCACCTTCCCAGACAGGAAGGCTTGATCTATTGCTTTTTGGAATCATTGCAATTTGCTGCCTCAGCTTGTCCTGCCGCATCTCCGACAACAATATTGCTTTGCAATGGCTTTTTTTATTTGTTTTTTTCAGCATCTTTTCTTTCCGTCAGACAGTTGTACTGACGTTATAGGGAGTGCATGGAAGGTCCCTGGAATCAGTTTTAAAAGCAGCTGTACTGCTCCTCTTTTCCTTCGATTTATCATAACAATCAAAGCTACTGCTATTTTTTCACTGCAGGATAAGGCAGAGCCTGAGTAACAGTGACGTGTTATAAAGCATCTAATCCATTTTAGTGACTGTGGAAGCCAAGGATAAAAGCTTTCTTGGGGATGCTGCCATGCTGGCTGCCATAGATACAGAAGACAGGCGTTTGATAGAATTCTAAAAATCTATATCGTCTGAAATTACATCTCTAGACATATTTTTTTTTATAGTATTTTCATGGAGAGTTTCACAGGACGTATTATGTGATATAATGTCAATGTTTGTGACAGACCTTCTCCATAGTAGCCTGCTTGTTGGGTGCATGGTTGTGAACATCGGGGGTGAATTCCGAGGGTTACTGCATCATTTCCACTGGCTGCAGGCTGGTGCCAAAAAATAGCAGAGAGAAAGAACAATTGAGGACTAACAGAATAATCATCCCTCTGCTGAGCCCCTGAGCCAGGCCCCGAACCCCCCCTGATTGGTCTAGGGGTGCTAGATAATGGCTGGTCCTGCCCTCGGACCCCAGGCTTCCCTGAATGTGTGTCTGGGTCCCAAAGAAGAGCAGGATGGCACGTGCGAAATGTATACTGGCCAAGGCTGCACTACGCACAGACTAACCTGGGCTGTAGTCCAGGGCCCTGATTTTTTTTTCCTGATTGTTAGAGCAGTATTTCAGGACTGGTTCTCACGTGACGTGGATGCGTGACGGCGCAGGCAGCGATTGTGATGTATATTTCATTACGGAGACGGCCTTAGGCGCCGTTTATGGGTACCGTGCACAAGGCCACGTAACACTTGAAAATTTTTTGCAACACACGGGCTCCTCAGAGGCTCCACTCACTGATGCAAGCGAAACTCGATCATTCATTGGCCAGGGGAAAAGCAGCAAGAAGCCAGAAAGGAGTCAGAGCAAAGATTGCACATAAACACCTTTTCAACCCTCTATGACCAGGATGATAACAAAATGGCCAGCTGAAGTCATTTATATGACTCCTCACTACAGCATTATGGAGACTCTCAGATGACCTTGCATACTGTAAACACATAGTGCACAGTTAGTTTTTAGTGAAATCCTTACTTATTCTTATCCATTCCACACATCATGAATGTGACTTTTAAGACCAGCTTTGCTCTATAGCGCCACCCCAGGCCTGGCGTTAAAATATGCAGTTGCCCGGCACACCGGTGTTGGAAGTAAGAACATTCTGGATCATGGATGGTCTGAGATAGCGTCGCCATGGTGCACCCTGCTGCAGGTCGGGCCCCAAAAATAACTTTAGCCCTGAAATTCGGCCCAGACACTGGCCAGAAGAACAGTGAGCTTCTCCCACCTCCTCCTCCATTCCTCTGAGTGCCAAGAGAGCCAGCAGTACTTTGCTTTTTCCGAGAATCATCGCCTATCTCTCACCGGCATGCTGAAGGTGCCACTAGCCTATTGCCCGACCACAGACAGACTCTACGCTGAAACCTCTTCTAAGAAAATTCAAGTTAAGTCTCCCCAGAGTGTGATTCTTGGCTGGAAATCATTTTCCAGCGTTTTCAGCAGGAGTGTGACTCAATCCATCAGGAAGCATCTGATTTATGTGACCTGGCTGCTCAGTAACCCTCAGCATAATCTGATGCATGCTCGCCCCTGTTCCCGGACACCGGCGCTGTAGCGTCCCTCCTGGAAGAGTCTGGCAGCTCGATCCAGCAGCTGCCACTCTCCGCGGCTAAAGAAACTCCAAAATTGACATTTTCAACTCCGTCTAGCTGCTGATGCACCTTACACATACGTGCTATCTTCACACCTGCTGCTGGTGGTGCCGTCTGCAGAGGTACCTCCCTCCCTGCTTCCTAAATGTGTCAGAAACATGCTAACCTGCTATAATGACTCATATGGCCGAGAGACTCTGAAGTTCCCTGGATGATCATGTCACATGATCTTTATCACATGATAGCCACCTAGATCATACAAGCAAAGCAGAATGCAGGGATCTTGTTTAATGGCCCTGAACTGGTGCAGGATTATTCCTCTTTCCTCGTTGAGAATCACAGTTGGATGTAGGTTGTGAGATCTGGAGTATGCCTCGCCACCTGAAGCTCGTGGTGGCTCATGATCTTCATCTTTACTTTCTCCAGTTGAGCATCTGCATGCCTAGTGGACTCCTGCCATCCAGCCTTACACTCTGAAGCTTGCCTGATGGAATTATCACAGAAAGGCGGCCTGAGTTTTTTGTAGCCAGATGGAAAACTCTGAGACCAGAAGAGGAGCAGAAGCGTGACAGAGCGTGTGTGAAAGAGAGCTGTACATTTGACACAGCTATACTCTAATGTTACACACCATTGCAGGGAGCTCCCAGAAGATGGGAGGGGGCTCAGTCTCCTTTACATAAACACAGTGTTACAGACAGGCATGGTGAAGAACACATGATCCACACCCCAAAAGTGACATTTTCAACTCTATCTAGTTGCTGATGCACTTGACTAAACCTTACACATACCTGCTACCTTCACACCTACTACTCAAAAAATGGGACTTTATTAAATTCAAAAAGCACACAAGAAATCAAAAGGACCACGAGGGGTAAAAAAACAGAGAAGGTAAAGAACAATATTGAAGGCAGGGAACAACACAGGAATAACCATGGCGGAAAAACAGTGAACAGGGGACAACAACAGCTACAAACACACAATGACCAACACAGAAACAAGGACATAGGTAGGCACATATATACAGAGATAATGAGAGTAAGACGAGGGACAGATGTGGGCCACTTATGGAACACTAAGAAGTATGACCCCAGCTAACATTTAACGTTGGCCCAACGTTGGTAGAACGTCGGACATAACGTCGGCCCAACGTCATTAACAGACGTTGGCCGGACGTGCATCTGCACATCGGGTTTACGTCAACTCAACTTCTGCAGCGAACGTCAAATGCACGTTGTCCCAACGTGCAGTAAACCAAGTAGTGATAAGCAAATGTGTGCAATTCCCTGTGGCCAACGTAAAACCAACGTCCCACGGACATTATGGGGACCATGTGCCAACCTACTGTCAATGTCTGGGTTATGTCAACCCAATGTCTGCAGCTAACGTAAAATGCATGTTGTGCCAACTCTCAGTAAACTAAATAAGCTGTCATGGTTGTGGTATACTGTACATTCTGGACGTTGGCTGCACGTCTGGACAACGTCCGGGACTGACCATGAGTTAGTCAATACCCGACGTTGTCAGGACATGAAGCCAACGAAGAAAAGGGATTGTTATGGAATCCTTTAAACTTTTTCTGTGGAGGTATAGGTTGTACAGTTCATCTTCATCTGAAAAGAAATCTGTATAAATTCGATCTTGGACATAGAGTAAAGGTCTATGAGACGTCTGCCAGACGTTACGCCGACGAAAAATTTGGACGACATCAAGTGTATTTCGATTCGATTGATTCAGAAAGAAAGGAAATTAGCCTATTAAAAGGCAGTTAGTGTATCTAACAAACAATAATATCCAAAAATCTTATTTTCATTATGTAGACCATTATGTTGGCCAGACGTTGTGTCGACGTCCGCTTTTGACCATCGACATAACGACCAACAGCCGATGTCGGCCCAACAAACCAATGCTAGCTGGGACTAACATGAAACAGGTGTGCATAATCAAGAATCACTACAGACATTAGAAAAGACTACAAACATGGATACAGGTGTCATGACCTGCTCGTCGGCTCCTCATGTGTGCCACGCCCCCTGCTTACCCACGTGTGTTTCCCGGATCGTACCCAGCTGTGTCCGTTTACTTTCAATCAGTCCTGTGTATTTAAGTCCTGGTCTCCCCAGTTTTCCTTGTCTGTCATTGATGTTTGTACGCGTGAGCTGTTTCCCGGTCCCCGTCTACTCATTAAACCCTCGTTTGATCCCGTACTCTGTCTGCCTGCTTCCTGCTTGCACGCTCACCCAGCGATCGCGAGCGTTTTCATGACAACAGGCCGCAACTACAAGGAGATAACAAGGTGCAAAAATAAGGAACTAAGACAAATACACCAAGAGAACCTAACCAGGTATAAACAGAAAAAAAGTTATGAATAGTACACTGGGGAATAACGGGAGACAAAGTGACCAGCGGCACCTGCTGGCCAAATGGGGAAATGACACATGGACCAGGGCAGGACAGGGACCGATTCTGACACACAGGGTGATAAGCGGCTTTAGCTCCTCACACTCAGAATCTTTTCTTCAGCCAAGGTGCAGCTGGCTGGTGTCACTTGGTGGCATACTAACTGTTTGTGCCAACTGCCAAGGCTCTGCTCATGTCAATTCTCCACATAGTGGAACTGACAAGAGGGAAGCAAGCAAGGGTACTTTTCAGATGAACTGGGACACATCCCTGGAATGTCATCCAGGAAATGAACGAGAACAGTGACAGGCACACCTGCTCTCCTGTGCCGCAAAATATCAAATATGTAATAAAAACATCACAGTTATTATACAACAGGGGATATGAATTATGAGCACATGTAAAGTTAGTCAAGTGCAAACTAAGAAAAAGTCTGAAATGAAGAGACTTGCCAATTTGAAGCATGAGTCCAGGTAGACTGGACTGCTTCTTTTCACATGTCCCAGTCTGGACTCCTTTGAGACACATACACACACAGGCTCAGCCAGTCTACAGTACAGCACCCCAGGAGTAAATGCCCATTAAGGATTCAACAGTGACATCATTCAGCCGATACAGTGCCCTACCCCCCCCCCCCCCCCCCCCCCCAGGACCACCCCCAAGGGCTAGCAGATAAAAAGTCATTCAGATCCAATATTTCTTAAAAATGCAAAGCGTGTCGTTTCTGCCTGCATTTTTCATCGACGCCCCTACAGTAAAATCCAGACAGTGTTATGTCTGCAAGAACAATAACGACGATGCAGATAATCCCCAATTAAATGTAAAAGTATCTCGCCGGATGCTGCTTCCCCAGAGCTCTACCATTCGTCACGTTATCGGCATGGCGGGGGTGGCGGCGGGGGTGCGGCCAGAGGATGACTTACAAAAAAGGGAAAATAAATTCTGAGATTTTTATTTGACTTTCTGAGGAACCAGAGGCTAAAAATAGAGTCACACAGGGGCATCTTGTAAGCAAGGGCAGTAGAAAACCTCCTTTAAAACACACAATTTAATTACTGCTAGTTACTTATAATACCAGTGCATGCTGCAACAAAAAAAAAGACATTATCATAAAGATAAGGAAATCATCATTCTAATGAGATTACTGTATAACAGATGGGTTTCGTGAGGGAGCTGTGAGTCTGGGCTGGGTGCATCTCTAATGTGCGTCCCATCACCAAGCAGTGATATTCTGCTCAGAGTCACACTACTAAAAACAGCTTAATATAATGGCCTCCATGATAGGGAACACAAGCGTGAACTCTGGCATGAACATCTCAATTCTCCAAAAGACTGGGCCAACACAAAGGAAGCACAGATAAATATTTACTGCACAGACCTTCAAGAAAAATCAGATCACTGGAATAAAATTATCTGTCTCATTCATGCATTTCAGTTAGAAACACACAGCTGTAAACACATTAGCCATGACTCCGTGATTCCTTCTACACAATGACTGTCAGTGATCATTCAGTTCAATTCAATTTTATATGTATAGCACATTTTCATAACATTACATTATCTCAAAGTGCTAGAGAATTTTGTAACAGAAAAAGCACCATTTTAGAGGCACTGGTAATAAATAATGAAGAAGATAGGAATAGTGTTTTGGAACAGAAAGACTCCAATTAGCTTCCTTTTCCCCTAATTAGGCTATTCAGTGGGGAATTATTTTTTGTGCTAAGCACATTTTTTGTTGTGCTTGCCTGAGGAAAAATGCCATTAATTCAATGGAAAAGCTTTGATATTTCCTCCCTCCCTCTAACAATATTGTTGTTAAGAAGAATTTTAATAAATCACTGTCAGGCTTTATTGGAAGACAAATGGGCCCAGCAGCAGGAAAGTCACAGAGTGCTTCAGGGAGGAATGGGAATTTTCCCATCCAGTGGAGCAGATTGGGGCAGCCATTGAAGCCGAGAACAGGGGCAGAAGGAGACATGTAACGCCAGAAAGCTCTACTTCCTGTGAAACTAAAGATGGCGGTGTGACACAAAGATTGTTGCTGGGGAAATACCTGTGAGAGAAATTTGTGGGTCTAGGATGCAAAAATCACAGCTACGTACTGTACCGTGACAGTAATATTGGAATGGAAACAGTGCCCAGGTTCATCATACCTCGCATTTCCTGTGTGCATCATTCTCACGGCCCACCACAGCATGTATATCCGCCTTCGTGTTACATACATAGCCAAGGAGAACCCAAACACCGCATTATATCTTGCATTATATTCAGCTGAAGCTTGGAAGCAATTACGGTTCTGTGCGGTATCACCTATAGAAGCAATTACGGTTCTGTGCGATATCACCTACGGAAGCAGTTACGGTTCTGTGCGATACCACCTATGGAAGCAATTACGGTTCTGTGCGATATCACCTACGGAAGCAGTTACAGTTCTGTGCGGTATCACCTATGGAAGCAATTACGGTTCTGTGTGGTACCACCTACGGAAGCAATTACAGTTCTGTGCGGTACCACATACGGATTGCTTGTACTCTACAGAGGGGACGTTGTCAAAAACCATATGGTCACTCTTTGCAGTTAGCATAGTATGTGCTGCTGGTGCAACTCACCGACCTAAAAACTGAGGGATTAGTGACCAAAGCATGCAGTCAATAGCACAGTTACTGCAGAGGAGATTGTCATGGTCTCCCAGCAAGCTGTTTTCACCATATTTAACATTATAATTGATTTTAAAACTTATATATAATGCACTATAGATGCCTTAATAGTGCATTATAATGGTAAGTATAAGCTTTGCTACATTATGAAGGTATCTACAGTGCATTATAGGTGAAAGCTTTATAAAACATTCATAATGCATAATAATCATGAGTATAATGTGTTATGGCTTTCCATAAATATATATATCCATGTTTATAATGCTGTATAAATGCATTATAATGTGTTATGAATGTGCTCATAGATTTATATAGATATGGCATTCATAGAAAAGTGTTACCAAACCTTGCAACAGTATCTTAGCAACAGTATTACCATCAGCCTAAAGACACAGGGATGCCTGAACAAAGGCAAAAAAAAATCAACAAAACACTATCACTAAAATGTATTTAAATAACTTAGAGTCAGCTTCTGAATAAAGTCCATTTGTAGAGGCAAAAAACAACCAATAATTAGAGGCTGTGTTGTATAAGCAGCCTTCAAAGCCTTATTATAATACTTTGTTTTATTGGCAAATATTCATAAATATTTGCACGTTTCCCCTTGGGCTGTGGGGGAAATGCCACATGCCACGTGCCACGTGAACAAGGCAAGGAAGAAAGTTCCACAAAACTACCATTGTGTAAATGGCACAAGATAAGGCTGCAGTGAAACGCAGACCCTGCAGGGCAGACACCCCCGGATCCCGCTCACATTGTTCGGCGACAGCTCAGCGAGCACCTATGTGTGAAACAGGGCAGTCTCTCCATCATCCATAAGGAGAAAGAGGGGCTGGGTTCACATCTTCTAAGTCTGACATGAAACTGAGAGAAGATTTATAAGTAGCTGCACTAGATAAAGATAAATGTTGGTGACAGGTTCTGGATTGCTGGAGGCACTTGCTGGCCCTGAGGTGCACTGCCCCAGGGTCCTCCCTTGGGGGCAATGTCTAGTCAAATGGTACTGACGACCTAATTTGTAACCTCCCTGATCAGTTTGTCCACTTCCCCATCTTGGCCTAGCTCCACCTACCCATCCAACGGCTCTCCTACACCCTGCCAATGCTAAGCAGTCTGTACAGTAATCTCCAGCTCATCATCCAGATGATTATGCCAGTGGACAGTTGTGGATGTGCATCTTCCGCTCTGAGCTTGCCTCCTACACAAGGCAGTTTCTCCTGTGGCCAAACCCAGGCTGCAGTTCACTCACAAGAGCATGGTCCCCTCTGTACTTTGCCTTGTCGTGCCTGAGAGTCTAGAAAAAAACAACCCAAGTCGTTCTAAGTACACGAGCAGGATCTTCCCTCCTCTTTTGCGTGAATCTTGTACCAATCGACTGAACTGGGAATGCGAGATGAGATATTCTCCGCTAATTTCTTCCCGGCTGCCTCAAACTCAGCAGCATTCGTAGGTTCAGCCCCTACACGTTCTGCTTCATGGTTCGAAAGGCTCCCTCCAGAACCGTTAGAACCAACAACAGAACCTTACGCATAAGGGTAGGCATATGGTATGATACTACAGTCCACATTTGCTTGTTAAAATGCTCTGGGTCCATTTTTATGTCACTGAGAGAGGTAAGAATTTCATTCCGTTCCGTTGGCTGTCAGGGCTGGTTTTGCGGAGACGACAGCACCCCCGGTGGGGAAAGGAAGGTGCTAAGATCTCTCCCCCTTTTGACCGAATCCTGACCCAAATAGCGGCCAGCACAGCATCTTCTGGCTCTTCTCCTCCTGGCTGTTTTTCATCCTTACCTCTGTCTTTCCCATCTTCACCGTCCTCCCCATATCCCCCATCTCTAGCCTCTGTAGACATCTGCATTCTCTTCCCAGGTTCTTCCTGCCATGTACCAGAATCCTTCCATTTGCATGTCCTCCCTTTCGGCCTTCAAGCTGCCCCTGAATCGGCTCCCCGGTTCCGGCTAAAAAGCCTCTTCAGGCCGTCCTTCTCTGTACACATACCCCCTGCTGTTCACATAACCCACTTACCATTCCTGTCTGCTGCCCCTTCACCTCAGTTCACAGGCCTATATACTGTAAAACACAAGCATATTCCCTTTGGAGGCAGCCAGCCGATTTCACACACAAAACCATTGTACTTTCCAGGAGTGTCAGATACCCAGAACACCACCTGCTGCTGGAATGATCAGAACATGGTGAGTTTCTAACAATCTCCTCTTACACCTCTAACAGCTTTAATTGTAATTTTTTGTAATTATCATAATCCAGTAGCCTACATTCAATTTGACGGATCACTGTTCCTGGACACAAAGGGGAACAATAAAAATCTGAAAGATTCGCTAAAAGTTTTAATCACCACCAAAGGAAACAGTGGTCTGTCATACGGAGAACCTACATGTAGAATCTCTATGTCTTTTAATGTGGAAGAATTCTAACCCAGCAGGTGGCCACGCAGTCACTACCACAAGGGGACTCAAACCCAACATTACCGGTTGGGGCTTTAACAAAATGGCTGTGTAGATTCCTCTCATTGCGTCCCTGAACGCCTGAGTCGTAAACTGCAATCCTCTGTCCTTGGGGGAATTTTAGCAGTTCGCCAGATCCTGGGATGCACCTTAGCAACTGTGATCCTATTTGTGACTTAATGAACTGTAGAAAAATGTCAACAAACCGCCATCATGAGCTTGCAAAGTTTTTATCGAAGAAGAATATCCTGGCCGACCGGAAGTCACACGACACTTGAGGGAGGAGAGAGAGCTTCCCTTCTAGCCTGAGATCCGTGATCAGAAATTCCCAGCCAGAAGATAATGTGCATGAAGCCCACAAACACGTGAGAATAACCTGCACCTATAGCATTGTGCCTTGTCACTTGCTCGCACGGATGTTCATTGTCAGAAATCCTACGCGGTCATTTCCTGTTGGCTAAGATTCTACCCCTAGTTATTGATGCTACTGATGCTGCCACCATGACAGTTACTGTATAGCAAACATTGCTTTCCCTGTCCATAATATGTTGTGTGGTTTTTGTTTGTTTTCTTTATCCTATGCCAGCGTCTTTGAGGTCTTGTAAAGGCGTTACATAAATAAAATGTATTTTTATCCATCCATCCATTTTCCAAACCGCTTATCCTACTGGGTTGCGGGGGGTCCGGAGCCTATCCCGGAAGCAATGGGCACGAGGCAGGGAACAACCCAGGATGGGGGGCCAGCCCATCGCAGGGCACACTCACACACCATTCACTCACACATGCACACCTACGGGCAATTTAGCAAGTCCAATTAGCCTCAGCATGTTTTTGGACTGTGGGGGGAAACCGGAGTACCTGGAGGAAACCCCACGATGACATGAGGAGAACATGCAAATTCCACGCACATGTAACCCAGGCGGAGACTCGAACCCGGGTCCCAGAGGTGTGAGGCAACAGTGCTAACCACTGCACCACTATGCCGCCCCATGTATTTTTATTATAAGCTATAATTAGCACCGGTGCTCATTGACTTGGTATTCTGATTTGAGAAGCTTCTGCGTCAAATGTCTTTAATAACCAGCTTGAAATGCTCGTTTTGCTTGTGGAAACCCGATTGAAGGATGCCGTTACAGATTACAGATTACGAAAGCTGAGAGAAAAATGACGATTGTGGGAAAATGGCCTTTCTAGCCCGGAACAAACAGCAGAGAGAGAGGCTGTGAATCTGCGGCAGGTGTGGGAAGGTGTGCAGTTTGTTCTGATTCCAGCATAAACGAGACTAATCTACTAACTGAACACTTCCAACTGGTCTAGGGTCACCTAAATCTTATGTCCATATCGCATTAAATATTCCACATAATATGCAATCAGCAATGTAATACATTTACAGAGGGGACTTTGTAAAAAAGGCACACAGACCCAACGCTGATTATTATTCCAACCCAATACAAACAAAAACACCATCAAATTTCAGATGAAAGTCGACATATTATAATCATACTCACTGTTTCATTTAAAAAAACATTCATTCGAGGGAAGACAAAAAACACCCCAAAAACATTTTACTCTCCCAATATTATTACACCCCAACTTTCAAGTTTAATAAACAATAATAATGTAATCAAATTAGATCTGACAATCATCAATTTCACTTTGCTTAATGGATTAATATATTATTAAATTTTGATTAATAGTGAGAAATGCATTACAGTATAATGTTCAATAATTTATATTCCTACAATTTTTCTTCTCAAAGCCAAGCATTTCTCTGAAATCAGGGACCAACTGGGTTAATAAGCAGTATTACATGTAGCATACTTTTCCTACTGTTATATTGAATATTTTGCTCCATAAGGTGGTAAATCGTATTAAAATAGCACAATGCGAGGATTTCCTTTTGTGTTCAAATGTCTCCCAATTTCAGTTTCCATGGTGAAGAAATCATGATCACAAACTCCTTGAAATCACAAATCACTCTGATTTTATTTAATGTCTTTTACACGACCCATAATCCTTCAGGAGTCATAGCCCATCTAAACCACAGATACAGCTTCCTGGGCAATTAACTCACAATTAAAAATGTTAACAGAAGTTTGTATAATGATCACGCTGATCCTTCATTAAAAAAAAGTGAAGAAAAGTGAAATACTGTTTACAGTCACAGTGTTATTACAAAGCAAAGGTATTGATCATAATCTGTCAGTGATACCTGTATATAGAACATCAGAGCACACATTCCACACATCCGTCAGCTTTTAAACGCTCTCTTGCCTTTTCTGTTTTAATAACCCATTGTTACATTTGGAAATAAATCCCAACCATCCATCTTCTAAACACTCATCCTGGGCCTGGAGTATGTCGCAGGGCACAAAGCAGGGGTAAACCCTGGATGGGATGCCAGTCCATCGCAGGCACATCGATACACTACAGGCAACTTAGAGACAGCAATCAGCCTAACTGATCTGCGGGAAGAAACTCACAAGACACAAGGAGGACATGCAAACTCCCCCCACTAGGGGGGAGGGGTATGACTTAAACCTCCCCAACTCTGGAGATGTTAGGCGAACGTGAGCTACAATGATAACATGCCAGCCTTCGGATAATTGATAACATTTTCAGATTTTGGTTGTCCTTGGATCAAAATCTCCTGAGCTAATTGTACGACCGAAGATAACCATCACCAGTGATACAAAGCAGTTCCTTTTCTATAATAATAATTTTCCATTTCTATAATAATAATAATAATATATATTACACTTTTTAAAGTATGATCACCTGCTTTAAAATCCACAGTTACAGCCCATGGAAAAACGCTTCTCTGGTTCTTAATGAATTCACACATAGCTAATAATAATGTAAAGGTCTTGTTGCGTGACTGAACAGTGCAGTGTGTCACCAGTCATTACAATTACTCTACTGCATCATTAAAGGCTTTGTCAGAGATGTCATGGGTGGACACCTAGCAGTGAATGATAAGATGATAAGATGAGCTTGGCTATGAGCAAAACTACCTGCCAACGAATAAAACATCTGAAGAGAACAAAAGATTGTCCTTCTCGGCACAAGAGCACAAGAGCCCCCTCCATCCACCCCTCCCAACCCCATTCCTAATCCTGACCAAAGAAGCACCTGCAGCTTTCAGAATCCCTGGGATTATCATGTAAATTTGGCATAGTTAGGATTATCATAACAACAGTTACCATTGCCTGAAAGTCAGGGAAAGGGAAGGATTATGTTAAATTTCAGAATTTTATCCAGCAGAAAGAGCAGTATTACCCTTTACAAGCCCATAAACACCTGAAAAGACTCAATTATAGTCACTGTCATTCAATGTCCACATGAAACTATGAACTTCATTTTGTGATACAGAATCAGACATTAAAGTAATTTTTCATCACAATAAACACATGACTTTTCTCAACCAAATCTCATATGATACAGTCTTAACTGGCGTCTGGCTAACTTTCTGTACATTCACATATTTTCTATGAATCAAATGATTATTTACACAATGCCTAAATGACACACTGCTGCTAATGTGTGCTAAAGTTTTTCTCTCAGCGCTTTTTAATGATTAAACCATAAGTATATACTGACACTTGCCTGACTTTCATTTTTAACAAGAGATTGTAATAAATAAATATAAACAAAAACAAACACACAAATAATCATCTCCCTCCAGTTCCGCATTCTGGCAGTATTCTGTATGACTTTGAATGTAAATACAAACTGGTTAAATACTCCTACCATATTCTGGTCCAAGAGAAATATGTTTACTACAGGGTACAAGACTATCAAATCTTTTTGTACAGTGTTCTGATCGAGCAGTTGCAGTAATCCAATCTAACCCTTCCAACAGTTTTTTTTCCATCCCTTAATTTTACATGTTCTATTCAATAATCCATCTCCACATGACTTTTTTTTCTAGAAATTTCCTTGAGGTCTCTTAATAATAAAAGTAAAGCATTTTTAATATTTGCTCTATAAGTTTGATTAAATAGGTTTTTATGCACAAAGGAATCAGCAGCCTCTCAGTCCCTCGTACCTCAGGGTCGTTTGCTTTCTGTGTGAATCCTTCAGCTTCTGAATACCATATAAGGTATGTATAATGTCCATATAAGGAAGTACATATAATGTCCATATAAGGAAGTATGTATAATGTCCATATAAGGAAGTATGTATAATGTTATCAATAGTAATCACAAGGCTGCAAAGTAAATTTACTTGACCTCAGCACTGCTTTCCTCCCAAATTTATTACACTGCAGGTCTTCCTGCAGAAAAGGCTTCCTCCACTGTGATTATGTCCTTCCAGAATGGCTTTATCAATGACTTACATCTAATGGGTAATGAACTTCATCATCATTAGTATGAACTCCAAATCCTAAATCACTCCCAACTCTCCCCCAACCATTTAATGCCACTGTCCTACAAACCACGATAACCCAATTTTGTGTAAAAAAAAAAAAAAAAACAAAAGATGTTGGACAAAACTACACATGAAATAAAGATCTCCATTCACTCCATTACTGTACAATAGATAATTAGTGGCACAGAGCTTCTGAGTTGGCATCATAACCTTAATGTATTTCTATGGAGAACAGAATTAAAACGACATGACCGAGAGTGGAGTTTGGATGCACACACTTCAATAATGACGATGCATGCCATCCAGCTTAATTTCGCTTTTCTGTACATTTTTACAGTCTTCTGAACATCTCCCCAGTAGGGGCTTCCATGTGTACATGTATATGAAAGCCAAACAATGACTTTTGCAGTGTTTCGACTCTGCTTTCCATCTCCTTAGTGACGAAATGTCACGTATGCCATAATACTCCAAACGCGTGTTACGGCAGGCGTTCTGCCAGGAATGTTTGACATGTGCCCGGAATTAACATAAGCGGGGCCTGTCTGTGGACGGCCGAGGTCACATGCGATAGTGCAGCTTCGAGATAAGGCACAATTATCAACCTTCCACTGTCTGAGGCGACGAGGCGAACGATTCACTACGGACAGCCGGGACGAGCTCGGCACCGCGGCCGCCTCCGGAGCCACCGTGAGCAGGGGTGTGCCGGTGGCTGTGGAAGACCCCCCTCCACGCCTGACGGGAGCCCCCAGGTGCACTGTGAAGCGACTGAAATGGTTCTGTCTGAGTGTGACAAGATGCCTGCCTGAAAAAAAGCGAAGTGAACGGCATGGAAGCAGAAGCATGGAATAAGGACGCCGTCGCCTATTGGAAATAGTGAAAAATACTCAGGGCTCAACAATTCCCAGCAAATGCTGTTACCATAAAAAAGTTTCATGTGACAGGTGGGTTATAAACACCAGTGTCAGTGGCGAGTATGAGAGATGGACATATATCTACACTGTGTTGATGTTTTTTTGCAGCTTTACGGTTACAGCCAGTAATCCTGGCTGATAATATTGGCAAGTTCACCCCACAGCCAGCGCTCTCTCTCTCTCTCTCTCTCTCTCATGGAATTACCCATCATTCCTGCTTTTGAGCCATTAATTCTCTGAATTGCATAGAGGCTGATAGAAAAGAAAAAAACAAACAAGCCTGCAAGTGATTGTGTCTTTTCTTTGTTCTGGAAGATTCATAAGTGCCTGGGAGAGAGGCTGTGACAGACAGACCAAGAAGAGTTTCGATTCGTCCATCAGTTTTTTTTTTTTTTTTACGATTACGGAAATGAGGATGAAGAGAACTGTTAGCGTTAGTAAGATGGGCCTCCTGGACAGGACTCAGAAACAATGCACTCCAATCATTCTGCAGGCAAAGAAAACCTCTGTCCTGATCCTCCTCAATTCTCTGAGGAGATGCCTGATGAGCACAGAGGACCCTGAGGATCCCACTTCGTCCCACCACGCTGGAATGACGTTCAAACGACGCTTTGCTTTCAGTTCGCTTATGGTCAGTTTCATAGATTGATAGGTATATATTTCCTCAGAAACGCTAAACATGTCCTTCTTTTACATATAGGTTTTGTGTTAGTGATAATACTGCGAAGGGTTTTCCCAGTCCGGTTTGGCTACTGTACTCTCTCCTTTTCTAGTAAAGTATCTGTTAAGTCATCGGGGGACGCGAGGGGCGGGCCAGAGGCCTTCTCCTTGGGCGTGGGGCCCTGCTCCTTCGAGGACTGTCTCTTCTCCTTAGAACAGGAGACTCTCTCTTTCAGAGCAGACGCCTTCTCCTTGGGCGTGGGGTCTTGCTCCTTGGTGTTTGAGTTGGTGTCTGTGTGGTCGGTGCTCTTGCTTTTAGGGGTAGAGCCGTTCTCCTTGGCGCTGGAGCTCTTCCCCTTAACGTTGGTGACTCTCTCCTTCAGCGAAGCGCTGCTCCATGTGGAAGACGGGCTGCTGTAGTCGGCATTGTCGCAGCTCTGCTTTCGCAAGAAGGCTGCTGCTTTGGCTTTCTGCCAAGGAATAAAGGAGAGGACACTGAAAAGCTGCCCGTCACAATACACTCAAGTATAAAGGAATGTTTTGTCATGAAACATCTCATCTATTCTGGAAAAAGACAAGATTTCTAATTTGTAATTCAGAAAATAATCCTTCTAATCCTTGCCGGAGCAGTAAGAAGAAAAGTTCAACTGTAGTGTGACGTACATATACCGTTAAAATTCAAAATACCTAAAATATTTATAAAGTGAGATTTTCTAGCACTCTGCAAGGATCTATTTTTTATATTCAGTTTTTGAGCTTTTAAAATGTGATTTTCTCAAGCTATAAATGCATGGCATCAGTGCAGGAGTGATATAGTCTGGCTGTTTCTGATACAGAACCAAAAAGTTATAAAACTTATGCGTACAACCACCGAGATAACACTGAAGTTCCACTACGAAGCACCCCGGATATTTTGGAATATAATTTACAGGTAATCCAGGAAAATTGATTCACTCTTGGTCTGATGTACAGTTTCTTTTGTCTATAACAATAAACCCTTGCAGATTTTTACAGAGAACAACACGCAGTCCGCAGGTAACGAACAAGATCTGTTCCCTACCCGTCTTTAAGTCAAATTTGTATGTAAGTCAGAATAATAATGATATAGTATTCAATGGTCGTAATAATAATACAGCAATAATACAAGTAACTGTGTATGTTACTGTACTGTACCATGAGCCGACGAACCGCTGAAGCCGTGAAATATCTCCATGAGTGTTATCAAGCAGTGCGTGCATTCGTTATTACTCATATTTTTAATATGATAGGCTTTAAGGCAGTCCCTTTGTAAGGACAAGTTGTCCGTAAGTTGTACGTTCCTAACCCGGGTGCGTGTCTGTGACATATCATTCCGTGCAGGCGCGTTCCTGGACCACTAAGCCGAACCCCGAGGGCACTTCTGTTGGCTCACCGCAATCTGCAGCTCCAGGCCACTGGTCTTGCTTGCCGATTGGATGGCGGGAGTACCCGGCTTCTCTAACAGCAGTCCCCTTCTGTCCAGCACGCTGCCAAAAGCAGACACCGTCACTCACCCCGAGCGGGAGCAGCGTCACAGAGGCGAGGGAGAGGCGGCTACAGCCAGGGTGGATATTCTCCTGGGAGGCACCTGTAACTTACCTGGGGTAGGCAGGCCCACAGAGCACCTCACAGCAGTTCTTCATGATGTTCTTGTGGCTGTATGGGTTCTGCAGACGATTCTTCCCCGACCACGAGCCTTTGATCTGCGCACCAAAAACAGCAGAGGATTTCAAGGAGCCTGGCTTCAAGCTGGGGTAATAAAGGATGGAGCAGTCGGCTGTGGACTCAGAAAGGATGTAATGACCATTTCCTGGGCAGCAGGGATGTAGGATAAATTTCAATACAAAGATAGAACTCAAAAAGCAAACGGCCAGTACTAACATCTGGTTCAAAATGAATCGGTTTTGACTTTTCAAGACTGAATTCCTTTTAGAATAGATATGATCCTGAAAAGCTGATAAAATATATTTTTTTATTTTATGAAAAATGCATATAGTTAATTGCGTATACAGTCATTTGTAACTGGCATATGAATTTCAGTTCATATTTCTAACTGGAAATTTGATGGGCACATTGGACCATATCACACAAGCAGCTGAAGGAGCGTCTCACAGAATCTGGAAGGCGTAGCTAACGTGGGCCATGGGGCTTCCTCCTTTACGTGGACAGAACATCAAAACACAGTGCGCAAAGACCAGCCATGTAGACCAGAAGGTCACATGACAAATACTCACATCCTCATTGGTGGTCTGATTGAGGGAGATCAGGTACGTGTGAAAACCAGTCAGTCCCACCACGGACCAGAGAGTAAAGAAGCAGACGACCACCTCCACCACAGTGATGGAAAGTTAAGGAAAACGCTGACCAGAAGGAGCAAGAGCCCAGCACCTTTCATGATTATCGGCTCTTTGCTTATTTCTCCAGTTCATTTTGACAAAAAATATCTCTCAGTCGCAATAGACATGATACCCTATAAAGACCCACACAACTTGCGAATTAATCATAAACAAATAAATGTAGTGTTCATTAAGGAAATACAGCTTTTCTGTAGGGTCATTCAGAGACACACTAATCTGCAGGTGCTGATATTAGCATTTATGGTTGTTTATGCGCGGAGCAACCCCCCTTCGCCGTTGTTTACATACACATGTAGATTCCATCCAGGTCACGTTTGCCGGTGGGTAGAATTCAGGCTGAAACCAAAACAACCCCCCTGCTGTTCTATCCAAGCCAAAAACACGGCAGTAAGAACCTCCTCCGGCACAAAAGGACGTCCTGAACGTTGCCTAGAGCAGCTGGCGCCGAAAGGATATGTTCCGGGGCTTTCCTTCAGGGTGCTCACGAATCCCGAGTCCACCGAGCCTGTGGGGGAGCGCAGACAACAGTGGAGTGATACAGGTATGGAGCCAAAGCACACTCTCACACTCGGTAACACCCTTTAACACACTCCTGACAGGGGAAATACACATACATACATACACACACAGACACACACAGATGTGTATATATATATATATATATATATATATATATATATATATATATATATATATATATATACACACACACACACACACACACACACACAAGGTGTTGTGTGACAAAATGCCGCTGAGGCACACAGCCACGACCCCGCCTGGGTTCCCATGTCTCCCTGCTCTCCCTTAGGTCGCACAGCCCTTTCATTACACTGTAATTAAGCTGCACAGACACACAGCCCCACAATGTCTCCTTTCCTCAAGTGTTAATACCCCAATTTCATAGCCACCCAAACACAGGAAAATCTACATGCACACGCTCACACACACGTCTGTATTCATACGACTGTCTATGCATTTCTATTGGCAAGTCCCTAATCCCAACAATGACATCCTTAACCCCTTCCCAGCCCTAACCTTAACCATAAGTAACCAACATAAATACAAGAGTTTTGACATTTTTAGTTTTTGGACGGCAGTCATAGACTTTTATAAAATTAAGTTTCCCCTAATGGGGACGGGAAAAAAGGGTCCCCACAATGTCAAAATGAAAGGTTGTTATCATATTGTAGGGACATTTGGTTCCCCCGATGTAATGTGCACACACACACATACACACACACACACAGCATGTACTCACTTCCCTAACTTACCAGAAGCTCCCAGCCGTGCCAAGATGATTAGTAACGCTTAGACTCAGGCACTATGCACAACCTCCAGGACTGAATTAAGACTACAGGCCCAGAGCTAATTAACTGCACTATAAATAAAAGCCAAACACCAAACTGTGGGGAGCAAGTTTTTGTCGTTTCTCTCCCTCTCTCTTTAGTGCTATAAATTCTGTCCACCCACACACCTCACCATGTGAGCAAGCATCCAACTAATATCATGGAAACAAGCTCCTGCTTAAACTGATTATCCACTTCCTCTCCATCTCTTCATATTCCTATCAGTGCTGATTACCTACTACTGGTCTACAAACCTGAGCTACAGGGATGTTTACAATGTGCCCCTAGGATATAGAGCCCTGCATCGGGACTGGAGTCCCACTGGACCCCCTGAAATCTCGCGGGAGCGGGCAGTTTTAAGGTTGCCACGGGTAGGAGCGGGCAGTTTTAAGGTTGCCACGGGCAGGAGCGGGCAGTTTTAAGGTTGCCACGGGCAGGAGCGGGCAGTTTTAAGGTTGCCACGGGCAGGAGCGGGTGGCTAAAAATAGACATCAGGTCCCAAGATTTTTGGCAGGATGGAGAATGTAACATAAATAAACATAATTTATTTTGTGTTTGATGTCATATATCTGTGTTTGTTCTGAGCCATTGTATTAAATTGTGATTTTCAGCTAGTTTAAAGGTATTTCTTTGAAATAAGATTCAGGATTCTCTTCTGTTTTTAAGCTGCTCTTGTTTTTTTATAATAATGTGATATTTAAACATTTGTTGTATAGATTTGTTTATTTTTTTTTTGTTAACTGTGCAGATATTTGTACATCTGATTAGTTTTTGGGCTCAGTTTACATTTGTGATTCAAAGTTGAGAGATTTTTGTTGAATTTCTTTTATTTATTTAGTTCTTGTTCTATTGGAATAAAACATTTAATGCATATAAACTTATTTCATCATACTGTATATCCATTAATGGATCTGCGGTTGCGTGCGGGATTGGACAGAAATATTGCGGGAGCGGGCAGGAGTGACAGGGACAGATAACGGGAGCGAGCAGTAATGGTCAGAGAGCGGGTGGGAGTGGGTGGGAGAGACAGGGACAGATAACGGGAGCGGGCAGTAATGGTCAGAGAGCGGGTGGGAGTGGGTGGGAGAGACAGGGACAGATAACGGGAGCGGGCGGTAATGGTCAGAGAGCGGGTGGGAGTGGGTGGGAGAGACAGGGACAGATAACGGGAGCGGGCGGTAATGGTCAGAGAGCGGGTGGGAGCGGGCGGGAGTGACGGGGACTGAAAACGGGAGCGGGCGGTAATGGTCAGAGAGCGGGTGGGAGCGGGTGGGAGAGACAGGGACAGATAACGGGAGCGGGCGGTAATGGTCAGAGAGCGGGTGGGAGCGGGTGGGAGAGACAGGGACAGAGAACGGGAGCGGGCAGTAATGGTCAGAGAGCGGGTGGGAGCGGGTGGGAGAGACAGGGACAGATAACGGGAGCGGGCGGTAATGGTCAGAGAGCGGGTGGGAGTGGGCGGGAGTGACAGGGACAGATAACGGGAGCGGGCAGTAATGGTCAGAGAGCGGGTGGGAGCGGGCGGGAGTGACAGGGACAGATAACGGGAGCAGGCAGTAATGGTCAGAGAGCGGGTGGGAGCGGGCGGGAGTGACAGGGACAGATAACGGGAGCGGGCAGTAATGGTCAGAGAGCGGGTGGGAGCGAGTGGGAGCGGGCGGGAGTGACAGGGACAGATAACGGGAGCGGGCAGTAATGGTCAGAGAGCGGGTGGGAGCGGGCGGGAGTGACAGGGACAGATAACGGGAGCGGGCGGTAATGGTCAGAGAGCGGGTGGGAGCGGGCGGGAGTGACAGGGACAGATAACAGGAGCGGGCAGTAATGGTCAGAGAGCGGGTGGGAGCGAGTGGGAGAGACAGGGACAGATAACGGGAGCGGGCAGTAATGGTTAGAGAGCGGGTGGGAGCGGGTGGGAGAGACAGGGACAGATAACGGGAGCGGGCGGTAATGGTCAGAGAGCGGGTGGGAGTGACAGGGACAGATAACGGGAGCGGGAAGTAATGGTCAGAGAGCGGGTGGGAGTGGGCGGGAGTGACAGGGACAGATAACGGGAGCGGGCAGTAATGGTCAGAGAGCGGGTGGGAGTGACAGGGACAGATAACGGGAGCGGGAAGTAATGGTCAGAGAGCGGGTGGGAGCGGACGGGAGTGACAGGGACAGATATCAGGAGCGGGTAGTAATGGTCAGAGAGCGGGTGGGAGTGGGTGGGAGAGACAGGGACAGATAACGGGAGCGGGCAGTAATGGTCAGAGAGCGGGTGGGAGCGGGTGGGAGAGACAGGGACAGATAACGGGAGCGGGCGGTAATGGTCAGAGAGCGGGTGGGAGTGACAGGGACAGATAACGGGAGCGGGAAGTAATGGTCAGAGAGCGGGTGGGAGTGGGCGGGAGTGACAGGGACAGATAACGGGAGCGGGCAGTAATGGTCAGAGAGCGGGTGGGAGTGACAGGGACAGATAACGGGAGCGGGAAGTAATGGTCAGAGAGCGGGTGGGAGCGGACGGGAGTGACAGGGACAGATATCAGGAGCGGGTAGTAATGGTCAGAGAGCGGGTGGGAGTGGGTGGGAGAGACAGGGACAGATAACGGGAGCGGGCAGTAATGGTCAGAGAGCGGGTGGGAGCGGGTGGGAGAGACAGGGACAGATAACGGGAGCGGGCGGTAATGGTCAGAGAGCGGGTGGGAGCGGGCGGGAGTGACAGGGACAGATAACGGGAGCGGGCAGTAATGGTCAGAGAGCGGGTGGGAGCGGGCGGGAGTGACAGGGACAGATAACGGGAGCGGGCAGTAATGGTCAGAGAGCGGGTGGGAGCGGGCGGGAGAGACAGGGACAGATAACGAGAGCGGGTAGTAATGGTCAGAGAGCGGGTGGGAGCGGACGGGAGTGACAGGGACAGATATCAGGAGCAGGCAGTAATGGTCAGAGAGCGGGTGGGAGCGGGTGGGAGTGACAGGGACAGATAACGGGAGCGGGCAGTAATGGTCAGAGAGCGGGTGGGAGTGACAGGGACAGATAACGGGAGCAGGCGGTAATGGTCAGAGAGCGGGTGGGAGCGGGTGGGAGTGACAGGGACAGATAACGGGAGCGGGCAGTAATGGTCAGAGAGCGGGTGGGAGTGACAGGGACAGATAACGGGAGCAGGCGGTAATGGTCAGAGAGCGGGTGGGAGCGGGTGGGAGAGACAGGGACAGATAACGGGAGCGGGTAGTAATGGTCAGAGAGCGGGTGGGAGTGGGTGGGAGAGACAGGGACAGATAACGGGAGCGGGCAGTAATGGTCAGAGAGCGGGTGGGAGTGACAGGGACAGATAACGGGAGCGGGCAGTAATGGTCAGAGAGCGGGTGGGAGCGGGTGGGAGTGACAGGGACAGATAACGGGAGCGGGCAGTAATGGTCAGAGAGCGGGTGGGAGTGACAGGGACAGATAACGGGAGCAGGCGGTAATGGTCAGAGAGCGGGTGGGAGTGGGTGGGAGAGACAGGGACAGATAACGGGAGCGGGCAGTAATGGTCAGAGAGCGGGTGGGAGCGGGTGGGAGAGACAGGGACAGATAACGGGAGCGGGCGGTAATGGTCAGAGAGCGGGTGGGAGTGACAGGGACAGATAACGGGAGCGGGAAGTAATGGTCAGAGAGCGGGTGGGAGTGGGCGGGAGTGACAGGGACAGATAACGGGAGCGGGCAGTAATGGTCAGAGAGCGGGTGGGAGTGACAGGGACAGATAACGGGAGCGGGAAGTAATGGTCAGAGAGCGGGTGGGAGCGGACGGGAGTGACAGGGACAGATATCAGGAGCGGGTAGTAATGGTCAGAGAGCGGGTGGGAGTGGGTGGGAGAGACAGGGACAGATAACGGGAGCGGGCAGTAATGGTCAGAGAGCGGGTGGGAGCGGGTGGGAGAGACAGGGACAGATAACGGGAGCGGGCGGTAATGGTCAGAGAGCGGGTGGGAGCGGGCGGGAGTGACAGGGACAGATAACGGGAGCGGGCAGTAATGGTCAGAGAGCGGGTGGGAGCGGGCGGGAGTGACAGGGACAGATAACGGGAGCGGGCAGTAATGGTCAGAGAGCGGGTGGGAGCGGGCGGGAGAGACAGGGACAGATAACGGGAGCGGGTAGTAATGGTCAGAGAGCGGGTGGGAGCGGACGGGAGTGACAGGGACAGATATCAGGAGCAGGCAGTAATGGTCAGAGAGCGGGTGGGAGCGGGTGGGAGTGACAGGGACAGATAACGGGAGCGGGCAGTAATGGTCAGAGAGCGGGTGGGAGTGACAGGGACAGATAACGGGAGCAGGCGGTAATGGTCAGAGAGCGGGTGGGAGCGGGTGGGAGTGACAGGGACAGATAACGGGAGCGGGCAGTAATGGTCAGAGAGCGGGTGGGAGTGACAGGGACAGATAACGGGAGCAGGCGGTAATGGTCAGAGAGCGGGTGGGAGCGGGTGGGAGAGACAGGGACAGATAACGGGAGCGGGTAGTAATGGTCAGAGAGCGGGTGGGAGTGGGTGGGAGAGACAGGGACAGATAACGGGAGCGGGCAGTAATGGTCAGAGAGCGGGTGGGAGTGACAGGGACAGATAACGGGAGCGGGCAGTAATGGTCAGAGAGCGGGTGGGAGAGACAGGGACAGATAACGGGAGCGGGCAGTAATGGTCAGAGAGCGGGTGGGAGTGACAGGGACAGATAACGGGAGCAGGCGGTAATGGTCAGAGAGCGGGTGGGAACGGGTGGGAGAGACAGGGACAGATAACGGGAGCGGGCAGTAATGGTCAGAGAGCGGGTGGGAGAGACAGGGACAGATAACGGGAGCGGGCAGTAATGGTCAGAGAGCGGGTGGGAGTGACAGGGACAGATAACGGGAGCGGGCAGTAATGGTCAGAGAGCGGGTGGGAGTGACAGGGACAGATAACGGGAGCGGGCAGTAATGGTCAGAGAGCGGGTGGGAGTGACAGGGACAGATAACGGGAGCGGGCAGTAATGGTCAGAGAGCGGGTGGGAGCGGGTGGGAGAGACAGGGACAGATAACGGGAGCGGGCAGTAATGGTCAGAGAGCGGGTGGGAGAGACAGGGACAGATAACGGGAGCGGGCAGTAATGGTCAGAGAGCGGGTGGGAGTGACAGGGACAGATAACGGGAGCGGGCAGTAATGGTCAGAGAGCGGGTGGGAGTGACAGGGACAGATAACGGGAGCGGGCAGTAATGGTCAGAGAGCGGGTGGGAGTGACAGGGACAGATAACGGGAGCGGGCAGTAATGGTCAGAGAGCGGGTGGGAGCGGGATTAAAAAAAAGTCCCACGCAGGTCTCTACTAGGATATAAAACCCCAGATCGCCCCCTACAGGACACTTACGCATCACCACATGGACGATGTCAAAGGCGAAGATGTAGATGGTGAGCAGTGAGAGTGACAGTGTGAACAGGTAGAAGTAGCGGTAGTTCCTCTTGCCCACACAGTTTCCCACCCAGGGGCAGTGATGGTCGAATCGCTCTGTGGGTGAGAGGGGGGGTAGACAAAGGAGGGGTCATCCCAAATAGTGGCATATTAAGACACCACTTCATGAATTTCCAACAGAAAGTGTAGGTGGAAAAGACTGAATCTCTGAACTGTATGTCATCAAAGATGCGAAAGCACTGGCGCGAATGAAATGCCAGAAAAGCACAGAGTCCCGAGTCTAATATCAGCAGAACAGCTTTAAGAGGCCTAGAGTCTGGATTAATGTTCCCAACAAGGCATTCCTGTCCCGAATGCTGAGTCACGCTGCAACTGCAGAATGCAGACTGGCTGTGTCTGCGCAGATCCCGCGACTGCTTCGGGCACTGACTGTGAGTTTGTGCTGAGGGGATCCTGAATGAAAAGCTCTGTTCTCCCTGTGTGTGTGTGTGTGTGTGTTGAGGAGATCACAGAGGAAGGAGTGCGGCCAATTTGGTGTCTGACCCTCGAAATATTGTCATTTACTCCGCAGCCCAACCGCGTCCCCAAACGACCACGGCCACTGGAGTCGATCACTTCCTGCAAGGGCACCCCCCCCCACCCCCCCCCATCCACCTGGCCTGTAAGAAGAGCAGCTCAAGATCATTTAAAATTTTGTTCTCTTTGTCTAATATCAAACCGTTCACTCTCATAACCATCAGCATCATAATTTTCTTTTTCCATATTTTATAACTGCCAGAATTTAGACTTTGTGAATATAATTACAGTACAGTACCCCCCCCTCCCCCCCCGTTGTAGTCACTGCTATAAGCTCCGCTGCTCTTAAACCAAAAGTGCACCATCAGTAACACTGAACGCTTCTAGTTTGTCAGCAGAGACAGAGCAGCTCCAAGGCGAGACAGGCTTCTTCTTCACCAGCCACAGTGCCCAGTGGGGGGGGCGGGGTCCCCCAGGCCTCACTCACCCACGCAGTTGTCGCAGATGCTGCAGTGTGAAGCGCGCGGAGGCCGGAAGATCTTGCAGGTGTAGCAGTACTTCAGCTTCACTATCTGACTGTTGATCTGGACATTTCTGATGCGTGGGGGAGGGCGTTGTCCCGCCGGGACACTGCCATTGGCTGCTTCTGGAGGGGCGGGACACAGGAGGAGAAACCTTTAGTCTGGGGCAGTGCTGCCATGCGGCACCCCATCCCAGATAAAAGACTGTGCAGTGAAAATCCACAGCGGTACTGGGTTTGTTCTGAGCAAAACCAGGACACAGGACCGCGATAGGGATGGTGTAGAAATATCCTGCCTCAGAACACAATGCCTGCATCTAAGGTTGTAAAAACATATCAATTAGATTTTTTTGTGCTCTGAAGGCCTGTTATGTTTATGTTTGCACTGAAAGATAGATTTCTGTTCAGAGGCTGGCTGGTGTTATAAATGAACTCGAAGCCATTGCAATAGTAATGCAGATGGAAAGAAAAAAATGGCTTCCTGTTGCTTTGAAAGCACAGGACACAACTGGCAAACAGCATGAAACCTTGTGTACAACACCTTCAAAGCTAAAGAGCCAATCGGCTGACAAGTGTGAACTTTTCGTCAAACCAAAGCAGACGTCAGCATTAAGATGCCAGGTCTGGCGTGGACGTCTGAGAGAGCACTGCAGAATACCAAAACACTTTTTAATTACACATGGTAACTACCTAACCTCTTGGGTGGCCTGGATTCGTATTCCGTCTCCGTAAATGATTCCAGGAAGATACCCCGTCACATTAGCCCCGCCCTCGATAGCATCGCTGACAATCAGTCGTTAAATGGACACACGTCTGGAACATCGTCACCAAACCGAGTTAGGTATCAACCATATGAGGTCACCGCAATCCCCTATTTGCACTATCTGACTATCAGAGCTCACTGATGTAAAAAAAAAATCGGAATTATCTGAATTCTGTGAAAGTTGTCCCTTCATGCACGTCTGCATAAAACCATTAAACCTCAAATGAACAAACCAAGAGGTCCATAATGGCAACTAAGATCTACTGCTCTTATTCAAAGGACCATTTTTTATTCTTATTTCCTGCAGAAAGATAAATTTGCATGAAAGCACTGAGATCTTAAGTGGCGTTAATCCCGTTTAGCTAGTCGACGAAGAGAGAGGGGACTGCAGAGTGGAGACCACCTCCCAACACTAAAGTAACCCCCCTGAAATTATTTCTGGTGGATTACAGAAACATTGCCTGAGATGCGGTTAGAGGAGGCGTACGGCCTTCCGCCTGCTGCCAAACTCATTAGGGCACAAGGGCAGAGTAAAGGTGGGGGAGGTGAAGGCCAGGCAGGAGATAGACATCTTCCGGCCTTTCTCCTGCGCGTCTGATTCGTGGAGCTCCTCGGCTGACGCTCGTGGAGGGAGACTGCTGTGGTTTCATGCCTCTGGTCCTGTTACACAGGGCTGGCAAACCGCCCGTCTGATAAACATGGCCATACTGTTTCCTTAACCAAGTGAAAGCTAAAAAGGAATTAATTAAAAAAAAGTAAAATAAATATTTTTAGTGGGTCGTTTTTTTCAGTAGATCAAGTTTTAAAACAAACTGTTGCCGCCATACTTGTCATTTTCTCCAACTAATTTTTTTAATTAATATATAAAAATAAGTTATTTCCGTCCTCTCTGTATTCCTGAAGCCTTTTTGAAATGTCTTGGAGAATCTCGGTTTAGAATCACATTATATAATAATTCACCTGGACCGACTTGGCATAGTGCCAGAACCCAGAAAGCAAGCTGCTTCTCAAATGCAAACCAGCTAAAAATAACATGGATGTGGGATGAGGTTGGAGCTTGTTCATAAACACCAGGAAGGATCCATCGCCACGGAAGCAGACACACAGGTCTACTTGAAGGATCTACGCATCTAAATTTTCACCTCACAAGGGATCAATCTTCAGTGGGGAGCGGTACAGCGACGCTGGGTCTCAGTGTCTGGGGGTCGGCCTGGGACTCACCGATCTCCATCTCGATGAAGGTGGCCTCCTCCGGCAGAGCGCGCGGAAGCACGCCGGGGTCACTGAAGCTGGTCCGCAGCAGCATGGCCACCACGAAGAGGAAGAGCACGGCCGCAAACATGGGGACAGCAGGAGAGAGGTGGACGGCCAGGTACGGGCACCTGTGAGGGTCAAGAAGCACCATAGGAAAGTTACACACAAAAATGAATCATTGAAAACTTAGCATGGCTGTGGGCTGTAATATTTATCCAGTCCATCCGAATGTTGCAATCTAAAAATAAATACAGAAAAACGGGCTAGACTAAATATTGGAATCACGAATAGAAATATTTACTCAAATCTACTTTTTAATTAATGTGTTGTCTTGGACGTCTTGCTTACTTAACATGTGCCACTGAGCTATGTTCACGCACACTGCAGAACTGTACCAAATACAATTTCTTGTGGCCTTGGCTGTGTGGCAGTAATGTGTATTTTTCAAAGTGTGAAAAGAGGGTTTCTGATGTGTGTTTCAGACGCTCACAATAGACCTACAAGGAGCAGAATCCCAACCGCCACTGTTTAAAATAGTGAAAGCTGCTTGGAGAAAAGACGAGTGGCTGCCAACCGCTGCCACTGGCCGTGCCGTCTTGCCGAATAAATAACCCAGGGTGGTGATGTTTACTGGGGTAGCGAGACCTAGATCTGGGAAAGAGAGGACGCTCGGAGAGAGAGGAGTGCTGAACAGAGAGGGACACAGGCAGCCTCACGGTCTCAGACAACGTCTTCGAATCCAAGATCTTAAAATGATGCATTTTTATACCAAGATAATAAAACAAACTATATGTCATATAATCTTTATTTAGCGTATGGTTTTGTCCCAAAATCCGCACAACTGAAAGCAGACTGAGACTGCTCTTGGAGGCTAAGGGCCTCGCTCACGGGCCCAACGGCAACATCAGTGCCAACCCTGGGGTCCGACATAGCGACTGTCCCTGGAGGCCAAGGGCCACGCACAAGGGCCCAACGGTGACATCAGTGCCAACCCTGGGGTCCGACATAGCGACTGTCCCTGGAGGCCAAGGGCCACGCACAAGGGCCCAACTGCGACATCAGTGCCAACCCTGGGGTCCGACACAGCGACTGTCCCTGGAGGCCAAGGACCACGCACAAGGGCCCAACTGCGACATCAGTGCCAACCCTGGGGTCCGACATAGCGACTGTCCCTGGAGGCCAAGGGCCATGCACAAGGGCCCAACGGCAACATCAGTGCCAACCCTGGGGTCCGACACAGCATCTGTCCCTGGAGGCCAAGGGCCTTGGTCACGGGCCCAACGGAGACATCAGTGCCAACCCTGGGGTCCGACATAGCGACTGTCCCTGGATGCCAAGGGCCACGCACAAGGGCCCAACGGTGACATCAGTGCCAACCCTGAGGTCCGACACAGCGACTTTCCCTGGAGGCCAAGGGCCACGCACAAGGGCCCAACTGCAACATCAGTGCCAACCCTGGGGTCCGACACAGCAACTGTCCCTGGAGGCCAAGGGCCACGCACAAGGGCCCAACTGCAACATCAGTGCCAACCCTGGGGTCCGACACAGCAACTGTCCCTGGAGGCCAAGGGCCACGCACAAGGGCCCAACTGCAACATCAGTGCCAACCCTGGGGTCCGACATAGCGACTGTCCCTGGAGGCCAAGGGCCACGCACAAGGGCCCAACTGCAACATCAGTGCCAACCCTGGGGTCCGACACAGCAACTGTCCCTGGAGGCCAAGGGCCACGCACAAGGGCCCAACGTTGACATCAGTGCCAACCCTGAGGTCCGACACAGCGACTTTCCCTTCACCGGCACGGCCCCGAACCCGCTGAGCTGCACAGCGGCCCGGTATACCACGCCATAGAGGGCTGACTCACATGCAGATATATATAGACCTGCACTCCCTGCCAGCCTACAGTGCGTGCTCAGTATCCATCCTCATCGGACAGGGGATAAAATAAAATTTGCCCTTTTATTAAAAATAAATTCATAAAATTTATTTATTATGCCAATCAATAACCATAACAACAACAGAAATAATAATAATAATAATAAAAATAATAATATCGATTACATTACAGGTTTTTGAATACTTGTGTCATAAGCACAGGATCTAAAGGCAGCCCTCCTGGTTCCAGTTTACTTCAGGCCAGAAGCTCCAGTCTTTCTTCCCCTGGATGAGAGCCTCTGCTGGGTCTCTACAGCTGTCAACCTTTCAGGCAACATCTCCGCTGCATCTTCTATTGCTACAAACGTCCAGGCAGCATCTCTCATTAGTAACAGCCAGTCAGTCAAACATATTAGTTCTTGGCTCCTGAATATCGAACACCAGCAAGCATGACTTCAAAATAAAATAAAATAAAACATGCAAGGGCTCTCCTTACCTCCCTATTGCTCTCGTTCTCAGGAGAGCAAACTGCTTATCCGATATCACATCAAAATGGCAGCTTATTTAGTATTAAGGTGGAAGACTTTAATACAAACGACGAAAGATGTCATTTGTGCCTGAGCTTTTCCCTTTATCATTTACCGGAATGTTTATCTATAGCATGTATGAAATTTTCAATAACTCCAACACAAATCGCCTCAAATTCCGGAATTCTGACCCCAATTAACTTCATATGCTCCAAGGTGCCCAAATTCAATTTATACGCTTCGAACCTCTTAGCTACGCTGCGACTGTAGGTGTGTGTAATTAAAACGGCTCCACCGGCGTCCTGTTTTCCATCGCTGTGAACCTGAAGAGCTGTTTCATACACACTATTGCTGGAAACTGCACGGGCCTTATAAGTACAACATTACTGTCACTCGCTGCAAATAAATGATAGTTCAGAAAATTCAGCATCGTACCTGATAATCTACAGTAATGAAACACCTGAAATGCCTGGGAGCCGGATACAATAATTACCATAAACAGCATTTTGTTTATTTGCGGTGAATCACAAAGTGCCAACAGAGACTAAGCATTTTGCTAAAAGTTTCAAAATAAATCAGTAAAATATAACTGAAGTGCTAGTGACTGTCACAATTTTATTTGATTTTTGTTTTATTATTGTTCCTTTGTCATAGAAAAGAAAATCATTAACAGCACGTCTAGAGCGGCTACTATCTCAAGCCTTTTCTGGGGCATTAGTGCCTATGTTGATTTTCCGCTTTTCAGTTAATGGGGTTTAACTGAACACTTACAGAATTACGGACTATATGGTCGAGTAGTGATCTGCTTACTTGCAAACTTCCCTTTGACAAGCACCAAATCCTTTCAGAAAACTGACTTCAATGATTGTTCTGATAAAAAAAGTTTTACGATAACTTGACCGTGTCATTTTGTAGACTGCAGACAACACTCATTTCTGAGTCTAATTAACAAGAGCTCCCTGCAAGCCTTGCCATTTCTCAGATGCTCCCACAGTCGTCTGGACATAATGCTTTGGCCCTTTCAATCAGACCTTTATTGCTGCCCATTTCATTTGCATTTACCATGTGGACTACAAGTACTGAATGTTAGCTTACCGTATAAAATACCCCAGGCATGCAGCATTTTTACCGTTCGTACAAAACATTACTCACTTCAGGTGGGGGTGGTCATGATGTTTTGGTGATTGGATGTGACTCGATCAGGCATATATTTATGCACACACACACACACACACACACACACACACACACACACACACACGTAGGGTATACCTATCCTTGTGGGGCCCGCTCATTCACTTCTATGGGAAAAATGCTAACACTAACTATGACAACCTTAACCCCCACTCTGCCCTAACCATAACCATAAGTACCAAGCAAAATACAAGAGTTTTTGCATTTTTTATTTTTTCATAGCAGTCACTGATTTTTATAAAATAGAGTTTTCCCTTATGGGGACCAGGAAACCGGTCCCCATAAGGGAAAAAAAATGGATATTTATCACGTTACGGGGACATTGTGTCCCCATAAGGATAGGTATACCTGCTCACACACACACACAAACACACACACACACACAGTTTGTCTTAAATACTCATTAAAGTCTAACTTACAAAATCATTTAAACACAACAGTGAAAATTAAAAATTAAAACACAACAGTGAAATTTCCACACTTTGCACAAACGAAAGATGCAAACATCTGTCACGCTTCCACTGACTGCGTTCCAGTTCGGCATTCCCTGCTGGCCTCTCACGGGCAGCCATTTAGCGTCTTGTGCCACCGATCGATGCCAAGACAGTAGCTGATATTTTCCGTAAGGAGGAGGGGGGACAGGAAGGGTGAATATCCCCCTGACCTAGCAACATAACACCAGGCACACGACACACTGCAGACTTACTGAAGGCCACATTCACCGTTATTACATGGCTTTTACGGGGTCCCTCTAGCAAAAGGAACTTATTAGCTAGAATTTTATGAGTTACAGCAGCTGTCCTGATACATTTCTCTGGCCCAGGAAGGCTGCGGCAAACAGCTAACAACCTCCGTAACAATCAATCACTTCAACCGATAATTTTCAAAACACAGAGATGTCATAGATTACTGACATCTATCCAATATGTGGTTTGCGCAGCAGTTTTAAATTCTCTGCTCTACGTAAAATTGCCTGTGAACCTGAGTACTGCAAGAGACGAGCTGTTGCTTTTTTGGAAAGCAAATGTTTCCAGTACGCAACGTGACAGTCTGGATTCAAGGCAGAACAAAGACTGCAGAGTGCTGCTGTGAAACACTGAAAGACTCGCTACTGCTTTGCCGATCCGGTAGCTAATTATTCCCGACTGAGGAGTCAACTGGGCTGCCGTGAAAAGCAGGCAGTTACTTGTGCTGCTGCAGTATCTTTGTAAGGCGACACTTGAGTCCATAGATCTCCGATAAATGTGGTTTCATAATGGAACATGAGGTGCAATATTAAAAATAACAGCATGCATACTGCACAGTGTAATGCTAAGACAAAATGGTAAAATAAAACACATAAAGCATATAATGAATAATGCTGTCTGTCTAGTAAAAACAGTGCGTGTCAAGGTCTAGGATATATTAGACGGTAAGGCAACTTTGGGGACTTGAAGTTAAAGTGATAAAAGCAGAAGAATATGGAGCTGAAAATGATCTGAGTGACTCTGATAAGGGCCTGGTTGTTACGGCCTGATGACTGGGTCAGAGTGTCTCCGAAACATTAAGGCATGTGGGGAGTTCATGGTCAGACACGCCGTTCACCCGCTGAGAGTCTGAGGAGGAAAAACCCATTTACCAGAGATAGGGTTCTGGGCAGCCAGAACTCGCCGATGTAGGATATCAACGAAGGCCATCGCATCTAGTACGAGTGGATCAGGATTGCTGGTCCAAGGCATCCCACTCATGCTCTACACGCCTATGGCCATCCAAATGATCAGGCGATGATGACCACTGCCTTCATTCACATCCCGTATCGACAAGTCTTGGCTGCCCAATACTTAGATCAGTATCCCTGACCTTTCTTTCTGCGTTCAACATGTCGACTATGAGTCCCGAATGTTAACTTAATAATCTCACATAACACAATACAGCAAAAACCTATAAAAGTGCAACAATGCCACGGAAAACCTTGTTTAATTAATATTTAACAAGGCCAGATTAGTCTGTTTGCCTTTTGTAAAGACAGATAAGAGGAAAATGGTATTTTTACAAACTTTATTCATCCCAAAAACCTGATGTGATTCTGTGCTTACTTTGTATGCAAATGCATTCAGGGATGAAGGCTTTCTGTCAGCCTTCTGACAGTCATTTCTGTGACTAAAATTCCAAACAAATGTTCAGAAAAAGATCTATTAATACACTGTTTTTAGCACCATGCATTTAGCCTGATGGAATCTGCTACTCAAAGAGCTGACAGTAACAGTGTCTTCACCATGGCGACCATTTCACACATGTACAACCACCCTTTTACATCACGGATTAACTAGTACAGTGCACTGTCACAAAGCACTAGCAAATCACACTAGCAAATCGCAATGTCACAAAGTACTAGCACACAGCACTAGCACAGAGCACAAGCAGAGAGCACTAACACAGTGCACCAGCAAAATGCATTAGCACAGTGCACTAGCAAAATGCACTAACACAGTGCACTAGCAAAATGCATTAGCACAGTGCACTAGCAAAATGCACTAACACAGTGCACCAGCAAAATGCACTAGCACAGTGCACTAGCAAAATGCACTAACACAGTGCACCAGCAAAATGCACTAACACAGTGCACTAGCACAGTGCACTAGCAAAATGCACTAACACAGTGCACTAGCAAAATGCATTAGCACAGTGCACTAGCAAAATGAACTAACACAGTGCACCAGCAAAATGCATTAGCACAGTGCACTAGCAAAATGCACTAACACAGTGCACTAGCACAATGCACTAGCACAGTGCACTAGCAAAATGCACTAACACAGTGCACTAGCAAAATGCACTAACACAGTGCACTAGCAAAATGCACTAACACAGTGCACTAGCAAAATGCACTAACACAGTGCACTAGCAAAATGCACTAACACAATGCACTAACACAATGCACTAGCACAGTGCACTAGCAAAATGCACTAACACAGTGCACTAGCACAATGCACTAGCATGCTTGGAGGCTTTCCTGACCCCCCTCCCCCATTACTGTATGCTAATCCAGAGAGAGCTAATGACCAGGCTCAGCATTACCCCCATCGAGGAGCATTAATCAGAGAGGGCTGAGTGGATGGTGGCCACTTAACACACCTGAATCGCCAAGGCCTGCTTAATGTCATGGCCTCTCTTCTTCAGAAGAATATCTAAATATGAGGCAAACAACTTTCATATCTACTAAATACACTTGGCGAATGGCAAGAACACAATCAGAAAGCTTTTATTGTCCCAGAGGAAATAGCTTGAGATTACACACTGTGAGGACACAGCAAAAACAAAATTAGACAAGACACAGTACCACAATTTCTATATAAAAATAAATAAGCATAACATATAGGGTAACGATTCGGTGCACCTTCATAATGTGTTCACAGAAAATGAATAAGCAGTATACTGTATAAGTATACCTACAGTATTCAACAAACAAAATATGACAACTACACAAGAAACTTTATAATCATGTTTATTAATGTATATTAAAGATATGTCATGCTGTCATGCAGTCCTGTCTTATTATGTTATGAGTGCAGTGCATTAAATACAGTAAATATTGCATGAGATCAGGTCAGGTCAGGTCAGTAAATATTGCACAAGATCAGGTCAGGGAAGCATGCATTGGTATAGCACATTGCTGCACCCCCCACTTGACTAAACACCTCTGGATGCCATTTGGCAACCCCCCAGGCTGACACTCGGTCAAGTCGGATCACCCTCAGGTAATCATTGTGCAGATCCCTCTAGCATTCCCTACCCTCAGCTGGTTGACCACCTGTGGAATCTCACTGAGATTGGATGATTCATAACTAATCGGAGAATCGTCCTCAAGAATTATGGACCGAGAAATATCCAGAAATAGAAGATCAGCTGCTCAAAGTAGCTGGCCCAGTGGGTCACAACTGCAGTGTCATCCATAAAGGCCGTTCCATCACCTGTCCTAACTGCTACTCTCCGAGGAATAGATTCGGATATGTGTAATGTGCAGCCGTCCTTCTCAGTTCCCAGTACAGACTAGAGTTGCCATCCAGACATGGCCCTGCAAGATTAAACACCTCCTTCTAGGAACACCGGTAACACCAGCACAACCATCATTAACCTTCAGGGTCTTATCATGGAAGGTCTCCCACATCACATGACAATCGGTAATCACACAAATTGTACGTAAACTCATTAGAAACAGTCTGATCTTGGAGTCTGGTCAGGTCCAGCCCCATTCTCCTAGTAGGTGGTTGCCTACTGATCCTAAGCTATATCTTCAGAGTTGCAGAAACAAGTTTGTGTCCAGAATTCTCGAACGTTTCTTGTAGTTCTATAGGAACCACTGGCATTTGCCCACGAGCCGTGGAGACCGACATTCCTCATAACCAGCCCTGTCAGTGCCAGTGGTCACACTGAAGTCACCCATGACCAGAGTAGTGTCACCTCGTGGGCACCGATCAACCACCGACTGAAGGTGAAAATAAAATGTCTCCCTCATCGTGACATCACTAAGACAACAGATAAGACTCCCACAGAGTTCCTTTATGTGTGTCTCTTTGAAAAAATTGACATCGGACACCACTGGGAGGAGCCAATCTACCACAGCAACAGCAGTGTATGCAACTCTGAGTACGGCAGCCATCAGCGCACGCAGACCAATAACAGATATATCTACCCACAAATCTAGCTACTCCTTGGTTTATGTACCTCAGAGAGTGCCGCCACTGTAATGCGGCGTTTACAAATCTCCCCCGACAGTACCGTATATCCTGCGATCTCCCTACACACGGGCCCCTGTCCATCCCTTTGCTTACGAAGATGCCTGGCTTGTGCTCCGTTCCAGGCCCTGCGGGGCTCTGTGAACCCCGTCCAAGAGAGGGGCAGCACACGCTCCAACGCGCCTGCTTTCAGCACAAACACAGATTCCTCCAAAACGACCCCAGGGGGCCCGTGCTCTCAGGACAGCCGCTTGGTAAACAACACGCCAGCCATGTGTGACTGTTTAGTCATACAAGAAGGAATCGAGAGGTGGGGCAGCCGTCATTCCCGCTAAACAGCCCGGATATTATAATAATAACGACCCTTTATTGATCCCAGTAGGAAAATTCCCTTTTCGCCTCCCCCCCATCTTGGGCTCCATGACACACATGAAAGTGACAGCAAGCTTGGCAGTGAAGGGCAGCCGTCTGCAGTGGCATCCATGGAGCTGGGGGTTAAGGGCCTCGCTCTAGGGCCCACAGACATGACTGTACTGCTAACCTTGCAATCACAGCCTCAGGGGCCACACGCACAATCATTCGCATTCATCCGTCAGTTATCCCCTCTCTGAACATCCTACTGGTCTTTCCAAAACCACAGAATGTCAAGGAAACCTTCAAAACCCAAAGTCAACCCTAGAATGCAAGACACCTAAGACATATCTCTACCAAGGCATGAACACACAAATCGAAGTATTAGAAGGTGGCTCCTGTTGACAGACTTAAATAGTTCAGTGTGTTTTAAAAGGATAACTCTGCCGATTGTCACACAGCAAAGTGCCTGAGTGCATATTTTCGGCGGCCCGTCATTTTTAGTAAATGATTTCCTTTAATTGGATTTGACATATGCCACCGAGGGAGACAAATTCACGCTGCGATTCTGCATATTTGCATTTTGGAGTTTGTGTATCTTAACAGTAAATCATCAAGGCAGGTCCCTGTATGCAACGTCTGAAAAGCCTTAAGTGGTTTGCGACTCTAAGCCATCATCCTTTTTCCTGCTTCTCCTGTAACTCCAACACCAAGTCAAACTTCCCACCTCAATCAAAGTTTTGAAAAGCTACATATTTCTGTTTTATATAACTATATATACTTCGAATGAGTCTGTAAGGAAATTCAGTTGAAATTTGATCCACTCAAGAAAATCTAGTTTCATTCTCTTTTTTTTTTTACTCTTAGTCCCAGGGAAGCATAAAGTGCTTCGCTGCAGGACGGTCAGGTTCCCTAAAATTCCTGCAAGTAAAAACCGACCTTCTGTTCAATTTCATAGCATCAGTTATTTCTCTACAAGCAATATTGTACAGCAGCCTACATCCCATGCGTAAAAAAAACACGGTGAATGGAGTCTGTCCTGAATGATAAAGCTCTGTGGTTCTTTCTCATCTTTTTTTGTGTAAACATGAGGCCCGAGACTGTCACACTCTCAGGCGGAGTGGAGGCGAAACCGAGGCAGTAATCATCTGTAAAGAAAGTGGCGACCATGATGCAGGGAATTACTTCCTGTTTTCCTAGCACTAACACGGCTTATAAAACACCTGTAAAAGTCGTTTATAGTGTTCAATTAGTCATGGGGGAGGAGGCCTGCTCACAATATTTGCTGAGAGAGGAGAGAATATTAGACATCAACTAAGCAAAGTGTCCCCTATGGTTTTCTTTTTAATCTAGGCATTAATTTCAATGAGGGATTATTCCCTCAGCACACAAGGAAAATAAAACTCCTCAATCCAAAACTATCTGGCAGAGAATCTAAAACTCTGTCAGTCACAGTAAGCTGGCCTAACTCTGTGCTCTGGGTTGGGCTCCACCACAAGCCCGCTAGCAAGCCTCCTGCGAGACTCGGTCACGCTGCGAGCTCAGCACTGCGAATTTCCTCGGGCTATGCGGCGTACAGCCTGGGTGTGAGGGACAGAGCTCCTCTGCTGTCCCAAAACTAGCAGAGCGGAGCGTTAGCACACACAGCCCCCTCCTCTCAGGCTCACACACCCGCCCTCATTCCCACTCTCACACACACACCCTCTCTCCCACTCTCACACACACACTCTCATTCCCACTTTCACACACACACTCTCATTCCCACTTTCACACACACACTCTCATTCCCACTCTCACACACACACTCTCATTCCCACTCTCACACACACACCCTCTCTCCCACTCTCACACACACACTCTCATTCCCACTTTCACACACACACTCTCATTCCCACTCTCACACACCCATCCTCACTCCCACTTTCACACACCCATACTCGCTCCCACTCTCACACACCCATCCTCACTCCCACTCTCACACACATCCTCACTCCCACTTTCACACACACACACTCTCACTCCCACTCTCACACACACACTCTCACTCCCACTCTCACACACCCATCCTCACTCCCACTCTCAAACACAGCCTCACTCTCAGCCTCGCACACATTCCCTCACTCCCGCTTTTGTAAACCCTCACTCCCGCACACACACCTCACTCCTGCTCTCGCACACATGCCCTCACTCCAGCTCTTGCACACCTTTTAAATAATTATTTAAATAATGTAGAATTTAAAAAGAACTACCTAAACCAATTGTATGACAGCTGATACCAATTGGTATTATACAGGACAATGCTGTGTCCTTGGTGCACCTGCATGGAAGGTAAAGATGTAACCAGTAACTGCAGAAAATGCAGAAAGATTTTCAGCCCTAAACACGAGGCTGACTTCATTTCTGTTTATTGAGGCCACCTTTGAAACCTAGAAATGTGCAGAATGGAACAGAATTATACTCACAATTGCTTTCAAAAAGATGGAATCGAGCACAATAGATTTCTATCAGGAACTATCTGAATGTCTTCCGGATCGCAGTGAAGCAGTTCTTAAGAACATCAAGCCAACATGCCTCTGTGCTTTTGTGCATAAGTACACACATCTGGCAGGATGTTGGAGATGAAGGAAATTTAGAGTAAAATATCAGCTAAAGCTCTGATTCTTATGTGTATTTTGCATATAATTTGGAAAAAGCTAGGCGTCAAGGACAATGCTGATCCTCTCTCCCGCTAGAGAAAACCGATAGATATTTTCCTCCTGAATGTTGAACCGCATCCAGACAGGATCCCTGGACGCTGCCTCGCTCTTCACCGCTCTCTCGCTCGTCTGATTCACCGGCTAATCCCACAAAAATACCATTCCACCATTCTGTTGACTAAAGCACTCGCCAACAAAATTTCACACATAACTCAAAACGTCAATTAAAGAAAACGTAGGAATCTAACTGTGAATTAATATTCTTTATGTCTTTATGTCTGCATACATGTGTGTGTCTCATACAGAACATGATGGAATGTGAAAACTACCTATTTTCCTTATAGTCATGAATGAAGCGTCACTATTACTATTAAACACAGTACCAATTTGCAGCGAACTCCTTAAAGCTACCATGCCGATAACGTTTTAAGAGTATAGACGATCCTCTACTTTACGAACTTTCGACTTACGAACTTTCAGACATACGAACGAAGAGGATTGTAAGTCCAAATTGTGTTAGTTGGGCTCCCGTTTCCTGTCCGCAACATCAAATTTCTTTTTTCTGAGTGCCAATTCCGCCTAATACGGCTTCAGGCCGCTACTCCCGCCGCGCAGCAGTGTAGCGTGCGTACTCCCAGCATCCTAGTTCTTAGTACTTGTGTATGCCCTTAAAATGATGTTGAGTAATGAAATAAGGGAGAATTTTCAAGTTACAAGTGGCCGTTCGAAACGTATCTCATTCGTAAATAGAGAAGCATCTGTATATCCATATATGCAGACCAGAGCTGATAAAAATTCATTGTAATAAGACCTATTTATAGGCATAATGTCAGTCTCATTAATTCAAAGTTGTTAAGATTCTTGATAGGTAACATGATATGGTTTGATATGAAGATGCCAGTAACAAAAAGTACTCAATGTGCTTAAAATACTTTTTTAAAGTTCAAATTGCCTGTGTTTCCACATACAATTGTGTGTCTTGGGTTTACTTTGTATCAAATTATACTGTAGCACATTTTTACTGATATATCAATGCACTAACTCTGTTATGAAATAAACTCCTTGTTTCTGAATATTTAAGGTCATTTCCAGCACAGCACATCCAAGACCACATATCTGCACAACACATACGGAGCATTTTGCGCCATTTCAATAATAATTTCCCTAGACCAGAAACTGAAAAAAAAATCCACAGTACACAGTTTAGATTATGTCCTTCTCATCTCCGTTCAATCACCTTATTATAATATCATTTCCTAATAAGCGATAATTGTATGTAGGTATACTATGGAAAAGATGTAAAATCCCGGCAGTTGGGATCCATTTCGCAGCAGCATTAGTCTTGACCACTGCTTTTTCATTGTTGCATAGATTTAGCAAAGGAATCAGGAAACGAAGTTCAGAGGCCACCGATTTTAGGACGTCACAGGACCCTTGGTGATAATCCGCACACGGCCCACAGTCCGCTGCATGGATACTGAGGTGCCTCAGATAAGGCTGCATTGGCCGCATGAAGCACCTTTCTGGGTCCGGAACACGAGCCTCTGGTGTTATCGCCGCTGGGACCGTCGGACAGCCAGCAGCACGCAGGACACCAGCAATGCCGCAGAAGCAAGGCCTGCAGGCAGCAGGCGCCAAGCAACCGGGACACGCGCAGATCCTCCAGGGCGCATGGCATTTACAGTGCTCCGCAAGCTCTGCAAGTCAAACACTGGCTGCTGATGTAAATACCCTTTCATGGATTAAACCAAATGCATTTGATTTTGGCTGTGCTCCTGTTGGTTCTGTGACATTTTTGTTACTTTCCTGCATCCAGTGATAATGAAATGATTGTCTCTGTAATGGAGATATAGTGCTTTAACTTGTAATAATAATAATAATAATAATAATAATAATAATAATAATAATAATAATAACCCATTAGATCAGCTTTCTAAAGGCTACCAAAACTCAAACGTTCATCCTAACCAAACCGGTAATAAACCAAATATAATTTTGCGGGCATAAAATAGGCTTCCTTGACATACAAGCCTTACATATCGCAGCCCAAACCCAGAACGTGTTCATTAAACGTGGATCCCTCTGAAACGGCATCGATCGCAGCACATGGCCACTGCAGTGAAGTGCACAGTGCTCACGGTTTACCGTAATGTCTTTTGTTTTGCCCATTTCCTTCAATGTCATGAATGAAACGGGCAGATTCAGCGCTCCTATGTTTTGGGCGATAACACCAGGCGTCCCACTGAGACGCAGAGGCTTGTTTTCTTTCTTCTTTCTTCAGCACATTACAATGGTCACCGCCGCCCTTTAAACGGAACACCGGGCATCCGACATAAGCATGAGGCCGAGCCGTCATGGGACCGAATGCCTTTGGCGGAGCAGTATGGAAATGACCGCGACAGCAACCCCAGACTCACACAAAATAAGATCCACGACTGCAACTACAGAGATAAAGTTCCAAATAAATTAAAAACCACCCCTTTTGGATAATAGCTAGAATAAACGAACGCGCATTTTCTGTGCGCTAAATACGGGATTGTGACGAAAGTCGTATATTGTCTTACCCCACCCGTTTGACTATAGCCTGATGGCATATTAAAACTATTTTCATTTCAGGAGGTGGGGGAAACACCCCAAAGAAATAAAAAGAGATCATTTAACGGTTTTCGTCTTTTAAGATTCCCAAGAATATTAAAATCAGACCCGTTTGTTACATCTACAATAATAATAATTTAAAAAATACTTACTCGAAAGCAAAGAAAAGGGCGCAGGTCCCAACGATGAGGAACAGGGTGAGATAGAAGACGCCTTTTTGCCGTGCCATCATCACGCGTCCATCGCAGCAGAAAGTGTTTTTGCCCGGCAGCTTCTCCCATTTGCGGGTTACCTTCCTGGTCACCATTACCGCTGACATTGTGTTGGATTGTGCGGGTCGAATCAATAAGGTTGAAAATATGTATGCAAGGTAGCAAAGTTAAATTTTCCAAGCTTTTTAAAAATATATTTATACGTCAGGGAATAGTGTCTTTTCTGCTCCCAGTTATTAAACTACTCATGGATGACAGCCCTGCCACAATCCGTGGATACATAGCGCCAGGATGCCGCGATCTTTAGCTACCCTTATATTTACTTTATATTATATTCTTTAGGTTTTTCAGTGCCTGACTCAACAACTCCAAAGCCGAAAGAATGCATAATAATTTTGCAATTGCTCTCCTACAGAAAATATATATAGCTCATTTGTTAAACGATTACAGCCTATTTGCTTTGTCGCAGAAATGATCATTTATAAAATGGATATCTGATTTTAATTTCTCGCTTGAAAGCTCCAGTCGGTTTTGCTTTCTTCAGTTTCCAATACCGGTTCTCAGTAACAGAAAACGCTAGCGATCTTCATGGCCGAAATTGTGCATAAAACGAAGTTTGCCCCTTTCATCGTGATTCCACGTAAACGCAATCTCCAGATTTACATCTTTAGTAACAAGCTAACTTAAAGTACCATTTAAATGAGCTATGAAAAAATGTGCACCTAGTTCTTGGCTAAATATTTAATTATCCTATCGATTATCCTATAAATTAATTTCTCGATCGGTGCGTAGAACCGAGCTTCAATGTCAACTGACATGCATGCAAGTTATCAAATAAACTGTAATCACGCTTTACTGCAGCTGATTTGTTTCCCATTCCATTAAATCGTGCGATCTTCCTTTTTAGCGCAGGTTTATAATTTTAGCGTTTTCATCCGGAGGCGCCGAGGTTAGGTGAGAAGATGGATCGTCGAAAATTGCGACACACTGCGAGGGTAGCGCAGCTTCCAGCAACGACGCGAAGCTCCGCAGGGCGCTCGCTTGGCCCGCTCCTCATCAATGGGAGGAGGGACGACGCCTCGCGCTGCCATGTCCGGAATTAAAGGAGCACCTCCCACGGCAGTCAGCATCAAACCTTTATAATAAAAGCTCGGTAAATGTAATATCTTTGATAAAAAAAAAAAACGTTTTTTATAAAATACCAACAATCAACGTATATGTTTAGGCATTTTCATGTTTTTATATGTTTCCAATTATGAATACCCTGCTAATGTCGTCCTTTGTTCCATTATACCACGATTATACGACGCCACTTACTAAGCCCAATTAAAAGAACTTTAGCGAGATTATATGATTCTGATACTAAAAATTAACCAAAGTAATTCGATTAATTACTTTCCCAGATGCACGGGACTACACAAAACCATGCACCCACCAAACAGCCAAGTTTGTATCGCTTCGACAAGAATGATCGCGAATATTTTTTCTTGTGTAATATGGAAATATAGGCATGATCATTTGCATACATTCCATTAGCCCTGCTTCCATTATCGTCCGATCAGAAGCACAGCACACATCCCTAGGGTCATGTGTGTGGCGGCTCCATAGTAACCATGATGTGCTATCTAATGCATCAACCCCCGCCTCCGCTATTGTCTCTCTGCAGACAGAGGAAGTACTGCCGTCTATCGACCTACTATCCCGCTGTTTATGTTTCACCAATAAGTGCAATGACCTATTAAAGACAGCCGTCAGAAATTCTGTTGATTTATCCATTGTATACCTCCTATGGATGGTATAATGCAATAATGATTGCGTACGAACTGGTAAAAAACAGATATGATCCTGTATTTCCACTAAGAAGATTTATTAATTATAGTAACGTGGAAATATATAATAAAATCAGCACTAAACCGCTGATTTCTTAGACGCTACATAACTATAACACTCCGTCCGGCAGCAGCCTCTCTGCTTCTACTACCCTATTTGACACTGACATATAGCATGTAGACCCTTACTGGTCTTGCTATGAAACAGCGATTATGGTTTTATTGCTATTCTGTCTCCTGGTGGTACCACTTCAACATCAAAGAAATACATAAATATGCCCTTTAACTAAATGATCTTTAACTAACTGTTCGAGACAAATATAAAGCATTCCTTGATATTAAATTTTAGCCCCATTGCCTGATTATTGGGATTGCTGCGGTCTCATTAACCAGCAAGTAATGAATTGCTCAGTTCTCTGTAATGATAACCATTGACAGTCAACTCCGCTACATAAATTACATGATTAATTTCATTTAGCGACGATTTTTAAAAAATCAATGATCATTTCAAAGCAAACATGTTGGACGTTAATATATAAAATGTGGCATATAATGTTACACTTATTTACTACAATCTGACCTTCTGGTTGAGTTTGGCAGGAAAGGCCAAGAGAACCACCCATGAATCTTCCGTGGAAGTGTTTACTGCTTTTTCAGTCGGTAACCATTTGGGGCTTGGCGTCAGCTACACGAAGCACAAAGCAGGGCAGGGAAAAGCAGCCAAAACTGCCAGTCAAAAACCCTGGAAAGCAGCAGTGTTGCTGAGTTCTATTAATACAATACAAGAACTGAAATGCAGAAGAGCTACATTGATTTAATGTAATGTCAGTGTGATATTACTTTCAGAGCAGAGTGAACATACGGTATATATCCATAAAAAGCTCATAGTAAGGCATTGCGATCTTCATGCAATATCACAAAGCTATTTTCATGAATGTTCTATATGTAATTGAAGTAGAACCCTTGGAACTCTGGTTTTTGATGTTTCCGTGGATTCTAAGCTCCTATCAGGGATGGGCTCCCAGGATACAGAAATGGAACGGAGAGAATTACAGATTTATAAGGCGGCTGTACACCAAGTTAAATCCTGCTGTTAAGGAAACAGAAGCATTTGGGGGGAACCCGAGGGCTATGAAAAGGAAGAGAGGACAGGTGAATATCATTTTCATGGCTATAACCACAGAAGCAGGGAGACCAAAATAGGAAACATGTGCAGAGTGGATGAAAGGGCTTCGTGAGGACAGAACAGGGCAAGGGAAGCCAGAGGCTGCGATGGAACCCTTACATGTGATTTGGCAGGAATTAAAATTATTTTAAAATGAATTTAGGGCAATGCCTGCCTCACTCAAAGCACACAGAGCAAATCTGACCGTTAGAGAGGCAGCTTAAATAGAGGTGATAAGGACTATGGAGATTTAGCGATTAAAGATTCCAAATGTTGTATTAATGTGTATCCAGGGCATTGGAATGTTGCTTTGCTCAGCCTCATCAAATACAAAGAACTGTATATAAATCATAAATGGGCAACAGACAGACCATGGTGTTGGTATGTGGTATAGGGGAAAACTGAAGTATTTTTAAAATAGTGATTGAGGAGAAAGTAAACTAGTGAGTAGCAAGGTCAAGGTCAACTTTATTATCCCCCCAGGGGAAATTCATATGGTCAGCACTGCACGTCTCACATGACAAATAATATTCAAACAGATGACAAAACAAACAAACAGTAAACATACCACATTATCCATCCAGCCATCCATTTTCCAAACCGCTTATCCTACTGGGTCGCGGGGGGTCCGGAGCCTATCCCGGAAGCAATGGGCATGAGGCAGGGAACAACCCAGGATGGGGGGCCAGCCCATCACAGGGCATACCACATTATAAACATAGCAAGAATACAGAAAGGTTAAGTGAATAAATAAAACTGCATGGATATGCAAAAGGGAAATTAATGTACAACAGATATACTTGGTCTGTTATTGAACAGTCTAATTGCTGACGGCACAAATGACTGACGTACCTTGTTGTTCTGATTACTCTCTGCAGAATTCTGCCATTCGACCTACTACTTCTGACAAACTTCAAGAGCAGAGGAAGTGTAGGATCATCAAAAATTTGTTTAATCTTTTCCATAATAAGGTCATTGTACAGCTGGGCTGCAGATACCTGATCAACTCCAATGACCCTACTGGCTAATTTGATAAAATGCTGCAGTTTCTTATGATCCTGTACATGCATATTTCGAAAGGTACGAATTAACCCAAAGGACAAAACACTCTGCAAAAGAGATTTATAAAATACTTGGAGAATGCTAATATCTAATCTAAAAACTTTTAGTTTCCTAAGAAAAAACATCCTCTGTTGCAGTTTTCTGCACTTGTTCTGTGTACAATGATTAAAACATAATTTATGGATCAAGCTTGTGGTACCATGAAATGTCATGCAGAATTGGCTGTCAAAATCATGTGCACAGTGAGATTCTCAAGCAGTTTGGCAAAGAAATCTCACATAAGCAAACAGTACCTCCACTGGCATGGCTAAAATGCAGTTCCTCTGTAACCGGACTACCTGCTGTCCCTGTAAGATAAATATCATACAGTAAGTGGGACATTTAGAAGCAAGTGTAGAAACACACAGGTGGCAGCTTCAGATGTTTTAGAATCTGATCTCATGACATTCAAACATAGCACTGTGAAGGTTGCCAGATGTGTAGATTCTAATGAGAATCTATATTAATAATAATATACTCTATAGCACCATATTTCAACCAGAGTTTCAACACTGGATTTACGACATGACTTTATACTCATGAATTTTGCATTATTGTCTGCTGCAGGAATTTTGAGGAGTCTTAAAGCTTAATCCTTTTATGAAACTCACAGATGACCTGCTTGCCAGACAAGGTTATATAAAATATTAACCGTGATGTATAAAATATCCAAACTAAGTCCATTTTGCCTCTAATTAACCTTGAACAGTTAATTTAAGTAGCATGCTGTCTTCAGAAATTAATGAAGCCAGTGGCTACTGTTTTCAGTGATGTTAGAGTGCAGTTTCCAGTGCATGATGATGCCGTAGTGTATTAAAGGGGACAGCTTTTCTTTGTGGGAGGTCTGGCCTTAATCATTTGCTTTTTGCTTCAGGCGTTCCTTAATGCTGTTCTGTTATTATCATAATAAAATCCCCAATTGGCTGAGAGGATGACCATTTTGACAGGTCAGGTGACCATTTTGACAGGTCAGGTGACCATCTTGGCAGGTCAGGTGACCATTTTAACAGGTCAGGTGACCATCTTGGCAGGTCAGGTGACCATCTTGGCAGGTCAGGTGACCAGGGCATGGCTTCCTGTTTAATGCCACATGTGTCTTTTTCCCTGTCGGGGGTGTAGATTGGTGTGTAACCTTAACTTGCTCAGTCTTTTTAATCATATTCCCTGAACATATTCTAGAAAGAATAAGCGTTCCTACCCTCAGTCCCTCCTTATTTTTCTGTTTCATGTCCTTCTTTAGTGTCCTCTATCCATTTACTACACAACTTCTCGAAAAGGACAGTTTCAGCCAGTAAGGATGACCCTTCATGTTTAGCCCTACCTGCCGCAATACTGACCAGCATTGTAGTATTTTGGGATCTCAAAGCATTTATTAGTGGAGAAAACGGGAAACTGCCTCTCTCAGGAAATAACGTCTTTCTGCAGCGAATAAGCATTTCCAAGATTAGGTTTAAAACACATTTAACAAAATGGTCAAAATAGCTCATTTTCACAGAGATCATTCGTGATACCTTGTTTGTTTTTATTTGTTACATTTAAATAATTTGCTGTTTCCAATGCACAATGCAAACCACCTGCCAAACAAGTTGCTGTATAGATGCACAAGTCACAAAAGATTCTTCACATTAATGAATACAGTATGTTTGCAAAAAGTTTTGACTGGGAGAAAATACATCTGTTTGGTGTATAACTCAAATCTGAGCGTGCGTCTTGCCCTACACGCAAGAACAATGTGCCATTTTGTTTATTATGTTGAGATATTTTTAAACACCGACATTTAAACAGTGATCCACAAACAACTTCGGGTGACATCTCCTTCAGTAAGGAAAAGCCAATAAGCGACATATTTAAGGTATATGACCGAAAACTGCACACGGACAGACAGAAATGTGTTAGCTTACATTGTAAAGAAGCTCAGGTTACAACGTCCGTTCCACAGAAAAATGTGTGAGTTACCAGAAAAAAATGAAAATTCAATCTGATTTAAAAAACAAAAGAAAAGTTAATGCCCAGCAGATCATATATCCAGAATCTAGTGTAATCGAGCTGTATCCGATTATCGCGAAATAAAATCCTTATAAGAGTCCTGGCAATATTGATTGTGTTTGTGTATTGCGGTTTTAAATTACTGTATGCCATCATGAATTCTCTGGGGAGGTACAAGGCCTTGTAAATAGGGGGTTTGATCATGGCAATTACAGTAGAACCTTGGAACTCGAGCGCCTCTTAACTCGACAAACTTGGATGGGTCTGTCGAATTTTTTTTTTTGACTCGACCAAAACTTTGGAACTCGGCCGTTCCTGCTAAAACTTGTATGCATCAAGAAGCGTTCAACTCCACCAGTTTGGACCACAAATGGGTTGGTCAGCAAAAATCTAGCCGCTACTCGAATGAAAACTCAGAACAGGACAAAATAAAACAGACCTACTAAAACCAAATAACAACCCCATCGCCCCTCAATCCCTTTTATATTTGTGCTTCTTCATGCGTGAATTAGTTTTATATTGATTGTCAATGCTTTTTATCCTTAATTAAGTGGGGAAATAGGTTTAAATAGGCAGTGTTTTGGGGGTGGATTACATTGAATGGATTACATTGATTTACATTATTTCTTATGGGGGAATTCAACTAAGACCTCGACCAAATCGCAACTCGACCAGCCTTCTGGGTCGAATTAATTTCGTGTTTCATGGTACCACTGTACTTTGTAGCCAGTACTCTTCTCAATGCTGTAATAAATTCATGGAAATGTAACTGAAATGTAAATGATACTCAGGGCTGACTTTGACAGGGGGCCTCCCCATGAAAATCATGTACTGAACTGAGGAAGACTGGGCTGTGAGGAATCCTGGCCCCCCAACAAACATTCACAGTGTTTACACTGTCATACTTTCCAAATGGTAAAAGCGTTACAAAGATCCTATCAATCTAGTCTTCATTCTAGACCAGTTCATCTTATGTGTGATCTTATGTTTGTACTGCTTTGCATGATTGAGCACCAGCGATCTTGTAGCAAACAACATGACATTAATGGCAAATGAAAATAACACAAGGTGCATGCCCAGGGTCTGCAAGGCGCCTGGGCTGTAGCATTGCCGTTAGCCTACTTTGAAATGGACTGTGAAATCAATGCCCTGTGGATGAATCACGAGGGGTTATCATGTTTAAATCTAGCAATCCGGTTTGATGTTACTAAATTCCTTACAGAAATATTTTGTCTTCACCCTATTGCTCAAACCAAAATCATTTTTATGGTGTTGTTTTAAATGCTGAGGGTGGTACAGTGGGGGGGCACTGATATGTAAATGCTGAGGGTGGTACAGTTGGGGGGGCACTGATTTTTAAATGCTGAGGGTGGTACAGTGGGGGGGGCACTGATATTTAAATGCTGAGGGTGGTACAGTGGGGGGGGCACTGATATTTAAATGCTGAGGGTGGTACAGTGGGGGGGGCACTGATATTTAAATGCTGAGGGTGGTACAGTGGGGGGCACTGATATTTAAATGCTGAGGGTGGTACAGTGGGGGGGGCACTGATATTTAAATGCTGAGGGTGGTACAGTGGGGGGCACTGATTTTTAAATGCTGAGGGTGGTACAGTGGGGGGGCACTGATATTTAAATGCTGAGGGTGGTACAGTGGGGGGGGCACTGATATTTAAATGCTGAGGGTGGTACAGTGGGGGGGGCACTGATATTTAAATGCTGAGGGTGGTACAGTGGGGGGGGCACTGATATTTAAATGCTGAGGGTGGTACAGTGGGGGGCACTGATATTTAAATGCTGACAGTGGTACAGTGGGGGCCGCGCTGGCTTCACATCTCCACGGTTGGGGATTAATATCTCTTTGACCGTGGAGTTTGCATTTTCGCATGCTGGTTTTTCCTGGGAATTCTGGTTTCCTCCAACAAACGCCCCCACTGTGACCCTTCCCAGGAAAAGCTATTCCAAGAGAGATGGATGAACTTTGAAAGTGAAAAAAAAACTTTCATGCATTCTTGCAGTTAGCTTTTGCATTGATAATGGGAGACAGTCGCCACATTAACAGGACGGTTATTTCTGCATAATAACTTCACCTCTAGCATTTAGCAGGCTGCAGATCCTCAGCTATGGAGGCTGTAAGTAGGCGTTGCATTGTGTCAGCTACACTGACAGGCCTTTCTGTGAAAATGAATGAAAGAATTGCTAGAATTGCATCAATTGTGAAATTCACAGAAAAGGCAGAGCAGCTGCTAATTGCCATTCACTGCACTGTACATCTCACTGTACATTTCTGTATGTAGTCTCTTCTTGTTCACACACTGAATTGGTTCTATGCTTGGTATTTACCTTTTTAGCGATTAGATGCAGTGGCTCCGTCGGCACCGTTGCATCAGACCTCTTTGGCTGTGGCGTGTTCATTTCCGTCCTGTGGGGGCTCATTTTGGCGAATCTGGTTTCTTCCTGCAGTCCAAAGACATGTCAATTGGCACCTCTGAATTGATAACACGATTGTGTGCATGAAAAGTAAATGTTTATTAAGAAACAACAAGTAATAAGCATGTATTTCCTACCAAGGCCATGTGTAATCAGGTAACATTAAGTGTTCCTCTGAAAGCTATATATTTTCCCTTTTGCATTTGGCCTTGAGTGTCTTACACGTCGAGTGCTTTTCGGCATGAATACGAGGAATAACACTGACTTGTAGTGAACATATAAAAACATCATGCACTGTCCTATATAACTGAAGTAAGACGAATGCTTAAATGCCTTATATCATGAACCATGTGTTTTGTTTTTCCTTGTCGTGTGATTTACAGCCTAAACAGCCCCTAGAAGCTGGTGTTCTGTTTTATGCCTGGGTTTACAGCAGTTTTCTGTTTTTCTGTCAGAAATCCTATGCTGGATGTCTCGGACGACTGCCCAAGTGAGGATTTATTGCTGTCTGCCGTTTGTCAGATGCTGGCTTTAAGGATGCAATGTTAGCAAGCAGGTTCCAGTGCTGCAGCTGTTATTTACAATTATCTGTATCCGGATCCAGTATAAGAAATCATGTAAGAGCTATTTTAGGTGTCAGAAACACAGAGGGCATAGTGCTCTGTGGGTTAGGAATGTGTCCGGGTGGTCGCTGGTTTAAATCCCAAAGTTAATGATGTCACTGCTAGGCCCTTAACTCCAATTGCTCCAGGGACTGGCTGATCCTGCTTTTTCAGCTGTACATTATTTTGGATTAAAGCATATGCTCAGTAAGGCAAGAGGATTCTATTTTTTGCTTCTTTTTGCCCGGCTGTGACATGGAAGGTGTCTCAAGGTGGTGTTGTGAACTGGGTGCTGGTGTGAGGCGAGGAGCCGCAGGCACAGTGAGAATCAGGGCACTGAACCTGCCCTGCGTGCTCACCATCTGCAATAGACAGGGAGAACTGTCATTCTTCACAGCAGGCTGGAGGTGATGCTGTTGGACATTCAAGAGCGAGCCAAGAAAAATAGCGAGAATGGCAGCCGGCACAGCTGTGGTCACTGCCTGCGGTCCCTGTGCCTGTTGGCAGCTCACTGTAATGGGTACCAAACCTCCTGTAATGCCACAGATGCCACCCTGTCTGACCCGGTGCATTCTGGGTGCATTTTGTGTGTGCTAGTGAATGATGAGTGCAACCTTGTAGTGACACAGGGGACATGGGGCTAAATGGCCGTGCTCTAGGGGTCCACAGGCATGTAACTATTCTGCTGCGGTACAGGCTCAAACCGACAACCTTCTGATCACAGGCACAGAGGCTTAGCCCACTGCACCCATGCTAAAAATGTAAAAATCTTAAATGAACAAAACAAAAACAGTATCGGTTTTGTACATGCAATATTGTTAATCTTGTATAAAAGCTTAACTCTCTCAAATTATTTTGTAAATGATCTATCCGTCCTGCGATGGGCTGGCCCTCTATCCAGGGTTGTTCCCTGCCTCGAGCCCATTGCTTCCGGATAAGCGGTTTGGAAAATGGATGGATGGATGGATGATATATCCGTCTCCCAACTTTGCAATCTAGAGAGGAAACAATCGCACAGATGCACCATGAGAAAATGAGAATCTCACGCACACGGAAATTTTAAGCGCCAGCACTGCATGGGTGCAGCTGCCGTGACTGTCCGCCTGCATGCTTATGTACATTAATAACGCATATAGGCAGGGGGGCTCTCATCAGCATCAGCTCTAGGTCCACAGAGAAATGAGCATTTACTTACACCCCTGTGTCAGCCACTGCTGCCAATAATGAGAAGGCAGTGGACTGAGGCCAAAAGGGAAAACAATAAGACATATGAGATATGGGTTTGGTAGCAGATATCAGCTGTGTACACTCATCCCCAGCTGCACGCACAGTGTGGGCACTGGATCCAACCTCTTGATCCTAGATAGAGTCTTGCCTACTCAGGCAAGTGTAGGGAGAATCGGGCGGAGGGCTAGGCAGGACGAGAGGGACGTGTCCATGTGACCACAGGGAAGGAACCTGAGTGCTGTTAATGTGTATGTGGACACGGGTTCAGAGGACCCGGCCTCCTTAGGAAAAGTGGGTAAGGAACTGAAAAGTGTATCGTCTATGAATGTTGTGGTCCTATTGGAAGATGTCACAGCTCACTTAGAGAATGACGATACCTGGAGGGACATCCCTGCTCTCCTGGATCTAACCTGGAGAGGCGAATGGTTATTGGATCACATTTAAATCTGTTGATTGTCCAGAGCTCCCTTGGCTAATGATTGTCTCTGTAGTTATGATGTCACTTGAGGTCCTACATTTGAATACTCATGTTAAGTGAAGGCTGAGCTCTCCACTAATCACCACCTGGAGGCCAGGGGGACCAGAACAATCCAGAAGAGCAGACAGGGATTGCTGGGAACATCTGACTGATGCTTCTGTGCAAAAGGAATTCAACTCACACCTCCGGTGCCGAGTGGGGCTCCGGGCTTTGAGTTTAGATGGACCATGATGATGGGCTCAGTCACTGCAGTGGTTGCAAAAGGCTGTGATCAGAAGGCAGCCGGTGTCTGTCACGGTGGTACCAGCAGGACCTGCTGGTGGAAGGCTGCGTGGTAGGAGTCTGTCGAACTAAAGAAGGTGGACCTAAGAAAGATGCTTGAACAGGAATCTCTTAAGGTAGCTGAAAGGTAGCTGCAGGTTAGAAAGGCGACAGCGAAAGCAATCTTTGAGGTAATAGCTAGTATATGGGAGCAGTGTAGTAAAGTCAAGAAGAAAGACCAATCAAGAAGATCAGCCCAAGAATGTCTTAGCAAACTGTCCGGTTCGTGGTCATCACGGTCCCCCTTGGATGGCTCAGAAGGTACAAGCGCAAAGTAGAGCATAACCCAGCAGGAGGCGCCATCCCACTGCAGGGGATGTCCCTTACTTTTATAAAGGAGCAGAGGAGGATGCAGTCCAACTGCTGGGGAATGACACTACTCAGCTTCCCTTGGGCTCAAACCTCGGATTCCGGAAGAATAATGCAGATTGCAGCCTAGTCTTGGAACAATGGACTGATTGTCTTCATGCACTTTGTGGACTCGGAGAAAGTGTATGAACACACGCCTTAGCAAATGCCGCAGGAGGTGCTTCAGGAGTATCCGTGACAGGACTGATACCGTATGATACTCGGCCCCTGTATCAATGCAGCGCGACTAGTGTCCAGATCCGTAGCAGAGAGTCAATGCTGTTTTGAGAAGGTGCTGACCTCCATGATGGGTGCATCCTACTGCTGTGATTTTCATAGAGAGGATATCAAGGTGCAGCCATGACCGGAAGGGCATCCAGCATGAGGGATAATAGTGAAATCTCTGCTATTTTAGATTCCATTATGCTTTTGAATTCAAACAGGACCTCCAGGATGTAGTATGGCAGGAGTAGGCAGCCCTGGTCCTGGAATGCCGGGATCCAGCAGATTTTCCTTCCTACAGAGACTGTGATGAACCACATCTGATCTCATGCAGATAGTAACTCATTATGTAGGATAGAAAACCCACTGGGTACCGCCACTCCAGGGTCTGGGCTGCCGATCCCTTTACTAGAGCAATTTAATGCCAAGTGTGAATTGGCAGTGAGGAGAAATCATAATACTTTCAAATCATTAGTGAAGGCACTTACTGTAAGAACTATGGGACCATGTTTATGAGTGATGGAGATTACTCCACCTTGGCAGAAGTCTCACTCTAGAAGCTTCTTATTTGTATTCATCAATGGAGTGACAAGCAACCATTCATGCTCTCTAAGAATCCGTTCAAGTAATGCCTTAAAGCCTATATGGCAACCATCCCTAGCCCTCAAAGTCTACTGACCTACTCTGTCTTCATCTGTGATCCTTACACTGGTCTCTTATGGATCCTGAGTTCTCTTATTTTTCCATTTGTCTTTGTTGTAAATAGCTCTCCTCTTTAGGTTCTGGCTATCTTGCTCCGATGCTAAATTACATTAGTTACTGGTTGGCTCCTTTACAGCGGTATGCTGGTAATGTGGTTCCTGCCTCTTGTATGTCACTCTGGACAAAAGCGGCTGCTAAATAAAGAAATGCAACGACTTGTAATGTAATGTGAGCAGGAACATGAGATTGATGGGCAGGAACAAGAGATTGGTGGGCAGGGCAGGAACATGAGATTGGTGGGCAGGAACATGAGATTGATGGGCAGGAACATGAGATTGAAGGGCAATAACATGAGATTGATGGGCAGGAACATGAGATTGGTGGGCAGGAACATGAGATTGATGGGCAGGAACATAAGACTGGTGGGCAGGAACATGATATTGATGGGCAGGAACATGAGATTGATGGGCAGGAACATGAGATTGATGGGCAGGAACATAAGACTGGTGGGCAGGAACATGAGATTGATGGGCAGGAACATGAGATTGGTGGGACAGATTGGATCAGTGACTGCAGTTTTTCTGCATGCAGGAGAAGCTCCGCGCTCAGCAATCAGCACTTAAGCTGTCAGGGGGGTCATGCTCTGCTGCTCAATATACATTCCTGTTCTCGCTTGGTATGATGAGCTGTAATGACTGAAACACGGTCAGGAACGCAAAGAGCGCACCTGGGGTCTTGACAAGACTGGTCTTGCTAACGTGCCTTCCCAGAATAAACATGGGGAGCAGTAAATCTTGGGATTTGTCTCGTTTGGTGAGGATGCAACTAAAGTATCCTTGACATTTTGGACAGGGCAAGAATGGCAACTGGTGATTCTTAACATCCTCTGTACAATGTTCTTGTCATTGGAACTGGTCTTCGGCAGTGGAAGACGATGTGGAACAGGTACAAGAGAACACAGGAACATATACTGAGAAAGTGAAGAGAGCTTTGGAAAGTACCTGCCCCTGCTGTGGGAGTTAGTGGCTCAGTGAAGGACAGGGAGGTGGAACTGCAGAAACTCTGATCACAAACAATGAAAACAAGATGAGCACAAGGTTCCTTTCAGACAGATGCTGACTGCTATAGACTTGAGTAGACGCTTTCCTAGCCCCCGGGCCAATGGCCTGCTGCCATCTCTGCTCAGGTCCACCCATAGTGAAGCCATCGCTAAATCCGTGCTTTAAGCAGATGGAGACAGCAGACAAAGAAACCTGCATGAGATCATCTTCTGCAGTGATGCACTAGGGGTAACATCTGTAATACTAACACATTATCCGTAATGTAGAAGAGCAACAAGAGCATCATACTTCCTTTACCTCAAAAATGTACAACTTACGAACTGTGCTGTATATTTTTTTTCTTGTATAGAGAAGAAACAAAGATGCATTTGGGGCGGCATGGTTAATACTATTGCCTCACACCACAGGGACCAGGGTTTGAGTCTCTGCCATGGCTCCATGAGTGTGGCATTCGCGTGTTCTCCCCGCGTCATAGTGGGGTTCAGTGTTCTCCCCGCGTCGTCGTGGGGTTCGGTGTTCTCCCCACATCGTAGTGGGGTTTGCGTGTTCTCCCCACATCGTAGTGGGGTTTGCGTGTTCTCCCCACATCGTAGTGGGGTTTGCGTGTTCTCCCCGCGTCGTAGTGGGGTTTGCGTGTTCTCCCCGTGTCGTCGTGGGGTTCGGTGTTCTCCCCACATCGTAGTGGGGTTTGCGTGTTCTCCCCGCGTCATAGTGGGGTTTGCGTGTTCTCCCCGCATCGTAGTGGGGTTTGCGTGTTCTCCCCACATCGTAGTGGGGTTTGCGTGTTCTCCCCACGTCGTAGTGGGGTTTGCGTGTTCTCCCCGCGTCATAGTGGGGTTTGCATGTTCTCCCCGTGTCGTCGTGGGGTTCGGTGTTCTCCCCACATCGTAGTGGGGTTTGCGTGTTCTCCCCGCGTCATAGTGGGGTTCGGTGTTCTCCCCACATCGTAGTGGGGTTTGCGTGTTCTCCCCACATCGTAGTGGGGTTTGCATGTTCTCCCCGCGTCGTCGTGGGGTTCGGTGTTCTCCCCACATCGTAGTGGGGTTTGCGTGTTCTCCCCACATCGTAGTGGGGTTTGCGTGTTCTCCCCACGTCATAGTGGGGTTTGCGTGTTCTCCCCGCGTCATAGTGGGGTTTGCGTGTTCTCCCCACATCGTAGTGGGGTTTGCGTGTTCTCCCCACGTCATAGTGGGGTTTGCGTGTTCTCCCCACATCGTAGTGGGGTTTGCGTGTTCTCCCCACGTCATAGTGGGGTTTGCGTGTTCTCCCCGCATCATAGTGGGGTTTGCGTGTTCTCCCCGCGTCGTAGTGGGGTTTGCGTGTTCTCCCCGCATCGTAGTGGGGTTTGCATGTTCTCCCCGCGTCATAGTGGGGTTTGCGTGTTCTCCCCGCGTCGTAGTGGGATTTACGTGTTCTCCCCGCATCATAGTGGGGTTTGCGTGTTCTCCCCGCGTCGTAGTGGGGTTTGCGTGTTCTTCTCGCATCGTAGTGGGGTTTGCATGTTCTCCCCGCGTCATAGTGGGATTTACGTGTTCTCCCCGCATCGTAGTGGGATTTACGTGTTCTCCCCGCATCATAGTGGGGTTTGCGTGTTCTCCCCGCATCATAGTGGGGTTTGCGTGTTCTCCCCGCATCGTAGTGGGATTTACGTGTTCTCCCCGCATCATAGTGGGGTTTGCGTGTTCTCCCCGCGTCGTAGTGGGGTTTGCGTGTTCTTCTCGCATCGAAGTGGGGTTTGCATGTTCACTCCGTGTCGTAGTGGGGTTTGCGTGTTCTCCTCGCATCGTAGTGGGATTTGCGTGTTCTCCTCATGTCGTAGTGGGATTTGCGTGTTCTCCCCGCGTCGTAGTGGGGTTTGCATATTCTCCCCACATCGTAGTGGGGTTTGCGTGTTCTCCCCGCATCATAGTGGGGTTTGCGTGTTCTCCCCGCGTCGTAGTGGGGTTTGCGTGTTCTCCCTGCATCGTAGTGGGGTTTGCATGTTCTCCCCGCGTCATAGTGGGGTTTGCGTGTTCTCCTCGCGTCGTAGTGGGGTTTGCGTGTTCTCCCCGCATCGTAGTGGGATTTACGTGTTCTCCCCGCATCATAGTGGGGTTTGCGTGTTCTCCCCGCATCATAGTGGGGTTTGCGTGTTCTCCCCGCATCGTAGTGGGATTTACGTGTTCTCCCCGCATCATAGTGGGGTTTGCGTGTTCTCCCCGCATCGTAGTGGGATTTACGTGTTCTCCCCGCATCATAGTGGGGTTTGCGTGTTCTCCCCGCGTCGTAGTGGGGTTTGCGTGTTCTTCTCGCATCGAAGTGGGGTTTGCATGTTCACCCCGTGTCGTAGTGGGGTTTGCGTGTTCTCCTCGCATCGTAGTGGGATTTGCGTGTTCTCCTCGTGTCGTAGTGGGATTTGCGTGTTCTCCCCGCGTCGTAGTGGGGTTTGCGTGTTCTCCCCGCGTCGTAGTGGGGTTTGCGTGTTCTCCCCGCATCATGGTGGGGTTTGCGTGTTCTCCCCGCATCGTAGTGGGATTTGCGTGTTCTCCCCGCGTCGTAGTGGAATTTGCTTGTTCACCCCGTGTCGTAGTGGGGTTTGTGTGTTCTCCCCGCATCATTGTGGGGCTCGCGTGTTCTCCCCGCGTTGTAGTGGAATTTGCACTCCCCGCGTCGTAGTGGGGTTGTGCGTGTTCTCACCGCGTCGTAGTGGAACTTGGCTCTGGCAGTGATGTTTAAAGGCAATTGTATATCTTCTTTACTAGCAATCAAAAGTAATCACTTGAAGGAATATTCATTTGTTAATGAAATATTTGTTATATTTCATTATAATGAAGACAAAGTTGTTTAACAGTTTTATAGTTATTACATTTATTACTAAACCAAGTGAAACCAAGTGATACTACAATATTAATATTTAAATATGTTATTATTTCCATTTTATTTTGGGAAAACACAACAGATACAAATACAATAAAAACACAAGAGAATCTTCACATTGCATGAAGGAGGTGATGTAAGCCCTGCTATGTGGAATCAAGCTTTCAGTCACTATTGTCACAGAGACAGCCTCACATTCTGTCCTCTTCATTCATTCTGAAAGATTGTCTCCTCATAAAAATTAAGTAACATCATTTCATGTCCAAATCAGGAGTTCCCAGGAGATATGTTGTTTATAAAAATGTAATATTTCGTTACTAAAATATTACTGAAATCCTCTTTAACAGTAAATCAATACAGAAACATGCTGTATTTATGTAAGCTTTTAAAGATGTGTTTCTGAAACAGTTATATAATGCCCGTAATATTTGGCGACTTCTTTAGTTATGGATCATAAATTGTACATTTCAGGTCTAAGGTTTGACATTATATCGCGTTACATAGGTGCATCTCCACAGTGCAGTGCGCTCTGCAGACCTTCACTAATACTTAGCTATAAGGCTGCAGTTTTACCCCTTAGACAATTTATGACAGAATGAAATCCTTAACAATAATCCTTGTTATTGGCATTGTTCCTCACAATCTCTCATGTGCAAAAAGTACTAGTTTTCCCTCAACCATGTCAGAGGTGTTAATCACTTGGCAAAGAGAAAACTTCAGCTCGAAGAAAGAAATGTCATCATCCTCTCTAGCACTCGTACCGTTCAATTTCCAGCCACCAGGGGGAGCTATTGTGCAGAAGGCTGAGTATTGGCCACCATGGGTTTTGGCCAAATCTTACAGGTAGAGGATTTCTCGCTTTGGTTGTGTTCATAAAGCTGTAAAAGTCATAAGAATTAGTAAATTACTATGGATACTATGTTCCTAAACTGTTTATATCTTATTCATATCTATGTTAATGCCCAGCTTCAGAGTGCTGTGCTCGCCGGCCAGTGTCCGCGTCTGAGGCTCAGTCGCAGTAGTCCCTCTGCTTCTCCAGGCGTTCCCGCTCCTCCTCGTCCAGCATGTATGCGTCAATGACGGAGAAAAGCTCCTCGGGCGTGGTGGGTGCGATGAAGCGATCTTGGTCAATGCCGTAGCTGTCCAGCAGCACCATGCTGAAGTATGACCTGGTGATCCTGTAGGCCTGTCTGTAGCCCAGAGACGCAAAGAAGAGGTCCTTTCATGTCAGGGCAAAGGTACGAAGCAAAGGTCACTGGTATCATGAATAGAGGCGTAGGATATCACATCATGATTGTGTGCTGCATGTGCAATAATCACCAGGGCTGCATAATGTCACATCACGATTGCATGGCGCATGCAAAATAATCACCAGGGCTGCATAATGTCACATCACGATTGCATGGCGCATGCAATATAATCACTAGGGCTGCATAATGTCACACCACGATTGCATGGCGCATGCAAAATAATCAACAGGGTTGCACGATATTGCAGCCCAATTGCATGGCGCATGTGCAATAATCACCAAGGCTACAGATGACGGGCGTAAACATTTGTCTGGACGCCGGCCAGGACTATATGGACGTTTACTTACGCCCATACTTTGATAAGAGGGTTAGTATTACGCCTAAAATTTTAATGAGAGGTGTTTTGTAACTGCTGAAAGTCAGTACTTTGTATAAATTTTGCGTGTCCTTAGCTTTAATAAACATATCGGACTTTCAACTGCAAAAAGTACCACCACACCACAGACATCTTTTTTCCTGGTTTAACCACAATATCTCCTCTTTTAAAAGTGGCTGCTGAGCTGTCCCTTTCCTCCTCACCACTTCAGTGCTTATCGCTTCCATGATTTACCAAAACAGTGACATGTGTCGTGCACCGCCAACTGATTCTAATAAGCGTAAGTGATTATTGTGGCTGTCAGGGAGTCAATTATGTTTCCACGCAGCTTGGCCCGGATGGATTTTGAATGGCTTCACAATACCTGAGCCCCTCAATGACGTGAGGGTCCAACTGCCGGTCTTTGATGCGGCCCACCTCTCGAGGAGGCAGTCCCAGAAGCTCGATCACCGTCACCTGTCGCAGGTCCAAACCACACCCTGCTTTCTACAAAATAACAAAAAACGGAGGTGATGGAACATGGCTCCCTCTGCTGGCAGGAATTCCAAAACGCATCCCAATCAGGTATTACGGACACACCTGTAGCATGATGTTCTGAAGTTTGTAGTACTGGTCACCATTGCTCGGTGTGGAAAGGATAAGCAGCCTCCTTTTCTCGTAGAACTGGTCCAGCAGAGCAGCAGCTGTCCTCACATCCGTGTTTATCTCCATCACTGGCAACACACACATGTCTTATCCAACCCCAGCAAGATGTTCCTGACCTCAGGTTGAGAGCATGCAGCTGCCATATCTGCTCAAAGCCTGTATTTTTCCAGGTAACGAGAGATATCTGTGTCAGCACTGCACACTTCTCGTCCATAGAGGCCTCAGTCCTGCTGCTCTTCATTCAGCCTCAGGTGCTCGAGCTAATTATTTGGACGACGGGGCGTTTTTTGTGGTGAGTCTGGTGTTACGTTTGAAGTACTAAGAAGCTTTCAAGGGTCAGACTTGGGCTCTGCTGGTTTGAAGGACTAAAGGTTGCATTGTTCCGGGGGGGGGGGGGGGGGGTAGACTTACTGACGCAGACGGGAGCGACTCCAGCCCAGCTGCGGCTGAACTGGCACACTCGGGTTGCGACCCCCTTCCGCTCCCAGCCCCCCTCGCAGGAGAACTCGCACACGGCTCCGTAGTTGTTTCCACCGGAGGAGCATTTCAGGTACCCATGCAGCGGGGCCTTCAGGGCAGGACACCTCCGCACTGGGGGCAGGCAAATGGAAAACGCATCCGTGTGTTTCCTGTTAGGTCATGGAGAGCCGCATATCTGGCAGAGTCAGTCACCAACCGCATTCCTCATGCTGGTTAAGCCCAGGGACTCTGAAGGTTTAACCGCTAGCTACGGCCTCACAGGAAAACAGCTAAAACCAAATTAGCAAAAATTCTAATCCAAGTTCTAATTGCAGAGTACGCCAGAAACTGCATTTATCTGTTTCTTTTGCACTCGACAGCTGTCCAAGGGCGAGGAGAGAGTTTGTTATTGGTGGGACACGATTTAATAATTTAAATGCAAAAGGCCTATTTATAGGGGGAGACGAATGAAGCCAAATTAAAAATGTGCCCTGGTTGAAACACCCCAGCCCCCACCATAATCATACGCATCATCGCACCATCATTCTGACGACATTGGCATATAGAGCTTTTCGATTTATTTAAGCCATCATTATATGCAGATCAGTTAATATTAAAACACTGATTCAATATCCAACGAAGCTGAAATGACTCGTCTCACTTAGCTTTATGATGTTATACTTTAATTTCATGCTCCATGCGTCAGTTTTGGAGACCCCCCCCCATCTCACTCCCATACCCTCCACTCGCACTATGAACTTGCAGGCTGCCTTATTCCGGGCCTGGTCGTATGCTTTATATCGGATGATGTGGATCCCCTCCTTAAAGTCTGACCCTGACTCTGCGCCTGTCAGTTTCACGCTGCAAATGGAGAAAAAAAAATTAGTTAAGAAAAGTGTGACGATGAAGATGGATTTTAACAAAAGAAAAAGGCCGATCTGTGTTAATACTCAGGCAGTGCAGTATCAGCCGTGTCCTTCACGATCGGGGGGTCCCAGGACACTCTGGCACTCAGCTGTCCTGGTGCTGCAATCTTGACCCGCGATCGAGGGCATGTAATCTTTGGAGGCTCGTGATCTATAAAATCGCATGACGGCAGATGGGTGTTATAGCGAGGACTCAGTTAGCATGAGCGGCTAGCCCACTGTACCTCAGCAAACGCCATGAAGGCTCAGCTAGCCCACTGTACCTCAGCAAACGCCATGAAGGCTCAGCTAGCCCACTGTACCTCAGCAAACACCATGAAGGCTCAGCTAGCCCACTGTACCTCAGCAAACGCCATGAAGGCTCAGCTAGCCCACTGTACCTCAGCAAACACCATGAAGGCTCAGCTAGCCCACTGTACCTCAGCAAACGCCATGAAGGCTCAGCTAGCCCACTGTACCTCAGCAAATGCCATCAAGGCTCAGCTAGTCCACTGTACCTCAGCAAATGGCATGAAGGCTCAGCTAGTCCACTGTACCTCAGCAAATGCCATCAAGGCTCAGCAAGTCCACTGTACCTCAGCAAATGCCATCAAGGCTCAGCTAGTCCACTGTACCTCAGCAAACGCCATGAAGGCTCAGCTAGTCCACTGTACCTCAGCAAATGCCATCAAGGCTCAGCTAGTCCACTGTACCTCAGCAAATGCCATCAAGGCTCAGCTAGTCCACTGTACCTCAGCAAATGGCATGAAGGCTCAGCTAGCCCACTGTACCTCAGCAAACGCCATGAAGGCTCAGCTAGTCCACTGTACCTCAGCAAATGGCATTAAGGCTCAGCTAGTCCACTGTACCTCAGCAAATGGCATGAAGGCTCAGCTAGTCCACTGTACCTCAGCAAATGCCATCAAGGCTCAGCTAGTCCACTGTACCTCAGCAAATGCCATCAAGGCTCAGCTAGTCCACTGTACCTCAGCAAATGGCATGAAGGCTCAGCTAGCCCACTGTACCTCAGCAAACGCCATGAAGGCTCAGCTAGCCCACTGTACCTCAGCAAACGCCATGAAGGCTCAGCTAGTCCACTGTACCTCAGTAAATGCCATCAAGGCTCAGCTAGCCCACTGTACCTCAGCAAACGCCATGAAGGCTCAGCTAGTCCACTGTACCTCAGCAAACGCCATGAAGGCTCAGCTAGTCCACTATACCTCAGCAAATGCCATCAAGGCTCAGCTAGTCCACTGTACCTCAGCAAATGCCATCAAGGCTCAGCTAGTCCACTGTACCTCAGCAAATGGCATGAAGGCTCAGCTAGTCCACTGTACCTCAGCAAATGCCATCAAGGCTCAGCTAGTCCACTGTACCTCAGCAAATGCCATCAAGGCTCAGCTAGTCCACTGTACCTCAGCAAATGGCATGAAGGCTCAGCTAGCCCACTGTACCTCAGCAAACGCCATGAAGGCTCAGCTAGTCCACTGTACCTCAGCAAATGGCATTAAGGCTCAGCTAGTCCACTGTACCTCAGCAAATGGCATGAAGGCTCAGCTAGTCCACTGTACCTCAGCAAATGCCATCAAGGCTCAGCTAGTCCACTGTACCTCAGCAAATGCCATCAAGGCTCAGCTAGTCCACTGTACCTCAGCAAATGGCATGAAGGCTCAGCTAGCCCACTGTACCTCAGCAAACGCCATGAAGGCTCAGCTAGCCCACTGTACCTCAGCAAACGCCATGAAGGCTCAGCTAGTCCACTTTACCTCAGTAAATGCCGTCAAGGCTCAGCTAGCCCACTGTACCTCAGCAAACGCCATGAAGGCTCAGCTAGTCCACTGTACCTCAGCAAACGCCATGAAGGCTCAGCTAGTCCACTATACCTCAGCAAATGCCATCAAGGCTCAGCTAGTCCACTGTACCTCAGCAAATGCCATCAAGGCTCAGCTAGTCCACTGTACCTCAGCAAATGGCATGAAGGCTCAGCTAGCCCACTGTACCTCAGCAAACGCCATGAAGGCTCAGCTAGTCCACTGTACCTCAGTAAATGCCATCAAGGCTCAGCTAGCCCACTGTACCTCAGCAAACGCCATGAAGGCTCAGCTAGTCCACTGTACCTCAGCAAACGCCATGAAGGCTCAGCTAGTCCACTATACCTCAGCAAATGCCATCAAGGCTCAGCTAGTCCACTGTACCTCAGCAAATGCCATCAAGGCTCAGCTAGTCCACTGTACCTCAGCAAATGGCATGAAGGCTCAGCTAGCCCACTGTACCTCAGCAAACGCCATGAAGGCTCAGCTAGTCCACTGTACCTCAGTAAATGCCATCAAGGCTCAGCTAGTCCACTGTACCTCAGCAAATGGCATGAAGGCTCAGCTAGTCCACTGTACCTCAGCAAATGCCATCAAGGCTCAGCTAGTCCACTGTACCTCAGCAAATGGCATCAAGGCTCAGCTAGTCCACTGTACCTCAGCAAATGGCATGAAGGCTCAGCTAGTCCACTGTACCTCAGCAAATGCCATCAAGGCTCAGCTAGTCCACTGTACCTCAGCAAATGGCATCAAGGCTCAGCTAGTCCACTGTACCTCAGCATACGCCATGAAGGCTATGAGATCTGAGACCAACATAGAAGGCACAAAAGCCTCAGACACAGCACTGCTTTCCAGGTACTCTTGGAATGCTAGAACATTTTCTTAATGATAAGATAAGTAGGAAGCCTTTATATTCTTTGGAAATGGCTGCCTCAGTGTGTCTTCCTGAACTATTACGTTTTCACGTCCCTTAAGTTTTAACATTCAAACTCTCTCACCTCTGTTTTTCTATCTGTTTTATGAAATTTTGTGCCATTCATTTTCAAATGTTGTTTTACTGTTCACTTTACTTATTGTTCCCATGTCCTTATTTTCTGATGCTGCTACTTAATTATATTGTTTAATGTGAACCGACAGTGTGCTGGGACCGTGTGAGTAAGGATCTCAGCATATGGAGTTTATATGACATTGAACTTGAAAACGAAACGCCCGATATTTAGCATTATTTATGTTGCGTAAGACAGCCCCAACAGAACATGACAATGTGCAAAAAGCCGCCAACGGTCAGCAGCTGGGTCCTCCGACCGGGACGCTACCTTGGCAGGACGGCTCTGTGCTGCTCCACTTGCCGTCCTCCAGGCAGGTGCGGCTGCGGTCGCCGTCGATTTCGTATCCCGGGTTACAGGTGTAGTCACACCTGGAGTCCACAAATACACCGTCGGAGCAGCTGAACGTGCCGTAGTAGATTGCGGGCAGAACATGACAGCGAATCTCTAGGGGATTTCCACAGAAACAGCCGGTCTCATCCAAATTCCCAGCACTGCACTGCTACTGATATCCGCGGCCCGAAATCATCTTAGGCACATATTTCCAAGGTTTAAAACTGACAGAATTAGTACTGCCTCTCTAGCTTTATACGTTGACTTTACAGATTCTGTAAACCTCTAAACTGTAAAAAAAATACATTTGTATAAATATTTACTATTATTATTATTATTATAGCAGGGAATCAATCAGCAGTGTGTTTAGAAGGATAATTGGCTAGCTTAAATTTAATAAGAAATCAGTTTTAGAATAATTCAGTATTGGTAAGCATGTTGATGACAGCGTGATGGACAGCATGCAAACCAGCCATATCCCTGTGGAGTTACCCCCCCCCCCCACCCCCAAAGAGCCTTATGAAGACAGTCACTCACGGCGGCAGTAGGCCAGCCTGGACCAGCGGCGACTGGGCAGGCACTGGACCGCGGACGGTCCCACCAGCTGGCTCCCACTGTCACAGGACAGCAGGCACCACGTCCCCAGGGCGCTGTGGTGATGTCCTCCGCGCGGCGATCGGCAGCTCACCTGCCCATTCCTCAGGCTGAGTGTGTGGCACCAGTGTGGACCTGGCACAGGAGGGGAACAAGGGGGGGGGCTCGTCAGGTGACGGGTGACCTCGGCGTGGCCCCCTGTAGCGTATTACCTGTCAGCAGCTGCCTGGATGAGTTTCACAAAGCTTATGGGATTAGCAGATATTGTTCTCCATTTGTCTGCTTTCACTTACTGCTGTAGTCCAGTCTGGGGCTGTAATGACTATCAGCCCCTGCTCCTGCGTCACCGTATCCGTCCCCAGAGCCTAAAATAAACAGCGCACCATAATTAGATTTTTTTTCTTATCCACCACACAAGCCTTGTTGTTACCAAGGCACCAGACCACAGCCTGTTTTTTTTTTTTTTTTTTGCAAAATACTAAGCATGCACACAGATCCCCTTCCAGCCAATGTCTTAATGAGCTGCAGTTTGGATTGGGACTTCAAAGCTACCATGACTGGAGGAACATTTTAATCCACATTTATATAGACGTAACTGTTAATTGAGGTCATTGAATTTTTAGCCAAAAATGTTTCCAAGATGATGTTAATCCAACATTTTCTTAAAAAAGTACATGGACATCAACTGAATATATAGTATAGTATAGTATAGTATAGTATAGTATAGTATACTTTGGTAGTGTCGATCTAACATTTTCGTAAAAAATGAATGGATATCGACTGAATATACAGTATATAGTACAGTATGGTATGGTATAGTTTACTTTGGCAGTGTCAATCCAACATTTTCTTAAAAAAATGCATGGACATGGTAGCTGGAAAAATGCACTGACATTCCTGGAAAAAGTGTATAGTATAGTATAGTATAGTATAGTATAGTATAGTATAGTATATTTACTTTGGCAGGCCTATAGTAACTACGCATACATTTTTTTTGACATTACACAGCTATGTTTGAGGATCTCGACGCGCATGATGTACGGGTCAGAAAGATTATGCGAGGCACTCCACCATGCTGTTATTTTAGATACATCATGAAAAACCAAGGAGTTTCCCAAAATTCTGTACCATCTGCAAAACTGAAAATGTCCTCAGCTCCTAACGAAGTGGTCACCAATCTTGCTCCTGAAGATCTACCACCCTGCACAGCTTAGGTCCAGCCCTAATTTAACACACCCGTGCACTATTCCCTCGGTTTGCGTGGTGACCCCCTTTGTGGTAGGTAACAGAGGAACAATGAGAGAAACTAAGCAGTAACTGCTATAGGACTAAGACAGTCACCCAGGTTATCTGAGGAAAAAGAAAACCGAGACACTGATGTATCCCTGTAACAACAGACAAATGAAACTAATCGGTTTGCAAAACCACGGTCTCTTGACTTTCAAAAGAAATCACTACATGATTTTGAAGTTCTGTCGGGAACCTTTGCCCCGGTCTCTAAAAATCCATCCCCCACAGACAACAAATCCTCAGTATTACCTATTACATTTGGATCCTGCAAGCAGAAAAAAATGTCAGTGCAACAGTGAACCTTTTTACCAGACAGCAATAGGATCAGTCTTCATGGACACCAAAACACTGTCAACCAGCAGGGTTCTCTATGGAAAAATGCACTGACATTCCTGGAAAAAAGCTTTAGACATTCAATATTCTCAACTATTCTGGCTGTACACGCTTTCTAACATGTTTCTTCAGCTTAAGTTGCCTTGTTACCTTAAAAAATATGGTTTTACCATTTGGAATAACTACAAGAATGTTAAATACATTTATGTGGAAAACACATGAATCATTGCCGGTGAGGAGTAGAAGGCCATTGTGTAAAGTTTGGCGTAACACTTTAAAAATTTACCACATAACTATTTTAAGCTAATTACAGTCTGATTGTTTCTGTAACTATGTGTGGAATATTAAATTACCGCAATGTGTTTCCAAAGTCAAATCGCAGGAGCCAAGGACATGTTCTTAATTACCGAAGTTTTTGGGATCTTCTGTTATAGTTCATTTGTTACATTATTTGAATAACATTTTCAATTGTGTTTAGAAGTTTATTTTTTATTATAAATTGAAACTTCTTGGCGTGGGTTTTTAACATACAGTGAAAAATTATTCAGTGTTTTACCGAGGTTTATGGAACATATTCCAATAAAGACAGGCGCCCAAAAAGTGCAGACTACATTATTGGGTCGGTTACAGCACACTTTTCCTGGGCAGGCAGTGGTGTGGCTTCCAGACACTGCAGCCAGAAAATGCAGTGCGACATACCAAGCCAGTGACAGCAGCATCCGCGTCTGGCGTTTGTCTGCCGAGTCGTCCCAGTGGAATAGCATGTGCTGTGCTGTGTGTTTTCTAAACAGAGGCTTTCTTCACAGTAGCTGTGTTCTGGATCTAATGCACTGTGTGACTCACTCCCATTCACTGAATTCAGATTTTCCATTGAATTGACCGACTTACATGGGGCCCTTGGCATATATCTGCTGTTTCCTACAGAAGTCCAGAGACAGTAAGATGTATTTTAAGAAGTATTAAAAGTAGACAGAATATAAAACAGTCTATGTCATCTTTTTCTCCATCCATATTTAATCAAAATCATTATTTCTGAAGGCATGCTTTCCCAGAAATAACATTAATAGCATTTGTAAGCTTCCATATTTTCACGGAGAAATGCATTATATGGACAGAAGTATTGGGACACCTGGCCATTACACCCACAGGAACTTGTATGACGTCCCATAGGCATCAATATGTAGCTGGTCCCTCCTTTGCCGCTGTAACAGCTCCCACTCTTCTGGGGAGGCTTTCCACAAGATTTTGGAGTGTGTCTGTGGGAGTTTTTGCCCGTTCATCCAGAAGAGCATTTGTTTTGTGCACTGGGACATAGTCATGCTGGAACAGAAAAGGTTCTGCCCCAAATTGGTCCTAAGTTAGAAGCATAGAATTGTCCAAAATGTCTTGGTGTGCTGAAGTATTAAGAGTTCCCTTCACTGGAAGTAAGGCATCTAGCCCAACCCCTGACAAACAACCCCATACCATTATCCCTCCTCCACCAAACTTTACAGTTGGTACAATGCAGTCAAACCCAGACTTATTCATCTGACTGCCAGACAGAGAAGCGTGATTCATCACTCCAAAGAACACGTTTCCACTACTCCAGAATGCAGCTTTACACCACTCCATCCGACACTTGGCATTGCGCTTGGTGATGTGAGGCTTCCATGTAGCTGCTCAGCCATGGAAGCCCATTCCATGAAGCTCCCAGTGCACAGTTCTTAGGCTGGGGTTAATGCCAGAGGAAGTTTGGAATTCTGCAGTTATTCAGTCAACAGAGTGTAGGCGACTTTTACACACTATGAGCCTCAGCACTCTGCAACCTCGCTCTGTTCCTTTACATGGTCTGTCACTATGTGGCTGAGATTCCGTAGTTCCTAAAAGTGGCAAAAGTGGCAAAAGTGGCATCCTATGACAGAACCACACTTGAATTCACTGAGCTCTGCAGAATAATCCATTATTTTACACATTTGTAAACCTGTCTGCATGTCTAGGTGCTTGATTTTATACTCTTATGGCAATGGGTCTGAATGAAATACCGGAATTCAATGATTAAGAGGTGTGTCCCAATACCTTTGTCCATATAGTTTATATTATATATCACATTGTTAGATATTGCTAAAGACTGGCATGCGATTCAGGGTGGCTCTTCCCCTATCTTTTGAATGATCTGGTCTGGGATCAGCTCCAGACGCACCGGGACACTGCACTGCACTGCAAAGTCGGTAAGCTGGTTGCCAGATTCCACGCTCGATCATGGCACAGTCGTAGGCTGATAGGTCTGTGGACAGCTTTAAATAGGCCAAAATGGAGAGGAATACTAAAGCACAGGGTAATCTGATACCCTCTTGGCCACCAGTCAGTGTGCAGTGCAGTTAGAGTACGCGCAGTGCAGTTATAGTACGCGCAGTGCAGTTACAGTACGCGTAACAACACAGCAAAAGCGCAGAGGCGGACTGCATCAGAATATGCCTCAGCCCTTCCTCATAACAGGACATGACCTGGCTGTTATACAGCAAGGGTGTCAAACTGTGAAAGAATGACTGGAAACTGTAATGCAGAATACGCAGTATGAATCAGTATATGAATATATTTGAATTACTTATGAAAGCCCTCAGTATTTTTGTTGTTTCCCCAGCAGACAAATGAATCCCAAAAGTTTACATTGAATACACAGACCCTAGCCCCTTAAAATGTGCTGCATGGGAGCTAATAACAAAATGGATATTACCACTTCAACTGGGGTCCAGAAGTTCTTAGCAAAAATGATAAAATGCACTGAGGAAATATAATATTCTCTTCACACCATATAAAATAATGCAGTAAGAAATTCTAAGCCCCGCCTCCACTGTGTGTGTGTGTGTGTGTATGGAGTCTGTGTGCTCTAAGCCCCGCCTCCACTCTGTGTATGGAGTCTGTGTGCTCTAAGCCCCGCCTCCACTCTGTGTATGGAGTCTGTGTGCTCTAAGCCCCGCCTCCACTCTGAGCCCCGCCTCCACTCTAAGCCCCGCCTCCACTCTAAGCCCTGCTTTCACTCTATTTGTATGGAGTCTGTGTGGTCTGAGCCTCTTCCCATATCATGCAGGTTTCCTCCAAAAACCTAAAGGCATATGCAGTATGTGAATTAATGTCTCTAACTTGCCCACAGAATAATGCTTTTGCATGTGTGTGTGTGTGCGCGCGTGCATGCCCTGTGATGGACTGGCATCCCATCTAGAGAGTAACCTACACCAACCTCGTGCCCAACCTCTTACCCTGTCCAGCCTGAGAAAGGCTATAACTGTCACCCTCGATTTTGTTCAGGATTAGCAGGAAGACTGATGGATGGATATTTGGAGGCCTATTCAGAAATGCAGTTTGGTAGGAAACCAATGACCCAGAGGATACCCCCTCATAGCAAGCGGAGAACAAATCTACACATGGCGCGAGGTGCGAGTGAAGCAGTCAGTCAACTTCTGTATCATAAGCACTGATCATAAATTACAGTGTTTGCTTTCTGTGTAAGGACAGATTTAATAACAAGCTGTACCCTCAAACAAACCCAAACACGGATGGTGTGACCCAAGAATGCAGATTTCTGATTCATCATAAATGCATTAATTTTAATAAAAGTCCAACTATAACAATAAGTTAAAATAATAAAATGTTTTGTACAAAAACTTTAAACTTTAGAATAAACATTGTGATTTTGCTCAGGAAGTGCTGCTTTTAATTCAATAAGTCAGTTAAACCTTTATACATCCTTCGTCGAATATAATGAAAATGTCTGCACCGGCAGGTATGCATGTATTAGTGCTGTCTGTTGATGTGCTCTTCATTTAATCTGGACATTAAGCGGTGTGCAGCGCGCTAAGTGAAGCGGTCTGACAGACAGCTGTAGTAGCATCCACTGATTCCGCTTGTGGTGCAGTGAAATGCGGCGCTTTATTTATCAATGTTAAGGAGCGTCTTTTAGCTCACAGGATTCCTGTGGATTCCAGTTTTAAAATAAAGGTATATTTGGGCAGTGGCATCCCCATCGTTACTCAAAAACCTTAATCAGCTCAACAGACATAAATAAAAGCCGCTTCACATTATAGTGCAGCTCTACAGTAAGTTTGGTTTCAGGCTTCAGCGTAACACTTAAATCGATAGATGCGGGTTTCTGCTGGTAATGAACTAATAGGACGATCTGGTAATTTCCATATACAGTAGTTCTTTCTGTGGCAGAGGGTAATGTTAATGTTAATTCGAGAAGCGAACACAGTGAGAAAACCAACTTGATTTCGAAAATCAGCTGCCAGATATCAGGAGGAGATAGTCTATAACATAGAGGTGTTGAGAAATGGACAGTTTGGTATTTCCCATTCATACTACATACCACCGCGTAGTTACAATAAGGCCAGGTGTTACATTAATACCACGGACAACTATTACGGTTTCATGTCTTAATCTTCATGTTTATTTGCGGTAGTTTTCACCATATTTACACTGTTTCATTCAGATGTCTTAAAATATCTGCAAAACGCTAGTTTAATATTAGCATAACCATTTTGGTTCCGTTGAAATAATGCGTATTATCCTTACCTTCGTTCGGGCCAAAAGCAAAGGTCTCCGCGTACATCAGTACAGGTATAAGCAAAAAGAAATTTGACATTTTGACTCGGGAAGCAAAAAAGTTTTAAAATAACAAGCGTGGACCTTAAAAAATAAATAGAAACGTTTAATAAAATAACTTCAAAAATAAATCAAGTAATCTAATATCACGCCATAAATGACTGTCATAAGTATAGAATATCAGACTGACCGGTATGTTTAACTTAGATGTTCGAAAAAAAATATTTACATTTACGATTTCGCAAGTGTAGAGTCGATTTTCCAAGACTGCCAGCCCTCCTAGCCATCTTTTCCCATCCGTCGGAGAAAAATGTTGCCAGGAACTTCTCTAGCGACTCATTTGGCTTTAAAGGGGCAGGGTCTCCCGTATAGTCATTTGACCGACATTGCATTGGTGCAGAATAACTCCAGAATCAATACATACAACAGAATTTTCAACCTGGATTCTTTGATTTTCTAAAACTGTACTGTTAAAATTAAATAACAGTAGTTATTTAATAGTTAAATATTTGAAAAGCACTCCGTTTATTGTAGGCCTACTATTACCTGTACCTGTTCGGTCATCTGCTGAAGGGCTCTAGTTAATATCTGTAGGAACGTTTCTTCATTTGTTAAGATTGTATGCAGCTCGAGGGGCTAAATGATTGCACATTGCTGAAATTTAATTCAGACATACTGAGTAAGCAAAACGCTACAATAGCCTGCGCAAGTGATTTCAGGGCACAGTTCCTAATTTATTATTTAGTTTTATTTATTATTTTAAATATATATAATATAACGAGACATACTATATATATGTATGATATCTATAATTAAAAATGTAAGAATTTAGAATCACAATCAAAATCTTAGTCGCTAATTATATTTCGATCACGATATGCAAGCTATATTCCAGTTATGAGAAAACCTGCAAAGTGTTAAACATGCATTGCTCTGTGAGCTCCAAAATCGTACAAGAACAGCAGCTGGGGTTATGACACATTTCATGACGGCATTTGTCTCATTCCTGAGTCGGTACTCAGCCATTCGGCTTTGTTTTATTCTCTCGGAAAAGGGGAGTGCACGCAAAATTGTCCCGCTAAGTTCTTGGTTGGTTTGCTATTGTACTTGAAGGAATAAAGCCATTGGGTCTGACAGTATCGAAGCCTGGCACATAATCTATTGCAATTTAGGAATTAAGATATACAAAACCTCGGCAAATAGATGTTCTGAGGCAGTCTGCTTGCCAGCAGGACGTAAATTTAAATTGAATTTATTGTCATTATCTCCAGACATTCCAGCTAGGACCTCATTCGGGCAGAAACCAATCATCATTTAAAAAAACAAGACCAAACACTGAGATCACTCTAGATGGAAATGTCATCTCCTCTCAGTGCATAGCATCTTTCTCCAGGTCCTGCAAGTTCATATTTCACATATTCTAGAAGCAGTCTGCCAGTCACCAATGGCTGGACTTCTGCGACCTGGAAGCAGATACCCAGGTGATGCCAAACACCTTATTCTTCCTTCACTGGTACATCAGTCAATTATGTATTATCATTAGGGCCCTGGTCCCCAGTGTTGATCCCGTGCCTCGGGCCACGCAGCTTACTGAGTGTGCTTCCTCTCTCTCCTGCCTAGCCTTGAACATTCTTGCCTGCCTGGTTCCTGTGCTTCTCCCGATCCTGCTCCTGTCTGACCTTCCCGGTCCGCCTTCCTCCCGGCTCGTGTCCTGCCTGCAGGACTGAACCCCCCCTTGAAAACTGAGCAGTGCAATGCAATCTTTCAGGCTGTCCTTGTCCTTCAGGGATACAGTCTCTCAGGATTATGTCATCCACAAGCCACCAAGCAGCACGGTTTTCTTCCCCCAATAAGCAAGACGGTCCCAAAGCTTCTGAGGTGACTGTGCAACCATTTTGCCCCATTTCCACCTTCATCCCCGTCATGGAGAAAGTCTTCCTGTTTCACAGGTTTCTTCAGCAGCAGGGGCAGAGGTCTCAGCTCTAAGGCAGGACTTAGGCAGGAGGGCGAGGTGCAGGTGGCTGCAGTGGAGGAGGGGAGACCAGATACAGGAGATCTGAATTAGCCTTTTTCCTTTATCAGCATTGGTTTCAGGCGGAGAAACAGCAGCAGTCGGATCGGCCCCCCTTTCCTCTCTGCTAACCTTATCTCTCAGCTGCTCCACTCTAGTCTGCCACCCCCCCCCCCTAGCTCTCACCAAGGCCACACACCTCCGCCAATAATAATATTCCACCTTGTACCTTCCCCTACCACAACAACCATTTCTCCTCATTTCCAGTATTGTCTCACAACATTCTAGCTAAATAGTAGTATTTAAATCTAAATCCGTGATTCTGGTCAGATTTGCTAGACAGGGGAAAAAAATCTAAATCAAAGTAAACCTATTTTGATTTCCAGTATAATTTGAGTTAAATAGTTTGAGTTAAATATATAAACTGATTTCCCTTAAAATACTTTTAAAAATCGCACAATGACAGCATTACAGACTGGCGTGCCTTTGATGTGCAACCGGGCAGCAGTTCGTAGCCTGCGCGGTCTTTTCTCGGTCTTTCCGAGCCACAACTCATTTTTGTCCCTTTAAATCTAACCGCCAGATGGCAGCAGTGTATAAATGATTAGTACTCTCCTGATTTCACTCACTGATAATTATAATCGATCTGCAGTATGAGTCCTAATGACTTACTGCGGTTACCGCGTTCATAGATACACTGAAGTATACAGAATATTATATAGATGTAACAACCTTTAGAGTATTATTTGTAACAGTATCCAAAGTAAGCAATTCTGTGCAAATAAAACCACTACACGCAAAGACCAGTAATGCGTTTCACTGAAAATCTGTCATCATTTTAAAAAAGTCTCCGTTTCCCTTACTGGTTTTTTGGCACTGGTCAGCAAAGGTTTAACAGCTTTTTTAAAATGAATTCATCAAAGTATCTTATGAGAACTATAGACAAAGGATATTGTTGCCATTTCAGTGTGTGCTGATGTCTTCCCGATTTGTTTGCAATCTTTATAACCGCGTTAGTAAATATCTTTTAACTGCCCCAGACACCCTCCCAGGCGTAGCGTTCTTCAGCCGGGCCCGGCGCCCGGTTATTTGCATGTCACCCGGCATGGCCCGCCGCTGCGCCCTCTGATTGGCTACCGGAGCGCCGGCTTGCTGGCTCGGCCTCCCCCGCGCCGGGAATGTCCGAGTGAGAGCGCGTCTTTCCCGGCGGCTTCCCTATAAGTACCACGGATCTGCTACAGGCTGTTGCTGGAGACGTTTGCGATCAGCCATTCGAGACGGAGTCCAAGCGAAACGGTTCCAAAGCAACACGCCTGTGCACCGGAGCCCGCAGGGATTGCTTCGGAGCTGCCTCGTCTTGATCATCGCTTTGTTCAGGTCGGCACCTTCCCCAGCCTCATCTGTGCAATTAAAACTAAAGCTTGTGTTTTCTACCTTTTTTTTTAGTGATCAAAAACGTATGATATGGTTAATGCATTTTAAAATCAGCTGCGTTCTCTTGTATATTTTAGCTGCTCTCGTTGCTCTCTGTTCTAAATTGATCTAAAAGATATGACTCTAAAGTGCATTTTGATTCCGTAGTGTCGCGAGGCTTAAGTAATTAATCCCTGTCGTAATACAGTCTGTATATATTCTAAATGTCTGGTTTGTGACTGGCATTACTAAAGTCACCCTTTCCAGCGGTTTTTTTTTTTTTTTTTTCTTTCTCGACGAGAAATTGGATGAAAATCCATATAGTCGTATGCAATGTACTGCATAAGAGAATTATTTGCTATTACTGTTTTACATCGTGCAAATAGTTCTGCGTCGCTTCTGGAAATGTGATCCACAAAGGGCTTGGCACTGGCTCACTATCCTTATTGTGACACTTGCAACCGAAGTACTACAGTGTCCTCACTGGGGGGACTGAAACGAGGGGGGTGTCCCTTGCATTATGAAGTACGTTTTCCACTTACGTAGGTTGAACTGCAATACGGCACAGTCGATTTCTAGTTTAATTCCTTTGTGTACAGCTGCTTTAATAGTAATCTTTACTATAATTAAGACGTAAATGACTACTTCTAATGTACCTGTGTCTACAATAATTGCTCTAATTTATTTTTTTGCAATTAAATGCACGTGCACATCTCGCGCTTGCTGTGGAATAAAAGGAACCGGCTAAAAGTATAATTTATGGATCGCAGCTTCATTATAAATTGATCGCACTTATTCCCGCAAAAAAAAAAACTCCCAGCCACACCTGATCTCTGAACAGATTGGTGCAGTCGAGGATTGCATAGAGGTTGAGTCACTGGAAATCTTTTGCTCTCTGACTTAAGGCTTTGAGAAATCTGGCCTCTATGTGTGTGCGCTTTGATTCCTGTTAACTTTTATGTTTAGTTAACCATTGCTGCTACTTTGGGCGGGAAGGATTTTATAACGTTTTATCCAAAATGTATTTAATCCTGAATGTACCAGTGTAGAAGTTGTACTACAGCAGTTTGGTTGTTGTATCCTCTCTCTTCCCACTAAGCTGCCATATTCCACTGACAGCCTTATTCTTTCCAGGGTTTTCAGCTGGTCCCTCTGAACCTTCAACATGATGCAAATCAACAGTGAGTTTTCCAGCCACAGACACTCGCTGCTCAATGTGATGAACCGTTTCATCGCCGCTGCCAACAACATGGATGAGACCATCATGGTGCCCAGCCTGCTGCGAGATGTTCCACTGGAGGACCAGGGCCCGATGGAGGACGGAAACCATGGCGATGAGCCCAGTTACCAAGGCAAGCAGCGGGACATGTATGAGCACTACCTCCTGTTGAAGTCCATCAAGAACGACATGGAATGGGGGCTGCTCAAAAGAGAGCTTGGTGGTGGCACCAGCTTCCTGGAGATGACCGTCAGACAGGAGGAGCCTTGGCAGCCGAGGGTGGAGGGGGTGGACGCGTCTGAAGGCACGTCGGATCTGGAGGGCCAGTTCCATTACCACTTGCGTGGGCTGTTTGGGGTGCTGTCCAAACTCACTCTGCAAGCAGACCATCTCACTAACCGCTACAAACGGGAGATTGGGGGAGGAGACTTGATGAGATAAGCACCGCCTCCTGTTTAATTATGAACTTCTCCTGCCCCGCCCCTCTTATCTCACACTGGTGGTGTTTGCTGAGCACAGAAGTGAGCTGTGTAAAGGCTGGTTCACTCCCCTTGTTCACTAGACATAAAGGGCCCTGTACTCCATATAGCAACTAACATGCATCGGTCCTTTCTGAGTAGCGTCCCGCACCAACGCTGTCAAAAGGTGTCAATCCCATGTATTAACTCCGTAAACCCGGGTCACTGATTTGAGAAATGTAGACACAGATGCACAATTGTTTAGAATTAAGTGGTTAATTGTAGTACTACATTGATCTTTTGATAATTACAAAAGTCGCAATTTAGTTTGGGGAAAAATGATATCCTGCACTATTGAACAAATGAATCCTTTTATGTATGTTCTGAGCATAGATGTTGTGTGATCAGTCAGTGCAGGCCTGTCACCAGGAGACGATTTCGGCTCTCTGCCGATGCTCCGAACGCCTGTCGACGTGTTTCCCTCTTTCCACTTAAGGATACTTTCACGACACTTTATCTTGAGCAGGTTTCCTTGGTGTGTAAAACCTGCTGTAATGTTGTCTCATCTCCTTGGCAACCAACCGCTTTGCATCGTCATGCACAGCATTACTCAGGCTGGTGGCTAAAGTCACACCTGCTTCCATTTTTATCCCGACGCAAAATTTATCGGCAACTCGGAATGTCAGGATCACCCCCCCCCCCCCCCCCCCGACGTCTCAGCCGGTGACTTCAGGGGATCGTAACCACTAGCGTATAAACCAGGCCCTTTTTATAATGCTGAAATGTCACAGCACTTTTTCAATAACAGTTGGACTCCGTTGAGAATTGCGCTGATCTGTCAAAATAAACCGTAACTGAAGCTGAACAATCTGTGGTTGTGTGATTTAAATTGTGTGTGGAGAGCGTGTTATTTTGAAAGGCTTTTCATTAATTTGGTTGATGCACTCGGTCACAAGTCATATCCCTTTAATGAACCAACCAATAAGCCAAATTACTCTCTGATTGTCCTAATAATTTTTGTTACAAAAGACTGAAATCCAAGGTCTTTGTACATGTATAAACTCATTTATCATCAGTTGAATTTGCCTTTTTTGTGTGCATTCGTATATAAAATCCCAGTCTTTTATCCACATTCGAAGTTTAACTTTTACTTTATATGCAAATTCGGTTGGAAGCCCAAAATTGACTCCAATAAGTTATTCCAAATAGTAATAAAACAATTTATAGTTCTACACACATTACAGCTTTACAATCGCAGTGCTGATTCAGATTCGAATTTCTGGTTCTTGGCGTGAAAAAAATGTAAAAGTATTTTTCATACAATCTATGTAAAGTTTTTATGAATGATTTTGGACAGAAGTGTTCAAACAAAAGCTTCTGCAACTAGCCATGAATATTCCCGAATGTCTCTCACCCACATTCTACCCTCTATATCTCAATAATTGTAAAAGACCTGCCAGGTGGAGCAGATAAGGACAATAAGAGTATGAAAGCTTGATAAAAGGATTCAAGTTTCCAACGTGATATAAGGTAGGGTGAGGTCAGGTTACAGAACAGCTCGGCACAAGTGGGCAGAAGTCTAAGAGCTGAGATGTACATTTGTCAACCAATATATCCATACTGGAAATGGACCCATTCTACTTGCAAAGCTAGTCAACAAAATTCAATAATTCAGATCCAGAAAGAACAAATCCAGACCAAGGTTTTGTTTCATCCAATCAATAGAGTATAAAGAGTCACAGTCACAGAGGACTCAACTGGTTGGTTGGAACAAAACCTTGGTCTGAACTTTCATTCTTTGGACCTGGACTACCCTCCTCTGTCGGCCAATTACTTTGAATCGCTCTGGATTTTCCTGACTTATTTGTGGTCCTTCGGTTGCCAAGCCCTCCCTTTATCCCGCACCCTGCTTACACTTCCTTCACACACAGTGCATTTTAAACAGGCACTCCCTGAGCAGAGAGACCCTCCGTGAATGCAGACAGACTCAAGGGCTTCAGTACCGTGAGGTTAAATGTAATAATGGCTGTGACGTACGATCTAAGTCATTTTTAATCCCTGCTGGGATGGTCACTACACACCCTGGAGTTTACAGAGTCAGTTCTGTTGCCAGAAACATGTGGTTAATGACAGATGTAAAAGGCGCAGGGCCAGACTTGTTGAAGAAACCGAAACCTGTCAGACCGTGTAGAGGATCTGGAGACAAAAGGTGCTCCTACACAGTACTGGACAGGAATACCCACCCACATGGCAAGCTGAGTTTGAACCGGATCTGGGATAAATGTTGCTCAGAAATTGCCACAGATCCATAAACTGGATCCGGCCCAGTGTCTTTTTTCAGACCAATACTGGTCTGAAACCGATTTCTGGATTGAAAACAGACAAGGACCATATATGGGCCAGATTTACATTGAATGTTACCAAATCTGCAGTTTATCTGCACCAGAGTCAAAAGTGAAATTCAGAGGTGCTATGAATGGGGTCAGTGAGAGGCTCAATGGCCTAAGTCTGGGTGCTTGTGATCAGATGGTTGCTGGTTCAAGCCCTGACCTGAGTAGACTGCGTTGTGCATTAGATGACCATTTCACCAGGAACAGGGCTCAAACCAGGGACCTCCTGCTCACGAGCACAGAGACTTAACCCAGTGAGCCACTCACTGCCCACATGTGTGAAGGCAGGATCCTGGGGCAGAACTGGTCAGCGGTCAGTCTGGAAAACTAGAGTCTGAGCCACATTTAAGAAACATGCATTATTTGCACAAGTACAGTGGAATGCTTCTCTTCACTGACCCTATCTTGCTCTCCATAGTTTGGGGGGAGGGGGGCATCACAGTACAGGGTTAGGTATTGTGCAGTAGCCTGGGCTGAGGCCAGGACTTGAACCAGTGACATTCAGATCACAGGCACAGAGCCTCAGCCCACTGAGTCACTCAACAACCCCATTTATGGAAGCTCTGAATTTCACTTTCGACTCTGGTGCAGATATGGGTCACATTTGGTAACATTCTATGTAAATCTGACTCATATATGGCCCTTATCTGATTCCAATCCAGAAAGCGGATTCAGACCAGTATTGGTCCATTGTGCAAAAAGTCACCAAGCCAGATGCGATTTACAGATCTGTGCTGATTTTTGAATGACATTTGACCTGGATCCGGTTCAGACTCATCTTGCTATGTGGGTGGTCATCCCTCAGCCTCTCAGCCCATCAGCTACGCATTTGTTAAGTGACTGATCGCACGTATATGGTCAGGTGAATGTGCGCTGGACCTTTAGAGTGTATACGGACCAACTGTAATCATTCAGAACTCTTGACAGATTCCGGTGCAGACTCTCCTGCCCCAATGTCACTGGCGCCCAGATTTAAGGCGATGCGGGCGGATCTGGCCCCGGATCAGTTGCTGTCTGGGTAAAGATGCCGCCACTGAGTGTATGTGAGGAATTTTGTTCGATGCTAAGAACCGCAGAGGGTATCCTGACTCGCAGGTTCCAGCATGAACGACCCACATCATTGTTTTACCGATTTTTTTTTCAGGGGTGTCTGCTGCAAAGTAAGGCGACATCTTGCGTAACTGGCAAGTACTCTGAATGGCCCCTTTAGTAAGACACCCTCACTGCCAGTGATGTTGTAAATCCAAATTGCATGTATTACATCACGTTGAACAGTTAACAGTTCAAGTACAAGCTGGCCAGTCTTCAAGTTGTTTTTACTGAACGTTTTGAAGTCATCATGTACATTTACAAACATGACAAAACACTTAATTTTCTAAGAGGGAAAAAAAGCTGTAAGATACAACCCTAATGATGCAGGAACGTCATGAACTCGATCCACAGCTTTAGTCCTGGATTACTTGCTTATTTGAGGCAATACACGGGTTTGAATGTCCAGTTCCCCGATAAAGGACATTACAGATAGTAAAGTGTTGTGACCAGGCATAAATAGTCAGCTAACCAACTAGCTAGAAACACTGCTGCTTTAAAAGCCAAACAAGATTTGTTTCTAACAGACACCAAGGAATGATTATGCAACGTAGGGTTATGAAGGTGAAGCGTGAGAAAAAAAGACCCAAAATCTGCAAGCGATTGCTGGATTTCCTGACTGGACCTCCATGTTGGGGGAAAGTTCAGACTGCATGTGTACAGTAGGAGACCTGGCAGGTCTTTGCTGTGTTCAGCAGCTCCCAAGCTTCATTGCACACAGTTATTGCTTAACTGTCGCCCTGTCTGTTGACATCTGTAATGCAGACATCTGCCTAGACTCGCCTCAAAATCAAGATCTCAGCAATCAGCCGGTGTCATAAAGAATGTCTCTCTCAGTAATAAACAAAATGCAAGGCCTTCGCTGCAGCAGGTGATGGGAATCAAAATGAATCTCAATAAGGACGAAATGTCGTGCACTCAGGTCGTATGACAACATGAGGACAGAGAGATGCTTCGACTACAGCGACGTCGGACCATTAACAGTCAGAAAGACGTCACCAACCTCGCACATCGTCACATCTCCACTGCAAAGCAGATAGTAACTATGGCCTGATCTGTCCATTCATCTTCAGGAACCAAACTATCAAGTTTTGCACTTTACAGATATTCCTCACGCTGATTCTCTAAATCGAATCTGCGGATCACTGAAGTAGTGGGACGCAGACCAGCAAGAACAGGAAAATTCAACAAAGTCGAGGGGACGGGAAACACGAAGACTGGTCGGCATCGGCAAGCTGGATGCGAAATACGCCGAGAGGCCGTTTGAACTAGGTACAATGGGGATTAAAGCATTCCATTCTCGCACGATATCGGAGAAGCACCAATGTAATAATAGCAGCCATAGGAGTACAGTGCCATTGTCATCTTAAATCGGACAATCAGCATCTGTCAGTTTGTCTTCCAGCAGTTTTCACTGCCTGTACTGTGAGTTTTATGTGCTATAATAATGGCATTATACATGTAATAATACTAATAATGCCATATATTGTTAGAAAGGCCAAAACAACCACTTCCTTATTATATTTGCCTTTAGATTCATCTGTCATTATTCTTTTATTTCTGAGCAGAGATATACTTCCTATTGGGTCAACTGGACTTTGGAAAAAAAACTGTCTTTGCACAAGGCCAACAGGGGTAATTTCTGTGAATTTCCACTTCCCAAGAGGTGTTTTTATTCTGCATACCTTCCTCAATAAATCTCTATCATAAAAGAGGAACTCCTATTTTAATTTCTTTTCCTTCTATTTTTAATTGACCTGCATGTGTTTTTCCTGTTGTGTATGAGCACCTTCCCTTTTCTGAGATGCATCCCCAAGCTTGTATTGCTACTTAATCATATAAGGAATCTTCTTTACATTAATGTAACATAACTTCCTTAAGGCTTTATCTGCATGCAGACAATGTCCTCTGGGTTAAAGCACAGCTCCTGTCTGAATACCTGACATCATCCTGCCATAGAAATCTGTGTTTAAGTCAGACTCAGTGTTGATAAGCCAAGCAGCCCTTCGGCAGATGTTAGGCTTCACAAACAGAATCTTTTGTGACCAGCGTGTCAAGAAGAAGTTTATTGAGTAGGAATTATAATGTATGTGTATCCAACCTGCCTCCTTTACCTAAATACAGGCTAAGTGGTCCCCACATTTGAGATAAGACATGCTCTGTGTAAATATAGAAGGGCCAAAAGGTGATTAGCTGGAAGCCAAGATCATGAAAGAGCCATAAAGAGTGACGATTGCTGTCTGAAATCTTATATTGCCTTTTTAATCGGAATTGGGATCGATAAGCGAGGTCAGAAAATGTTGGCAGTGAATGTCCTTTCTATGGTGCTCGTGTGACTCATGACGTCACACCCGAGTTTAACGAATTCCACTTCAACAAGTCGGAAAGCCATTTAGGAGTACCAGTTCTAGCCAGTTTCACTGTTAGCCATCGCTAGCAATACCAGTTGATAACAACATTATGTGGTATTTTGCACGTATAAACGCTACAGCAATGAGTCCACAGATAGCGACTGGACGATACTGTGTGTACGACCGATTTAATGAGTCAAATAAGACGTAAGTGATAAAAAACAGTATAAAGCTACAGCTTTAACTTCTGTTGATAAAGGGAGCAGCCATCTTGAATTGTGAGGTTGGGGTTCCAACTGACGAGTTCAAATGGAACGACGGAATGCAACATCCGATCCCTAACCTCAGCGTGGTTTTGGACTGTGGGGGGAGACCAGAGTACCCAGAGGAAACCCCACAATTACACGGAGAGAACACGCAAATTCCACACACACGGAGAAATTGCTGACCATACTACCGCACACAGCAATATTTATGTCTGAATGCGCAATAGCTTGCAACTCCTTCACCTTCAATCTAGTTTTAACAAGATTGAGAAATGGATTTTATGCTGAAAGGCAATTTGAGCAATTGAAATGTGCCCCAGTTTCGAATGTCTTTAGACATTTCTGGCTCCTTAAACTTGTTTGAGCTTTAGGCAGTAAAATATGAGTCAAGAAACCAAAAATTAAAAAATAGTGGACAGTTCTTGACACTGACTAGTTAATGCTAGTACTACCACTGCTACTACCACTAGTACTAATAACCATATTGGTGTCTGTAATTGAATAATTGAATAAGCTGAAAATACACCAATGCATCAGAACGTCTAGGAGTCTAGGAAAGATGATGAAACCAAACAAAATGAGAAGCAGCATCCTCTCTATATGTCTGTTAGCGGCTATGCTTACTGCCCCACAGGTATCCTTTTGGAATATACCCAATCTCCTGTTTCCTGCTTTAGCATGTTAGCATCTCTGCTGCCGTGGGCACGGGCTAGACTAAGGTTAGACTCAGGCTAGACTCAGGTTAGACTCCTTTTGTTCCACTTCTCTTGCTGTAGCCATTACGTTCATTATCACGTAGCGTAACTCTTCTTTGGCATAAGGTGGAAAAAATCTGCAGCTCACAGTCGCAAAGCACAGCGCTGCAGTTTTCTGTTAAGCAGAAGTTACGTAACTGGCGAGTGGGCAGGGTGCCAGGCTTCCACACAGAGCGCAGTTCACTGCCCCCCCCCCCCCCCCCCCCCCCGGACCAATCTGACCGCCTTCACCCTCTTTTACGCCTTCTGTCATCCCTCCCACCCCTATACCCTCCCCCACCCCTGTGCCCTTCTGTACTTCAGTATGTTCCTATTTAAGTTGATATATTGCTTGCTTTCCACCAGTGTCTGTACTCGCATATTTTACTCTCTCACCACGCTGCAAATAAGCAATTCAACATTGGGTTCATAGCCATGAATATTAGTTTATTCAACTCAGATGAGCTGCTTCGAAGTAACAAGTTTGTGCTGCAATGTGTCAGAGTGACTTTTCCGCATTTTATTAAGTTTAAACCAAGAAGTCTAAACAAAATCCTCATTGATCAAATGCATCACAACCCAATGTCAGTGGCACAGCCTTTACAGTTATGCCTTTGCCAACCAGCTGTTCACATTAAGTCTGCTTTTGCAAACAGGAGTGTCAGTTACAGAATTATCTGGCAACCGACAAAAGCTGTGCCAGGGATTACAGGGATTGGTTCGAAAATCCGAACCGCCGCAGATTTCCATGCCTTGTCTTGTGTTTTTGACTGAAGTACAAAAATGCCCAGATGAATCATATTCATTTTAAATCATTGTGGCAATCTGTGCAAAACACTGAACCTGCAGATGCAGGATCTGCACATGCTGGCTACTGCACCCTGCTTTACTGCCATTATAGTTTCAGACTTGAATAACCTCAGGAAAATACCAAGCTTCATGCATGGATCAAGTGCAGCTACCTGACTGCCAACATGCCCACAATCTGAAAAGGATATTTAAAAAATTGTAACATTGTATAAAATGGATTCTTTGATATTTAATTTAAACTTTTTATATTAGAAATAGTTTGTATATTACAATCTTAGACCTTATTAAATCAGTCTTAATAGCTTAAATAGAACTATGTCTTTTACGTCTATTAAAATGTCCACCAGTTTATAAATAGTTCTCTGCTAATCCTGCAGGACAGCTGTGGACGTTCATCATGCAGTCATTTGTCTCTTATTTAGCAGACTTAGAGCCATTGAAAGTGAAAAGGTTATAGATACCTGGAATAAAGTCATTTTAAAAAGATTGCATGATGACCAAGACAGTGACTCTGCATGGTGACAAACGACTCTTATCATGGAATTCCAGGTTTACCATTCGCAGTCTTCGTGCCATTAAGTTGTTTTATTTAAAGGTAAATTGGCAATATTCTTAAGTTTAAAATATTATTGCTTTATGAGGTAAAACAAACAAATTATAGAGATTACTTATGGACTGTGGAATGGCGGAAATGACCTGAATTCCCATAATAGCTATTGTAATGCAGACTATGAGCTACAGCAGAAACACAAGGTGAAATTTAAGATTATGGGGAGCTGAGTGGAGGCTCATTCAGTCCATTTAAAAAGAGTGAAATTGCAGGAAGGGTGAATAGGGCCAGTCTGAAGGGAAGATTCCCAAATGAAAAGCAAGGCAGCCAAGAAACACAAAGCCTTCTCTTCCTTGCCTTGGAAATAAGGTTGCATAAGCATGTGGTGAAAACTCCAACGAATAGAAACACTGCTAAGCGAAAGCTTCCCATATTCAGCAATCACATTTATGAGAACGTGTCTGTCGCCCTGAGCTCCGTATGTCATTGGCTGCGCAAAACGTGTCACGCTGTGAAACGCTCTTGCCCCACAAAAGCTGGTGTAGGTCATGCTTCTGAGACTTCTTAAGATATATTTTTAAAAAGATACAGACATGAAAATTACTTTACAAAGGGGACACTGGAAAACAGAAAGACGGATCACCATTCTCCTCTCAGATCTCTAAAATTATTAGATCAAAGACAAGCTGGTTTATATTAATACTATGAAAAGAAAATCATTTGCTTTTATTTATGCATCTGCTGTTTTTGGGTAGCAAAATAACTAAGCAGCCAGCTTGTTACCACAATGTAGTTTTTGAAAGGGGAAAACCGAACCTGTGCGGATAGATATAATCTCATTTGGAGCCTTAAAAATCACTGAACATTTAGTTGTAATAGAACTGCTTCTCAGGAAATTGGTAATGCTTGAATTATGTCAGGATAACAGATTGTTCTCCCATTTTGACGGGAGTCTGTGATTGCAGACAGTCTGCCTGCTAAGGATAGAGCTGCAGTCCCTCACTCTTCTGGCTTTGCGGCGTATCACTTAGCAAACTAGCAGGAGACCTGCCCTCATTTTAAACCAATCGAAAACAAGCTGCCTCCAAACTGAGAGCCAATCGGCAGCAGGGTAGAGTGAGGGTTGGGTCCAGGGGGCAGTCCTGTAATCTGAATCCCGAGATTATGTCACAGTGTTCCTATTCTAATAAATGCAATGGAAAAAAAATCCTTTCCTGGATTCCGAATCGACTGACACCCTTCCTCAGCCCTTACAAGGAAATAAATGTAACCGTTTGAGATTTCTCAAGGCATTTTACAGAACACATTGTGTCTCAGTGTATGCATGTCTTTGTTCTTTTTTGCATCTTTGACTGGCATCAAGTGTGCTTTTTCCATTTGCCACGACTAAAAAAGATGTTTGAAAGTGTAGTGCTGTTGTAGCTTTGTATTCATTAAACCAGAGTACGGTCGACTAAGCAGCGCTTTTAAAAAAAAACAGCAAAGCTCAGCACTGGAAAGTCTATAGAAACAGAGGCTCCTGCGCCTTTGATTGGAAACGTGCCTTAGTATTGCCTGATGAACTGCAGTAACCTTAAGAGCAGCTGGGCGGTGCTTAGCACATAGCGCTCATGTCTCAGCCAATCAAACAGGCTCCTTCATGTCATGCCTCTGACTGAAAACCAATGAGAGTCACGTCGTTTTATGGCTTGTACCAATCACTGAGCAGAGTCCTGTGGATCTGGCACAAGCCCAAGAACCACATCACATTGTTACAGCCACTCTGATCTTTTGTACCTTTGTATTGAACACTGCATTGATATTTTCAATTATAAAAGAACAAAAGTCTTTTCTCCTGAAGTAACATGGAAGATAAGGAAAAGAAAAGAACTAGAAAGGTTGTATAAACTATGGATGTACATTTACATTTCTCGGCAATTGTTTCAACATAAAACAAACAAAAAATATGGCATTTGGACGGCAGAAATGGAAATTTTCAGTTGATTACACCACTCATGGATTATACCCCCAAGAATTCTTAATTACAAACTACACCACGGCACCAAGTTTACAATCACCGGACAAGAGACGCATGTTAATTCTTGGAAAAATACCATAATTAATTGACGTTAACATTTAAAATCACAGGAATAGGGGGCAAGACTCTCTAAAAGGGATCCGCTTACAGAACCAGCATACGCCACAGCATACACTGGTTACCAAGTGGGAATCAAAGGGAGAATACAAGGAATGTAGGTGGAGGCACAGAGGCAGGGAGGTTGCTGAAGAGGGACGAGATCATACAGCTCGCACACATGCAGTTACAGTCACACACACACACGTTTCTAGTCATACTCTCCATTCATTTCAATGGGAAAACCCCTAATCCCAACTATAACAACCTTAACCCTAACCCAGCCCTAACCTTATCCATAAGTAACCAAACTAAATATGATACATATTATCCACAAGACTACAGCATGTGTGCAAGCACCAAGGATTGCCACCAGAGGGACCAGCCTCATTGCTCTGGGCACTCAACACCTGTAGGGAACACAAAGTAGTCACTCTTCTGGGAAGACGTTCTACAAGATTTTGGAGGGTGTCTGTGGGGATTTTTGCCCATTCATTCAGAAGAGCATTTGTGAGGTCAGGCACTGATTTTGGACATGAAGGCCGGGCTCGCAATCTCTGTTCTAGTGCATCCCAAAGGTGTTTGATGGGGTTGAGGTGAGGGAAAGATATAATTTCAAACCTGTGTGTGTGTGTGAGGAATGTGCCTCTGTTGAAGACAGATGCTGAGTACCTATAGGAGTAGCAGGACAGCATTTTATGCTCCATTGGTGTCCCTGTCTTCAGTCCAGACAATGACTCTCCATTCTAGTCTAATCTGTAAGAGCTGATGGGGTTTTTAGTACCTGGCAGCAGACATACCTACAACATCACCTGCAAAAGCCTGCCGCAGAGCAGGTGTCATATGCCCGCTTACTGTAATCGTGTAGCGGATGTGCATTTAGTATCTATTACCACCTTTTGGTGAAGCCTGTAACAGCTACCAGCTGCTGTGAGATTTGCAGCTTTCTTCGCATGTTCCCAGCATCTGCCAGGCGGTTTGTGGAGGGTTCATACAGCACGTTCTCCAAGCCTTTGGGCCGTGAGCTACGTCTTTCCGTCGGTTGTAAGACTTCAGCTTGCATCTCCTTTCCTTGGACCCAGGTTCCTTCAGTTCCTAGAGTGTTTCAGTCTGTGCTTATGAAAACCCCACTAAGGTGTTAGCATGGTAATGAATGCATGATGTTTTATTAGCTATAAAATTCAAAAGCTCCTCTTTTGCAACACATGGGTAGGACGGCTCAAGTGATGTATGCAGACCTGATGATTCACGCTTGTTTTCAACACCTTTTTGCTATATTGCCATACTGACTGCTTTTGCAAAGTGTTCTACATACTGTTGGTTAATGTCCAAACTAAACTGCAGGCCTTGTTACGGATGCCATTGGCCTCACAGCGATGTCCCTTATCAGTGCCTGTCATGCCCTGACCTCAGCAGTGTCTGTATGGTCCGCTGATGAAATGAAATTGACAACGATCCAAGTAAATCCTTTAAATCCTACTGATAATGTACGGAAACCTCACCATGTGGTCCATACGGAGCCCCTCAATAAGTCTGGGGGTTCGTTGTGGAGGGAGGGCCTTTGGCAGCTGTTATACCAGACTGGTACAGACACAGCGAAGTATATGGGGTTGTAATTCTAGCTTTCACCAATCGAGTAGTTTTACTTTAACAGTTGTAAAAGTATTCATGTAAAGAAGCATCAATGCACTATTACATGTAATTTCACAAGTGTGGGTAGAAGGGCTGTGTGGGTATGCCCATGAGGTACGCCCCTGGATTTTTGTCATCTACAGTTTGCATGATTCCTTCCTGTGCATCTAGTTTGGCTTGTCACATATGCACGGAACTCGTACCTTCGTCTGTGGAAAAGAACTGCATTTTTCTGGAGAGAAAAAACAATCAGTTAACGGATAACTAGCACAGTACGACGACGGCTAGGAGGGTTACCGAGTGCCTTTGCCAAACGACATTAATTACGTTATTAAAACTGGAGAGAGACAAAACAACAGGAGTAAGCGAACATTCTCCTTAGGCATGCAGTACCTGTTAAGGTTGTCTGAAGTACAATATCTAGGTGGAGAATTTTCTATTGTTAATTGCATGCTGCACCCTATTATGTCCAACATATGATTAATACACAGAATGCATGGTGTATTTTGAGTGTCAGGGCTTTAATTGCAGAGAAATGTCTTATTTCTGCCAATTTAGTTTTGAATAATTAATTATAAACTTGACTCATCCCTTCGGTTACAAGTGCCCCCTTGTGGACACCAGGAATTAAAAATAAATTTTTATATACTGACGATATTTTTGATACGGAAAATAAGTAGGACAATTTAAAGTAAAAAGGTACATTTGGACAAACATATACCAGATTCGCACAGTGGAGATAATCCAGTTTTATTTTTTTCCCTTATTTTCCATAAAAATGACATAAAAAGTTCACCTTCATCCTGAAAGGGCTGTGTTCTTGTGAAATGTTGTCAAAAATGTTTAGGAGGTCACTGAGTATGCCCTTTAACAATGATCAAAATTAACTGCATGAAAGGAAAGATATTACCTTTCCTTCCATTTATATCCCTTATTTTCAAATATGTTTTATTGGTTTCATTTCAGATACAATGATTGTTACTGATTGTCAAAAAAGACATAGCAGCAGTACAATAAAACTGTACGCTGCCTTATTAAAATCCGAATGGTATAACAAGCCAGTAATTCTATTAATGAACAAATAATTATACTGTACAATACTTCAAACAAAGCACCAGCCACACAGCTTAAATTAAATTGTCAACTGCACAAAAGTCAAATATATTAACTGTAATGCCTAATGTAGAAAAGAACACAAATGAAAGAGGCCAGAACCACAAACACCATCATGACAAGTCTGTAATCTCAGAAGCTTTCGACCAATGGAGCATCATGCCCTACCTCTGGTCCTAGGGAACAATTAGGGACAGTCATCAGGACAGTGAAGGGACAGTCTTCGGGACAGTCTTCGGGACAGTGAAGGGGCAGTCTTCGGGACAGTGAAGGGGCAGTCTTCGGGACAGTGAAGGGGCAGCCTTCGGGACAGTGAAGGGGCAGTCTTCGGGACAGTGAAGGGACAGTCTTCGGGACAGTGAAGGGACAGTCATCGGGACAGTGAAGGGGCAGTCTTCGGGACAGTCTTCGGGACAGTGAAGGGACAGTCTTCGGGACAGTGAAGGGGCAGTCTTTGGGACAGTGAAGGGGCAGTCGTCGGGACAGTCTTCGGGTCAGTGAAGGGACAGTCTTCGGAACAGTCTTCGGGACAGTGAAGGGGCAGTCTTCGGGACAGTGAAGGGGCAGTCTTCGGGACAGTGAAGGGACAGTCTTCGGGACAGTGAAGGAGCAGTCTTCGGGACAGTGAAGGGACAGTGAAGGGACAGTCTTCGGAACAGTCTTCGGGACAGTGAAGGGGCAGTCTTCGGGACAGTCTTCGGGACAGTGAAGGGGCAGTCTTCGGGACAGTCTTCGGGTCAGTGAAGGGGCAGTCTTCGGGACAGTCTTCGGGTCAGTGAAGGGACAGTCTTCGGAACAGTCTTCGGGACAGTGAAGGGGCAGTCTTCAGGACAGTGAAGGGGCAGTCGTCGGGACAGTGAAGGGACAGTGAAGGGACAGTCTTCGGAACAGTCTTCGGGACAGTGAAGGGGCAGTCTTCGGGACAGTCTTCGGGACAGTGAAGGGGCAGTCTTCGAGACAGTCTTCGGGTCAGTGAAGGGGCAGTCTTCGGGATAGTGCCTTAGTCCATGTTAATTTTAAGCAAAAGTGCCGCCCTTTTCATGAGACTCTTGCGGAGCAAACTGCATCATCACCGACTCCAGCAACGCAGAGATAATTGGCGGCAACCTCTTTCAGTGATGTTTTCAAGATAAAAATATTTCAGCAATGCCTGCCATCAGGAAAGTGCAAACTGATCTTGGACCAGTTACTAAACAACAGCAGTTAAACCAACATCTTTGTTAAAACTGAGCACATTGGCTGATGTGCAGCATATTATACAAAAATCAGTGCTGAACAAGTCAACTACCAAAGAAAAATTGGAGAAATTCTCAATTAGTTATTTCCACTCAAAAATATCACATTTAATTTTACTTTAGAAATCATTACTAAAATTACAAAGCGACCAACTGGACAGACAAATCAAAAAAATGTTCGAGCCGGACGTTCAATCATGGTCACCGACAGGAACGTGGAGCAGAAGCACATCATGTCATTTCTGTTCACTGGGTATTTTCATAGCTGATGGGCCCACATTCAGTGCAGAAATAGGATTTCCTACTAGCTATCAGCATCAAGCCTCGAAGTTGCACATCAGTCACCTTGGTTTCACAGCTAAAAAACACACCCTAACAGAACAGAGCACAACAATCATATCGTGTTAACCCTGACTGGAAGAATTCCATATATTCCTTTGTACATATCAAAGGGGTTAAAATTAAACAGACAAAATAGCTAAATAGTGGAACCTGAAAGTTGAGTTCTGAATCGCCTGCCCCATGGTGCCTACCTCCGCCCACTAATTTAAAGGCTACACCACAGCAATTAGCGATTATGTTCTCCTCTTCAAAAGGCCTATCTTCAAAAACAGCATTCGTTTCCCATGAGTGACACATTCAAAGATGCCCTCCCACTGACAATATGAAGTATTAATTGCTGGTTTTAGTTGTGTTTAGCGTTTGTCTTGATGTGACAGGCCTCAGTTCATTGACAGGACCCAGCCGATCTCGTTTTAACAGGACTCTGCACAACAGGAAGCTCAGATGGGAGGGAATCTTTGGGGGGAGGGTTGAGCCGAGAGGATTGGGGGAAGCTACCGGCTGCAAGGACTGGCAGAGTCTGTTGACGCCTCCCTTGTGAGACAATGAACTGTGGAGCCGAGCAGTCTCTGCAGGTCAGGAACGCATTTTACCAGCTGAACCAGGCTGTCGTCCAGGTCTTTGGCCGGCTGAAGGCTTCCGGGTAGCGGCGTGAGCTGGCTGGCAGACGCCTGCCTCTGCAGTTCCGAGCACGGGACACCCACCACTTGGAAATGGGGGTAACGGGCTTGAAAGAGACGCGCCGAGGTCTTAAGGCGTCTCAAGACATCCGTTAGCAGGAACCAGTTACAATAACTGTGAACAGACAAGAGAAGCAAGTCACGAACTTAAAAATAAAAAGTAAAAGAATTCCTTAAGCTGTGTTTATATATATATATATATATATATATATATATATATATATATATATATATATATATACATACACACACACACACATTTAAAAAAATATATAGATAGATGCTGTCGTGCTAACAAGGTGTATGTGCAGTCATGCAGCAGTCCTGCAAACCACATGTCTGGGGAGTTCAATAGATAAGTACACTGGAAATCGAAAATATTAAAGTACACAGGAAAATATGTTATAGAAAAAAAATCCATAAAATTCCAAAAAGTGAAACTGGAATTTGCTGCGCTATGCTGAATCCAGGCAAATGAAATATGAATTTTATCCATTTCTCTGTTACGAGAGAAGTGTCTGTACTGAACATGTATAGACTTTTTTTTTGTCATTATTCACTGAACAACACAGTATAACAACGGTTTACACGGCATTGACATTGAATTAGATATCATAACTAACCTAGAGACTATTTAAAGTATTCCGGAAGATGAGTGTAGGTTATATGCTAATGCTCTGCTATTTCAGGGACCTGGGTATCCACGGGTTCTGAAATTTTATCCTCATTTTTTCTCTGAACCGTAAACTTACCCCTGAAACAGGGACACCTGGATGTGGTAACAGGGAATGTGGGGCTCGTCTGAGAGCTCAAACAGCAGACAGTCTCCTGCCTCGGCCTCCTCTGCCTCGGCCTCCTCTGCCTCTCCTCCGTTACCTCTATCCCCCTCGTCCTCCTCCGGCACAGAGAGCAGGAAGTCCCAGCACATCTTCTCTTCTGTCTCTGCAAAAGCACAGAGCTTCCAGTGAGCTTCCAGCATTGACTTCTGCTGGGCTCCGATGAGCTTAACGCTCCCTCCAGTGGCAGTGGAAGGCTGTGCATGTATTTAACGTTTCGCAGTCCTCATTTGGCTTGCAGTCAGGCCAAATGGCAGCTCCAAATTGTCCGTTATGTGCACATGAGTATGTGTGAGTATGTGTGAGTATGTGTGAGTATGTGCGAGTATGTGCGAGTATGTGCGAGTATGTGCGAGTATGTGCGAGTATGTGCGAGTATGGCCTCGAGTGTGCCCTGTGAAGAACTGGCATCTTGTCCAGGATGCCCCCTGCCTTAATCCCTGTGTCCCCCCCCCAATGCATAACTGACTGCAAGAAAGATGTAATAGGGTGGGTACTTCAAAGTTTTGTGGTGTAAGCCTGCATCTGTTGGGTTGATTTATGTCAAACCCACTAGGTCAGCAGATAACTTGTCCTGTGAGGGTAACGAGGTAACAATCCGGCCATGATGATCCTGAATATTGGCTTTTCCGGTTATCCAGAAAAGAGTTTCACAAAAGATTTATTTGAAAGACTTCATTGACCAGCACATGGTTAAGTACAGTCTATGTCTTTACACAGCGTGTAGTTAGAGTATGGAATAGTCTTCCTGCTAGTGTAGCGCAAGCTAAAACCCTGGGTTCCTTTAAATCAGAGCTAGATAAGATTTTAACAACTCTGAGCTATTAGTTAAGTTCTCCCCAAATGAGCTTTATAGGCCGAATGGCCTCTCATTCATAAATTTCTTATGTTCTTATATCAGTATCGGCCAATATTTTTTTTAATCAAGATATCTGCATCGGTTTTGTGTGTCATTATTGACCGATATAGCAAACTATATCGATACTGAACCTTTATCAGTATTCAAAGATTGTAGCACCTCAAGACATTCCTACTAAATTAATAGTAATGACTACATAGGATAATTAACCATTTTCCTAGAACTGAGCAAGTAGTTCAGGGGTTAGCCGGATGTTGGTATTGGCAATATCAGACAAATAATGGATCAGCACAATATTCTGCCCCCAAAACTATAACCACCTCTGATGTTACAGATCTACAAATCCTTGCACCGGCCACAGACAGTTTATTGTGTGGGTGTTTGTGTGAGTGTATTTGTACACAATAAACAAAATTTTGCGCACGATTTAGCTTAAGGTGCCCAGAAAATGCTAAATCGCGCTCACAATATCACTAAAATATGCCCGTGACTTCGATTTTTCGTGCTCTCAATTTGTAGATTATTTCAGTTTATCTCAATTATTAATAATTGAGATTATCTCAATTATTTCAAGCTCTAGAATTCATTACCTTGTGCTCAGATTTTTGTTATTTGTGCCGTAAAGCCAGAAGCTGGAGTCTTAGAACTGTGTAAAGTTATCCACACATAGAGTACACGGAAATTAGTTGTTATTAAGTAGTTGTTGATATAAAATAAAAGGCAAATTCATAAAACCCATTTGTTACATAAATTTGGTAAATTTTGTAAGCTAAATTGTACGCACAATTTAGTACATCATGCACACAAAATTAATACATACATACATATACATATATATATATATATATATATATATATATACATACATATATATATACATATATACACTGAACAAAAATATAAACGCAACACTTTTGTTTTTGCTCCCATTTTTCATGAGATGGACTTAAAGATCTACAATTCATTCCAGATACACAATATTACCATTTCTCTCAAACATTTCTCACAAATCAGTCTAAATGTGTGATAGTGAGCACTTCTGCTTTGCTGAGATAATCCATCCCATCTCACAGGTGTGCCACATCAAGATGCTGATCTGACATCATGGGTAGTGCACAGGTGTACCTTATACTGCCCACAATAAAAGGCCACCCTGGAATGTGCAGTTTTGTCCCACAGCAAAATGCCACAGATGCCACAAGCATTGAGGGAGCGTGCAATTGGCATGCTGACAGCAGGAATGTCAACCAGATCTGTTGCTCGTGCATTGAATGTTCATTTCTCAACCATAAGCCGTCTCCAAAGGCGTTTCAGAGAATATGGCAGTACATCCAACCGGCCTCACAACCGCAGACCACGTGTAACCATACCAGCCCAGGACCTCCACATCCAGCAGGTTCACCTCCAAGATCGTCTGAGACCAGCCACTCAGACAGATAATGCACGGCCCCATGTTGCAAGGATCTGTACACAGTTCTTGGAAGCTGAAAATGTCCCAGTTCTTGCATGGCCAGCATACTCACCGGACATGTCACCCGTTGAGCATGTTTGGGATGTGCTTGACCGGCGTATACGACAGCGTGTACCAGTTCCCACTAATATCCAACAACTTCGCACAGCCATTGAAGAGGAGTGGACCAACATTCCACAGGCCACAATTGACAATCTGATAAACTCTATGCGAAGAAGATGTGTTGCATTGCATGAGGCAAATGGTGGTCACACCAGATACTGACCGGTTCTGAGTCCCCAGACCCCCAATAAAGCAAAAAACTGCACATTCCAGGGTGGCCTTTTATTGTGGGCAGTATAAGGTACACCTGTGCACTACCCATGATGTCAGATCAGCATCTTGATGTGGCACACCTGTGAGGTGGGATGGATTATCTCAGCAAAGCAGAAGTGCTCACTATCACACATTTAGACTGATTTGTGAGAAATGTTTGAGAGAAATGGTAATATTGTGTATCTGGAATGAATTGTAGGTCTTTAAGTCCATCTCATGAAAAATGGGAGCAGAAACAAGAGTGTTGCGTTTATATTTTTGTTCAGTATATGTATATATACACACATATACATATGTTTGAAACATTTTTTATTTTATTTTATATAATTAAGCTGTCTGGTCCCTCTAGGGCTTCTTACAGATCAATGCAGCCGAATCGCCTCCTTAATAATCGATTCAACACGGTGCACTGATGCGTCTTTACAGCCCTACCGTCCAGACAGTAGAGCATCCGCAGGAATAGAATCCCAGAAATGTTTATACGTAACTTTACATCTTTAACTGGAACAAGTAATATTTTTCCCCCCACCCACCCTGTTCCTGGTAGCCTTGCTTACTGCACATGCAACTGTTTGAAAATCAGCAGTATTTTCATATCATACCAAACAAAATGCTGCTGTAGAAATCCCAGCGTAGGCGGGGGTCCTTTTCGGGGCGCCCATCCTGGTCAGCAAAGTATTCTAAAGTAAAAGGCGAGAGAGAAACTTTATTAGAGTAACTCGTTTAGCAAGTTTAACATTAGAAAAAATATTAACTGATTCCAAAACATTACTGGATATTCTAAATGCATTTATTCATTGTACTGTAAGATTAACATAATCAATACATTATGTGTGTATATATTTACTTGCCCTGAAGTCAAACATAGCAGATTAAACCCTACTGTATGAACCGACTCAGTCTTGCATCAGTAATTTACAACATTGCACCTCCATGCCATAACCAACTCTCTCTGTCCCAATCAGGGTCAGTTATCATGCCGGGTCACTCAAGTGTGATTCTGTTAAGCATACTTAAGCATCCAAGATAAGACATGATCACTTGCATGAGTTCCACAACTATGGCCAAACTCTCGGGGTCTGATTTGAACCATGTCATATTAATACCGGTGTTTGTAATAGCACTGCGACGGCTAGTTACCCGTGAGGAAGGACTGCATGTTGGTGCTCTGAGCCAGTTTAAGCGCCGTCTGCCCCGAGTATGTAGCCAAAGTGGGATCTGCTCCGTGATTCAGCAGCATCCAGACTACGCTCAGGTTATCGTTGACCACCGCGTCATGAATTGGCCTGAAAAGCAACATTCAACATCCAGAAATTCGAGTATGAATTCCTGTGCGTTTTTTACTCTCGGACTCGGCGTCTCGCAACCCGAACGCGTGAGCGAGGCCCACCGTGTGCCGTCCTGAGCCCCACAGTTCACATCGGCGCCATGATCCAGCAGCACCTGCACGATGTGCGCCCAGCCCCGAGCACAGGCCTTGTGGAGAGCGGTGTAGCCCGCGTTGTCACGCCTGTTTAGCTCCTGCGGGTCCCTCTCCAGGCAGTACAGCACTACCTCCTGCCAGGTGGGGCCAAGGGAGAAGGAGGGACGTCTTAATCTGCAGCAACATCAAACCCAGAGCTACGCCAAAGGAGCCGGATGCCTTTGGCTGCGGGCAGAGGGTGGAGTCTCCGGCAGGGGCTGCAGTACCTCATATCCCAGTCGGGACGCCCTCTGCAGCAAGGTTTCTCCCGCGTTCTTATTGACGATGAGCCGTCGTACCCATGGAGGGACGACCCGTCCGGGGGGGGATTCCAGAGTCCTGGCCTTCTCAACACCTCCTCTCCAGTTAGGGGTGGTGGAGGACGCCGAGGAAGGTCTCTTTGCAGGGGGAGTGCTGCCATGAACGATGGGAGGTGCAGGACGCTTGCCCAGGCATCCCCGTTTAGTCTTGAGCTGCAGTGGAGTTGCCTGTCAGCATAGCATAGTACAGTAGCATGTCATAGCATAGTATAGTATAACAACATGGTATAGTAGCATAGCATAGTAGCCTAGTATAGTATAGCGATTCAAGGTACACATAGCTCACATCAGTACTAAATGAGTGTCACTCTTATTGACTGACGTACTGCCTTTTTAATACTTCTACTACTGACTCCTTTGTTCAAGTGTACATCAAAATATACCAGAAAAAATGTTGGCATCCATGCACAATTCTTCAAATAATTGACCACTTATTCCTGGTAATCCTTTGGTAATCATATACACATTTACAAAGAAGTAATTCACTAATTCTTAGCTCCTTGCAAAACAAACCCTAAATGCCACGGAAAAGATTGCTGGCACCTTCTGGTAGTGCCTCAGTTTCAAGCAGGTGATTCTACTCGACTACAGGACAGAACTCATCCGTAGTGAGTTTGGGCGGCCAGTAGTGTAAATTTCACTCGTTCAGCCAGTCTGAACATAAAAAAGGACTCAGTCTCCTATTCTGCCCGACCCTGTGTGGCACAAGCATGGGACAAATAAAGAAAACCAAAGAACTGAAGAGGTCAGACACAAGATTGTAGCCAGGAAAGAGAAAACCTGACCAAAGTCTGCAGCACAGGATTCTTTGAACGGTGGAGAAAGCAACTTAAATCAACTGCGATGGCGACTCAAGTAGATATTTAACAAGCAGATCGTACGTTGCGTCTAAGTCACGATGCGTGAGCCACGTAACAATACCGTTTCCGCTAATATGCTAATATGCTGTGGTGTCGAGTCTCAGTGTTTTAAATGATCTGAAACCAAAAAAAAAAAAAACCTGAAGGGCTGCCCTTCCACTGCTGTCCATGCGACGAGAGCGAGAGAAGAGGAAGAGGATGTATAGATACTATTAACTAGATCCCTAGCTAAAAGCACAGGAAGGCATCAGTGCTGAGAAAAGAAAGTCCATTTTTTGCCAAATCAGAGCTACTTGGTAAAGCACAAGATCTCTACGTATAAATAAAACAAAATGAAGCCTTCAAAGAGAATGACACCTTCCCTCCAAACAGAGCAGAGGCTCGGTAATATTGGCTTAGCTATGTGGCATGTAGGGAATATCTGCTTTGAATGTATCATGAAATCAAGGCATTTCTGAGCACAGCTGAAGGTCACGAGTTCCGCAGCATGACAATGAACACACTTCAAAAAGTACTGAAGAATGGTTGACGGCAGAATTATGGACGACATGGACTATGGTTCTGAAGTTGTCAGCAATGGGTCCAGATGTAAATTTCTTTAAAAAACTGTAGAAAGATCTAAAAGTGTAGTTAGGAGAAGTTGCCCTTCAAATCTGAGAGAACTAGAGTAATTTGGACAGGACGAACGGGCCTGGTCCGGCCCTAAGGTACAACAGGCTGGCCATAGAAACTGCAACCAACAAGTAAAGTCTATGGTGTCAGGTATTTTTTCAATGCAGTTATTATAATTTTATCATTTAAAAGCAATATTAGCTAATAAATAAAGAACTGCGAAGACGACATACAATTTCAACTTAGACTTGGGGAAAAGTTATGATCTATTTGCAAAGTGTATGGTGCCAATATTTTTGTCCATGATAATGTGCACATCTGCATGTACCTTATCTGTATATCTACACCCCACACCGACAGTCAGACTATGTACGAAAGAGGAAAGCCTCCATTACCTGAAATACCTTGATTCGGCACTGACGGTGATAACTTCCTACCTTTTTTCCCTCCTCTTTGCCGCCTAAGTGCTTGCTTTTGAACTTCCTTTTCCCCGAGGGTTTGTCAGCAAGCTTGGGGGTGCTGCAGGTATCCTGGCACTTGGAGGACCCTGAGCGGGTAAGCAGTGGTCTCTTGGGGCAGCCCCTGGGGTCATCGGTCTGACAGGGCGGTGTTGCTCTCATTGGGTCTAGACAGTCACAAGCAGGGTCAGGCCTCATATCTGTGCAAAGCCATAGGTGGAAATTTCCGGTCCAGAATGTAAAAATGCAGACTGCGATTTTGCTGAGAACTGTGTGAAGCTGAATCTGTATACTTTATACTCAACTAGTTGATTGAAACAAAATCATTTTTACATTCGGAACCTGACATTTCCACCTCTGCTCATAACTAAACAGAAGATACAAACAAACGTAAAAACATATCGTTGTTGCAAAATGGATTGGAATCATCTGTGGTAGCACATCTCCAGCTTATTCAGAATCATGACTGTTCCCTCCATTATGTACAAACTTGTACATACTTTCAGGCTGGTTACAGCCAGTGCATGAACACTCTTGAGGTCAAAAACGAACTTTAAAAAGCAATCCAACTGATCTTTGAGGAATTCGCATCACGACCATTTTTACCTGCGGTACCACGAGCAGCTCGCCTTGTAGACTTTTTGCTCGTGGCTTGTCCGACTTGCTCTTTCTCCATGATGTACTCCTCATTTTGGTACCTCCTGTTCCTGCATCTCTTTCGTTTCTTCCTCGGTTCTGGGTCTCGCTGGCTCCGCCGCATGGCCCTCTCAGCGTCGCATTTCGCTCGGTTGGACAGGCCATTGGAGCGCGGTCTCCCTCGCGGTCTGCGAGCCAAGGAAGGCGAGGGAGTGGCAGGGCGGGATGTCAAGCTGTGGCTGCCTGCCTCGACCTTCGCTGTTTTCCGGCGTCCCCTCCTTGGCCTCGGAGCCGCGGGGCCCCCAGGAATCACACTGCTGGGCTCCAGCTTGATGTCCCCCGCAGTCTCGCGAAGCACAGGGAGGCTGCTCACGTTACCTTTGGAAGACACACCAACCCATTTTCTGAAAACAGCAGTGTTTCGCCCTAGCTAAGAGGAAGCTAAAAGCGATACAATACTTATATAGACCATCACGAATACTGTGACACACCATACAGGCCAGCAAAGGCCACGTGATGAATACCTGCTTCAAGGTGAAGCAGCGCTTCCGCCACAGTGACACTGCACCTCCCCCCTTGACGGCTCTTGCCCCCCTTGGCTTCTGGCAGCTTTGGCTCCAGTACAGGTGCCAATTGGTTTTTCTGCTGCAATAAATACGGTGCTATCAGTTCACACTGGATGAGTCCATTTACAGAACATTTGTTCCACTTCAGTAACATCAGAAATATGACGTTCGAACTATTAAAAAGACACAGTACCCAGTAGGATTATGCAACATATCATAAACAAAGTATATTCCAAAGTAAACCCATATCCATACGCAAGTATATATTGTGAGCTCATATCTTTCTAAAACATCTTAAGAATTACATTCCAAATAAATTCAAAGTTCAAACTTGCGAGACTTACTTTCTTCGTCTGCTTCTTCCTCTTGACTACTGGGATCTTCTTTCTGTGCTTCACGATGCCCATCGTGGTCTTTCTCGAAGCTTCCTTTGGTGCTTTGTCTTGCTTACTCACACGACATTTTTTATTCTTGTTAATTGCAACTTTCTCCGAGGAAGAAGTCTGACTCAAACCGTTTGCTCTACTTATTTTTCTCCCTGAACACTGACCATTGAGTATGGAAAAGCCAATGCCATCTACCGTTGAGTCTGCAGAGAGACCCTGTACAAGTTGCTGTCCATTTTTCTCTATTTCCCCTGACACCTGGATCAACTCTTTTCTTCCCCTGCCAATACGACCAAGGTCTCCAGACATCTGGAGGCGGATGGTCGGTCTAGAATTTTCAGACGAGTCTCTTGTTTCTGGATCTTCAATCCTACCTGGCTGACAGTTATCCTGTCTTCCATCTCTCTTCCTTTCATTTGTGAAAGAGGTGCACTTCCCTTCAGACTTTCTCGGCTCTGTAGCTGCCTGATGACCACAGCCCGTGTTTATATTGCTTGCTGTTTCTAGAGATCCTTGTTCTATTACAGTCTCAAGCTTGAACGAAGAGGACTTAGACCTTCCCACCTTCTCCTCCACCTTCTTGAGTGGGCTCTGACTGGAGGCCCCCAGGTGTCGGACAGGAAGTTTGCTTTTTGGGGAATGCGAGACAGTTTGTTTCCCACCACTGAGCTTACCTTTTACGCTGACCTCGGGGCTGACGGTACTCAGGATAACCTTCGAAGAAGCATTGGACTGGCACTGCTGTAACCCAGCGTCCTGAGTGTTGCTGGAAAATTTGCGATGTTTCTGCCTGCTACGAGATGATCCTTTTTTCTTGCTTGAAAGCGGCTGCTCTCCTTGGTCGATAATAGATATTGTCTCTGGCCTACCTAAGTCCTGGATATCTTCTAAAAATGCGATACCTTTCCCATCCTTAGTACGCAAGGTGGAAGCTAAAACTGGATTAGCAATGCCCACATATGTCCCCAGGAGGCTTACTGGGCTTTTTGTATTTTGTATCTGAATTTTGGCCCAAGATACAGATGGTTCCAAGACCGGATGATTCAACTGGGTAAAAGAATTCTTTGGAAGTGCACCATTTGCCATGGTGTCTGACAGACCTGCATAAGGGACATTGGGTACGAAACTGCTTGCCGGGGTCTGAAGAACCTCCTTAGGAGTATCATTCGGCTCCGATTCCAGATGACAGCCCGCTTGTAATGTTTTCTGAACCTGCATAGTGTTTTTTTGCAGTTTTAACTTTGAAGACAGATCAAGTGGTATGTCCTTCACTTTACCTGGGCATGCCTCAGTATGCTCCTCTGTTCTGCGCGGGGACTCCAGACTTGTGGAGGGTGGTGTATTTTTATCACTGTGATTCAAGGAACATTTGTCCTTCTCATTCGGCATCCTGTTTTGTGCAGTAAAATGGTCTTCGGCTGAGCTACAGCACGTTTTGGAGGACGGAGTAAGTGCAAGAGGTACCAGACAAGCCGAGCCTGGTGCTGGCTGCTTTAATGGAGCAGGAGCATCGAGACGGAGCTCAGCATCCTCGGCCAAATTGTCATCTTTTGCAGCTATGACATTCTTCTTGGTGGATGCAGAACAACACATGGGTTTCAATGCCTTAAAAGCGAGTTGAGTTTCAGGCGCCAAGGCTCTGCCCACAGTGAGGTGCTGAGGACAGGGCCGAAACTCTGCAGCCATATCGCGGCTAGACCCTTTAAGGTGACACTCAGTGCTGAATTTGGTGCCTGGAACTTTTCTTAAAACAGTAATCTGGTCCAAATTGGAGGGAATTGTTATACTACCCAACTGAGAGGCGAGATTAGGCTGTAATAGGAAAGCTATGGACTGGCCTGCTTGAAACTGCGCGCACCGAGGACTCTGAGTCTGCGTATGGGTCTTCTTGGCCGGGTGTGCGAGATTCGAGTTCAGAGGGACTTCCTGGCTGTCCCTTTCTTCACCTGGTCTTCGCTGCGTTGGAAAGACTTCAACATTCTCCGCCTGCTTAGTGGCCTCTGCTTCCTGCGACACCACAGCACTCCTCGGAATAGGGTCTGACAGAGGGGTGCCGCTACACGGGTAGGTGAGCGGAGCCTCCAGATAGTGTTTTAAATGACTGCCTTTCACAGACACATGGTTATTCAGATCTTCTGTAGGACCTCGTCTGCAGCTAAGGGCTCTATCGGGAGTACATTCTGGAGCTAAGGGCTGAGACAGAGGGTTGTCCACCATATTCTTGCTCTCCTTAGGCCAACTTCCCTCTCTGCCCACATCTCCTATATGCATCTGAAAGGGGTCCACCTGGGCAGCAACAAAAGCACATGGCACATAAAGTCCTTGAACACGGCACATAATATTAGTTTCCCGAAATCACCAATTCATACCCTTTGCTGGACATTCAATAAAGCCTGCAGAGCTACAGATGTATATGTGAAAAGTCTAAAATGACCGGGTTGGATGAGATGCACAACATGTACTACAGCTTATCAGGTTATACAAGAGACTTTCACTGATCTTTCACTATTCAGATGTATGCCAGTTTTAGTATAATATAATCCAGTACCATAGCACAGTTGTTTGACTAATGCGTTTCTACGGTTACATTAATTTCTACAGCGGAAAGAAAGTTACCTGCATATGAGAGATGTTAACACATTTCTTATGGGATGGTGACTGCAGATCTGTACCAGGGGAGTTCCCTTTAGTATTTGATACTCCACTGTGTAGCAAGACAGTGCAGAAAGATTTCACTGAACTTACTGGTGCACACACGTCAGCCCTCCTAACCTAACCAGACATTTGTGTAGCTGTTCCCTGTGCCAATGCCACTGATCACGTATATGCATCCATGACTACACACCCGAGTTTTATCAAACTAAAGAAGGACTGCGATGCATTGTGGACTGCGCACAAGTTTAAACCGATATCTCTTACACTGTCCTTGTTCAGTTTTTGTGAGTGTGTGCACCACATTACAAATAAAACATTATACTTATGCTATAAGCGGGTTTGAGCGATTATGTGCTTTGATCTGATTGTTTTTCAAGCATCACAGCAACAAATGAATTAAAGGGTGATTAACCAATCAATTGGTGAATTAGCCCATTTAATGCTGGGTCATAAAAATAACTGGGAATCCTGATCCATGTCCGATCACAATGATAATTTAAGGTAGAAATGGCTGAAATTGAAAAGCGAGTATACAGATACTCTATGCAACGGGACCTGAACATGTGTAATAAGCTTTTTATGTGACGTCACTTACCGCTCTTCGCCGATGGTACACAAGCGGATGTGATCGAGCCAGCCATGCACACTGCTACAAAGCCTGGGTGCAGAAACCATGGCAGATGAGAAAGGCAGTAACTTGTTTAAGGGGAGATTGTCTTCTCACGGACTGACCGCATACACTGCAAGGAGCACAGACAAGGAGTGAAGGAGAAAACAATGAGTGAACTGATCGGGCAGCCCATCGTGCTCAAAATAAAACCTCATTTACCTGAACAATTCTGATTCCGCTTCATCCACAAGTGTGCTTGCCATTTAGGCAACCTTGAATATACATCATACAAAACTGGTCATTGCTGAACTCCAAGATAAAACACTTATGATAAAGTATCAACATTAAAGATCAGCGTGGTTCAGTCTGGTCTACACAACAGTCTGAAGAATCAACTTCAGTTTCAAAATATATGTTTGAAGCAGAAGCTGCAAAAAGCAGGGCAAGTATCATGGCGGTTGATACATCAGATTAAATGTGCTAAATTAAAATAAGAAAAAACTGAAATGGAACATTGTTATTTTCAACGTTGACACTTTAAGGCTCGCGGTTATTTATATGCTTCTATACGCTTTTACACACTAACAAACTGAGCATTACAATGCAAAAAAACATTTTCACATAGCACTCCGTTAATATAACAAATTCCCGGTAACTCCGGTTTAGTCACTGCAGGGCAGTTTCTAGCTGCTGAAAAGATCAAGGGCTTGTCAAGTTAACCTGGGGCTTGCTTTTTGTGTGTTTGAAGGAAGACTGGTACCGGGGTACCGGGACTAAAATACTGCGAACATATCGGACCTAGCGACGCCCATGGGTCACCGTATGGTTAAGACATTGGAACACGCATGTCTGAGTCCACGTTCACTGAGATCTTTTAAATTTATAATTCTTGTTCAAATTAAAATTATTGATATGGTTCCTTCGATGCTCTTAATCATTATATGTCATTTCCCTTCATACTGATTTTATGCATTCATATACAATGTGTGTCTACGTTTTCCTGTGACAGTCACGAAAAACATTACAGGGAAGGAATTGTCGTAAAACCATTACATGTCTTTTTCATATGCAGACCTGACGTTTAAAGTTTGCCAACTGTCAAAATTGTATTTCCCTAAATCGACTTAAAACGGACATCGTGCACACACATGCAACACACAATAGGAAGAAACAATGTAGAATAATTATTCAACACACGACCATAACAATAGACACTTTAAACGCAACGTATCAAAGTCACAATTGAGGCAAAGTACCGGGCATGCAATTGATTGTTTTTAAAAAAATCACGTTTAAAGACAATACATACGTTTTAGTGGGAAAATGACACTTTTCTATCGACGTTTTAGTGTTTAAAATACTAACTAATCATGATGCAAATAGAGATTCTTTTAAACATCAGCAAAAAAATTAACTTTACGTTACACTGACCACAGGACAAGTGAACAATGGCAGTACTTTCGATGTGATCAAAATAACATGCCATCCCTTAAGATCCTGCGCAACGAAGTCAGCCTTTCGCTAGCTATCGCCGCACTTACTGATCGATCTGCAAGTCACACATTGCTTGACAATGCTGAAATGTGTCATACATGGACCTATGACATTCATCTCCTTCGGCGGACCTACTCTGGCTTCATAAAATAAGATCACACCGGACCAAACCTATTCCGTTTGATCTGACTTCGACGCTCAATTATTCGCAAAAAATATGATTAGCAAGCAATGACAATTTGCGACTGTTAAAATAACCATTTCTCTCGTAGTGAAAAGAGACTTAAAATTACATACAAAAACAAGTGAATTTCTTATTTTTTCGTTCACGTCCGGTGGAGTTCTATAATCTTCCCCGTTTTCGGTTCCGAAAGTCCAGGGGGGTTTTGGCAAGGCAGCCCGTACCGTATCTCTCTGTCTCTGATGGGAGAGTGTGGTAACTCGCTAGCTGCGGCTTCTGGGATGTGTAGTTTTTAGGTACCCAGGACTTTTCGTTAGCAGAGCGAAAAAGGGAGGAGCACGGACTACAAACGCCAGCATGGAACGCGAGTCCTAGCCACTCGAGGGGAAAAGGGATCGCAACGGTGCGCTAAACTGAGAAAGCCGTGGTGGGAAAGTGAAAATACATCGTATTATAATAAAGACATCAGGTGCCGAACAATTTGTGCATGTTAGATTCAATATATTATGTACCCTTTTATGCGAATTGCAGAAGTTATCCCGAAGTGGTTAGCTAAAGAGCAGGAGGCATTTGCAAAGGTAGCTCTTGCGTTGCAGCAGAACTAACACACGAGGGAGACCGCAGAGGGTGCGGAAAGAATTCGTAACTAAAATGCCGAAAACTGTCATGAATGCATCGGACAAAAGAAGATAAGGGCGACAAAAAAGATTAAAATACGATAATAACACTAGCTAGAAATGGATTTATACATTTAACCGAGAGAAACGCCTGGAGAATCGACGCCTAACTTTGCGCTCCTATATTACTTATTACGTTCGTGCGGTCGAAGATGTTGATACACAAAGCTATTTCGTAAATGAAACAGAATAGAAAACAATGCCGAGTTTAAGCTGCACATCACAACTGTAAAACAGTTGACTAAAGTTTCATCCAAGCATCCATCAATCCAGGTCACGGTCATGGGGTAGTTTCAGTTGTTACTTTACTAATAATTGTAACCGATTCCTCATAGAAATTAACTATTATTTCTATTTCTTGATGACCCAACCATTTTCTTGTAAATACAGAAAAATTATGCTTTTCCTTTAATCAAATCAATTACTGCTGATATGTAGCCTAGTGCATTATTTTAGTAGGTATATGATCTTCAGCAGTAAAACCATGGGCGTCACCGCCATTAAATCTGAGGGGGACATGTCCACTTCACATTTCATAATTATTCGTTTGGACTCCCCCAAATTTAACATAAAATATTAGTTTTATGCCAGAGTCCCCGCCCCCACATTCAAAATGCTTCTGACGTCCCTGAATAAAACTACTTTTCTTCCACAATGTAGAAGTCTAGCTGATCCAGCCTCCGACTGAATTTTTCATCCATACAATGAATTCTAGAAGAGCAACATGTTATATTACATTTATTCATTTAACAGACACTTTTGTCTAATTGTATATACACCTGTGACATACCGGTACCAAGGAGCCAACTTAGGTACAAGTGCTATAAGGCTTACCCTCCAAGGAGTCACCAATAGCAGGCCCAAATAATTACTGTACTTAAAGTTACAGACTCATATTAGCCTTTGAAGCGTTTGTTTGGCACACTTAAAAACGAATATCTTATCAGGTTAAATAGGGATAGGCTATACATTGTCTGTGACCCCCAAACACAGTTTCACAACAAAATATACCAGAGATCAGTTTAAGAACTTCACAGTATCAAATGGTATAGCAAGAGCCATTAGTAGTAAAGCATTTTCGCCAGCTCCAGAGGATGCACACGGGCAGCTAACGCTGATTATCAAATATTTAAAGTGTCCCAGCCCGTTCAGCAAGGTCATGTCACGTATAGCCCAATGAAAATGCAAGCTGACAAGCAAACACTCCCATATACATAAGTATCATCCATATTCCCTTCCATCTACTTTTCATACAAGCTCACCCAGTATAGTCGATATTATACGCAATTTAAAGATACCAGTTTCTGACTCCGAGAGAAAGTTCGATTTCCTGCCTGGAGGAAAAACATGTGGGAACACGAGGAGACTGCAAAAACTCCATACATGCTTATAGCTGTGATGGAAAATTGAACCCAAAATGTTTTCCAACGTAAAGTGTGCATTTGGGGGCATCTCACATTCTTTCAAAGGCGAATTTATTCCCGGGTAAGTTACACTGTTTTCTGTTTATTTTGTATGAGGCTGTTAACATTATCTAAAAAAATATATAGTAAATGATGTCACTATTAATACGGTCGATCATGAGTCTAACCCAATACATTACAGATACGTGAATGTCGAATATTAAGGTGGGTCAGGGCGCACCTGAAGTTCGAATCTAATGGGATGTATTCGTATACAAATAGGCTATACATGAACGGGCTATTCGGGTTTGCGCTCGGTGATACGTTACGTTGCATTTAGATACAATGAAGTATTGTAATAATGTCATAATTATAGTGCTAAGCGAATTATAATAAACTTTGAAATCCAACAACAAAAGACTACGACTTGACGTTGTTTGAACGTGCCATTGATTTCTTTGTCTTAAAGACAGTAATATATCCTACCGAGATGTCCACTGTAGGAAACAGGACAGGACAATGTGACCTGTGCGGTGACACCAGCGTGGTGATATAGCACCAGGGGACACCAAAACGAAACCGACTTCCATTTTAGCTAATTTGGAAGATCTGACATACGCCAAAGGCGCACCGTGTCAGGTGAGAGCATTCTGCCTCAGCAGTATAGACCCTGCAGTTTTACTATCATTTATCCATCAGAGAAAAAAATGCATCCTATATTTTATAAATAAATAAGAAAATGAGAGATTTTCTTTCTTATCAACGTTACTGTCAGTGTTTGCTTCTGTTTGCTTCTGTTTTCATCTGTTTATTGTCCTTATATGAACGATAAACCGAAAAATGCAGCAGCTTGTCACTTCAGATTATCGGATGGTAATTTAAAAGGAATCCTCAATCATTACATATGAACCAGTTACTATAACTGCGGAAGTTATCCTTTAACGTGTATAATGTTGGGATCCTCGCGGTGGCGCAGGTAGCACTGTTGCCTTACACCTCTGGGACCGGGGTCTTCGCCCCCACCCTGCCAAATCCACCCACGAAAGAGACCTTTGTATTCAAATCGACTTGAGACCCCCTATATCAAAACTCCCTCCTACACCGTGTGATGTCTGTCCCCTGTGATGGGCTGCCGCCCCATCCTGGGTTGTTCCCTGCTAGGATCCAGACCCTCATGACCCTGCTTAGGAGCAGTGGGTATATTGGATGGATTGTATGTTATCTATTATTTTGATCATCTTTATGAAAAGTACATTGACAGAAAAAAAGTATAGTGCCTAATTATTTCTATGTGGGATATTGTGCAAAGATATCTTCAGAAAGTTTAAGTCTGCGAAGTCTGGGTCCTAGAGAGGAGAAGAAATACCTATAATTCACTATATTAATATATTAGCTTAAACATCCATCCATCCATTTTCCAAACTGCTTATCCTACTGAGTCATGGGGGGTCTGGAGCCTATCCTGGAAGCAATGGGCATGAGGTGTGGAACAACCCAGGATGGGGGGCCAGCTCATTGCAGGGCACACACACCATTCACTCACACATGCACTCCTACGGGCAATTTAGCAACTCCAATTAGCCTCAGCATGTTTTTGGACTGTGGGGGGAAACTGGAGTACCCGGAGGAAACCCCACGACGACATGGGGAGAACATGCAAACTCCGCACACATGTGACCCAGGTGGAGACTTGAACCCGGGTCCCAGAGGTGTGAGGCAACAGTGCTAACCACTGCACCACCATGCCGCCCCTTAGCTTAAACATTCAATGCATAATAAAAACAGGTTGGTTCTTTATTTTAAAAAAACAACTATTGAAATGTGTGCGTGTGCGTGTGTGTGTGTGTGTGTGGGGTGAGGGGGGGGGGGGGTGTTAATTTTACAATATATTCTTCTGGTCCACATACCCATTGGTATGGCAGACTGCCAGTCACACCGGGGGTGGTCCACCTCGGGTAATTTCACCTGATCATAACTTATCGAAGAAGATAACGTGGAACACCAAGGTGGGGGGAGGGACACTTCCATTAGTTCAGGCGGAAAGGGCTCTGGCACGCCCAGGCACATGTGCCTGCTGTCCAGTCCTGTATAAAAGATGGAATTTGAAATGTTTCACAGAAGATTAAAAATATGCTGATACAGCGGGGAAAATAAGTATTGAATGCCTCAACATTTTTCTCAGTAAATATATTTCTAATGGGGCTATTGACATGAAATTTATTCCAGATGCCGGTAACAATCCAAGTAATCCAGAGAAAGAAATCAAAACAAATAAGTACATAAATTATGTATAATAAAGTGAAATGACACAGGAAGTAGCTGTATACTGAAATGTAATACTTAGTAGAAAAGCCTTTGTTGGTAATAACAGCTTCAAGATGCCTCCTGTATGGAGAAACTAGTCGCATACATTGTTCAGGTGTGATTTTTCCTCATTCTTCCACCCAAACTGTCTTCATATCCAGAAGGTTCCGGGGGGCCTCTCCTATGAACTCTGGTCTTCAGTTCTTTCCATAGATTTTCAATTGGATTCAGGTCGGGTGACTGACTTGGTCATTCCAGCAGCTTTATTTTCTCCCTCTGAAACCGACTGAGAGCTTCCTTGGCTGTGTGTTTGACATCATTGTCTTGCTGAAATGTTCACCTTCGTTTCATTTTTGGCACCCTGGTACATGGCAGCAGATTCTTATCAAGAACGTTTGGCTATTTTTCTCCATACATCCTTCCTTCAATTATATTAAGTCTGCCAGCACCATATTCTGAAAAACAGCCCCACACCATGATGTTCCCATCCCCGAACTTCACTGTTGGGATGGGATTTTTGGGTGATGTGCAGTGACATTTCTCCTCCAAACATGGTGTGTGTGTCCTATAACATTCATAGACTTTTAATTTTGTCTCATCTGACCAGACTATATTCTCCCAGCATTTCATTGGTTTGTCCGAATCTTAGCAAAACTTAAACAAGCTTCAACATGCTTTTTCTTCACCAGTGGAGTTGTGCACGGTGAGTTGTGCACAAAGGCCATGGCAGTTGATTGCATTACTTATTGTTTTCTTTGAAACAACTGTACCTGCTAATTCCAGGTCTTCCTGAAGCTCTCCACGAGTGGTTCTTAGCTCTTGGACAACTCTTCTGATTTTTCTTTTGACTCCTTTTGTGAGAAATCTTGTGAGGAGCATCTGGTCATGGCCGGTTTATGGTGAAATGATGTTCTTTCCACTTCCGGATTATGGCCCCAACAGTGCTCACTGGAACATTCCGAAGTTCAGAAATACATCTGTAACCAATGCCATCAGCATGTTTTGCAACAGTCAGGTTGAGAAGGTCTTGAGTGAGCTCTTTGCTTTTACACATCATGAGATGCTTCTTATGTGACACCCTGGTAATGAGAAACCTTTTTATAGGCCATCAATTAAGAATAAACCAGCTGATATTAATTTGCACTGGTAGGGGGCAGGATTGCTTTCTAAATACTGACAGATTTCAGCTGGTTTCTTGGCTTTCCGTGCACCTCCTTTGCTTCATGTGTTCAATTCCTATTTCCTGTGTCATTTCACTTTATTACACATAACTTAATTTATGGACTTACGTGTTTTTAGTTACTTTGTATGTGTAACTTTACATTTGCTCGTGAAATCAGGATATTTTGATCATTCGAACATTACATTTTGATCTTCTGTAATACAAAGTTGTGGAAGATACCTCCATTATCAGACATGGTCCTTAACTGAATTTCCATCTGGTGCCTTTTGAACATTTGTTTAGGAATTTTTATAAACAAAAGCCAGTTTTGGCTAGCCAAATTCTCAAAACTAATGGACAGCACAGCTAGCCTAGTATGCAAGTATGCTGTGAGGAACAATTTCAGCCTTATAGCGGAGAGCCAGCGCAAAGTTATCAGACAAGATCTACAGTCACCCTAATGAGGTTCCTCTCTGTCCATGACAGTTCAGGGATACAGGAGCTCAAATGAAGACGTCTTTAGTTAATGAGCTACGGTTTTCTGTAGGGATCAGAGAATGTTGCCAGTGTAATATTTTCAAATGAATTACAGATGGTTCATATTATTATAATTAGGCAAACAGTCAACGCACTACATAATATAGAAATTCCAGCTAGATTTTTTTTACATGGGTTTTAGACATTTATACATTTGCAAAGAAATTTGCATTGTTTTGGGCATTAGCCACACGGCCTTCTGATTAAGAAAAACACCCCAGAAAGAGCTGCAGTAACGGTCACACCCCTGGCACACCAACAGAAAACGGAAGTTGATTGCAGGCTTCCCGTACGTCTGCCAGATCCGTAGCTGCATGATTCAGGGCGTGACTGAGATGGGCACCTCATCACTCTGAACACTTGGCGAATGATATGATGGGACTGTAACTTTTTTTGTTTTTTACCAGCACATGTAAGGGGAATAAGGGTATGATGAGGCATAAATGCACAGAACGCCCAGGAGGAGAGGAGAGTTTGTAGCCTGATGTGTAAACATGACAAAATCTGCGATCAGATTAAAGGGCAAGGCGGGTGGCAAACATAGGTATAGATTTGCAATAAGGTTTGAGCTTTATTGTGAGTGAAACATTAGTCTCACATAGCCTGGGATTACTGAATGGAGGTACAGGAAAAAGCGGCATGAGGATGTGGGTCTAAGGGGGGGGGGAGCTGCCAACAATATGTATTCCAAATAAAGGAGCGTTTCACAGGACCTCCTGTGTGTATCAGATGGGGGGGGCCGAAAGGGGGGGTTGGGTCTTCATCCATTTGATTGAAATCACTGGCCTTAAAATTTCAGCAATAGCGTCAATTTTTATTTTACAGTTAACAACGGCACAAACACACAAACGCAAAGAAAAGTTGCATTACACACTTCCTGTTATTCAATGCACTGCATAGGGTAGGGAGTCCAGGAACAGACACATTTTATAACATGCTTTTGAATGTGGCCACTTTCAGCAAAGACACTTGAGAGGTACACAGGGTGAGAGCGAAGAGGCCCACTGCAGCCAGAACGTGGGGCAGCAGCCAGCTAAGTGGCCTGTTTCAGGGCTTTTAAGGCTTTTAAATCTTATTACTCGCCTGAAGTTCACCAGCCACTTCATCCATCCCTGCGTATGTGTCAGACATCAAACGAATCCCTTCTTTGCTTCTCAGTCATAAATGTACCACATCACTGCGATTTATGAAACTAATAAACAAAACAAAAAAAACGTTTGATAAAAAAGCAGTAATATGACAAGTAAACATTAAGCCATCTGACAATTACACTCCAAAATGACGGTTTCTCTGAGACCGAGACGGTTTGCCCAGTACCGTATTATGCGAAGAAGAGCGCAGACACTTTGTATAAATGAGCAGGTGGTGCACTGAGGTAGTTCTGGCTGGATTACATTTGCTGAAACATTATTCATTCTCAGGGTAATTATTACTCCATGGCACCACCTCTTATTGTGTCAGATTATAACAACAAACTGATCTTAAAATACCAATCGAACAATAAACAATTCAAGATTAAAAAGAAGTTAAATATGGTGCCGTTTGGCATATTGGTGAAGTAAGAAAGTAAGTAAATAAAGTAAGTAAAGTGTGCTTTTGCAAAATGGCCTGTAAAAGCATGTGCAAAATACAACAAAATAGGCTATTAAAGTATAAGAAACTACTGAAATTTTAACTGCCCAGAGTAACTGGGGCAAAGGAGCTTACTCTAGGGCTCGATGGAGAAATAACTCTACTGTCCACGGGATTTGAACCAGCAACGTTCCAATCGTAGACACAGGGTCATGACCTACTGAGCAAGCGATGGGAAGAGCAATAGGGCTGTAGTGCTCGCTCTGGTGTGACGGTCTCCTGCCGAGCAGGATGAGAGGAGCTCACAGGGAGGAAGGTTATGCTGTGGTGCTTGGTCGCAAAAAACTCTTGCGTTGTGCATTTGTTCCAATATTGTTCAGCCCTATTTCCATTTAATGCACACAAAACACGTAACAGTATCAGCGTCAATATTGGCAAAACCAGCCTTGGTACCAGACCAAATCAGATAAAAAGGAAATTCGGCGGTGTCACCCATCCCTGTTGAGTACTGATTAAACCGTCCTCCCTTTCTGTGGGGCTGAATTCTGTCTAACACAACCAATGTCCCAAAAAGAAATCTTCAGTATTTTTAATTATAATTGCACTTAGCCAAAAAAACATATGTGAACACCTAATCTGGATAATATTCATCCTACTTCTCAGTTATTGTGTTGGCAGCTTAATACAGCAAGCGGTATCAACAACCCAAATGATGAGTATCTAAAACCAGAGCGGACAATCTTATTTAGAAAGGGCCCGTGTGCATGCAGGTTTTACTGCAACTCCCTAATTAGATCACTAATTAGAGGACTGGATTTCTAAAGAGTCCTCACACCTGGATTTGAACAGCTGACCTACAGGTTATGCCAAAAATCCGCATACACACTGGCCCTTTGCGGATAAGATTGGCCACCCCTGCAGTATGAGGTTACCCCAAGCTAAGATTAAGATATTTGAAGCGGGTTGTGTCCTGACTGCGGCGTGTTAACGACCGACTGAAGGTGGCTACAGGTCTGCACGCATTGGCAGGTTTTTCACACCACCTAGACTCCTAGAGGGACGAATGTAGTAGGTTAAAACAAACCTTCGAGTAGGGGGGGCTTATGCCGCGTATCGCCAAAACGGTGCTTTTGCAAGCAATGCAGATCGTGAGCTTTTTTAACGCGGTAAATAAACGAGGCTTTCTCCGGACGGATTTATTACAAAAGTAGCCTAACCGTGTAATCTGCTTTACGAGAAATAAACGTCGCTAAACAAGAGCAGATTATGAATGATTAATTGATGAATGTAGGGCGTTTATTATAGTAATTTGGCCCTTGCCTCTGAGTTAAGGAGCACATTTTGAAGAGCAGAAGTAAAACACATAGACTTATTCCCAGCAGTGACAGGTGGATCGCAAACCGGTTAAAGAGTGTTTTTTAGTGAACACGCATGGCTGGGTTGGGCTATGTTGGAGCCTTTGAAGTCTGACTTTTTTATCACAATTATTTAGCGCTAATTATTCCATTTGTTAGGTTACTCCCTCCAGTGTGCGCAGGCAACACGTGACGCAGTAATGCCTTTAACAGCCTAACTGTACTAAAGTGTGTTTTATGAGCATGTGAAATAATTTGAATCCAATCAGTATTAATACTATTATTGTCCAGCCGAGTTCTGGAAAAGCAGTGGAAAGATACGTAAATTCTTCCATCCTCTAACCACTTGTCCTAATCACGGTGGGGTGGCGGGCATGCAGCCTCTTCTGGGCAACGTACTGCACAAAAAACTGTCTTTATAAACGATAGGCTGCTCATATTTTAGTTACATAATGAACGACTGGCTCCGGAAGCGGTTCCATAGTGTAGTGGTTATCACGTCTGCTTTACACGCAGAAGGTCCTGGGTTCGAGCCCCAGTGGAACCACTCATGCTTTTACACGTTTTTATTCGATATTATTAAAACTATGCATGTACAGGTAACACATGAATAAAATATAAATATTAAGCTATACAAGTAGTTGGATAAAGTTCTTGCGTACCTAGTTAAACGCCTGGGCGGAAATAATGGGTGGCTAGGGACGGTCATGACAAATACGTGGCCGCAAAACATAAAAATAATGAAACACGAAACATGGATTCCTTTTTAAGCGTAATCATGGAAGAGACGCGGCGGCCCATGAATATAACAACCCCCTAATGGCCACCCCAGGTAACTGGTTCCAAAACGTTTTTAGACTAGATTACATTGTGAAAGATAGTACCGTCCTTTTACTGTAGCAAATACAGAATGCGACTTGTTGTGGGTAAGAGCAGGAGGCGGCTCGTCGGCAGGAGGCGCTGTGGTGCCTGGTAAAATATCACTAGCTCTCACTGTTCTACAACCAACAATTAAGAAAGATTACGATTAAGGATTACCAATAGGGGAGGAATCGTTACTAAAGTCTGAAAAATTAGTACAAATGGTTATAGGTGTATAATACTTGCTTTTGCGCTCCGGAAGTACAACTATATCAGTAACTCCCTCGGTGTTTCTCTTTTGCTTGATGAACAAATGAATTCATTAAATATTGTCTACATGGCTGTCATGCTGAAACGGTTTAATGTCCATAATTTATTTTTGGGTGATTTATTTCTTTGAATATGAAAAGTATGACGGCTGAATGTGAGTTGACTTGCATTGGTAAATCAAGAAATTCTGTATTGTAATTTTAGAAGTAATAAACGCGGCACCATTAAAGGAGATGGCCCAGATTTGTCATGTTAACATTATGTTTAAACTTATGATTTAAAATGATTTGAAAGGCATTGACTGGAAGCCTCTAGAACAGTATCGGCTTTAGCTCATACAGAGCCACAAGCAAGCTTTGCTGCGTTTTTAATATTTCTCTACAACAGCTAAATCATGCTTCGCTTTCTTGGTTGTTTCATTCCTGTGATTTCCAGATGCAGATCCTGGCCTGGATCATGCAGGGATTGGAGTCTATCTCAGTCCATCTTAAGGCCAACACATGAGCACATATTCACACTCATACACAAAGGGCAATTCAAACATCATCTAGCCACACAACCTGACTGCTCTGGACAGAGCAGGTGCAACAGTGAAGCACCAAAACCAGGTCTGAGGCAACAGGGACGTCAATTAAAGCACCAAGCCGTCCCTCTGTAGGGGGGGTTTAATAATCATCAATAATTATCCGTATTGCAGCTCCAGCTTCATCATGGAAACGTCCTGTTACTCAGCCGCTTCTCTCTGCAGGAGGCCAAAGGCTGCTATGAAACATCTAAGCTGGACAGTAACAGAAAGGCACAGAGTGCAAGGAACACTGCCAATATCACCTAAAAACCAGGCTTCATGGCGTGCGGGTCGTCGCATCTGCCTTACATGCAGAAGGTCCGGGGCTGGAACCGTTCAGTTTAAGGAGATGGTGTGTGATGGTGAATGGGAAACCACCAGTTTGGGCCGCAGTAGATTGTCACTTTCCATCGAGGCCTTTAGTGTTCAACCGTGTCTCTCTCACTGGAGAGCAAGATGGGGTATGTAAAAAAACATTCCGATATACTCATACAAATGCTGAATAAAAGACCATTTCAAAGAAAATGAAATCAGTCTCGACACCAAATCCGTGGGAGGACTAGAACAGAATTTCCCACCGTTCCGCCGCGACAAACCAACCATAAAGCGGCATTTATGTATCAGACCTATGCATACATCAAAAAAGGGAAGAAATGTATTTATAGTGAATATTTTCCATTTATGAATACCTTTACAATTGGAGGTTCATATCATGTTACAATTGATTTTTTTTTTTCTTTAATCCACGAATGAAAAGTTTGATTTTTGGCGCAAAGATGTTGCAGATGTTCTGAGCTGCAGCTATTCAGCTTGTGCCTTTGACTTCTTGGCTTTGCTTGGCTGTGAGGGGTCCAGCCGTCCCCGCTTCCTCTCTTTATGTGACCCTTTGCCCTTGGCGCCGCCTGTTGGCAGCTGAATGTCCGGCGCCTTCCCTGTGGTCGACTGCGTCTTGCCACCGAGGCTGTCTTCCCGGGAAATGGGCTCTATGACGGCTCCCATTCGGCTGATAACCTTCGGGGCTGTGAATTTCTGCACGGTACGTGGGGTGTTCCACGTGTTGCCGATGGGCGTGCATATGCTACGCTCGAACTGTTTCGGGTTCTCAAAGGGGAACGGCAGCTGACTGACCTGCAAGGAAAAAATAAATAAATAAAAATTTAAAAACATCAATACTTCAGTTCCTTTCATTAATTTACCAGCTTCGAACAGGAAGAATTACATTTTATTTGTTGAAGTAAAGATGCATGCAGATAAATAACTGGCATAAATGTTCAAACAGCCTTATGCATCTATGCAAGTTCGAATTTTATCCTTTAAATTGTCCTCCCTGTAAAATGATCTTGGGTTTGTGAAAGGCTCTATTTAAACGAAACTTAAACAGCAACTTGGTTGCTGTTGAACAAGCATGCAACCACTGCGCTTTAGCTACAGGGTGGCTTAGATTAAATAATTGAAGGGACATTGCAGATGGGGTCATGGAACCGACCTGATGAGCAGCCACTGAAGAATCCCTTTTCTCTGAGATTATGACGGTGGGAAGCTTCTCATCCTGTCTTGGAGGAGGGGGAGCAACTTTTACACGAAACCTGAAGGAAGAAAGAGTGATAAAGCCGCAGGATAGTTTAATATTGGGTTTTTGCACCACATATCTATCCCCTATTTAGTGCAAATTCTGTTGCTTCAGGGGGATTCTTAGAGTGGGAGAGGAGGTGAGTATTTATGGGGGGGGAACCACATCACTTCTACACCACTAATCAAGCACTGACTGTTAAGGGTTTGAAGGCATGTTCCCCAACACCCAAGGAGAACAGCAAGACAGTTACAGGCGTTCCAGCCCTCCTGATTGGTCATCAGTTTCTAGTGCTGCAGCAGCATCTCAGATGTCTGGCCTCTGCCTACCTGCCGTTTCCCCAAAAGGTTCCCGTTCCAGCCTCCAGCACCATCCCGAGACCCTCAAACCTCACGCTCACCTTCTGCGTTTCCTGCGTGAAGGTTTGAGGCCGACTCCGCCCCACTCTCCCCAACCGGGCAGGGTCAGGTCCACCACCTTCGGCTTGCCCGCCTCCTCCTGCTGCCTCTTCTCCTTCAGGAAGTCCGACACCACATCGTCCCCAGCAAACGCCTCCTTTATAATCAACTTCTGATCCACCTCATTCTGAAAGACAGCAGGAGAATCTCCGTCAGCAGTGGAGCGAGTTCACCTCAAGCGCAGCCAGAAGAACGCTCAACATCTCAGCATTTTCAGGGCATGAGTGGCTGCCTGACGCCTTTACCTCCTCGTCATCAATGACTGTAGGGAGTAGAGGCACCTCCAGAGCTCGCGTTTCTTTTGTCAGCACTTTATTGCAGTCAATTACTTTTTTTCTTTTATTCTTTTTCGACTTTTCCCCCTGCTGGCTTGTAGTTCCACTAGATCGCACTGCTGGGGGGGGAGAGACCACCTGGTTTGCCATTTCACTATCCTCTCCGGAACCTTCTTGACTGAGGAGGCGGTCCATATCCTCCAGGGTCACGACTCGTGTTGGTCCTTCTTCCAGCAAGGCTGGTTCTTCCTTCTCTGTTCCCTTTGATTCTGGCTTTTTCGTCTCACCCACTGGTGCCCGACAGCGATCTTTCACCACCTTCAGAAAAAGGCTGTTGAACTCCGAAACATCTTCCTCATTCTCATCCTCAGAGCTGTCTACCACAGGTTCTTCCTTTTCTTCCAAAGTGTCTTTCATTCACAATGGGGGAGGGGGGGACACAAAAGTTAATGTTAAAACACTTAATCAGTTTCACATTTCAGATTAGATTAATCGTATTTCATAAGTAGGAGGGTGGAGATGTTCAGGTTCTGAACCAATCACATGGTGGTGATGTGACATGCTCAGTTCGCTCACACTTTTGACTAGTAAACAGGGCCATGTCAGCGAGGTATGGCTTGGGTACGGCTCCCATACTTTACAATGGAAACCTGCCAGTTCGTGGTAGGGCTCCCATACTTTACAATGGAAAACTGCCAGTACATGCTACGGCTTGGGTACGGCTGCCATACTTTACAATGGAAACCCGCCAGTTCGTGGTACGACTCCCATACTTTACAATGGAAACCCGCCAGTTCGTGGTAGGGCTCCCATACTTTACAATGGAAACCAGCCAGTTCACGGTGCAGCTGGGGTACGGCTCGTTTCCTGGTGCGCCATTACATCGCTTTTTTTGCCTTTAACTACTGAAACTGATGTTTAGTACCCTGATCCTGGAACTGAAACCCCAACCCGAACATAAATCGCTACCCCTGACCAAAAATAATTCTGAATCCAAAATGTCTCAGACCATCAGAAATATAAGATATGGTGTATAGTTCATTCACAAATTGCAAGGGTCGCTGGACAAACCTGTATCCGGCAGCAGTAGAGACGGCACCAAGCCCTCCTTTTCCAATTGCCGCAACTTTCGTTTCTCGTCAAACTGCCTTAACAGGACTTCCTCATCGTCCAAATGTTCCTCCTCTTCCTCCTCTTCCTCGGGCACTCCCCCTAGCTGACTCTTGTCCCCCGTCATTGGCTCATCCTCATTGTCCCCTGGTTCTGAGGATTCTTGGGTCAGCCTGCCCGTCATCCAGGGATTGGCGGGGTCAGTAACGGACTGAGCTTCATTAACAAAATCCGGCAGCACCTCCGCCTCCTCCTGCTCCACCTCCTCCTCTTCTGAGGGCACTACGAGCTTCTGGGTCAGTTCCTTATTCATCTCCAGCTGCTGCTGCATGGCCTTGCGAGCCTGAGGGAAAAACAGGACAAAAATACAATTGGGGGAACATATTCTGAGGAGACCTGATCACAGAACCGAGAGGAGATGCCTGTACCTCTGTATCATATTTGGCCATGATCGCCTTTGACTTTGCCCACTTCCCGCTGTTCTGGTGCTTCAGCGACATCCTTTCCTAGAGGACAGGGAAGCAGGAAGTGTTACCTCAGCATTGCTGCATTATATCCAAGCTGGAAATTTGCAGAAGTGAAACCTGAGTGCAGGACTGTGCCGGCTCACCTGCATCCTGGCCAACTCCATCTTCTTCAGCTCCTCGAGGGCAGCCGCTGGGTTAGACTCGCGCATTTCCTCAAACTCTCGCAGAAACTCCTTGCGCTTCGCTTTCTTCAGCACCTTGTGATACCTGAACCAAAGACAATTCCAGATGGTCTGGCATTCAACATGCAAGCTCTCCTCACATCCTCTGTGATCCAATCTGCCTATGGGCTACGTACGTCCGTCCCATCCCTGTGCTGGGAAATCTCCTCTGCACCAACAGTGGAAAGATTGTACATAGTTCTATCCCCACAGCAGAGGCTGCACCCGAAACACTTTCCTCATTTGCATAGCAGGAACCAAAAACTCAATTAAAAGACCAGCAATGAAGACCATTAACTTATATTTTGGTAGATATAAACTGCATTGTCAACACACAAGTAATAGTAATTAAAGAAGATCATACATAACTAGACATATGATCTAAAAGTTTGAAAAATACCCCCTTAACACATTTCTTCCCTGAAAACACTAGTCAGGGCCCATATATCTGGAAAACTGTTATCAGAGAGAGACAGGGGAAAAGGCCCTTAGCATTTAATTACAGTCACAGACCCAGATCTTAGCATGCACCCCCACACACGATAAGCCCCAAAGAGATTCTCACTTTTTGCTTTTTATCTTCCTCTCCCGTCTGGCTTTCGCCTCATAGTAGGACTGGAGAGCTCTGGCCTTCTGCAGCTCAGCACGACGGATCTTTGCCTGTGGTGACACAGACACACCGACACTCATTAGCCCAGAAGGACTCCCACGTGACTGAGGATCAGTCCCATTTCTAAGAGCTGTGCAGATAAAGTAAACAGACTCAGACGTGGCCTTCCATAAGAAGCCCCAGTGTCAATTAGAAGCAGAGAGGTACCCAAGGCCCCACTGGACGGGTTGCCGGGCACGTACTGTGCCTGGACTTACCTCTTCCAGGCTCATGGCCTTCAGGGACGCCTCCTCTAAGGGTGTCAGAACAGGATCATGGACAGGCTGCATGTTCTTATGTAGAAGCCTGAATATCTCCTGTTCTAATGGAGTCTGTGCCTGTGATAGAAAAATATGACAGGAATATAAATATAAAATTTATCATGGAATTTCTACACAAATAACTTCTATTATTTTCCACAGCGTAGTCTGCGGACAGTACATGCAGGATATCCCCTTGATCAGGTCATCATGAATAACTTTACATTCTATTATATAGCTGTGTATTCCCTATGCTATTCATATATAAAATGCTTTTTCTACCTTCCATCCAACTACCACTTGCTCCACACGCTTTGGGCCAGAAGGCTCCTGGTTCAAAGGGAAAACCAGTTGTTCAGCTCTTTTGTTCTGTTCCACCACAGGCTGCCACTGAGAAACGGTCTTTGTCGCCTTTTCATACGCCGCCTCTCTTTGGATCTGAAGAGGATGAGAGTGACAGTCAGCCTGCGTTTATCTCCACCAAACCCAAACCCAGGCAGGTTTTTCCAGGAGTCTCACAAACCTTCTCGGTCTGCTGCCGACTTAGAGGCAGTTCCACAGTGTCCTTCTGATTCTGTAGATTCTTCAGCTGTTTCTTGGTTTTACTGACAGCAGAAGGGACTTGGTCCATCCTACCCAGCAGGTCACACAACCTGATTTTTTCCCCAGCACCTGGAAACATAACTTCAGTTTCCTTATGTCATCTTTTATAACGACATCCCATTAATTAAACACCACAAATGATGTAATATGGCACACTGGAAATGTATCCTGTTGAAAAGGGTTACCTTCAGCGCTGACAGTGAACTCAGACACCTGCAGACTTGCCTCTGATCGCTCAGCCAGTTTCCTCCTAAACATTTCACAAATTAATTGACTGTAACTTTGCCATCGCAATCTGCGGCTCTACATATCAAAATCCATTCTAACCTTTTCTTTCCATCCAGGGAGCCAATTGCTTCCAGGAGTTTGCGATGTTTCCTTTCATCATCGCTTCCGCCCTGAAAAATCAAGACAAGATCACACAAATCAATAATTCATCAAGATGAATATGCACATTGCATTGGTTACATCTTCACTTCTTCTCGAATTCGTATTGAATTTGATAAACCCCACCTCATCTTCGCTTGCACTGATAACAGTATCATCCTCAAATAATTCATCTTCATCATCGTCATATGACAACTGGTTCTTCTTCACACTCGTGCTGACGAACAAAAACAATACATAAATATTTCAAGACACCAAAGATGCAGATTTAGATTTTAATCGCAACTATTTTTTACCAGCGTACTCCAGAAATAAAACAACAATCCCTCCGCTGCAAAGAAATGTCGAATCTTTAAATTACGGATACGAACGTATAAAACTAATGTGTTTAACAACGACGTTAAGTAAATTTCACCGTCTCATCCGCTACATTAAACATTTCGTTATTAAGCAAGATATAACCACAAACCTTGAAGGTATAGGAGCCTTTACAGCGTGTTTAACTTTGCTCTTTGCCATGATGTTCACGCAACTACCCACGTGCAGCTGAGGTGCCGTAAATCGGTTTCTGGACGTTTTGTAAAACTGTCGTAAACGCTTTGCGACTGGTTATCAACTCGATTAAATTAGAAACACAAGTAATAAGATTGGCCGTCCTATATATAATTTACACAAAACTATTTGTTAAATATACCGTACATACATATGTTTATTAATGAAAGTATGTGTCATGCCCCAACTGCAAGATTCATCAAGCATTGATTGTTTTTTGTTTTTTAAGACGGCATGTTTTACGGTAATTGATTGTGGAAGGGGATACTTGTTATTTTTTGTAGGAGAAGGTCAATGAGGTTTGCTTAGTTTGTAAGGTAAAATTTTACATTCTATTATATAGCTGTGTGTTCCCTATGCTGTTTATATATAAAAATTTACTTAAACGCACTTATAGGTTCATGAAAATACATAACGTTTGTATACCGGTTTGGCACAGAGTTGTTGCTAACGTTGACAGTATAGAGAAATGAATGATGATTGCCTGTATTCAGCTTCAGGTGTGAAATTAAAAGTACTTATCATGGATTCTGTGAGCCGCAGAACATAAATAACGGCCATAAACACTCACACATAAATAACTGCAGTTTTTATCCGTACGCTGTGCTTTTGTGCTCTTAAAAATCTTTTTTTTTTTTTTTTAATAATCTGCTGTGTATATATATATATATATATATATATGCCCAGCCGTCGTCAGATGGATGAAACGATGGAATGTAATCTGCTTCCATCATTATTTCGGGCATTCTTCGTTTTACATCTTATGACACACACATATTTATTTTACTGTTTTCTTATTTTATAGTATATTATTATGTGCACTTTACATGTTCTCCCCCTGTCCTTCGGGCTCTTCGCTTTGTCCATAAGTGTGAATGGTGTCATTGGTGTGTGAGTGATTGATGTGTGAGTTTGCCCTGTGATGGGTTAGTGCCCCGTCCAGGGTTGTTCCTTGGCTTGTACCTGTAGCCTCTGGGATGAACAACCCTGCATAGGACAAGCGGGTATAGAAAATGGATGGACGGATGTTTTTATCCATTGATTTTTTTTTAATCTAGTCGTTCTTATGGTTTTTTTTATACCCCGGGAGCATGCCTTACTAGCATTTCATGACCCACATCTCCATTGTAATTTATGGGTGTACACATTTCATGACCCACATCTCCATTGTAATTTATGGGTGTACACATTTCATGACCCACATCTCCATTGTAATTTATGGGTGTACACATTTCATGACCCACATCTCCATTGTAATTTATGGGTGTACACATTTCATGACCCACATCTCCACTGTAATTTATGGGTGTTCACATTTCAAGTCCCACACCTCTGTTGTAATTTATGGATATACACATTTCCAAAATGTCACCATTTTGTATTTGAGGAGATTTGGCATGTGAATTACTCATACTTTCCAGAGTTCACAAATATTATGTGTTGATTCCCTTTGAGATATAGTGCCTTTGGTACACCATGGGTTGCCAAGAATGATAATTTACTGTGTTTCCTTATGAACTGCTCCTTTTTTACATTACATGGCCCTGATAGCAGTGATACATCGCTGCTGCGGCTTATGAAAATTGGAATGTCATTCAACATGTAATGCATTTAATGAACATTGGTATTACATCGAGTGTGTGAGCATAAAATTTAGGATCTGCTGAACGTTTTAGGGTGTTTTTGGAATATACTGTCCTAAGTGGGTTATAATTTCTGTTTATTTCAAGGCCATGTAACATATACTAATGTATTAATGTATTCTCATTTATTTTAATTAAGTTATTTGGTTTGTTTATTTAGTATGTTTTTTTGTGGAATGTCGCACTCGTTTTGTGTTCCTAAGTGAATGACATCGTGAAGGTAACATCGCCCTGGGCGACTTGTCATCAGCAACATCACGCTACACTGAGACTGGTGAATGTTTAAGTCACTGTGTCTGAGTGGATTGCAAAGCAAGGTGCTGCTGCAGATAGAATTAGCAATCAGAAAAAATTTCTTCCTTTAATGCAACCTAACCTGTTTGCTAGTCCAGCGAAGGGTGGAGCCCTGCAGTGAGTGCTTGTCAGGGCAAGTCCACTGACCATGCAGCCCAGCAGCCACTCTTCACTCACCAAGGGACGGATTTCCTCGCTGAGCAGGAAGAAACATGAGTTTGGGTAACCAGAGAACATTTTGTTTTTATTTTCTCTTGCACTTTAATTTATAAACTAAATGAGTCTTATGAACTGAACTGATCAGATATCCAGCTCTTTCTGTTTATTTTCTAGGATTTATATGTCATACTAGTTTTGTAATTAAAGTTATTCTAACAGCTCTGAAGAAAACACTTTCTGTCCATATGGTACCAGTCAAAAGCAGATTTAATGTCCAAATGTTCAGTGAAATCAAAGCAAAGAACAAATAAACAATAGAAAATAAGAAGTCAAGAAATAATTTACAGTCTTAAGGCCCAGCCAGTCTACATTACTTTGGTTCTGAAGTGAATATTGGCAGGAGTTTCAGGGGGAAGATGTTAGCCTTCCATGCACTACACGTATTTTCACTTAGGATTCCAAAACGTAGGAGCATCCAGTATTTTTGCTCCTGTGTGAGAGATCCAGGTTAGAACCCATAGATGGGAAGTCATATCACAAGGTTCGCAATCACCTAGGTGAAGACTCCCTGCAGGCAAACTGCAGTGCATGTGAACGATGTGTAAGGCGGAAAAACAGAAGCACAAAAGGCAGCTGAACCCGTGAACGTCAAGGTCAGAGGCCTTCTGGCCCTTATATTTACTGGTTTCCTAACATTGGAATCAGATTCGAAGGACATTTGGCATGCATTAGTGACAACTGACCGTTTCCATAACTATGTCCGAGTGTACCCTGCAGCCCTATAATGACGTTACTGGTGATGCGCCGTTCCTCATGCTTGGTTGACAACCCCTAATTTATCTTTAGTGGTTTGTTACAGTGGTCATGTCAAAGAAGCAGACTTGAGTATGCCTGAAATTTGGCTTCAAAGAATGCAGAAAAGCAGCAGATCCTGTGCAAGAAATGGTGGAATTCTGAGATAACTGCTATCCCACCAGATATAGGACGTGGGCTGCTTATCAGAAACCTCAGCTTACAAAAGGGAATCTACAGTTCATGTGCTGAAATGTTCCCACTTACTCAGGGTTTAGTCAGGGTGAATGATGAATCTGGGCTAGAGTATAGTCATGTCAGATGTGGTGGAACAGTCAGGATGCATAAATTCGGAGTAGGTTTCTCAAATCTTGAAGCTCCTCAGTTTTCCTCTAGATCCACTGATCTAAATGTATACCAGAGGGTAGGCCTCAAAGGAGATGGATTCCTTAGCTTGCCTAAGTGATAACCAACATAGGTTGTAGGCCACGGTTATGTTAGATTATTGTTTCTCATATCGGTCCTTGGAAACCCCCAAACTGTACTTTAAGCTCCCTTGCTGGTCCTGGGAGGATGAAAAAATGTAGACTGTCTGGCAGGGAACTAGAAAGGATCAAAAACAAGGATTGTCTGAGGGTCCCTAATGTCCAGGTTGAGAAAAACTGCCAACTGCCACACCACCTAGTCAGACTACGTAATACGCCTGAAGCTAAGCAGGTACTTGGATAGGAGACCAACTAGGAAAGTTGTACCGCTGGGGCAAGAGGTGTTGGAGGGGCTTCTCCTGTAGACTGTGTGGATCCTAGTGCAGTGATGGGGACACTGTGCTACAAAAATGGTGCCGTCCTTTGGATGAGATGTAAAATTGAGGTCCTGACTCTCTGAGGTCATAAAAGATTGCTGCGTATCTTTCAAATGAGTTGGGGTGGTACCCTGATGCCCACTGTGGACTTTTCATATTCTGTCCTCCTAATCATCCCCTATATCTAACAGGTGAATTCTCTCCTGCCCCTTCACCACCTTAGCTACTGTGTGGCTGCTGTTGCATCCCACAGGTGGGAGCTATACAGTGCCAGTGGATGAAGTGCTCCCCATTGGTTCCTGTAACGTGTTGTGGTTCTTTTGAAAGGTGCTATATAAATGTAACATTCATTCAGAGACAACAGAGGGGTAATGTCTGAGTTTCTAATTTCCTTGCATAGGCTAATTTCAGAGTTACTGAAGTTCTGGACAGGATAGAATGTTGATGATGTCATTTTTCTAGTGGGTGGGGAATCCAACCTGCATTTCAGGTTTTTTTTTCTTCCATAATATGTTTTCCTGAGTGGGTAATATAATTTTATTTTATTTCATGCCTATGTAATATATACCGGTATACTTTCTTTTTAGTAATTCAGTTGTCTATGTATTTAATATGTTCTTTTTTTGAGTTTCTAAACGAATGACGTCTTGAAGGTAATATTGTTCTGGGCAATTCGTCATCATGTTTTGCGGAGATCAGCAATTGTTAAATAAGTCAGTCGCTGTGCCTGAGCAGATTGCAAAACTCAGGGCTGCTGCTAATATAGTAATATTCACAATTAGAGATAATTTCTCCCTTTAATGCAACCTGACGTCTTTGCTAGACTGGCAAAAGGTGGAGTCCAACCCTGGGAGCTGGTCAGGAATGAGGGTCAGTATATTCCTTCAGTTGGAGGAGTCAGTATTACCGTGGTGCCTGACAGCTGCACAGTAAGTCCACTGAGCAAGAGTTCAGAGGTCTGGACCTTCTCTTCATATGTTAGTTGGCATCTTCTGTGGGGTCTGTGCAAACCCCTTGTTACGATCGGTGGAGAGCAGGTAATGCAGACGGGCAGAAAAGCAGGCAGGATCGGGGAAAAACGAGGGTTTAATCAGGAACTGGGAGCAGGAAACACCAGACATCGACTAACATCAATGACGGACATTGAACTCAGGCAAGACATGGACTGAAATAGACAGGACTGGGCGAAAATAATCGGACACAGCTGGGTACGATCGGGGAAGCACACGTGGGTAATCAGGGGGGCGTGGCACAAACGAGGATCGGACGAGCCGGGCGTGACACCCCTCTTTAGCCCTTCAAATTAAATCCTGTTCCTTCAGATATTTTTTGTGACGCACACTCAGAATGTTATCTGAAGAGCTAACAGCGTAGCCTCTAACCAACATTCAGGTGACACAATCTTTACTTTTCAAAAATTCCACTCTTACATCCACAGGAGGCCATTTCCCATTCGTTTTCTGTAACACTGACTACCCAAAGAATGTTTTTTTTTGGATTTATTAATTTTTAAAAAAATTTATTTAATTAACCAAAGGAGTTTTTATGGACTAAACAATTGGAAAATACACTGTTGTTTCTCTTTATGTTCTGAAATCTCATGTCATACTACTTTTGTAAATAAAGTTGTTCTGAAGAAAACATGACAGCGAGCTCCAACACTTCAGAGCTGACAAATATGTTGTAGTGCTGTTGCTCCTCTACGGCGCTGTTGCACAATCGGAATCCTATGACCAGTTGCCCTATTAGGGGTCACAGGAGAAGATCAGGATGTAAAAAAATTCTAATGAACATCGACACTGAGTCTGTATGCAGAGTTTAGGACCAGCTGAACGTCAGACGACACACTAATCTCACTCTCCTTTTCCCTGCTCTTTTCACCATTGCAGGTAACAAAAACAAAGATGATAAACTTTCCGGGGTCTTTGAAATGAAAGGACGATTTAAGATAACTTTTATCATTTCCTAGATCTCTAGTTTCGAGATTTGTTTTCTTGGGAACAGGTCCAATAATAGTGATTTTGGAAAGTACCTGAGCCTAGAAGACGAGTTTAACAAGTTTAACGGGAGCTTTGTCCTCTTGGTCTAGTCTTGATGCTAGGGTCCCCACACTGTAAAAAAAAAAAAGTTACAAAAATTCAAAATATTAAGGCAACATGACGCAATTGATTTTTGAGTTTTCTCAATTTGAGCCCAAAGCTGTGAACTTAACTTATTTATTTGAATTGTGAAGCTAGTTGATACATGTTCAGCCTACTTAACATTATATATGCAGTGAACCTGACCAGCTTTGTTCACATGACTTTGATATTTGCATTTAGTCAAATAATTTTTTTGATCATACAAAACAAGGGTTTTCAATTTTACTGTAAGAATATTTTATTTATACATGACAGAAATCACACAAATGCTTCAATTCAAAGCGACGTGTCTGCTTATAAAACCCCTAACCGGCTATATGAAGACATTATAAGTTATGTTGTACTGTAAATACTACAATAAGTTCAAATAACATACTTAGCTTATATATCCAGTGACCGTCACCTTTTTAAAGCAACAATCTCTTTCAGCCTTTTTCGCCTAGGTTTCTGTTAGGCAGCCCACGTCCTACAATGAAACTGACGTAGTGAAGCGTATTATGACAATTTCATCTCCTGTTATCCAGTTAATCACGGAGGGAATGGCATGCCTCTTCTTCTCAAGCGGGCACCCTATTGAGCATGCCTATTGTGTTTTTATATTTCCCGCCAACTTATTATTATAAGTTAGATTGTTCTAATACATATTTTTTTTTAGTTTGTGTTACATTAAACTCTAGTGAACACAATTATTTGTTGGCATTTTTACAGTGCAGCAGTGAGGATTCTGTGAGAGTGACCATTTTCATGAAGCGTTCTACTGCCCTGTGTGACTTCCTGAGACTTTGCTGGATGTCATGGCCTGTACACTGGTACTGTGAGTGCTGTGCAGAGTGGAGAGAGAACCTCTGTGTTCTTCCCAGTTGATTCTAGGGTTCATCAGGGGTGTGTTCTTGCTTCTGCTCTGTTCAGTGCTGGTATAGACTGGGTGTTGGGCAGGTTCGTGGGCTCCAGCGGCTGTGGGGCATCTGTTGGCGAAGAAAGATTCACTGATTTTGACTGCAGTATTGTCCCGTGCGTTAATTTTTCTCTCGGAACTTGGAAATTCCGAGTTGAGTGACATCACGTCCGACGTTCTCCCGTCCGAGCTACCACAACTCGGAACAAACATGGCTGCCTCCATGAACACGCTGCTGTGTGTTGTTGCTTTATATTTTAGCAGAGTTAGATTATTTTTTTCCAAGAGACAAACAAGAAACATGAACTAGTCAAACCACATTAAAATCTTTATAAAATATTTTAGTACATTCATGGAGATGCTCTTTTTTCGAGAGGCAAACTACAAACAAAGACACTAACAAGTCTGGTAAAAATCTGATATTGCATGCTAGGATACTGTTTACAATCATGATGTGGTATTCTCTAAATCAAACATGTGCAATTACATTAATAACTATTAATACCTTTAACAAAATAAACATTTTTAAAGATTTACAAAATAGAATTACTTTTGAGTGTGTAAGCCGCTATGTTAAAATTACGTCACAGGGGAAACTCGGACATCGACGTCATAATAGAGGCATGTTTCCGATGGGAGGTGACATTTTTCGTGACATTTTCATCTGAGTTCCGACTCGGAGAGAAATAATGTAACACACCATAAAGGGAGACTGATGGAGAGATCATCCGCTTCAAGTCAGAGAGGAAAAAGAGAGCACGTCCCCGGGTGGATTTGAACCACCAACCTCTCGGTTAACAGCCGAGCGCGCTAACCGATTGCGCCACGGAGACAGCGAGTACATGAGCACAGCTGTGCTTTATGGGGTTCGGAGTCAGAAGGCACTTCGCAGCGGAGAACCGGTTCAGAAAGTTGCTGGTCCAGAGGCCCTGACGTCTGTGTGTTGGCCCGGCTAGCTCAGTCGGTAGAGCATGAGACTCTTAATCTCAGGGTCGTGGATTCGAGCCCCACGCTGGGCGCTGTCTTCTTGCTGCATAGAAGCCCATCACCCTCCGGGACGTGAACATGAAGAGTCACGCCGTCAATAAAACTTGATCGTGACTCACCCTGCCTTCTTGTGAGAGGCCAGATAGGACCCGTGGCCTGCGTGGTGAATGCGCTGTGTTCTCCCATGCAAGTGGATGTCCGTGCTGTCGTGCAGCTCACTTGAAAATGCCCTGCTGCTCATTATAGTGGCAAGGAGTGAAATAATCGAACGCACCATCACTCCCTATGGAGACCAAAAGGCGAGGTGCCAGTCTATGCAGATCACAAACAAAGACTGAGCAGTCTGGCTGCCACAAGGTAGGAGGATCAGGGGAGTTTTTCATCACCATCTTCTGTTTTGCTGTTTTATGTTGTGGCTCCTGTCTGGCTGTAATCTAACATAATTGATAGTCTTACCCTGTAAAAAGGCTGGTATCATATACAAGAGGAGAAGGTCGAGATGCAAAGCAGTCCTTCATCCCAAAGAGGGCCTCTGGTCTAGTTCATGGCTTTAAGGGTGAAATCATGGAATATAACAGCAATCCAGCCTTTAATCAGTTGTACAAGAAACATTTTAAGTGTGACATTTATTCACTGTTTCGTAATTTTGGAAATACTTATTTGATTTTTTAAAAATTAAGTTTTGCAATAATTTGGTACCTGAAGGAGGCTGTGTGATCCTAACCTCAGCCATGCATGACAGCGTGTTGTTGACCTTCTGGCCCTTGACATCAATACAATGGAAGACTTATTGTTACACTCTGTCTAATGTCCTTCTGTACTGATTCAAGAATTTCAGGTTTTTCATGTAAAATCCCCTGAGCGAGCTGTTACTGAATTACCCCAAAGGTATCTTCTCTCTGGCTACAGGCAGAGATGGAGCTCATGATCGACTTTAAGCATCAAATAGGGGCTGACTATGTATTTTGGTAATAGATGCATGTTCTTAAAAAAAATAAAAATCAAGATTTTGTAGTTCCATCATAAATTCTACAGTAGAGTCCATATTACTCTGCATTTGAAATTTTAAATCTCGGCAGTTATAAGACTCTGAGTAACTTTGATCTATCAGTCTTTGAAGTTGCCTCATTCATTGTTAATGCTAAATATAACCAATGCTTTGTATTACAGTAGCTTTTGTAGTTAATTCCTCTCGCAGTTCAAATATCTATTATCTGAAGCCCCTAGCTTGCTAGCGGAGTGTTAACCTCCAGTGGGTGGAGATGCACAATATCTCGGTTAACATACTGGGATTGACCGATATGTGTTAAGAATCAAGATATTGGTATCAGCCTAATGTGTCGGTCTTAGCTGATGGTGGCAGCCAGTTGGTACATCCAGCCGCTTCCTGCCCGTCTGCTCCCTGCATTTCCCTCGGACGTGGCTGTTAATCAGCCGCCCCTGGAGCTTGTTAGTCTTTTGTCCCTGCCCTCTTGTAAACCAGCCATAGCTGCCTTGCATTTACTCCTTCAGTCATTGTTCTCTGCCTGCGTACGTTACCCTGCCTCCTTCCCTCAATAAACTCCCCCGCGAAGGGTGACACCCCATCTCAGCCTGCATTTGGGTCATCCGTCTTCGGCACCCGCTGTCACAACAATATTCAAACTATCGATATTCAAAGGTAGCAGCACCAAGACCTAAAGACATAACCGCTAAAATAATGACAATAGACCATTTTCCATAGTGGAGAACGGAGTGATTTGATCGGCGTATTCACCACTTACAAGAAGTCCCAAAGAACCGGCCTGTGAGATGATTTTATACAGCATATGGCATGCTTTTAATTCATGATTAAATCTTACCCACTGATCAATCTTTTGTTTTCCACAGAAAAGAAAAATCATACGATGTGATTCTGCTAATCTACACCAGCAAGTTTAACAAATTTCGCTGCCAGATCCACCTTATCCCCCCCGCCTAAGCTATGCAGAGGTTATTTGAGATACTAGACAATAATATATAGGTTATAGGCATCGGCCAAAATCCCCATATGGGTGCCAATAGGGACACCTCACATTATGCCCCTGACAATGTGCTATATCGTAAGAGCTGCAACGTTGACAGAGAACCACTTTCCTTAATTTTCAGATAATCAGTGCTTCAAATGTGGGATGAAATTACCAAAGGGGGAGATTCCAGTTCCAGAGAGTACAAATTCAGACCAAGAATTTGTTTCAACCAACCAGTTGAGTACTCTGTCACTGTGACTCTTTATACTCTTATATACTATATACTATTTGGTTGAAACAAAATCTTGGTCTGGATTTGTACTCTCTGGACCTGAAATCTCCAGCTCTGGAAGTAACTGCAAAAGCTTCTGTTATGTAAAGCAATGTTTACTTGCCTTTGAATTTCGATGAAACTTTATTAAAGAATGTGCAGTTGTTTTTGTGTTTGTGGTGGTTACTTTTCACATCAAGGCTCATGTATGCATGTGGAGAATGAAGAACAGGTAGGACATTTTAATGGTTGAGTATAGGAGCATGCTGGACCCAGGACAACCTCGTGTGGTTGGGCAGAATGATCGTATGTTGACCTGGATGTATGTGGGAATTGATATATACAACGCAGTGTACCACCTTCTATCATGAAAAATACATACTTCTGGGTGCAGTGGTTAGCACTGTTGCCTCACACCTCTGGGACCCGGGTTCGAGTCTCTGCCTGGGTCACATGTGTGTGGAGTTGCCATGTTCTCCCCATGTCGTCGTGGGGTTTCCTCCGGGTACTCCGGTTTCCCCCCACAGTCCAAAAACATGCTGAGGCTGATTGGAGTTCCTAAATTGCCCATAGGTGTGCATGTGTGAGTGACTGATGCGTGACTGTGCCCTGTGATGGGCTGGTCCCCCATCCTGGGTTGTTCCCTGCCTCATGCCCATTGCTTCCGGGATAGGCTCTGGACCCCCCGCGACCCAGTAGGATAAGCGGTTTGGAAAATGGATGGATGGATGGATGGATAATACATCTGTAATTAAAAAGTATGAAAGTGTTGAACTCTTTAACTTAACGAAATAACATAAGAAACTGAAAGGTATGGGCTCCCATGCATTATTAGCCCAAACTGCTCCGATTTCTATTGTATCACTAAGATTCTCTTCATTTTCTTATTGTTGGGTTGGGTGGTCTTGGTGGTGTCTGGAATGGGGAGGGCTGTCTGAATACATACCTCTATCCTAACCGCCCCCCCAAATTTTCGTACAGTACTGCACATAATAGAAGCCAGCAGGCATTTCAGACTCTGGATACACTCTTTAGACATTTTTTTTACACGATTTTGTTTATATACCACACTTTCCTATGGCAGCTTTTGTGTGGTGTGCAGTGCGCACTAGGTAGGGTAGCACTGCCAGGCATGCATTTATTTTTACATGCATTTATTTATTTGCAAGTTAATCTGTTTATATGTGTGTGTGTGTGTGTGTGTGTGGTTATATATATATATCTCCATTCATCACCGTAACCTCTTAATCCCAACTGGGGTCGCGGAACTAACCCGGGGCAATTGCCAACACACACACTCACACACACTCACATGTCTAGAGTTTGTGGCCACAGAGTTAGACAGGTCTTGCTAGCATTCTGCCTATTGTGGAACTTTCTGGAAGGCGTTTTAGTGCCATATACATATATAGGAATTTTGTATGCCATACACTAAAGGCTAAAGGTGCATGGTACTGTTTCTTAAAAGTTCTATATATATATGAAGATTAATTTGCTGCGTGTTTGTAAATGTCAAACATATGTGTTGTCATTTGATTTTATTAAAGTGTTTTAACAGTTTGTAGCACGTTGATGCTAGAATTGTGATTTTCCGTGTGTCATTCACATATGTGTTTTTGTGGCAAAACATAGTTTGGAGACCTGACTTGTCAGTGGTTTCTCCTGGTGAAAAGATATTGTAGCGTGTGACCCCCTGTAGTCGTGCAGTGTGAACAGTACTGCAGTGTGCACAATCTGATAACTTTAAGAATCATGTACTGTGAACAGCCCAGCAATCTGACGACTTTTAAAGTCGTGTAGTGTGAACTTAGTGTTAGACATCAGCCGCTTGGCTGAAATCCACAGTGATGGGTGTGTGCAAAGCCAGGCTTGTCAACTTTTGTCAGCTGGTTGACATGAGATTTTCAATTCAATACAAGTCTGCGCACTCATTTCCATGTATGCAACAGTTATATTACCTTGTAAATAGCCTGTAGGGTTTGCAAATTGCGCCGATGCTTTTGATGTAGCTAATTTTAAGTTTATAATGGTATAATATAGATGTGCCGTAATATTTCTTGCATGAGCATGAGAGTGAAGAAGCGTGAGAGTTATGCCAGATGTGTGAGAGTTGGCAGCCCTGGCAGAGCAGAGTCCTGTCTCTGTGACTTAGACATCCGCGACTTGGCTGAAATCCACAATGAAGGGTGTGTGCAATAATTCTGGGTGTGATTTCCTCATTACCATGCACATATTTGCAAGTTGTTGGAGTCACATGACAAGGTGTGTTAGTTTCTTTTTTCTTTGTCATATGGGACAAAAAGATGTGTTTGTCTAGTGATCAAATCTGGGAAAGGCAGTACATCTGAACAGGGCCAAAATAATGGTCAGGCAATTACTGGCATTCAGCTATGACTTCAACTATTGAACAAAAGCACAACTTTGAATGTTTTAGATCATTTATTTACACAGGTTGGCAACCAGCCTTTACCTTTTAATTCACCAAGATGAATCTACTATATATATATATATATATTTACATTTTTTGTGTTTTGTAGAAAAGAACAGAATGTTTTGTGAAAAAGACAAAGTAAAATTCACTCGTGTAAAAAATTATAAAACTGCCATTGATGCACTATGTTCGCCTCAAGGGAAGCAAGCAAATGCACAAATTCACCTAGACAAAAACGTAACAACAGCTTCCATTTCTTAAAACAAAGACTTAAAAATAAAGCCTTGGAGTGTCTTTAGAAGTTCTCTTTGTTGAAGTAAAACCTTGTTTTTCGAGGGTCCACATCTGAATACTCCACACATTTTCTCTCCAACCTCTTGGCCAATTCCTCAGGGCCACATAAGAATGTGCCTACGGTTGACCTACCAATGTCACCAATTGTAAATGAAATCAATTATGGCTGCGCTTTGCAAAAATGTCTTCAGGAAAATGCATTAAGGCATTAATGTCACAGGTTAAGGACAATCCCAGCAACTGGCAGTACAGGCAGTGCCAAGGTTACGAATAAGATCCAATCCCTAAGTCTGAAGCTACGCAATGTTCTCAGAAGCGTCACAAAGTAGCATGTGCGTTCGATATCACGAACCACTGTATTTAACCCAAATCTTTTATGTAATAGGTTTTATGGCAGTCCACTCGTAAGTATAAGCTGCCTGTAAGTCAGAATACCTGCATTAATAAAAAGGAAGGATTATACAATACTTACGAAGGATTTTCGTTGCAGATTTGTTCGAATACCTTGTCCCAGTTTGGTCTGCCATAGTGTGTTTTCTGTTTCAAACCTGTGATTACGTCTGTGTCTTTGTCAAAATGAACCGTGACGTGTGCAGCCTGCAAAGGTTCGAAAGAAAGACACCCCCTGGAGGCATTAGCATAAGTTATGGTGGTTAGGGTTGTAACCCCCCAATAATCATAACTGACTAAAACGTCTCCCCCAAATAGTCATATTGTCATGATGAATGGGGAGGGGGGGACATCGAACTCTCCATAGTTACACCCTTCACTGCAGGAAAGAGTTCTGTGTCTGTGCCTTGAGTTCTCGGATTTTGCGGTTCGGTTGCAGTACATACATGGCTGGAGTCCCATCCAGTGAGGTACAGGTTGTATGTGAGGAAGTGTCTCATCTCTCGCTCTGTCATTTCCTTCTCCAACACTTGCAAGAGGTCTGCAAACCATTCGAATGCATGTGTTTCCCTGCAGAGCCAGTAGAAGTATATCTAAACAAAACAGAGAAATATGCGATTAGTAATGACCTAGATAAAGAGTCAAGAGGCTTTGAAAGATGTTAAGACAACTAATAACCAAAGAGAAGAAGGAAATACCTCCCCTGTCTTGGTTTCTTGTAAATGATGATTCATATTAAATGAACTAAAAAAGAAATTTCTTGTTTTCCATATAGTGAACCAAACATTGAACAAGTCAGGTAGGTTCGACAAAGGCTCTTAATGCGAAGATAATTGTAAAGCACCTTTCTTGTGCGCAGATTTGGATTTGATTCCTTGAACTTGTACCAAATGGATTTCAAGATGGACGCAAAGGGTGTGACGCCAATTCCGCAGCCAATCAGCATGCTGACCTCATAATCAAACACATCTTCACTGGCAGTGCCAAATGGCCCATCCACTGCCATTCTGAAAAAAACAAGGCACTGCATCAGAGGCCATTTACATAAATATTAACATAAAGATCGGCACGGCTTCTACATGCCGAGGAGCTGAAAAGAAAAAATGGCAACACTTCAATACTTAGAAATAACTCAGTTACTACTGAAGTAAAAATCATAAACAGTTTATGTTTTCTACTAGAGATGTGTCACAATTCAGTAACGATGAACAAACAGGAGATCAGTAGTTCACTTGTGTTATTCATTACTTCTTCCTTCAATACTTCCTTCAGTAGTTCACAAAGGTTTACAGAATTAACAAATATAACATATAGTAACTGCTCGAAACATGATGTTAATTCATTTATGATGAATTAACGAGTTCAATATGTAACTAAGACATAGTTTGTGGTTAATCAGTACCGCCTCAAATAAGATGTTATCTAAAAAAAATATATAGTATTTTACTTGGGTCCTTGGCTCCCTTCTGGTAGTTTCTCTAGCACACTGATAAGATTCGCAGTCCAGTCCCCCATAGAGCGGATGTGCACGCTGAAGAAATCCTCTTCCGGAGCGGAAGTCAGAGTGAATGGGTGCCACTCCAGCTGTGAGACGGCTGGGCAGTTGAGGAAAACATACTGGCCCACTTCCATCTTGAAGCCGTTCTTCACTAGTTGCAGTTCCAGCACTTTGGATGGACGCATTACGATCTGCACGAGGGACGGAGAGGATTTCGGTATTTTGCCAGCATCAGCTGAGATGGGCCTCATCGCAAATGGTTTTGCAGGCTTTCAAGGACACAATACCTGCCACTTACTTTCCTGTACATTACAGGCTGCATGTAGCGGATGAAGCGCAGGACGCGCTCGCAAAGGTATAGAATCATAGGCCCTAATACCCACTTCCAAGTCTGTAGATACAAGAGGTTATAAAAAGATCTTTGAATTAGCAATGGTTATGTGAGGTAATGTTTTAATCAATAAAAAGGGTAACAAACTGATAAGACAGGCATTTGGAAGGCAGTAAAGATGTATTTTGCCTTTATTACAAATTCTAAAGTAACATACAAAGCCTTTGCATTCCACTGAAAACTACCTGCAGTCTTACCTGAGGAAACCCCCCCTCAAACTGAGGAATGGGACATTCCGGAATGTTGCCCCAGTTCAGAGGCTGATCTTTGCAGAAGGAAATGTTGTGTGGTGGATCAGTAGTATCTAAATGTCGTACGATACGCCTAGAGAGGGGAAACGAGGACTTTTATGTTCTAATATTTCATATATTTAATACTTTACATTCTTGTTTATTTCATTTAATCTAATTTATCTTCATTTCCTTACTATTAATTTGTACATCAAATGCATGAAGTATCATTGTAACTTATAATAATGACAATGAAGGAAGTGGTTAGCACTGTCGCCTCACACCTCTGGGACCCGGGTTCGAGTCTCCGCCTGGGTTACATGTGTGTGGAGTTTGCATGTTCTCCCCATGTCGTCGTGGGGTTTCCTCCGGGTACTCCGGTTTCCCCCCACAGTCCAAAAACATGCAGAGGCTAATTGGACTTGCTAAATTGCGCATAGGAGTGCATGTGTGAGTGTGCCCTGCGATGGGCTGGCCCCCCATCCTGGGTTGTTCCCCACCTCATGCCCATTGCTTCCGGGATAGGCTCTGGACCCCCCGTGACCCAATAGGATTGGAAAATGGATGGATGGATATATTATACTGTATGTCATGACCCGCTCGTCTGATCCTCCTGTGTGCCACGCCCCCTCGTTAACCCCGTGTCTATTCCCCGTGTTTATCAGCTTTTTTTTTATTGTCTTCTTTAGTTTGGTGTGTTTAAGTCCAAGTCAGAGTCTTTTCCCCCAGTTCTGTCACTGTAGTGTTATGACGTATCTGTCTTATCTGCCTCTCCAGTTAAATTCGATTAAAACCCTTATTCGCGATTTCTCCTCGCCTGCTTCTCCGGTCCGTGCTCTGCACGATCATGACTGAACATATGCTTGTGGTTTCAAATTACTAGGATATTGTGCGTTCTGTGTCTATTCATGTGTTTTCTGTCGCTACTCTTTATCCATGCTACTCTTTGTATGTGCTGTACAGCAGACCGGAATGCCGCTCGGTGACATTTCGCTGCTCAGTGAAGTGAAAAGAGAGATTCTCATCTTGTCATCGCTTACTTTATCTTATCTTGCTAAATGTAAAATCTTACCCAGCTCCATGGAAGACCAGCCCTACAAAGAAAACGATGAAGAGATGGTGGGTGTACCAGAAGACCTCAAAGTAGCTACGCCGGATGACCTCCATGGATGAGGTGATCATGAGGATGAGTGCCAGGGTAATGACGACTCCCGTGAGCCCAGCGATGGTAGTAAATGCTACGTAGGTTGGTGTCTGGGACAAAGTGACATCAAAGTGTCAAAATAATACAAATTCTGGACATAAAATTGTGACAGGTGGGAATAAATTCGTGAATGCACGAGACCCTGCGTACAGTGGAGGTTGAGCGGATGGGATTGAGGTAGGTCTCATTTTCCGAGTCTTCAAGATCCGACAGTGTCGTGCTCAGAGTGTCATACTCTCCATCCCGGCTATTATTGAACCACTCCAGGTTTAGCAAATGAGCAATAGTGTGCACAGCTGCCAAACACAAAGAAAAACGATATATAAAACGTAACTAAACCATCACATATGCAAACACTTCAGCAAGACAAGTTTGAACGTCTTCTTATATTTACTTTACAACCAGATCTGAAATCATGCATCAGTGCATATAATTATGTAACATATAATTATGGTATTGTGATTGAAATATTGTATGTGTCAGTGTTCATTTGGAAATCAATAGAATAGTTTCAATTTGAGATGGTGGGAAAATCTCTAAAACTTTGACATAGTGTTCCAGTTAAGGTCCAGATAAATATATTTTTAAGGTTTTGCTTCGTTAAAGCAATGAAACCTGGTGGCACGTCTCATATATGGGGGAAATGTGTAACTTTGTGACATTTCAGGAAATGGAGCGAAATCGTTTATACCTGTCATTAATGCGATCATGTACGCCACACACTTATGGAACGTAATGTTTTTGTCCAGCGATTTTCTTAGAGATCTTCCGCAACACTGGAGAGAATATTTAAAAAAGGTTTTATTTTTATGATTACGGACAAGGGCTCATGACGTATGCAGTACATGTCATTCTACCTAAAGTAAGAAAGCGCCCATCTTTACAAATTCGTGAAATATAACTTCCAACAAAAAACAGGAATAACAAGAAACATTGTTTTTTTTAAATCTGATTAAAACTAAATCAGGTGACTCCATGTCACTATAAATCAGATAAGAAATGATGGTTACAAGTTACGTTTTCTTTTCCTGTTAAGTATTATAGTGATATTTTGTCATATTATATATTGATTGTAGTATAACAATTTCCAACAAGCATCTTGATGTGCAAAATGTATTTTCGAGGCTTTAATTATTCAGCACTGTCCATTTTCTTTGGACAGACAACTACAGTCAGAACACCGACTAACCATTTACATACTGTAGAGTTAAATACGACGTGAACCATGGAAGAGCAGCACTATGCAAAAGTTGGGACAACGGCATGTGTGGAAGTGTCACGTCCCGCTGCGACTCACCATGAACGAACCCCGAATCAGAGAGAGTAGGTTGCGGCACACAGGCAGCAGGATCAGCATGCAGTTGAAGTTGAGGACAGCGGCGGGAGCGCGCGCCCAGGGCAGCGCTGCCTGAAACAGGCAAGGTAATGACGTCGGAATGAAGAATCGCCGTTTGTAACTATTATTAATCCACTATTAATACTTTCGGTAGTACTCACCGATAGAATGTGGCGTGTATAGAAAAATGACTCATCAGTGTTATATAACAGGTAATAGTACACAAACAGGAATATATTGATCCCCATCCATACAATCTGTTGGACACAAAGACACATGTTAATTTGCTATATCAGTCTAATAATATAACTATATATTTTTTAACAGACTAATGATATTAACATCAGTTCTTTGGTCATTTGTGACTTACTTGCCTCTTAGACGTATTACTGTCAAATATAACATTTTCTGTATAAATAAATACTTACCAGTATGAAAGCGGACAGTCCATGGTTTATGATCCAGTTGCCCATGTTTGTGGGCTGATGCAGTCAATAGTGGCTGACAGACAGGATGGAAGAGTCACTTATGAGCTGCAGTATACAAACCCCGCCTCACTCATGAGCTGCCTCCAAGCCAACCTTACAGGAATGTACCTTAACAAATTGCAACATCCAGGAAACTCCGGCACGTTTCCTCTTACAAGAACCTACCATGTATTATTATTTTTATAACGTATACAAACAAGGATAAGATGACAGACATGAGGAAAAAGATATTAAATTCGCATTTCGGTGCAGCGAATCTGGGAATTACCTACACGGCCTTAGCTCTGGTGACTGTCTCAGAGATGCAGTCAATCTCTCATAAAGGACTTTGCCTCTGATGTATCTATTTCCAGCAACAATACTGCAGCATTGTCATTCACGGTGCTTTATGGTGCCTGATGACATGACAGGCAGGTGGCCGCATGGACGAAAGCCCATATATCTGTGGCGTCAGATGCTGTAAGGTTCAGGGACGTAGGCTTGCGGGTTATGTGTACCTAGCAAAAGTCACCCAACCTAAAGTATCAAAGATCCTTTGATGAGCTGAGGGCTGGATTAAAACCTTCATCACGCCGATTACGGCCTGTGGGCCGTACATCTGAGGCTCCAGTCCTAAAGTGTACATGGTGACAGGTAATGACAGGCCTTACCTCGGGCAGGGAGCATGGACTTCTCCTGGATACTGGCGTACAGCTGCAGCATCAGCTGTGGTGCCGAGCCCAGGAACGCCTGGATGATGGCAGAGCGTTTGGCAGCATTGCGATAGGTCGCCAGCTTGCGCTCTGATTGGCTGATCTCCCTCTCCGTGGGCGTGGTCTGTCTTTCCGTCAGCTTGATCTTCCTGGAAATGGTGAGGTATAGGGTGACCTCCGGAGTGACTCGAAAATGGATCACACCTGTATCCAAAGGAGAACATGGAGGCTAAAGGAAGCAAAAGGGGGTTAAAAGGAGGACAAGAAAGATAAAAGGAGAACATGAGGACTAAAGGGAGGACAAGGTGTTAAAAGGAGTAGAAGGCAGATTAAAGGAGCACATGGGGGCTAATGGGAGGACAAGGGGGCTAAAAGGAGGAGAAGCAAGATAAAAGGAGCACATGGGGCTAAAGGCTAAAGGGAGGACAAGGGGTTAAAAGGAGGAGAAGGAAGATAAAAGGAGCACATGGGGGTTAAAGGGAGGACAAGGGGACTAAAAGGAGGAGAATGAAGATAAAAGGAGCATATGGGGGCTAAAGGGAGGACACGGGGGCTAAAAGGAGGAGAATGAAGATAAAAGGAGCAAATGGGGGCTAAAGGGAGGACAAGGGAGCTACAAAGAAGACAAGGGGGTTAAAAGGAGGATAAGGAGGCTAAAAGAGGGACAAGGGGGTTAAAATTCAGACAAAATCCAAACAAGCAGTCATAACCCTGGTGGCATCGTTAGCTCCTTTCTGCCCGGAAGTATTTCACTAAAAGGTGTGGGGAAAAAATACAGAGAAAGAAATACTTCTCTGATAAATGAGAATATCTGTCCTTTATCACTTTTATCAACTTAGGATAAGAGGTCAAGAAGAAGATATTAAATTCCTCCAGGTCAGGGGCATCAGAAGCATTTTGAATGTGGGGGGGACACACTGGCATAAAACAAATATTTTATGTTAAATGTGGGGGGTCCAAGCGAATAATTATGAAATGTGAGGGGGGCACATCCCACTCAGATTTAATGGTGGCAAAGCGCATGCCCTGCAAACTCAAGATGTCCACGGTTTAGGCCGATGGCATAAATGACATTCTGTGTTTGCTGTTTTGTTTCATCCCTTAACAAAATGCTCTTGATGTCATTTGTAAGTTTTGCAGTTATGTTAAACGTGAACTGCTGAACAAATCTGATTTCAGAGTCAAACTGTGATTTGGTGTCAGCCTAAGTAGGCAGGGAAATATATGTGTACATTCATATACTGAGAAACTGGTGAAAGCAGACGAGTTATCTAAGTCTTCTGGGAACTGGAGGCAGAGATTATATATGTCTGAGGCCCCTTAATAATTTGTTCACTCAGTATGGCTTGAAGATGCGAGACTGTTGACTGTCTCTAAAGAAATCTGAGGAATGGTCGGCTCCCGTCAGCTGACGTTGGCTGCCATCAATCGTGAAAATTTGTGGCAGAATACACCGGCAAGACTAGTGGTGAAGTTCGAGGTACGGCCCAATCAGAGAGCTCTGTTTCACGAGCTAGCTCCGAAGCCGATGTATTATGCTAAATCAGTCAAAGCGGGGCCTACGGCGACCAATCGTGTCGGTCGGAGATGGACATAAACCCTGGAAGGCATCACACTGATTTTCGGCAGTCGATCTGTAGGACTTGGCCGGTGTAATGAGGACCAGTCAGTGGGGAAATGTACGAAGACTGTGTGACTCATCTATTGTAATATTCTGGCACAGAAATAGACACATTTCTATGCTACACAGTGCTCTGTCTCTTTTCTGGCCTAGACATTAGTAGTTTGAAATGTAAGATGAAGGGCGTAAGTCAAGGATGGAGGAGCCTGGATGGGGGTGTCCAGTGATCCTTATATTTCTTTAATTATTTTGTATAATCGCCAGGTCTGTTCTGTTGATGGTCAGTTTTTTTTTTTTTTATCATGGGACAAAATGATTGTTCAGTGATTGTTCCTGGTAAAGACTGTTCAAACATACTGCACCCACATATGATACTTACTGGCATAGAGCTATGACCTCACTTGTTAAAATTCAACACAATTGTGGAACGTTGTGTGTGTGTGTTTTTTTTTTTTTTTTTTTTTTGGGGGGGGGGATTTGCTTAAGTACACATTCTAGGTTTTAGTAAAGTGTTTTCCTTTGCCATTTATAATTAACCAAGATTAAATTAACTGGTGAGTTTTTTTTGTTCTATTTTCCTATGGATCAAGAAAATAGGATCGTAACACGTCTTTGCTACAAGTTCCACATAATCCGTCCCTGCGGCTACCTGCTTCCTCCCTGCCTTCCTGCCTGTCCGTGCGCTTCACCCGTTTAACCAGCGCGACCCTGACACATTCTGCTTAAACAAGTGTGCCACTACATTTTCTCACCTTAGGTTATCTTGTGTAAAGAAAAGATCAATATCAGGATCAATATAGATCAAAAATGAATGTAAAATTGAGCTCAATACCAATTTTAAAAAATCGAATCCACTTTTGTACGTATTGCTGTACATACACATCCTTCAGTCGGGGCAAATGTTCTTACGACCCCTATCATTTCATATCGAAAAGCTTCTTTAACTTAATTATTCCCTTTTTGAATTATTAAGCAGTATCTAGTCCTTTACATAATGAAAGTATTCTTCTTATTTCCAACATATTTTGCATTGTCTGTGTTTGAGATTGGAAGACAATACAGATGCAACAAATAGTACATGAGCCGCTTGTTATTATTGTAATTACCTGGTTGTCTGAATTACCTGGTCATAAAATATGATCTGATCTTTAAGTTACAATAATGAACAAATTGGTTCTAATTAATAAGACAAAAATGATTGTATTGGTCTTGTACATACAGAATATACCATTCAAACATACACAGTGTGGGCTGGACAAAGTGAATCCAAGGATTTAATAACTGGTTGAAGCTCCGTTTGGCAGGAATAACCTCAGACGAGTGCTTCCATTAGCTGTGGATCAGGCCTGTACCCTTTTCTTTAATTACGAGGTTATTATGTACCACGAGAAGCCACTTAATTAGTATATTCATTTTTATTTACGTAGTGCATTTTTGCAACATTACATTGAACAATGTTGCTGTCTATAAACATTGATAAGCAATTAAACAACAAATGTTTCAGAAATTCAGAGGCATGGTCATATTTTAATGCGCTGAATAACAGACAGTCATATAATTTGGCCATTTATGTGACATTAGCCTGCAAGTTGTGGGAGTCCATGTGGAAAATGTAAATAATGTACAAAAGTTAAAAACACCGACCCTTCCTACAAAGTGGAATGGCTCTCACGGGACTCGGACTGCAGGTAGCAGCGGAAAAATGCCAACAGTTGAGCACGTCTTGGTGTACCGGCGGTTCCCAAACAGGCATGGTCTGTCATCCTCCGTCACATGATCAGAAACGATGACGTCAACGGGCACTGCTGGCCCGGTCTCTCTTTGACAGCAGGCGCAGCGAAGGCAGTCAGCCACGTTGTGACTGAAGAGGTGGCGACAGGGATGACAGTACTGGTAGAAGACCATCATGAAAGTCACAGCCAAGATGTAGCAAACCACCAGCTGGAGCACAAGCATCGGTGCGCAAATGTACTCGTAGAAGTCCGACTTGAAAAAATACCACATGACGACCAGGAAGGTGTTCTCCGCAAAGCGGAGGCTGTAATACGTGGCGATCTGGACCCAGCTCATGCGCTTTTCGATCAGGTCCCGATGGGCCAGGTCCAGCTGGATTGCCGAGTAGCAGAAAGTGTTGATGCAAGCGTAGAGGAACGTAATCAGGCAGAGTGCAACTATGGTGCCGAACTTGCTGAGGTTTTTCTCCAGTGAGTCAGGAAGCGATGCCCTCTTCTTCCAGAACAGCACCCAAGGAAGGGTGAAGAAGATTAGCAGGTTGCAGAATCCAATGGGCATCACCCAGAACTTCAGTGCCGTGCTAAAGAGCACCAGTGCTATGGTGCGGGTGGCGATCTCCAGCCCCCGCCACAGCACCATGCAGACGTAGGCACGAGGCTGCAGGCGGATTTTATAGTCGTCGTATTTGATCTCTATGGCTAAGACATTGCAGACCAGGGTGCCAAAGGTGATGGAGAGGAGATTTATGGTGATGAGGGACACTGCAAGAAACAAGCACAGGACAAGTGATGAGGAGCCACAGATGGCATGGCAGAAGAGCGCAGTACACACACGGGTACGCAAACACAGCTCTCTGAAGGACGGCAGCCAGCTAATCGGCACCACGAAGGCTTCCTTCTTTGTGTCCATTCTTGCATGGTCTGCCGCCTGCGCCGCGCTACTCATTCACACTACGGTTACCCTAAACCATGCGTGTCAAACTCCATCCATCCACTTCCTGAAGCCATTTTCCCTATTCAGGGTCATGGGGTGTCTGTATCTCAGATGCTACTGTGGAAGGAAAACTAAGTAGTCAGAAGAAGCCTCGGGGTGAGCATGCAAACTCTGCACGCATGGAGCCGCGGCCCAAGTGCCCGAGGTGTGAGGCGACAGTGCTGATCACTGCGCCGCCGTGCAGCTCGAGTCAGACTCATTTCTGTTAAAAAGCCATGTTGGAGTCTTAAGTGGGCTTGACTGAGAAAATCTGTATGTAACAAGCCAATGGCACATTTATTCTTCCTGATATGTATAGGAATCACAATAGTGAGGTGCATCGTGAACACAGAAACAGGTTGATCATAAATCACTGACTGAGGATAAGCAGATGGCAATGCCTCATGCACACTGGGACTGGCTTCTCCAGTACAGGCTACCCTCACCAGAACATTCATTTTGCTGATCGAAACATGTGATTACCAGTATAATGCATGATTAACAGTATGTGGCAACAAATTCTGACGGTAAATAAAGCAAATTTCCCCTTTTTGCGATTTCCGTTACAGTAAGCTAGCCCTACAGCTGCCATGTATTCAACCAGCAGCGACAGACAAATAACACACATAAAAGCAGGAGATGCGCATTCTGCCTGCAGCTGTATTCCACCTCCTTATGCTGCTAAACGCGTGAACTTTCTCAGGACATGTGATTCCTGCAGTTGTGACCTTACATGTGCTCACAAACTCACCATCAGCTGATGATGTCGCTATTGCACAAGCACGTCCTCTGGTGATTTAAAAAAACATGTGTCTATTGCATTTTTAAGCCAGCACTCCTGAAGCACTGGCCTGAAGCCTCTTTACAATCCCTGAATGTTGCTCTTCTGGTCCTTAAGTAGTTTTATTAGGGTCCTGCTTTGTTAGAAGCTGTTGTGTAGCTCCTACTCTAGTCCTGCTCACACCCGGAAGTTCAGCCGAGCCGCACTAATGCCCAGTCGACCCCTCAATGGCCTGAATGTTTGTAATGTGCTATTGGTCTAACTTGTATGTCGCTTTGGACAAATATGTGTGCTAAATATGTAAAAATATAACAAATGCTGCCCCCAGGTGGCAAAACTAATATTAGCAGTTTATGTTTTTTAACTTTTAAAATTCTAATGTGCGGTTGGTCAAATAAGTGTATCCGTGTTGTAATGTCATTTTGTGCTGAGGGCTGGATTAAAACCTTCATCACGCCGATTACGGCCTGTGGGCCGTACATCTGAGGCTCCAGTCCTAAAGTGTACATGATGATAGGTAATGACAGGCCTTACCTCGGGCAGGGAGCATGGACTTCTCCTGGATACTGACGTACAGCTGCAGCATCAGCTGTGGTGCCGAGCCCAGGAACGCCTGGATGATGGCGGAGCGTTTGGCAGCATTGCGATAGGTCGCCAGCTTGCGCTCTGATTGGCTGATCTCCCTCTCCGTGGGCGTGGTCTGTCTTCCCGTCAGCTTGATCTTCCTGGAAATGGTGACATACGGCTCCTCAGTTTCGCCCGCCTGGAAGTATATCACTAAGGCCTCAATACACCTGTAATAAAAAAAGACAAAGAAATCCCTCCATGAATGAGAATATGACATAAGCATCTATCTGATTATTTCCCTTGAAATGAGCTCAGGCGATAAGTAATTTCACCGCTGTTATCAAGATAGGAAAGGAATGAAACTTTGGGCTGGACTGTCTTTCTCAAAGAATTATAAGCGTTCGTGTTGTTTTCCTGTTTTTAAATTATCACCATCCAAAGAAAAAGAAACAAGTTCTTCTCAAATAATAAAAAATCAAGAAGCAAGTCGGTTCATATGTCAGTTACTATTTCAAGAAAAAAGCAGAATCTTCAATCGCTGAAAAATCAACTTGTAATGCTACGATCTTAGACCTGGGGTAGCATGTAACAGCACGTCGACTCAGTGCGTCGACTCAGTGCGTCGATTCAGAGCGTCGACTCAGCACTTCACCGCTTCACATCACCTGTTGAACTGCTGCTGAAGACAGTACTTTTGAATTTCTCCCGTAATGCATTTAGCTGCTGAAAAGCAGCTTTGTAAATAAGCAAGGCGTAAGTAAAAGAATAACTTTAATGCCAATAGCTTCTCTTGTGACAGGAACTTAGGCCCATGCAGGCAGAACGGTAACCAAGCTTTCCTTACTTTATTACTGTAATGTATTACAATCATCACAAGTTTATTTTGAACTCGTCAGGCACAGCCAGTTCCAAAAACATAGGACGTTTTTTGACTTTGCGTCTGAACTAAAATGCAGAAAACACTATATTTTGTGTGTACAGTATAATGACAAACCAAAAAATGACATGTTTTTGTCAGGCAGCATGACAGAAGGTTTGACACATAAACCTTTATCACTGTAAAATAAAGTTCACTGGCAAGAATGATATGATTTTAGTGAATTTTGGCTGATAACATTAATGACTCAGTAAAGCACCGATCTCAGACCTGAGGTCTATACCATTTAACGACTGCGAACTGTAGTTCTGTCATTCTTTGAGTACATTATAGAACATGCCTGTTGTATATGGAGAGGTCTGCTCGGTGCAACCTTTTCTGTGACATTTATTTAAGAGCAGAATGAGAACAGTCACAAAATGCGCGTGTCCTAAAAATCCTACTTGGAAAACTCTAAACATCCACAGTCAAGAGCAGCGGAGCGGTTGTCGTAGCTCAAACGGCAGGACGGTAAGATCCGCAGGATTCATGCCAAACTGAGAGACTTCACAGGGCTGCTGCACCTCCACGAACACATACACGCCTCTCTCTCACACTTCACATCACTCATTTGCTAAAGTATTTCATTCTATTTAAAGTTCAGTGTCAGTTCACTTTTAAGGGGTTTGCTTTAAATGTAATTTACAGGCCCTGGGCTCACTACTACTCTGATGAGTAAATGAGTTGTCAGTAGATTAAAGATAATTATCAATTCATATGGATAGACTGTCCTTGAGTTAAATTCATGGGCATTTATAAGCTATTACTTGACACCTTATAAACCAAATTGAAGCATTTAAAGTGCATTATCTTTTAGCTCAACTCCAAAGGCTCCTACATTTATCAGCAAAACCAATAGAACACCAATAGAAAATGGACATCTTCACTAATGAGAAATACTTTTAAAAGCACAAAATATGCATGTACTGTCCAGCGAAATCCACCCTGTGACATATTTGGCTGGGGCCATAATGAAACAGAGATGAACAAGAAAAAAAATGATCTGATTAATGTTTTAACTTTGAAGTCTAGCCGTTTATTATAATTACGTTGTCTTATTATTATTTACATTTACATTTACATTTACAGGATTTGGCAGACGCCCTTAGCCAGAGCGACTTACATAAGTGCTTTGAGACTCTGCAATGAATTTCCAATGCTAGCTCAATAAGGACCCAAGCTATGAATACTATCTCTGAGAACTCCATTGAGTAGTGTAGATTTTTTTTTATTTTTTTATTTATTTTTTTTTTTAAACACACACCAGAATAAGAGTCGAGAAAGAATATAGAAGTTCTACGTCAGGTATTTCTAATAATAGATAATTGGAAAACTCTAAACATCCACAGTCAAGAGCAGCGGAGCGGTTGTCGTAGCTCAAACGGCAGGACGGTAAGATCCGCAGGATTCATTTCTAATCTATTATTAATACTAATATTGGAATAATCTCCACCTAACAAACTAACCTGATTTCAAAGTCTTCCACAAGCGGTAAAATAGTATGGTGGAGTTACCATTCATTTTAGAGAGATTCAAAATCAAACCCAATCACTATTAAGCCAAGAGAAGGTCAATGGGCGAGCCAGACAGCCATGTCAAAAATACATCCTAGTACTTTGCTAACCTTGTTAGTATAGCGGTTACTCTGCCTGCCTGTCAAGTAAGTGATCAGCAAAGCCGGGTTGGTTCAGCTTCTGTTTGCTGGTGTAAGTCCTGTGGTTGGCAGAATAGTCACATGACTTCTCGGCCCTTGAGTAGGACTGCCAGCTCTCAGGCCCTCACAAGAAATCTTGCAGCAAATCTATCATATTCCATTGTAAACCTAAAATTAGCCACATCAAAAGCGATGGAGCGGTTTGCAATCCCTACAGTCTATTTGCAAGGTAATAAAACTGTTACACGCATGTAAATGCGTGTGCATGTGTGTGCAGGCTTGTCTCGAATTATCGAATATGTCACTCCAGCCAGCTGAACAAAGTTGGTAGCCCTGCTCAAGCATGCCCCTTACACAACGCCCCCCCGCCTTCGGAAAAAAAGGATCAAACGGTGGCAAATAAGGGATAACACAGTGGGTACCACTGTTGCTTCATACATCTAGGACCAGGGTTCGAGTCTCTGCCAGAGTCCTATGAGGGTGGAGTTTGCACATCCTCCCTGGGTCATCGTGGGTTTCCTCTGAATACTCTGGTTTCCCCCCACAGTCCAAAAACACACTGAGGTTAGTTGGCGTTGCCAAATTGCACATAGGAATGCATGTGTGAGGGAATGGTGTGTAAGTGTGCTCTATGAGAGATTGGTGCCCCATTTTGGCTTTCTCCCAGCCTTGCACCCATAGCCTCCAGGATAGGCTACGCACCCCCCCTCCAGGATTCACTCTCACCTGTATACGCATATGTCACAAAGGAAAGCGAGACACTATATGTGAAAATTAAAGAATTCCTATGGACCTGTACTTATGCAAATGGCACATAATGCATCATCTGCATTTGACACAGAAGTGTCTGGAGGCTTTAATTTGTACAACAGTGAATGCTATATTAGTCAATGAAGAGAATGACATACCCTGAGGCACTTCAAGTGAATTTCTTGAGTAGCACGAACTGGTAAAAATGAGTAATTGCGAGATATTCCAGTCCCGCAAGTTCTTACAGCCTTGTGTGTAAACATCGCCTTAGTTCATGGTGTCACGGCAGTGGGTTGAGTTTTTACATGTGCAGAAATGTCCACATTTTCAAGTCCAAACATGTCTGGTGGAGCAGAATTTGAATCTGGTGAACTTCAACTTTCATTCTCTCGTTCTTTTGCTATTATTTTTAACGCAATAAAAATATTACCGTACCTGATAAGCGGTCCCAATAGGAGGAGATGCAAACACAAAACCAGTGGACGGTCGCTTTCCAAGTCTCGATGGATGAAAGTGAGTGTTAACTGTGTCACAAGAGACGGCACCAGCATGAAGGTGATGGTGAAGCCCATCCAGAACCGGTCGTTGGTGTCGCTGTACATTTTGCAGAGAACCGCGGCGTTGACCAGCTCGGCGACATACAGCGCGGTCGCGATCATGACGCTAACCGGGGGGGGACCCTTATTAACGCCGGTAACATGCTTAAAGTAAGGCTCTTCTGCATCCAGGCTTCCTTTGTTAATGTCCTCGCACATTTCCGACGTTAAAACTAAAGAACTGCAACCCTTCAATGTTTTTTAAGCAAAAAAATCAACACAAATCGATGATAAATAAGACATCTACTACCTCACATACATCTGAATGCCCCTAACTTTTCCATACCGCACCTGTCTCGACAATGAACGATTAAGTAACTTGCTAAAGAAACTGTTTTAGTGACTCAAAACTGTGTACAATGCGCTAAAGCTACTATATCGTTCGCATATTTCTTGCTATAAAAATCTCATTTTAGCATTTAATAGTTAAGCCCATGTTGCGAAGCAAGACGAAAGTGATCATAAATGTCAGTAAACTCCACCCATCTACTGTCACAGTAACGAAAAAGTTAAATATGCTGCGAAAGCTGAATGTTTCCTGGTTTGGAAGGACATTCATTCACGGAGCGGAACGACGTGACGTCTTCTTTTAATAAGTGCCCATGTTTCAGTATCGCTTTATACCAAATACTACAAAAATAAGGGTATAGTGCGTGGTTTTTCATTTTCAGAAACGACATCGTTAAGATCGCGGTATATTCATGTAAACGTTTGGTTTTATTATTCTTCAATTTTGTTTGATGGGGTTTATTTTTAAACAGATAATAGTTGTGTCTTCATTATAATCTCACTCTGTCCAACGACTCCACGCCCTATAAAGCAGGTGTCTGGCTGCGGACCGAACCGCAAGTGAACAACCATTCATGTCTATGAGAAAAACCCTGATCCCAATCACGACACCCTTAACCCCTACCCAGCCCTAACCTTAACCATAAGTAACCAACCAAAATACAAGACTTTTGGCCGCTTTATTTTTCTGTTTGCATTCACAGGTTTTTATAAAATTGAGGTTATCCAAATGGGGACCTGAAGAAATGTCCCCAAAAGTAAGGGAGTTTCAGGTTTTACCGCACTTTGGGAACATTTTGGTCCCCAAATGTGATCTATGCAACCCCCCCCCCCCCTCCCCTGAGACAAACACACACAAAACAATTTTTAGAGAATGCAGAACTTTATTCCAGTTACTCCCGTTACTTATTTAATCATGCAGTGTATGATATCTATAAACATTCTTTGATTTTTTATAAGAATCACCAGTAGTGATTATTGAATTGTAATGCCAAAAATTCTTGGTGTTTCCACAATTATGGCCACTAGTGTAACATTATTGCAATATTGATGTCTATGTATCTAAAGTTATTGTTAATTCATTAAAGATCATGCGGTTACATAACATTTGTAACTTAAAATTACTGAAAATTATTCCTAGCCGTCGACTGTGGACCTTTTAAAAAAAAGGTTGAGAAGCGCAGCCCTATGCCCTTGGCCTAGGCCCCCCCACCATGCTCAGAGGGGAAGCACACACTCCAGCGGGGGGGGGGGGGGGGGGGGGTCCTGGCCGACCGGAAGATTTTGCCGGCTGTGTGATCGGCGGGTGTCGAAAGGGGGCACATTAAGAGGGGGGTACTTCGGTCGTTCGGGTAAAAGGGGCAGGTGTTCAGGAACCCCCCCCAGCACCCTGCACGTGCCTGATTTTAACCGTATAACCATATTATTTGACAAACATTGCAGACAGAGGGGCAGGTTTAAAATGCCAAAAATGGAAATGCAGTGATATTCCTACCTATTGTGCCTCCCGGCCAGATTTATGTTTCTTGTAATAATTGGGGATGAGTGCAGATTGACGGACTGGGCACTTATGAGGTGAACAGTGAAGATGTGACACACCTATAAACTAGAAGACAGTAACCAACACTGATCATGTGTTTCCTGTAAATTCATTTGCACCTGGTTAGAAATAAAGAAATGCTGTCGGTCTGATAACAGATCTGAAAATCCTGTCCAGGCAGCTCAAATTCTGCTTCTGCATTTCTGCTGCCTGATACTGCTTAACCTATATTCGTTTAGTTTTTGCTTTGCGACTCCGTGACAATTAGCACAAGGTCGGGTTTTCCACATTAGATTCACTTTTTTGGTTCTGTAAATTCGTTTTTGGCTTTCTTGTAGGTGTATCTCCAGCTGCAGTTTAAGCCATAAATTCATCACCTTTCTGCATACAGGGTAAAGCTCACGAAAAGTTTATATTCTCACGAGCTGTAAACTTTAGCCAGACTCGCTAGGTAAGTGGGCGTCGGCCTGGGCCGTGCTGTGGCCTTCCTCCTGCAGTTTCGGCTCTCTGCTAATGGTTATCTCTTTCCCATTCTTCAGCGTCCTGCTGCACCATTTATTTGCTTTCATTTCCACCCGCACCAGGAACTCTTTAGGAGCTTTTTTTTTTCCTTATTTGGTTAAGCTAGTCAGTCCAGATAAGGAATCAGCCAAGGGGCTCTGAGAAGTACGAGCTGGATCAACTGCGCACTTATAATGCATCGTGTATTGTTTTGGGCGCATGTGTTTTCTCAGTGTCGCACAAAGGCTGCAGTGAATCATAGGCGTGTGACAGCTGACAGTTTATTCACACAGACAGTGAAAGTTGGCGATCACACTGCGGCCGGCACACTGCAGCATCTTCATAACCCTTTTAAAGAATGGAAAAGGGGAACTGCCCATACAGTTCTCTAACGTGACGAGGGCAGTACCTGTTGGGGGCTACATTCGCCGTAAAATTCATGGCTCACTCCTTGAGAATTTAATTTTGGTGTCAGATTTTTCAGTAAACTGCATTCGCATTCATGTGCGTCACTGTTGTCCGTTCACGATGATGGGCACGGCAATGTCTGTCTAGCTAAATAAACCAAGATAAGAAATTAATATACAAAAATAGCTTAATGCTTCTTTAAAAATGCCATCCCAGCCAGCTACCACTGGTGCTGAGCTTTTGCCATTTAGCAACCATGATTGTAATGCAGCTGTTTGTGAAACTAACTTTAGTGCCTCACTGGCAAAGCCAACAGTTAGCTCACAATCTGTAACAGTCACTTCACTACTAGTTGCTGACGATCGTGGGACAGACAAACCAAACAAAAGCAAAAAATAATCACCCAGTTGTCAAAGATGGTAAAAAAAGAACTGTCGAGGATTTTTACTGCCCCACCCACCTCTGTTGACAATGCCACTACATAGAGTTGCCCCCCATCCTGCATAATACAGAACCCTAACTCCACCCCCCCACCCTCTTGTGAAAATCTTGGGCCAGGCAGTTCACATGTGTTCTGACACTGACACTGGGGTGTACAGACGTTTTGGCTCCTAAACCCTGAGGTCGAGTGGCGACAGTCTTGAGCTGTGTGAGGCTGGTGATTTTCTTCCGCTAAGCGAGGTCTTCAAAGACAGCTTGTATGAAGCTTGCAATGCAAACTGGTCCATCATCTGATGGCTCCATGACACTGACAAACGGCATAATGCAAGCAACAGCTCCCAACAGGTGATGCGTCTCCTTCCACCCAGGAGATCAGTAACATATCTGTAGGCCTAAATGAAAGGCGTACTGTTTAAAGATCTTAGGCTACGTTCACACTGGCAGCCACAACGTTCAATTACGATTTTTTGCTCAGATCGGATTTGTCTATCTTAACAGTACACATCCATAACTACCTGTATCCGACTGCAATGTGAACGCATTGGTCCTCCGAAGCATCACGCATGCGCACATTGATCCGTTTTTGCACGGGTCAACTGCGTCACCAACAACAAAAAACGTCATATCTGTGGGATGACTCATGGCATTAAAAATGGAGGCGTTAGTAGCTCACGCATGTATCGCACTTTGCTCTGGAGGACGACAAACAGTGAATCAGCTATACATGAGCAGGTCGAAAAGGAAAAAAGTCAGGCGGCTAGCTTTTTCTGTTTTCACAGTTATTGCTGAAACTGCTGCACCAAGAGATGTGTGGGTATGAGCCTGCCGGCGCAGGCTGATGATGTCAGCGCATGCGTATGAGCAATAAGCCACATGAATTCACATTCAGGTCGCATGGCCGCGAATCGGATATGTATGCGATGTACAGTATGTTCATACAGTATGAAAGTGACAAATCTGATTTGAAAAGATCAGATTTGCATGTTCACACAGCCCTGAAAAAAATCTGATTTGTGTCACATTAAGGCAAAAAGTCCGATTTGAGTCACTTCAGCATGGCAGTGTGAATGTAGCCTTAGTGATCAATTACACGGGGAGAGACACTGCTTTTCCATGAGTGCACTGCATGCACATAAACATAGCCTGCATGTATATATACTCTAAACAAACACATTAAGCACAGTGAGTGTGGGGGGAGGGGGGGTACTTCCTTCAGCTTCTGCGAGAGCTCATGTTCTATTAACATGGTAACTCCACCGTTTCACTAAGCCAGGGCAGCTGCTGCTATGTTTCTCTGAGCCTGGGTGGCCTCTGCTTTGTTTCACTGGGCCAAGGCAGCCAGCACTATGTTTCCCTGAGCCCGGGGTGGCCTCCGCTTTGTTTCACTGGGCCAAGGCAGCCAGCACTATGTTTCCCTGAGCCTGGGTGGCCTCCGCTTTGTTTCACTGGGCCAAGGCAGCCAGCACTATGTTTCGCTGAGCCTGGGTGGCCTCCGCTTTGTTTCACTGGGCCAAGGCAGCCAGCACTATGTTTCCCTGAGCCCGGGGTGGCCTCCACTTTGTTTCACTGGGCCAAGGCAGCCAGCACTATGTTTCCCTGAGCCCGGGGTGGCCTCCGCTTTGTTTCACTGGGCCAAGGCAGCCAGCACTATGATTCCCTGAGCCCGGGGTGGCCTCTGCTTTGTTTCACTGGGCCAAGGCAGCCAGCACTATGTTTCGCTGAGCCTGGGTGGCCTCTGCTTTGTTTCACTGGGCCAAGGCAGCCAGCACTATGTTTCCCTGAGCCCGGGGTGGCCTCTGCTTTGTTTCACTGGGCCAAGGCAGCCAGCACTATGTTTCCCTGAGCCCGGGGTGGCCTCTGCTTTGTTTCACTGGGCCAAGGCAGCCAGCACTATGTTTCCCTGAGCCCGGGGTGGCCTCTGCTTTGTTTCACTGGGCCAAGGCAGTCAGCACTATGTTTCCCTGAGCCCGGGGTGGCCTCTGCTTTGTTTCACTGGGCCAAGGCAGCCAGCACTATGTTTCCCTGAGCCCGGGGTGGCCTCTGCTTTGTTTCACTGGGCCAAGGCAGCCAGCACTATGTTTCCCTGAGCCCGGGGTGGCCTCTGCTTTGTTTCACTGGGCCAAGGCAGCCAGCACTATGTTTCCCTGAGCCCGGGGTGGCCTCTGCTTTGTTTCACTGGGCCAAGGCAGCCAGCACTATGTTTCGCTGAGCCTGGGTGGCCTCTGCTTTGTTTCACTGGGCCAAGGCAGCCAGCACTATGTTTCCCTGAGCCCGGGGTGGCCTCTGCTTTGTTTCACTGGGCCAAGGCAGCCAGCACTATGTTTCCCTGAGCCCGGGGTGGCCTCTGCTTTGTTTCACTGGGCCAAGGCAGCCAGCACTATGTTTCCCTGAGCCCGGGGTGGCCTCTGCTTTGTTTCACTGGGCCAAGGCAGTCAGCACTATGTTTCCCTGAGCCCGGGGTGGCCTCTGCTTTGTTTCACTGGGCCAAGGCAGCCAGCACTATGTTTCCCTGAGCCCGGGGTGGCCTCTGCTTTGTTTCACTGGGCCAAGGCAGCCAGCACTATGTTTCCCTGAGCCCGGGGTGGCCTCTGCTTTGTTTCACTGGGCCAAGGCAGCCAGCACTATGTTTCCCTGAGCCCGGGGTGGCCTCTGCTTTGTTTCACTGGGCCAAGGCAGCCAGCACTATGTTTCCCTGAGCCTGGGTGGCCTCTGCTTTGTTTCACTGGGCCAAGGCAGCCAGCACTATGTTTCCCTGAGCCTGGGTGGCCTCTGCTTTGTTTCACTGGGCCAAGGCAGCCAGCACTATGTTTCGCTGAGCCTGGGTGGCCTCCGCTTTGTTTCACTAAACCAGAGGGACTGGTTCCAAGGTGGATACTGCTATGCTTTGCTGAGCTAGGGCAGTTGGCGCTTTGTTTCACTGAGCCTGGTAAATGGATTGCATGTATATAACACTTTTCTACTCCTACGAGCACTCAAAGCACAGGAGCAATTTGGGGTTCAGTGTTTTCCTCAAAGACACTTCGAGGGGGTCAGGAGGAACCCGGGCTCGAACCAGCAATCCTCCAGTTGCCAAGTGATAGCACTGCCTCCTGCACCACGACAGAAGTAAAATGTATAAATAAATAGCACTGAGGAAGTAAAAATGCATACTTGTTCACATCTTTCAAAGACGTCTTTGGTTCTAGTGCATAAGACCAACATTGTACCGCACAATTATTTTTAGCCTATATTTGACTACTTCACATGAAAGCAATTAGCCAGCAAGGTTCCTCCTTTATTGGACACTGTCACCAGGCTATCAGTGGAACACTGGATTTAATAATCCCCTAGGGCTGATTCGGACATGTTCACAACAGCCTCTTCCTGCTGTAGGTCCTCCTCGGAACTGGCTTCTGGCTAACGAGGTTGAAAGGAGATACATCAGCACCACCTCTGGAGCCCCGATCTTCAGAGAGGTACAGCATCGGGGAATGAGTCACTGTAGAGCCAAAATGCCACTGGCCGTCACCGGCTTCCTGCCCTTGGAGCTGGGGGTGGTCACTGTAAGGACAGGGTCCTCCTCTATGAACCATGGGCCTTTATTGCACCCCAATGATTCGGTGTCCCTCTTCTGGTCCGCAGGTGGTACACACATGGTCCCTCCCCACACATGGGCATGCAGGATTCTGCAGCACGTTTCCCCTTTAAAGCAGATCCAAGAGTCCAGCCAGGTGCCAGCATATCAGTTTCCACATAATCGTCCAGCTCCAGATCACCCATCTCCTCCAGCGGGTCACATCCACCCTGGAAACGTGGCTCCTTGGGCCCAACCACCCCAAGGCGTCCTGTTTTCTTGTAGGTCTGAACTGCGTCCTTCCCTGCGGTGCTCTTGGCAGGAGTTCATTGGGAGGATTCTTGGTGAAGGAGAAATTCATCTTGATGCCACTAGATAGTTGAGTTTTCACCACTGTGGTCTCAGAGATGTCAATGCTACGTTCGTCGTCATAGTCCGCATGTATAAATATTAAGCATTAGAACTGACAAGTAGTTTAAAAGTAAAATACTCAACTATTAAATTGAAACCCAAATTATAGTTCTAAAAGCTGTCCTGAGTTAAAAAGTTCATTGACAAGCGGTTTCATTGGGTGCTATTTAATTAGCAACACCTAACACCATACAATAACATGAAACACCAAGCATTTGTGTTTAGTATGCCTTTGGGAGCCAGCGACTACAATTGCAATTAGCAGCAAAATGGCAAAAACAAAACTGAATGATTCAGTAAAAAAAACTTTGACATTTAATAAAAAGATAATGTTTGCATGGAAGATATGTGCAGATATGTTAAACATTCCTCAATTGGAATAAATAAATTTGCAACATTATTACAGAATAAAGCAAGTGTCTCCAGACTTCCTTTGAGTGCTGTATTTCCCTGTATGATTTATGTATTTTCCAGCTATTGTAATCTGATAAATGCCACTTGATGTGACAAACAGCTTACCACTGCTCCATTATAGAAAGTGACCAAAACAGGTTAATTACTGGGGACTGTAGTTCTCTCCTGAGATAAGACAATTAACTGATAAAGTAAGTAGAACATCATTTCCCATGATGCACTACCTGATGAGGTGACTCTGGGATTAAGGGAATAATACAAAGCTGATTAGTGCCTGTCTGGCTTTTGCAAAACGAGACACATCAGGCAAATCGGGACAACTGCATGGTTGATGATTTCTTACTGTAAGTACCCTCCAGTTCTTACTGTGAATAAGTTTTGCACAGTTAATTTATTTAGTTTTCCTTTTAATTTTTGTACACATAAGGTAATTGTGAGCAGCCATGATTTCTTGCAGGATTGGGATTATTGCCATGGAATAAAGGAGAGGATGCCTGCATGTTTCAGGCTGGAAAGTGAAAGCAGCTAAGAGCTAAATGCTCTTTCATTCTCGCTCAGCATAATTATACGGAATCCGTCTGCCTCGTTTTACTGCCATAGACAGCAATTATTTGGTGAAAAGAAAAATAATGTTTACAAAAACTGAGCTGCATTCACTATACTTCTATATATGTTTGTTGACGAACTGTTGAAAAGGCCATTTCTGGGGTTAGTGTGCTGAAAGATAAACAAATGACTGCATTTTACTAGATGATAGTCCCTGAGCACATGGACAGGGTGTCTGTCTCAGATAGATTATCTACAAATAGCTGCATCCTTCCTGCAGATAGCCATGTTGCATAAGAGACTCTCTGCTTCGGGAGTGGTCTTTACATCTTTGCAATGGTTTTACATCCTTCCTTTTACTTTACACTAGTATATGTATTTCTGTTACAATTTTGAGCCACACCAGAAAATGATTTTACCTTCTACATCACTGTCTTCTCAAGCATAGTTTAATATACATAACTGAAGAATTGCCCATTTCAGGCGTCTGTTACACACTGTTTGAAGTGTTTGTTTTAATGGCAATTACTCAGACACATTCAGACAAATATGCTGTCATTTGAAGTTTGAAATGCTGAAGTAGTATGACTTTGTGGGGAACATGATAGATAAGTGCCAGAGTGTGGTGACAGCTGGGATTAGACATGATTGCTTCCTTTCCACAGGTACAAGCCGAAGAGAAGATGCTCGCTGATGTGCGGCCCCCATCTCACCATGTTCAACCTAATGAGCAACTGCTGCAGCTGGATCACGAAATTACAGCAACCCGTCAGGTGAAGGGGGGGAGCGATCATGAGATCCAGTGCTGAAGGACAGAGGCTTTCTCCTGTTCATGTTCAGCTATTCTGTACAATCCGTCATGGATAGTCAGGAGGGTTGCCACCCATGTGAAGGAGGACACTTTGAGTCAGGATAGGATTTGTAATCTATCATTTCAATTAAAAGGACCTGGAATTCACTTAAGCACCGAGTACTTGCTGTGTGCTGATTGGTCAGTCTCCTATAATCATGCATGTGTCACTAATATTAATGTTAACAGCTGGATGAGTCTTTCAATCAAGGAAACAAACCAAAAGCACAAGAACTGAACTATTTAGCCAAGCGCAGGAGTCTATTGGTTTTAAAAGAGCTTGTGAAACATAGCTCACCCTTGACAACCTTTAGCTGGTAACCCTAATAGTCAGTTTATACACAGCACTGTTGCTTCACATCTCCAGGGTTGGGGTTTAAATCGCAACTCTGCTTTGTTTGTGTGGAATTTCTATGTTCATCCCAAGTTGCACATTCCTCCTCTCCTATAGTCCGAAAGCCAACGGTTAGTTGAATTTGTGATTCTACATTACATTTAGTGTGTGACTGTGTGTCCTGTGATGGACTGGCATCCCATCCAGGGTGTCCCCTGCCTCGTACCCTGTGATGGACTGGCATCCCATCCAGTAGAGCAAATGGATGGATAAATGGATGGATGGATGGATGGAAGGAAGGAAAAATATAACATCAAAGGCAAATTTACTTCACTTAATATTGTAAAATTCAAACTTGTGGATAATACAAGATACCTGTATGTGCTCCTCGCCTCCCCAATATAAGCTGATTCTGTCGTCTGCAGGAAAGTCACAGTACTAATGGTTGGCCTTGACAATGCTGGAAAAACCTCCACTATAAGAGGCATTTTGAAAGGTACAAAAAACAAACATATACCTGTATTTTGGACATGTGACTGAGTGTTTATGTACTGGGATCATGTGACTGAGTGTTTATGTACTGGGATCATGTGACTGAGTGTTTATGTACTGGGAATAGCACTTCAGCCATAATGACTTGAGTATCTCTTCCCTGGTAACCAGCACCTCCACGGGACCTGGGTCCCACCAGTGGATGCATACGCACAGAGCTGAGAGTGGACAACTTTCTAGTGACCTTGCTGGATGTTGGAGGTGGCGGAGAGAGTCGTGGAGCCTGGAGGCAGCTCTGCGGAGAAGCCCATGGGATTATTTTTGTGGTCGATTCTAGTGATGGGCAGCGGGTTCCTGAAGCCAGGGGGCTTCTTACAGATGTGTTACAGCAGCCCAGGGTGGCGAGAAAACCCCTTTTGCTGTAAGGAATGGAAAAAAATAAACAGATATTATCAGGAATCAAGTCAAGCAGATGCTGATATTTCATATGGATTATGCTAGAAAAGGATTCTGAAATATGTAAAACATCTACCAGGTTCATTATAATTCAATTTTGTTTTTTTTAATTTGTTTTAGTACCGTGCCTTTTGATTCCCCAGATACATAACTTCAATAAAATTAGCAAAATATGACACATTTAAAGAATGAATTAATCATATGATTGCTGACGTGTAATGGTTGTATTCAGTCTAAAAGTGTGAACACTGGAGTTTCTTTTTAAGGCTGGCCAATAAGCAAGACAAGATGGACGCTCTCCTGCTCAGTGACCTAATGGAGGCTCTGTCACTGGAGAAACTCGTCAACCTGAGCCGATCGCCCTGTCACATTGTGAGGATTGCAGTGGTGGCTTACACTTTATAGATAAAAGAACGGTGTAATAGAGTACTGGTCATTCTGGGAGCCATGTGTTTATGCTTAAGCAGTTTTTAGTGAAGGCAGGACACACACTTATAAATATACATAAGAATGATGAATGAAACTGGTCTCCATAATGCGTTATGAAGGTGTCACTAGAGTGTTTCCAGTGATTTCTCACTGTATACTGCAGGAGCCCAGCTCCGCACTGGTGGACGTGCGCAGGTGGACCGACAGAAAGACCTTGAGAGGGCTGCGCTGGCTGCTGCGAGCCGTGAGCCTGGACTACACCGACCTGTGTGCCCGCATCACCAGGGACAGCAAGCGTCCCACGGAGCGAGAGGAGAGGGAGAGGCGGGCGACAGCTGAGAAAGGGCAGCGCAGGAGCCGAGAGGAGCAGTGAGAGGCCGTGCCACAGAGTCATCTTCCCCATTTTGGTTCATGGGTTTCAGGATGTGGGCAGTAGTTGTGAAAATGTGTGTATCTGTGCAGGACTCACACCAGCAAGAAAGACCTGCGAGACGCCGAGGACCTTACTGGCAAAGAGAAGAACACGGCAAAGAGAAGCACTGGTGTAAAACTGCATCCCATTCAGAACATCTTGAAAGCGGTTATTCCATTTAAATTCCCTTTGAACTGTTTTTAACAAAGTGATTCCTGAAATAAATGGTTATCAACATGAGCAGAACTTGGGGTCGGAATGACAGTTCAAAATCTGTAACAGTGCATGAAAGCAATTCATGCACGTTTTCGTGTTTTGTTTCGCTGATACTTTTGTAGGAGAGAAGCCTGAAAAAGAATATGAAGGAAAAGCAGGTAAAGATCAGAGATGCTGTGAACAGCAGAAGGGCAGAGAGGAGGGGTGAGGAAGAAAAGGAGGAGGTGAAGGGGAGGGCTGACATCGGTCAGAGGGGCGATACAGAGGACATATCAAGCGGTGTCCTGCTTCCGAAAATGCGAGGCAAGACAAAACGAAAGACGAAGATAGTGATGAAAGACACGTTGGTGCTTCCTGAATCGGAAAAGAAGGAGGAGCCCAGTGCAAAGAAAGGTGAAGTTCCCGTCCAAAAAGATGCCGCTGCAATACTGTGTCTAACATTCATGCCTGCCCTGCATCTTCAGCAATTTCTGATCTTGTTCTTTAGTCTTCTCAGCATAATAGTCTTCCTATTTCTGTTCATACAGGTGAGGTCGAAAGTAAAAAGAAGAAAAAGTCAGTAAATGTAAAGAAGAAAAACAAAATAAATTCGGAAGGTGTGCCTGCTGCGTATTCACAGCCAGTAGACCTGTCTGCCACTTTTGGTAAGTTGCATTTGAAAATAACTTATACGGGATATAACATGAAAGTCAAAACATTACATAAAAAATAATTATATTTGTTCTAAAATAGGCATAATAATACAGGTGTGACAGATGATTATATTCATCATCTCACTGGACTTTCTTGTCTCTCTGTTAGACCTCTACAGGAAGGCTATATTAGCTCTGAAGGCCCGCCCGGAGCAGAATAAAGGAGGTTCCTCCTGCTGAGCCCTCAGTGCACTGTAGCCTGTGATCCTGCTGCATTAAGTAACACATAAACCCCTACCCAATGCTCTGCAGTTACACTGCACTGTCTTCTCCTCCCTCCTGCTGAGCCCTCAGTGCACTGTAGCCTGTGATCCTGCTGCAATAAGTAACACATAAACCCCTACCCAATGCTCTGCAGTTACACTGCACTCTCTTCTCCTCCCTCCTGCTGAGCCCTCAGTGTACTGTAGCCTGTGATCCTGCTGCAATAAGTAACACATAAACCCCTACCCAATGCTCTGCAGTTACACTGCACTCTCTTCTCCTCCCTCCTGCTGAGCCCTCAGTGTACTGTAGCCTGTGATCCTGCTGCATTAAGTAACACATAAACCCCTACCCCATGCTCTGCAGTTACACTGCACTGTCTTCTCCTCCCTCCTGCTGAGCCCTCAGTGCACTGTAGCCTGTGATCCTGCTGCATTAAGTAACACATACATTCCTACCCCATGCTCTGCAGTTACACTGCACTCTCTTCTCCTCCCTCCTGCTGAGCCCTCAGTGCACTGTAGCCTGTGATCCTGCTACATTAAGTAATACATACATTCCTACCCCAAGCTCTGCAGTTAGAATTAGAATTTAGTGATTTGTTGACACCCCACAGTGCACAACAACAAAATGTATTCTCTGCATTTAACCCATATGTGACAATGTGACATAGCAGGGGGCAGCTAATTCAGTGCTTGGGGCGGTACCTTGTTCAGGGTACCTCAGGGGTGATTTGCTGGTCAGGGATTTGAACTTGCAATCTTTCAATTACAAGTACGCTTCCCTAACCATCAAGCCATCACTGCCTATAAAATGAGAGGAGAGCGCGAACGCAGTTCCCCCACTACCAGAAATTATGCAGTTGAGATTCCCACATTTGGGGAATTCACAGGGATCAGATACACTGCACTCTGTTCTCCTCCCTGTGACTATGGAATATGATAAAGTAATAATTCCTCCAGTGACTATACCAAAACATTGCATATAATTTGTTTTATTGCACTGGGGCCAAATTCAGCCAGTAAGTGATTTTCTTTACTTCCTTTGTAAATGAGATGAACTGACAGATGTGTGATTTTCTATGTGTTTGATGCACACAACTCACAACACCCCCCACTCACTATTCCATTCTATTTAAAGAGGTCTTCTTAAGTTGTCTTGGTTACTTTAAATGTCAGTGCTGTTTACAATGTGGCATACTTTATATCTCTTAAGAACTATTCCCTCAGTGTAGAGGTTTCCAGAAGCGAGGTGTTTCATTTGTACATCAAAGTCATTCAGTCTTTGTTGTTGTCTATTGGACAGAGGAAGAACATTAGCATCAAAGCAAAGAACATTCCTGTATGCAGAATGTGATCTCTTTACAACCAGATACGTTTCATGTTACAGTACCAGTCAAATGTTTGGAAAAACCTGCTTTTTAATGAATCTGTTTCTAGTCTAGTTATGTTACTCATCTCAATGCAATGAAGTAATACAAATCAAATATTACAACCAAGCGAAATGTTCAACAACTCAAAATTTTAACAGTTTCCTTTAGCTTTTAAGATAGCATTGCAATCTCTGACATTCTCTCAACCAGCTTCCAGATGTGGCCACCTGGAATGCTTCTCCAATGGTCCTCAAGGAGTTTCCACAAGTTCTGGGCACAAATTGGCTACCTTACTCATACTCTGCCTCTCCCACACCATTACACTGCCTCACTGTCCCACAACATTACACTGCCTCACTGTCCCACACCGTTACACTGCCTCACTGTCCCACACCATTACACTACCTCAGTGTTACACCATTACACTGCCTAACTGTCCCCCATCATTGCACTGCTTCACTGTCCACACCATTACACAGCCTCACTATCCCACACCATTATACTACCTAACTGTCCCACATCATTGCACTGCTTCACTGTCCCACAGCATCACACTGCCTCACTGTCCCACACCATTACACTGCCTCACAGTTCCACAACATTACACTGCCTCACTGTCCCACATCATTGCACTGCTTCACTGTCCAACACCATTACACTGCCTCACTGTCCCACACCATTACGCTGCCTCACTGTCCCACACCATTACACTGCCACACTGTCCCACAACATTACACTGCCTTACTGTCCCACACCGTTACACTCCCTCACAGTGGGGCCAAAGATGCTGGCATCCTCAGTTCACCTTTACTGCATCTAACAAAAACATAACGATTGGAGCCAAAAATTTTCAAAGCAGTTTCCATTGTTCTAATATCCATGTGTTCTTTTGTGCAGCCCAATCTTTTCTTCTTATCTACATCTTTCAGAAGTAGTTTGTTTACAGCAATTCTGCCATAATGGTGTAGAGCAGTGAGGATAAAGACCAGATTCATGTAATCTCCTCAGTTAGCATAGTTTTGATAGTTTGATGGTTTTGCTCACTGCAGCTGAAGACACTGCCAGGAATTCTTACTAATTCATTGACCATCATTTCTTAAAATAATTATGGATGGATATTTTTCTTTGTTAATATCTTCTTGTCATATTATTGATTATTACAACAAGAAAGCTGTTTTACAAATAGTGCCCTTGGTATCCACTGTACCTAATCACAACATAAATGATTATTTCCAGTGTTTAGACTATGAAAGAGGGTATTCAGTATAATATACAGTAATTGTGGCACCTGTAATTATTTGTCAATCCAATATATATATATATATATATATATATATATATATATATATATATATATATATATATATATATATATATATATAATATCTTCAGTAGATGCATGTGTCCCAACCTCTGCCAGGTACTGTATGTTCTCTATTAAATTGCACCTTGCTACATAAAGCATAGTATTTATGGTTGCTGCATTTATTATTATGTGTGGGTATATCCTTTAAGGAAGAAAGAACGACTCCATAGTGACAGCTTATTGAGTTATCTGTCGTTTTCGCTTTCCTCTGTTTTCTGTATAAATTTAACGATTAAAAAAAATTGTCCCACATAAGTTTGAATGCTCTTTAAAAAGTATAATCATTTATAATACTCTGATTATAAAATAAATATAGAAATTGAATTATACTGATTGAATGGATTATAAGAAATATATATAAATATTAGCAACTTGCGTAACAAGCGCATTGGAGAAAACATCCATCCATGTTCCAATATTCAGCATGTGGTCGCGAGGACGCCGCTATAAATACGGAATAACGAGATTTTGCATTGCTATGCTAATGATTCCCCCTATTGGTCAAACATATGCTACTGCAGAGACGGCAAGACGCCAAGAATCTTGAAAGACGGATGTTTTAAAACACCTCGTTATAAATTTGTTAAAAATGCAGTTGTATTGATAATCGTTTGTTATTTAGTAGTAATTTAGTATTGGATATCACACGCAGCTTAAATGTCAGATATTTCAGAATTTATGTGTTTAAACAGTGTTGGGAAAGCTACTTTTAAACGGTAGTTTTTGAAGCTACAAGTTGCTTATAATTAAAGAATTTTAGGATAAAATTGTCCATCTTGTCCTCACAATCAAAACCGAAGCTCCATACAAAGGTCTGGAATTATATTGACCAGTCCCTACAAACATCAATTAGACTGACATGTCGGGGTTGTGTAATCTGACAAAAGTCCATTTAATCATTAATCGACTGCACACGTACAAGGAAACTGTCTAGATCAGGGGTGGCCAATCTTATCGGCAATGGGCCAGTCCTACACAGTTGTACACCAGCTCTTTACGGATAAGATTGGCCACCCCTGGTCTAGATGTTTCCAGTAGGTGGCAGCAGAGACCTTCACGGGGCAGAGGTCAGCCAAGAAACAGTAGAAGAACAGTAGCTGTAGTTTTGCCCGCTTTCGATTAGCATATTTATATATATAGTGGACCATTGACTTATTGACTTATTGACTCAATTCGATTGCAAGGGCTGGTCGTAACTGAAGTTGGTTGAACCTCCCAAAGCACCCCTAACCTAACATTTTCATAATAAAAAGGGCTTGTATAATGTGTGTATATAACAGCAATAATTTTCCTAGCGTATTCACCAAAACGTTATAAAATGTCCCAAGCCTAACAGAAACACCAATTCCATACTGTACTCACCATTTCTCTTTGTCATGGTGTCGAAGTGGTGTATGTAATTTTCGGCAGCCCTTTTATCAGCACTGGCTGCTTCACCATGCCTTGCTCCGCCATGAACCCCAGTTCTCGCTTTAAAATTGTGAAAACACCCCATGCTGTGCCGAAATGTCTCACCATTTTCACTCGTTGATGGCTTATCCTTTACGAGATCTGCATTTATAGCCCCAGCTTTTTCACAAATTATAGACTCATATTATAGACTCACCTGCCATCTGCCTTTCGTTTATCCACATTAATAATAGTCTTAACATTCCACCTCGTCTCAACTCTGTTGATCGTGACTTACTAATTTGAATAACATCATTAGCAGCACTAACTTCCTTACACAAATCCTTTCTTTGCCTTCCCTTCCTTCCTTAGCTTCTTTTCCAGTTTTTTTGGGGCCATTTTGATAGCAATTAGCGAAGTTAATTATATAAAGCACTGCACTCATCGAAATTAGGTCCACAAACAGGGGTACCTGGGCTCAGACTGGTGCCTCTCGGGCATCTCGGCTCTTTGTTCACAGCTGTACAAGTGGATACATGTTTTGGCCTCGACCGGCATTCGAGTGGTAACTCAAGACTTCGGTTGTAACCCAAGTAGCTTGTATGTCAGGCCGGTCGTAACTCAAGGGTCCACTGCGTATATAAACACATTTCTACTGGCACTTAAGTTATCTAACTCGTACATTTATTTTATTTAGCAAAGACTTTCAGCAAAAGCGACGTATGAGAGAGCCAGAGAGTACAGAACATTTCAAGCAAGCATCTGAAAGAGAGGCAGTTAGGTATAGGTGCACTAGGCTGAGCTTCCAGTGAATGCCAGAGTACAATGCAATGCAAGTTTAAGTAACATCAGACCAAGAGCTATCAAGAGCTTTCAAACATAGCAAGAACTCTATTGAACCACTATTCAGATCAAAAGAAAAAAAAAAACAAGCCTAAGAGTGTCGGATTGTTGACTGAATTGGCAAGACAGAATACAGATCTTGATGAGCGTCTTGACTGAGATGGGCACTGCTACAAGGACATGATGCGAACACTTATAGGGAGTCGATGAAGAGAGACAGTGAGAGCTGATTGAATAGCAGAGACGCGTCTGCATTTTGAAGCATTGGCAGCCATTGCTAGCCTGGTCGGTAAAGAGTTACAGTGCTCTAGTGGTGAGATTACAGATCCCTGTGTTCTATAGAAGCCGAGTATCTTATTCCGACAAACGTGGCATTTTCCCGATTTTATAAACCTACAAGAGCATAGCTGGTCATCAATCATTACCCCGAAGTTCCTGGCAGACCATTATGGAGGCAATGTCAATAATCCTAGCTGTACAGCTATATCATGGTGGATGTTAGGGCCAACAAGGAAGACAAGGGGCTTGTTTTTACAGAGATTCAGCAGGAGGTTAAGATTCCTCGTGTAGGCTGTGATGTTTGCAAAGAAGGCTAAATTTTGATCATAGCCAGCCAATGCCTTAACCATACCCAAAATGCATCAAGAATGTGCATTCTTCGAGAAAAAAATCACTTTGAGATCGCTAAGAGATATTTCTGTTCCACCTTATGAGGAACTGAAAATATGTAAGAAGTACATGTACATGATGCATTACAACTGTAGCAAATGTAACTATGCAATTATGATATCTGGGTTGAATTGTCCTACAATATATTGGGAATTGACTTCTCAACTGACCAAACATAAAGGTCAGAAATCTTAGGCAGACCAAATGGGATAGTCTTTTCAATGGTTTTGGTTTTATCTCATATCAAACCTCCTTTGTTTTTGTCTTTTTTCCTGAGATATTTATCTGTTTGTCTGTTTGCTTGTCTATTTATGCATTTATTTCTTATTCTCGTTTCCCTTAATTATTTCTAGAAGAGATACGTTTATGATTTACGTTCCAATTTCACGTTGGAATGTGAACCTCACATTCATTTTTAATATTTCGAAAAGTACATGTGCAGATTACGTGTTAATTGAGTCAGCTATCTACACGTAAGGGATTTTGTGTATGTTAATATTCAATAAAACGTAATACTCAATTCCATATGTGACTTCAATATTAAACCGTACGACTATTAAGAAATACGTATTTGGTGCCTTTTCGGTGTATATTTAATGATATTGGTACATTGTTCTCGATTTTGTAGTATATATATCATGAAATAGATTTGACATATTTGTTTTCTGTTTTATGAGTAGACCTTCCTGCGCATTGTACCGCTCGGCGGGCGTTTGGACCCAGCGGCACAGTTCTTGCGTGCCCACCTTCGCTGTAAAGCCGCTGCTGCCTCCGCTCGGGCTTTTCTGCTGCCACTCGGGACCCCGGTTGTGTAGATACTACAGGCGAAGATCATGGCTTCTCCGAGGACAATAACGATTGTTGCCCTTTCCTTCGCTCTTGGCCTTTTTTTCGTGTTTATGGGCACTATTAAGCTTACGCCGAGATTAAGCAAAGACGCCTACAGCGAAATGGTAAGTGAATCGCGTTCCTATAATGCAGCACTATTGCATATGGATGAGGAAGGATTTGTCCTACAGATGCTGAAGGTTTTTGCATCTACACACTAAGAATGGCTCCGATTATTCAGAGAAGGGAGCCTAGAATAAAATAGAAAGCTGTTACATAATTATATTTTAAAATCCCATAAAAAATAACATACAGCATTGTCAAAAATCAGTCTTTTCCCGTGGTTATGTTTCGTGTCCGTTTCTGATACTTTTCGCTGCATAGCCTACCCCTGCCGAATGGAGTAGTTATACGATAATTTGTTTGCTGCAAATATATTATACATTTTAATTCGTTAATCTTCACAGTAAAATGTGTCAGTTTTATTTATGTAATAAACGAGATCGGAATGAGCTGATTCTTATTTCATTTTCTGTTCCTCCATGAGTTTTGGCAGTGAAATTGCAGAATACAATTTGAAAACGCGCAGCATGTGGGACATTAAGGAAACGACCCACAGAGAGACACGGCTGTGCGCATCTTCGCTAGTCGCTTGTTTTCTGGCAAATTCTGTGCCGGTGCGGATGCCGAAACCGCATCTCTTATCGCACTTACGGCTGGCAGAAACTGAACCATTCCGGGGTAATACATGAATCAATGGGGGGAAAAGCGGGAATAGCACCAAAAATATGTAGTTTATCAATGTATGTAAACGATATGCTCGGAATAAAAGAAACCTGGAGAACGCAGCGCCCGGCCGACGGCTGTAAATGCCCGTCTCCCTTCGTCGCTTCTCCCTGTCTGTCGTTAGAGACGGGCAGCTCATACGGTTTTTTCCAGTTCACTTTACACCTTTCTTCAGATTAACTCTGTGATTGCTCTGCCATGCACCAGAGGACTTGGATCACTAATGTCCAAATCTAATATTAGATTAAATACCAAAAGGATGCTGAGTTTTCATAATTATATTGGAGAAAAGATAGATCCTAATTGGGGTGAATGACACGACATGCACGGTTTGTGTCCATTTTTATTATTATTATTATTATTTTTTTAATAAATGCATAGCATGAGTAATATTATTACATGAAACCGCTGTAATACACATTCAGATAAGCCTAACATACCATTTTGACATTTATGTATCTCAAAGTCCAAAGATGTCATTTAGTGCAACAATTCAAACAAATGATCAGTGTAAGAAAACTATTCAAATCAGTGAGTAGTAATAATAATAATAATAATAATAATGATGATGATGATGATGATGATGATGATGATGATTCTGTTCGAAAACTTTAAGCCCATATAAAGTTGCAAAACATTATGGTTTTCAAACCATTGAGACAAATGACAAATGTTTGTCTGCAAATCTGCATCAGGGCCTGTCTCAAATACCAGGCAGCACCTGGTACAAAGAAGGGGGCTTTTATGTTAAAGCCATTTTAGAAAACTGTGGACAAGACGGTACATCATGAGGAAGATCCTGAGTGGCCTTCATGGTGCAGAGAAAAGCATAGAGGATTTAAATGAAAAAATCTGGAAAAACTGCCTCATGGTACAGTTTCCATGTCAGGTGGTGCAACCCATGAAACCCATGGTTAGCACTGTCGCCTCACACCTCTGAGACCCGGGTTCGAGTCTCCGCCTGGGTCACATGTTTGTGGAGTTTGCATGTTCTCCCCATGTCGTTGTGGGGTTTCCTCCGGGTACTCTGGTTTCCCACCACAGTCCGAAAACATGCTGAGGCTAATTGGACTTGCTAAATTGCCCGTAGGTGTGCATGTGTGAGTGAATGGTGTGTGAGTGTGCCCTGCGATGGGCTGGCCCCCCATCCTGGGTTGTTCCCTGCCTCGTGCCCATTGCTTCCGGGATAGGCTCCGGACCCCCCGCGACCCAGTAAGATAAGCGGTTGGGAAAATGGATGGATGGATACTGTAATATGATAAAATTCAATTTTTTTTTCTTTTCAGTAAAAAAAAAAATATTAAGGTGGAACTGTAATAAATATCAATAATCATAAATGACAATAATCATACATCAGTTAATGTCCGACGCATTGCAGATATAACAATGACTGCTTCACATGAAGATTCTCATTTGGGAAAAAAATGCAAAATGTAGTTATTTTGGCATTTTTTCAGGTAGTAAAAACATTATTTGTCATTTGCTCATTGGCATATCTCCAGCTACCTTAATTGCGAGCAAACAACAGAAGACAAATCTATCCAAAAAAATCTATATTGTTTCTAAAGCAGTAATTGCTCTAGCACTTAGTAGACATGGAAATTAAAGTAAATTGACAGTGATTTTCAAAGCAAAAAAATGGCTGATAAGATCATTTACAAACCTGAGAATGTTTCATTTTCCAAATAAAAGCTAGTATTGTTCTGTTTGCTTAATTAGAACATAACGGCAGTGGGTAGCTTGATTCAAGGTAGTCTTATATGTCGACAATTAGCATTTCTACTGCATTTATGTTGGTATGATTTCATGTCATGGCCACAACAGGAGATGTCAAATTCGTTACGCTGTTAGATGTGATTCCTCCTCTTTCTCACTGTTTCTAGTTGTTAATACTTCATTGTAGAACTCAGAGCACTGACCAACATGGGTATTTCACAGTACTGCTCACTCACAAGACTTCTTCGTGGTAATAAATATTGTAATTCTTATTTGATGTGTTTTTCTGAAATTTCAGCTTTTAAATGATTGACACCACTAGATACGTAATTAAATACTGGTTTTGCTATTCCATGTCATTTAAAAATGATGATGATGTGTCACACAAAAACACTAGCACTGAGCACTGGGGACAAGTATAGTCCTTGCTGGCTGTAATTGCTTTAGGTTGCTGTGAGTATTACGGTACAAACTTTACTGTTCGACCTTACCTGAGCTCTCCATTGATAATCATTCGGTAATGCATATACAGAATTGTCTTGACTGGCGATCTCTGCTAGTGTCTTATGCCTGCTTTAGCTAAGCTAAAGCCTCTGGTCTTCCTCCATCTTCTGGACTTCTGGTGGCTCCTACATCCCTGCCAGATCTCAGCTCACTGCAGTGCCTGGCATACCTGCTCTTACTTCCTTGCTCTGACTTCCTGTAACTTTGAAAATTGATTTTAAAGTTCTCTTGCTAATTTTCAAGTGTTTACCCAGTCTTGCTCCATTCTTCCTTGACTGTGAGGTACAGTATATCCCAGACAGATCATTCAGATCATCCGGCAGTAATTTACTGATTATTCCTAAAACCCGGCTAAGGAAGGAGGAGGCAGCTTTTAGTCACTATGGTTCCAAACTCCTGCTCTCCCAAAAACCCGCAAGCTGCTGAATATCTTTGTACTTTAAAAACTAGGCTGAAAACACATATTTTCACCATTGCAACCAGTCATGATAACCAGTTGTTTTATTCACTAATTTTATGCATTTATTTCATTATTTCCTTTGTGCTTATTTTTAATTTCTTGTGTTCACTTTGTAAACCTTGTGGTTAATTGATTAATTCCACCAGTGGAACTTCTATACTCTCCCATTTACCAGTTTGAAGGAGCAAAACCCAAATACTTACCAGTCATGTCGAGTCAATACCAGATTGTACCTCATCCCCGAAAATGATTTGCTGTTATATTAAATTCTGATGGTTTCAGAGATGATGTGGGTTCTATCAGTTGTGTTGCGCCTGTGTCAGTCGTCAATATGGTGACTGAATTAAACTTTTACACTCTGGCCATGTAATCCTCTCCTGATAAGAGCATCTGGTAAATAAATGAAAGAGACATGTTAAATTTATGGGAGAAGGCTGTAGTGCTGGAAATAGCAGTCTGGTTAAGCCAGATAAATGTCACCGATATTTTTTTGTTATGATGTATACCCTCATGCCAAGATAGATAACCATAATTTTTAATACAAATTAACTGCAGTTCATTTAGGGAACAAAGAATTTTATGAAAAATGGACCATGGTCGGTATGATATTTTTCTTTTAGGAAAAAAACGAGGGTGAATGAGCAAGAAAAAAAAATAGAGTATTACATTTTCAAAAAACAAACAAACAAATGTAAAGTATACCTTAAAGGGTATGCAGAAGCAAAGTTTTAAAACTGTTTTGTAGTATGTATCACTTGCAAGTATGTGCATGATTATGGTTTTGGAGTTTGCCTAGCCCACGTTTGCTTGCTCCGATGTAGTATATTTGGACTTTGCCTAGCCCTCGTTTGCTTGCTCCGGTGTAGTATATTTGGACTTTGCCTAGCCCTTGTTTGCTTGCTCCGGTGTAGTATATTTGGACTTTGCCTAGCCCTCGTTTGCTTGCTCCGGTGTAGTATATTTGGAGTTTGCTTAGCCCTCGTTTGCTTGCTCCGGTGTAGTATATTTGGACTTTGCCTAGCCCTTGTTTGCTTGCTCCGGTGTAGTATATTTGGACTTTGCCTAGCCCTCGTTTGCTTGCTCCGGTGTAGTATATTTGGACTTTGCCTAGCCCTTGTTTGCTTGCTCCGGTGTAGTATATTTGGACTTTGCCTAGCCCTCGTTTGCTTGCTCCGGTATAGTATATTTAGACTTTGCCTAGCCCTCGTTTGCTTGCTCCGGTATAGTATATTTAGACTTTGCCTAGCCCTTCGTTTGCTTGGTTTGGTGTAGTATATTTGGAGTTTGCCTGGCTCTGTTTTATTTGCTCTGGTGTAGTATATTTGGACTTAGCCTAGCCCTCGTTTGCTTGCTCCGGTATAGTATATTTAGACTTTGCCTAGCCCTCGTTTGCTTGCTCCGGTATAGTATATTTAGACTTTGCCTAGCCCTTCGTTTGCTTGGTTTGGTGCAATATATTTGGGTTTCTTCCTTCTGGGTAGAAGGTAGTAAAACTAACCTAACTGGGAACCCTGTTTAAGCCACTTCGGAGATTACAAAAGTTTTTGTCTCTCTTTTTAGAGGTAATTCCCAGCATGTTATACTTTGAATACCAGTTCGTTGTCACATATAATTCAGTTCTTAGTTGTTTGCAACGGACAAGATATAATGTGCTGCATTTATATAGTTATCTGTATAATTTGTCCAATTTTTTAAGTTTGTCCTTTTTGCTTACCCCATAGAATACATGTAGATTTAAGATGCTTGCTGTTATTGGTATGTTTGGTTGCATTTCGATGGTTTATTCCCAATGATATTTATGATTCAGTAAGAATGGTCTCATGCTTCCTTGATAGTGATGATTGGGTAAACAGTATCGCTTATACCTACAGTAAATAATCTATTAACAATGTGTACCATTGTTCTTCAGAAACGGGCATATAAAAGCTATGCGAAGGCCCTGCCCGCCCTTAAGAAGATGGGCATCAGCTCGGTCCTCCTGCGGAAGGTCATCGGCACACTGGAGCTGGCCTGCGGGGTGGTGCTGACCCTGGTGCCCGGCCGGCCCAAGGACGTGGCCAACTTCCTGCTGCTTCTGGTCATGCTGGCCGTCCTTTTCTTCCACCAGCTGGTGGGCGACCCCCTGAAGCGCTACGCTCACGCCCTGGTCTTCGGCATCCTGCTGACCTGCCGGCTCCTCGTCGCCCGGCAGGGCGAGGAGCGGCTGGAGGTGGAGGAGAGCCAGGAGGAGCAGATCAACCCTCAGGAGAAGAACAAAGTCAAGGTTTCCTAGTGAAGAAGGTGAAGGTTTCTTAGTCCCCAAGCTGACCTGGACTGACTCAGCCCAGGAAGAGGCAAGGACATCCTTTGGGATGATGTGACCGTTGACCCAAATTCATTCCCACTCACTCCCAGAGCAGCAAACACACTTTTTATGAGTTCATATCCCACACGAAAATAATAAAATATTTGTCTGTCTATTCTGAATAATTACCCTCTGAATCTCTCTTAGTCTTTCATAGCTAGGATAAACTGTAACCTTGCTGTCACAAATGACTTCTATGAGTGAGGTCCCGGCTTTGTGAAAAGCTGGTGCATAATCTGTTCAGTCCGCCTGGTATGTTTTGAAAGGTCTAAATTTTTAACAGTTTTAAAATCTTTGCTCAGTATTTAATTGCACATTTGATAAGACACTGTATGTTGCTTCTAGACTGGTCAATACTGGATGCGAAAGGGAATAAATTTCTTTGGTCTCTTAATTGCCAGTCTTCCTTTTTTGTTCAATGTAATCATCTTATAGTTCTGTGCATGTAAATGAAAAACTTGCTTTACTCGTGCCAGAATTTACCACTTTTTTTCTCTACAGATATACATATTTTACCATGTTACCACAAATAGACATTTCCCGTTTGTATGTAATAAAGCAGAATACCCAGAGTACAGAAATAATAAAATATAGATCAATTTGATGTGTAACTGCCTTTAAAATGTTCTGTATTTTTTGGCAGTCAGAAACCCAAAAGGTGATGCCCCTTGATGAGCATTAGCTACTCAGATTCTTATAAAAAAATGCAGTTTCATAAGCATAATTCACTGCTAACCATGAGCTTGTCCAGGAAAAGCACCAGAAAACGCATGGATATTTTACTGTACTTTGCTGTACCCTTAATGACGAGTCTCCTGCTGGGATAAGCTCTGTTTTATCACTGTGTTTTCTCAGGTTAAATAGCTGTACTGAACTGCACTGATCGTGTTTTTAGAATGGAATGAAACTTAAACATTGTGAAACAGAACAGAGAGCTGAATAAAGAAAACTTAAGAAAGTACGAGTGTGACATTTAAGGGTGTGAATTTAAGGGTAAACCAAGTTTTTGATAAAAAAACAATATATAAATATATCTTAAGTACTATACACACACACACACACACACACACACACATTACTTGATTACTTGATGTTTCCAGCTGATTAAGGCCAATTCAGATCAGAATGTGGTGTGTATTTTGAACTAGGCGATTCCTAAACTTAAATCTGTATAATATCTATATAGTGTAATGTTCACCGTTTTTTCTGTTACGGCTAAATTCATTACACGATGGTACCGAAATATTTAGAAGAATCAAATAAAATGTGTTGTACCTTTATTCTGCAGGTGATATTACTGAGAACGTTGCAGGAATGATTGGCTTCACTTCTTTGTGAATAAATCACTGAACATTTCTGTGCAGCTACTTGGTTAAAAGCGTAATGTGGTTAGTCTCCTTGCAAAGAAGTCAGATATTCTGCTAAGTGTTTTAAAGTATCAGTGGGAATTTGTGATTTTTATACTTAATTCAGTTTATTCATAAATGTATTCAAGTTATTCATAAAAACCTAGAACTGAAATTTGGAGATTGAACAGTAAAGTGTACTGTAAGTAATATCTTTGCATCTTTGTAATTTCATTTCCATTCAGCAATCTCATGGTCTTTCTTCAGATGCAGTGAGTCCAGGCATGTCTGTTGATTTTGTTCTAGTTACTAGAAATAAGTTTATTAATGAGTTCTGACTTAAGCCATCACTGTCCCACTGGATCTAATTGTGAGAATCTGATTGGGTACATTTTTCTTGCCACTTAACCATTACATCAATGATATGGAAATAAAATAACAGGGTTCTCATCAGCAGAAACCTCAAGTGGAATCACCGTTACATAGTAACTGTGTTTATCTATACAAAATGACTTACTTCTAATGAAGTGTTTTTATGGCTTCACAAAACTATGGATCACATCCCTTTAATCAACTTTTATTACTTGCTTAAGTGTAAAAAGCAGACCAACATAGAGATTGCACAAAAAGTATTTTTTTGTGTTTATTTTATGAATAGACAGAAGTTGTTTTGAAGGAATATTCCACAATGTTGGCATCACTATTCAAGTAACATAAATAACATGTGTCATTGAGATATTTTAGTTTTTTAAAGGAGGAATCATTTGGCATTTTCTTCATTAATCTATATTAAATAGGAGTTTAGTGTTGTACATGTGATTGTGGCAGCTTATTTTGAGGCATCAGGAAAATAGCTAATGATTTATTAACTAATCAAAATATCACTATTACAGGTATTATTGGACTGATATAGATTATTGGACAGTTATCCACTTTATACTAATTGTAGCATTAGTTTAACCATGCCACCCAATAAATCAACATTTCAGTATAGTATCACAAAAAGGAAGGATTTGACTCCGACAAAAACTCATCATATACTATCATACAAAATTGAGCATCAAGTCTACTTAAAATATCTGTGTAGTGTTGCCTGGGGGACTGGGGAACATCGGCAAGTTAACGGAAAAATAAGTTAACAAAAAATAATATGGAATAGCCCTAGTGAATGTCACTGTAGCACAAATGAAGAAGATTATGGGGAGAACAAGACGTACCGTAAAGCAGGTAGCTGGAGTTTGTCGTGTGAAATTTTACGTCAACACCACTGGCTACCTGGCTTATAAGCAGTCCTCTGGTCAAACCCTTTCAGTAAACATCTTTAGCTATCACAGAGAAGAAATATGTTTTTGTAAAATTACAAGATCAACACGTCGTTAAATCACCTTATAATAGCTAGGTTAAAATATACAGAGTGCAGTTGAATCCTGAATATCCATAGGTCGATTTTAAGGATTATTTTAAAAAGGCTCTGCTACCTTCCGTAATCTTAATTTTTTGTAAAACCAACATAGCCTATATTTGGTGAACTAAGTAATCAGGGAGAATTGGGTGGAAAAAGTAGATCTAAGATATTATTGGTGTAAGTCTATGAGGAGGGAAGCCGTGTGTCTTGGTGAATTTCACAGGCAGCCAACGATGGCAGATGAGTCCTGGAATTATATGTTGACACATTTTAGTTCTAATAAAAACCTTTGCAGCTACATTTTGCAGAAAATGTATTTATGGAAGCAATTTTGCAGCCAGATTGTAAAGCGTTACAATAATCTAGTTACGATTTAATTAATGCATTGACAGTCTTCCTGCAGCAGCCATCTGACCTATATTTCGCAGATGAGTGAGAGACAGATTAGATGTATCTCAGTTGTAAGAGCAAATTCAGATGTTACAAAAGGATGATTTACTGAAGTATTTGAATTTAGACCGATTCAAATAATGACATACACAATTTACAGACAGTAGGTTGGCTGAAATGTCATCCAAACCTTAAAACTTCCAGCTGTAAAAGCCCTTTTGTGAAAAATTGTGGATAAAATGTATTTCTGATGAATATTCAAATGTTTGGGACCAGAGACTGAGTAATTTTTGTCTGTTAAAATCATCCCCTATCCAGTGAGGTTATTGTAGATCTGAGTCAATAAAAATGTGTAAGTCTGTGCAGGACATCTCAAGGTTCTCTCTCTCTCACACACATACATACTCTCTCCAAGTGCCACCAAATCCTGAACCAGTTGGCCTTCAGATCGTAAGCGTTACAATCAAGAAAAGTCAGGAGCATTCACACGCCGAGCACCAGCAGGGGGCAGTCTGCACCACGCCGATGGACAGCAACAAATGCTTTCTTTACCATCAGCCCAGAAACCATCTGTGAGAAATGCAAGCCGGGTGTGCCTGGCGGGACTGTCTGCCCAGAGCAGGTTATATCCCGTGCTAGAAAGAACGTTTAGGAGAAAATAAGTTTTCTCTGTCCCCAAGAAGAGACAGCCTGGGGGACCCTCCCTCCCCACCTCCGAATAGAGAGCCACTTCCTGTCTTTGTGCCAATGAACCCCGGGCTACCGATTTAGGCGAAGAGGTGCTTCCTCCAGAACCGGTGAACCACAGCTCATTTACTCCCTAAGTCAGGGGTGGCCGATCTTATCCGCAAAGAGCCGGTGTGTATGTGGGTTTTCACTGCAACTCCCTAATTAGATTACTAATTAGAGGAGTGATTGGCTGAAGAGTCCTCTCACCTGGGTTTGAACAGCTGACCTACAGGTTATCCCAAAAACCTGCACACACACCGGCCCTTTGCGGATGAGATTGGCCACCCCTGGTCTAAGTAAATGTCCCCCCCTGCAGGGAATATTCTGCTGTACCCTAGTTTGACGTGTCTCCTCGCCTCACTTATGCATCAACCTTATGGATCATCTTCACAATTAAAAATGGGGCAGAGCATAAGTAAAACTAATCAATTATCATACAGTAATGTAGCTATTGTATTATGTATGTGGGAAATAATCATAGATACGGGAGACCGCCACCTAGTGGGTGAATATTCAGCTGCATTGCCGCTTAATCAGTGTCAGATTTGATACAGATGTACAGATGCAAGAAAAAGCATGTGTGCCTGTACACTGTGAATAACAAACAAACAGCATATAACTAATAGCGAACAAATTACATTTGAGGGTTTTTAAGGGATGCATCCCTTAAAAAATCTCCCTAATTGTACCTTAGCTGTACACTGTGCTGTCAGAGAAGAGCTACGATACATCGGTCCTCGTTAGTTTGACATATGCTAATAGCAAGTCTCAGAATGACCTATTTTCCAACTTTCCAATACAGTAATGCTTAACTTCCACTAGGGGGCGACGTTGGACATTACAGCTTTCGAGGCCCAGGCAATTCAACATCAGTTTATGATTAAACGCACTGTTCAGGCCCCAAAGGTGTCAGACAACAGAAGTATTATTATATGCAGTGCTATGCTCAGCAGAGAGTGACCTGTAACTGCAGTTATTGCTTTCAGCCAAAGACTTACTGCTATTCCTTTAATTCATCATTTTACAGTGAATTATTGCATAAGGACTTTACCCCATATACAGAACCTATTATGGTGTACAAGACAATCATTTCGTAACACATAGTAGCATTTAGGTGTTTCCCATAACTGCTTGTCCTCTGCAAAGTCATGGCAAGCCTGGACCCTGTCCCAGCGGCAGGATATCAGTACATCACACGGTTTACAGTGACAAGGCAGAACAAAAACATTAGGCCAGTTAAACCAGGTTCCTCAGGCTATGGAAGGATGTGTGGTGCTTGGAAAAGCTACACAAATTCAGAGAGACAGGGCAGGTGATGCAAAGGGTCAGGGTAGATGCTGAAAAGAGGCAGGGTAGATTCTAAAAGGAGGCAGGGTAGATTCTGAACAGAGGCAGGGTAGGTGCTGAAAAGAGGCAGGGTAGATGCTGAAAAGAGGCAGGGTAGATTCTAAAAGGAGGCAGGGTAGATTCTAAACAGAGGCAGGGTAGATTCTGAACAGAGGCAGGGTAGGTGCTGAAAAGAGGCAGGGTAGATGCTGAAAAGAGGCAGGGTAGATGCTGAAAAGAGGCAGGGTAGATTCTAAACAGAGGCAGGGTAGATTCTGAACAGAGGCAGGGTAGGTGCTGAAAAGAGGCAGGGTAGATTCTAAAAAGAGTCAGGGTAGATTCTAAAAGGAGGCAGGGTAGGTGCTGAAAAGAGGCAGGGTAGGTGCTGAAAAGATTTAGAATAGGTGCTGAAAAGAGGCAGGGTAGGTGCTAAAAAGCGGCTGGTAGGTGCTGAACAGAGGCAGGGTAGACACTGAAAAGATTTAGAATAGGTGCTGAACAGAGGCAGGGTAGGTGCTGAACAGAGGCAGGGTTGACACTGAAAAGATTTAGAATAGGTGCTGAACAGAGGCAGGTTAGACACTGAAAAGATTTAGAATAGGTGCTGAACAGAGGCAGGGTAGGCACTGAACAGAGGCAGGGTAGGTGGCCTTGTGGATTTCTTCCTCATTTGTTAAAAAATACAGATGGAAATTTTGTCCTTACTAAAATACAGTTTTTGCTCCATTCAGTGAAGCTGTACAGTCCCTCTTTTAGATAATCCAGAAGGTGGGCCTTTTTCTTTAAATATGCTTGGACCACGATAGACAATTCAGTTACCCCCAATTTTGCAATTTATTCAGAGCCAAATAAATCTTAGACCTTTGACATTCCATTTGTCAAAGTTAGTCATGTTAGTTTTGAACCTGATTTTGTTTTACATTGTATACACATTGCCGTATAACTGCAGTCCTGTCATTTTTCATGCATTCTGAACATACATCTTATGCATGGACTAGCCAAAGATGCTTAACGTTACCCACGTCTTGCTTTTGACGCAAGTCTGGATTCCAGTCTCCTTCTTTGGGCCAGTATCACACAAATAATAAAAAAATGGGCCAAACTGTATTTAATCTGCCTCGTACTCTTAATTGGAGCAGCGTTTAGTGGTAACTGGGTCCCTGGAAAGAGTAAAAACAACAACAACAACAACAATAACAATAATAATAATAATAATAATCACCACCACTATTATTAATTTTATTATTAAAGAAGAAGAAGATGATGATGATGATGATGATGAAGAAAAAGGATAAAATTCATTTACTTGTTCATAGCACCAGACAGTATGGTCATTTTAGAGGTGAAATCTCTTTAAGTGCTAACGAGAAACTGCCTTTATCTTGTTTTTTTTTAATATATATATATAAATGAGGCAGCTAACGGAGAAACTGAAATTATAAAAAATTGATCTGGGACGAAAAATGAAATATTGATCTAGAGACTGCTTTAGATGAATAGCGCTTTCCATTCATCATATGGACTTACGAGATTAATGTGATGCTTGAAATGAGGGAGAAGGAGCCTCACTGATTATTTCTAGAGCAAAGATGCATTTAACGCAAACTGTTACTGTTTCCTCATTTGTTATTGCCGGGAATATGACGCTCTCGCAGCTCCTGACCGATGCAGGCTGCGGCAAAACTGTATTTTGTGGCAGCAATTTCATTAACATGAATGGGGCGCAATCTTTACTCTAATTAGTGACAGAAATTAGTTAACATTCATCCATCCATTTTCCAAACCGCTTATCCTACTGGGTCGCGGGGGGTCCGGAGCCTATCCCGGAAGCAATGGGCACGAGGCAGGGAACAACCCTGGATGGGGGAGTGCAGGGCACACTCACACACCAGTCACTCCCACACGCACACGCACACCTACGGGCAATTTAGCAACTCCAATTAGCCTCAGCATGTTTTTGGACTGTGGGGTGAAACCGGAGTACCCGGAGGAAACCCCACGACGACATGGGGAGAACATGCAAACTCCACACAGGCGGAGACTCGAACCCAGGTGTGAGGCAACAGTGCTAACTACTGCACCAACCATGCCGCCCCCATTAGTTAACATGGAATGGAATTTCCTATGGAAAAATCCATTTTTCAATTTGAGAAACCATAAACACAAATATCACTATTATTGTTGTTATTGTAATTTTTATTATTAACAGAAGGTCCTTATTGTTAGTAGATATACATGCAATAAAATCCTGGCTGACTAACATCTGCCCTGGAAAAGCAGTGATTGTTTTCTGCATTCCAGCCCATACTGGAAGGGAATATGTTAATTCCGAAAACATAGTCGCTGCTCCGGAAGCGACAGGATGAGTTATGAGATTTCATGCTGTGTTCTATCCCATATTTTCATAATCGATCCATGCAGGCAGGCCTCTTCACTAACAACATCTACGGCTCTAGACCTGTACAAACATGCAGAATAAATAGTAGCTATAGAAAATCATTCATATGCAATACACTAAATACATTATTCGCTGTGCCGACTCTTTAAAGCTACATTTCGTTACAGTGGATTATAAAATTATCCTCATTTGATTAAATTACGCAACCAAAAATTGCAAGCTTATTGAAGAATGGATGCCTTCTTATGGCATATAGAGTATATACATTTAGCCGGTATTATCCCGAATTTGTTATAAAATGCATTTAGTGTAATGTCATCATCATAGTGTCCATTGTTAGATACCTCATTGGTTTTTAAAATCATTACTTGTGTTTTGCTTTGCCGCTGTATCATACCACCATGATTTCTCAGTGTTTGTAAGTTTTTTCGCTCATGAGTTCTCTGGTTTTCTCTCGTTTTCTAAGTAGACTGTTTCCTCTGAGTGAGATTATGTTTGCTTGCCTGTATGTCTGTCATAGACCGTAAAGCCGCTTTGCCTTTCCCACTTCCGGAAACGGGCAGTGGACGTACATAAGTCGGTCACCCCCTAATGTCAAGTAGGTAAGTTTTTAATTTAAGACAAAAGTTTATTGCTACTCAAAGGGATATGGATTGGACGCATGTCTGGGGTCCTAATGTCTCTATTCCTGGAAACATTTCCGATATTCACCTTTTAAAGTGATGGGCCTTTTGGGAGCGAATAAGGAGCGCATCCACTGCTTCGGAAAGACTGCTGTTAGAGCTAAAATGGATGCAATGCTTAAAGCTAGTAGAAATAAAACAAGAGTCGAAAAAATACAACAATGCACATAAAGAATGATTTACGGTCCAGTGTTTTCCATTTCCAATACAGTTCATTGCATTGCAACAAGAACCATTTCGGTAATAAGGTGAACTCAGTTCTGTTTACTGGTAGCCTAAGAATTATTTTTGATATTTCATTACTGACATTAAAATTGATAGAATTTGCTCCAGTTTCATAAGAATCGACAACAATATAGTGACGCCAGTGTTTTCTGTATAATATTTGTGCTATAGCTCTCCACGATCGGAATAAAGAGTTACTGAAATGACTGTTAAATCTTTGCTTTTGTACTTCTCACTCACTTTGGAAGCTTAAGCCAGTCGCAGTAACAGTCCGTCTTTTGATTTATTAATTAGAAAGGAGGCTGACGCGGAATGAAGACATCGCGTCGTGTACGCGTGTGTGCGCGCGTCCGATCCCAGCACATTGATGCATGGAGCAGAGCCGCCTGATGTCAGCGTCAACGCGGCCAGACTATGCCGCTGTGCAGCGCCGCTCTCTAAATACACGGTTTATAAATTTCCCTTTTGCGCCAGTGAATCTTGACCATTTGACACTTCGGTTGTTTAAACCTTAGGTGGATTTGCAGGAAAATACACCGGCTCCATTTGATGCTTCATTGAGATACATCGTTCTGTATCCATTTGGAGACGGCTTAAGGTAAGATCTTACCGTGGACTTCGCAAGTGACTTGTGTTGTGTGTAATAATTGCACCGGACTGGTGATTGGCGTGTCTTAGGTTCACAATCAGCGGAGTTTCTCCAAGGAAAAAAATGCAATCGGGTGTTTTGATGATGACTACACCAGTTTGGTTTGTCTCAATCAGCTGTATGAACTTGGATAACGAGCTAATTGCTGATTTCCTAAACGATAGGCTACAATATGAAAATATTATTTAACAGTATCTGGGTGATCTTCGGGGGATTCGGTTATAAGAATTACCATCAGTTCTTGTAGTCATTTGCTCCGCATTGAAACCGATAGGACACGCTCGATGACAGCGGTTACAGTGTGGTTTAGGAGAGTGACCATGGCTGGGGAGAACGCAAGAGCAAAATCTTATTTTCAGTAATTCTACTGACCAACAAAAAACAAGCTTTTATGGTGGCTAACAAAGAAGTGCATAAGCATATGAAAGGCAGTTTCATTTTTTAGCTCGTACAATTGCATTTAGATGAAGGAAATTATTGTACCATCTGAAGCATCTCTTAATCCTCTCTGGCACCCTGTAAATTCTTTTAATTATAGTTATGTCTATACTATAGACGTAAAAATGTTTGGAAGTTCCCAGAACAGTCAGTATAAACGCAGACTGTACATCAAAGTGATTTTAAAATCTTTTTTATTTATCGTAGTAATCGCTTTAATGTGGAACAAGTTGCTTTCCAGTGCAAGCGAGTACTCAGTTGCTAGACTGAATTAATGACAGCCGAGACCGCAGTGTTTACCATCCCGTCTTACACGTATTTGATCCTGTCAAGTCATTTTATGTAAATACAGTGAGTCATGCAGTGGGATTAGGGGCACGATAATTGAGTATTTGATACTAGGGAGCATGTATCAGAGTTTCTTCACAGCACTTTCCTCTTTGTAACCCTTATAATTGTTCTCCTGTTTTGCATATTTGTAATCCATTCTCCTCGTCGCAGAGGCGGTGTTTACACTTATAGGGAAGTTTTTTACCAGAATGTTAAGAAATACGGCAGCCAGATCCGACGACATCGCTGTGGGTCTGGGCACAGGAGTGCAGTTATAATTGTGGTGGACATTCAATGTCCATTTATCACAATAGGTTCACTGAGATCAGGGCACACTCTTGCTTGAGCGAGGTTTCAAACTTTGGATGTGCTAAAAACCGTTTTATCCTATGCTTCGCAATTATTTTTAGTTTTCGGCTGAAAGAAACACTTCATCCAAAACATGCAATTCATATACACATATGTCTAGGAAGTTAGAATTGGCTGTTATGAACTAAAATAAGATTCACCTATCTTGAAGAAGATTTTATTGAATACATTCTTACGATCTTAGTTATTAATTTAGGTATTATGTATTCAGCAAGGTATGCATTTATGTTCTCGTGCTCCTAAATCGATTATGATGCTTTTTAGAAATCTGAAGACGACAAAGAACAGCAAAGAAACTTGTTTTTTTTTTTTCTTTTGCATGAGTGCCAGGATGACGGGCAGCGAGGGGAGAGATGTGTTTGTTTCAGGCTGAAAATGCGGCGGTGAGACAAGTGAAGTAACAGGATTCCAGCGTGGGGTGGCAGTGCGCTTCTGTATAACATGATATATTTATTTGTTATATTACCACGGAGAAGTAAGTTCCTTTTATGTAATAAAAATGAAATACGGTCTCTTTTTGTGTATGCTTTAACAACAATGTCTGCTGAGGCGTTTTGTAATGCCCCCTGTTCACCTTCATATAATATGCCGTTATCGTCAACTTGACAGTACCTCGATAACCATTCTTGCTTTGACCGCGATGATTTACGGGTTTATTCACGTGAGATGGAACAAAACGCCGATTACATTATTTTCAGGCTGCTTGAAAGGTGTTGAACGAGAGCAGGCTAAGGCTGCATGGAGGCTGGCCAAGGAATGGGAGCCATTTGCCGACCATAAACCCCAGTACCTAAGACACTACGGCTCACCTCTTCCCGTGACCAGCAGCTATTACGTGCAGGCTAAACGCGGATGGTCTCTTATTAATATAGAATAGCTTTACATCTTATAAAGCACATTTATGAGTGTAATTTAGTATCTGGGTCTCAAGCTGATGTTGATAGGAAAATAGTACAAGTCCACCTCTGTATATTACATATTACAAAGTCTGACTGTGGCCATGTCTTTGTGCTCAAGCCCAGGAGAGGATGGCACCAGCACTGGTGGCGATTATATGAACGGACCTGAAGAATTCATGAGCAGAGAATGAGATCCTGAACTGCATGTACGCTGGGCAGCTCATTTCAGGTGCCCAGATTGCTTTCATTATCATCTTTCTCCATCTCCGCTGAATACTGGGCGAGCACCTTTGAAGGTAACGGAATGTAACCTTCTCATGAAATGGAAGTTGCTCCTGAATCGGCGTCCTGCTGATTGTCATAGACTTACTGGTACATTGCGGCTGGTGGCTGATGAGCGACTGCTTACTGCCCAATGGAGAATATTTATCTAATTTTTGTAATGCAAAATTGTTCTAAACTAAAAGGTTCGAGTCTCCGCCTGGGTCACATGTGTGTGGAGTTTGCATGTTCTCCCCATGTCGTCGTGGGGTTTCCTCCGGGTACTCCGGTTTCCCCCCACAGTCCAAAAACATGCTGAGGCTAATTGAAGTAGCTAAATTGCCCGTAGGTGTGCATGTGTGAGTGAATGGTGTGTGAGTGTGCCCTGCGATGGGCTGGCCCCCCATCCTGGGTTGTTCCCTGCCTCGTGCCCATTGTTTCTGGCATAGGCTCCGGACCCCCTGCGACCCAGTAGGATAAGCGGTTTAGAAAATGGATGGATGGAACATCATGTGCATGTGGATTACCAGAGCTCTGTCGAGAGGCAGGTCCTCAACCATTCGGCCCATCAAGCTCGTTTGGGTAGAGCTTAATTAATAGTTCAGAGTTGTTAAAATCTTATCTAGCTCTGATTTAACCCATGGTTTTAGCTTGCGCTACACTAGCAGGAAGTTTCTCAAATTCAGTTTAAAATATTCTCCTGCTAATTTCCACCTATGGCCACAAGTTCTAGTATTTAAACTAATATTGAAATAGCCATGTTCAGCCATTGGCTGAACAGCATCCAGACCTGTTAGAATCTTATATACCTGGATCATGTCCCCCCTTAGTCTCCTTTTCTCGAGGCTAAGCAGATTCAGCTCAGCTAATCTCTCCTCATAAGACATTCCTCTAAGACCAGGAATCATTCTTGTAGCTGTACGTTGAACCTTTTCCAAGGCAGCAATGTCCTTTTAAGGTTTGGTGACCAAACCTGCACACAATAATCTAAGTGGGGTCTAACCAAGGAATTATATAATCGTAGCATCACCTCCCTTGACTTAAACTCCACACACCTAGAGATGTAACTCAACATCCTATTTGCCTTTTTAATTGCTTCTCCACACAGGCAAGAGTGAGACATGGAAGCATCAACATACACACCGAGGTCTTTCTCGTAATCAGCTACCTTTATTTCAGTGGAACCCATAAAATATCTGCACTTTATATTTCTGCTCCCTGCATGGATTACCTTACATTTATCTATGTTAAATTTCATCTGCCAGGTATCGGCCCAGTCGCTAATTAAATCAAGATCCCGTTGTAGCCTCTCCGCTGCTAGATCAGTATCTGCTACACCACCCACCATTGGCAATCCTTTTCATTTTTACTCGCGGTTCTACAAATTTCCTTGTCTTTCAGCATGTTGTTTACATATTTTTTGAATACATAACTTATTTTTCATACACAGTAAGAAAATCTGCATTAATGCATGTGTCCCTCACTCCATTGTCGGTCTCATCAGTTGCAGTTCCTTTCACACAGATTCACAGTGCTGCCAGTTTCCATCCTTACCACAGACAGCCCACCAGGAGGGCTGAGTTCCAGTTTTGGTACCATTGCAGTGCCCATCACCTGCTACTAACACAAGGGTGTCTGACAGTGTTTGTGAAGAGAATAGCTAATTTAAACCTTGCTGTCCTTGTCAGAGCTATAACAATTTGCTGCACCCCTGCAGGAGTATCTGACACAAATGGTGAATGACAGTTGGATCATAATCCGAGCTACAGTGACCAGCCTGGGCTATAAATACAGTAATAAGGGTTGCGAACATGCCGGTTGTTATGCCACTGTCCAGCAAGGAACTGTACAGGTAATAAAGCTGACGGCTTGTTTTCGACGTTGGGTTGGTTTAGGTGAGCCAAAAGCCCAAGAGAAAGAGCGCATGGTCAGAAAATATGGAAATTTATGTCATCCTGGATGTGGCTCTCATTTCCTCTGCCAGTGTTACGCCTAAAAGCCATTTATGCCCTTTGACATACACTGGAAGCAAAGATCATTCATTTTTTTTCCAGCTGTTATTTGTGTCTACATCTACCCGGATAACCTTACTAACAGATATGTTCACCTAGACAGGTAGTGAGGGGTACGTCTTCTAAGTGCCACGGGGGACAGTGTTACTAATCGCTCCGTACGCTCCATCTTCTTCCATTAAGTTTAGGTGCTTAACTGATGCTGCTTTGCCTGTGAAGTGAAGAATTAATTTATGTAGCGATCAATCAAGGATAAAGGACTGCTGAAGCGTCCCAGGTGCTGTTACTTTGGAAGAACCTGTTCCATTAGCTTTTACGGTTCGTCTTTTTTCTGACGAGCATGACCTTGAACAGGCACAGACCCCAAAGGCTCCACAGTAGTCGCTGTGAGTGTTAATCATGGAAACTTCTTTGTACCCGAGTGAAGAAAGTTAAACAGCGAACTGGCCCATGCAGTTCAGGCTGAAGTACCTTGGGTTCCTGGGTTCCTTTACAGGTTCAGTTTCCTGACCAGTACAGCAGCCCATGTCTGCGTTGAGGCTAATTGCTCAGCCTTTTGACCTTGAACTTTAATTTTGATACTTGTCGAACCTTGAACACTGCTCTTCCCTGCTAGTGAGTGCAACATGCTGAGTCATGTGAGAAATATGCAGAAATACTGGGATTAATTCTTTTCTAGATTGCATCGCCTCGGCAACCCCTTTATAGTGAACGTGTGAGGCCTTCCCAAGATACATCTTGATTAATGGATTTGAAACACCTTTACACATTCATCGTTTTCACGAGTCATCTACTGTATGTCTAAGGCAGTGGTTCTCAAACTCGGTCCTCGGGACCCACTGCCCTGCTTGTTTTCCTGCTATCTCTGCCCCACACACAAGTCCCAGCTGTCTTTCGGCTTCTCATTGACTGAATGCACCAGATCCAGGTAATCAGCAGTGTGTAGGGCAGGGATAGCTGGAAAACAAGCAGGGCAGTGGGTCCCGAGGACCGAGTTTGAGAACCACTGGTCTAAGGCAAGAAGCTCGATCATAATGAAAAAGGCCAAGCCACGAATTATAAAAATATCTTTAGTCCAGAATTTTCCTAGTAAATTGTATTTGAAACTGCCGGCCACAATTGCTAAAATTGAAAGCAGTTGCCAGTCACAGCACCTCTGCCACTCTTTCCATTGTTCAAGACTGCATCAACAATTTTGTCCACAACCGCTTCCCTCGTTCCCTCGCTATAGGTAGTTCCAAAAGCGAAGCTATTGCACATACTCCGCGACCTCATTCTCTGTTTTGTCATTGTTGACTTACACTACCTGTCAAAAGTTTTTGCACTCACTGAGATTTTCTGCATTTGCAAGTTACTCGTGTAATACCCTACTACAGCATACCCAGCATACCCTACTACATGTGACGTCGCCACCACCAGTGACGTCCCTGCATCCAGCTCGCCCTTCTGCCTGTGTCATCTTTCATGTCTGACCCGCTGCCTTACCTCTAGTTGCCTGGCGATTGGAAGAAGACTCAGCATTGGCTTGTCATTTTCCCTGCTTTCCAGTTATTTCCCAAATCTTATGATTGGGGCAATGTGACTTGACTCTTATTTGACTCTCCCTGCCGGTCCCTGGAGGATGGGCTCCCCCTTTGAGTCTGGTCCCTCCCAAGGTTTCTTCCTTCTTGGGAGTTTTTCCTTGCCACTGTCGCCTATGGCTTACTCACTGGGGGCTTTGGGTGGGGATGCTGTAAAGCGCTTTGAGACAATGTAATGTTGTGATAATGCGCTATACAAAAATAAATTTGTTCTTGTTGTTGTTGTAATACAGTGTTTTCTAGAAATACACACTATATTCTTTGTTAACAAATACATTTTAAATGCTCCCCATTTGAGTACCTTAATTAGCAAGAAAATGTCACATTTTTGATTCATCAAAGTAACCTCCTGTAGCAGTTATAACAGCAGAGAAAATTCTTTCACGGGATATTAAATACATACATGGGAAAAAAACGTTAACTGGCACATTTAAAGTTAAAGGATAACCGAGAATTTGACTGTGTCATCATCACACAACCAGTTAACAGGATGTCAGACATGCACTGTTACATACTGTTTTCATGTTATGAAGGAAACTTGTTTTATTTGACTTACGTTTTCATTTATAGTGGTAACCATCACTACAGTGAAGCAGAGTGGTGACACTGCTGATAGGCTAGAGTATCATTGCTGCAGTGAAGCAGAGTGGTAGTACTGCTGATAGGCCGGAGTACCATCGCTACAGTGAAGCAGAGTGGTGGCACTGCTGATAGGCCGGCATACCGTCGCTACAGTGAAGCAGAGTGGTAGCGCTGCTGATAGGCCAGAGTACCATCGCTGCAGTGAAGCAGAGTGGTAATGCTGCTGATAGGTCGGCATACCGTCGCTACAGTGAAGCAGAGTGGAGGCACTGCTGGTAGGCTAGAGTACCATTGCTACAGTGAAGCAGAATGGTAACACTGCTGATAGGCCGGAGTACCTTCGCTACAGTGAAGCAGAGTGGTGACACTGCTGATAGGACGGAGTAACCATCGCTGCAGTGAAGCAGAGTGGTAGCGCTGCTGGTAGGCCAAAGTACTAATGCTACAGTGAAGCAGAGTGGTGGCACTGCTGATAGGCCGGAGTACCTTCGCTACAGTGAAGCAGAGTGGTGACACTGCTGATAGGACGGAGTACCATCACTACAATGAAGCAGAGTGGTAACGCTGCTGATAGGCCGGAGTACCATCGCTACCATGAAGCAGAGTGGAGGCACTGCTGGTAGGCTAGAGTACCATTGCTACAGTGAAGCAGAATGGTAACACTGCTGATAGGCCGGAGTACCTTCGCTACAGTGAAGCAGAGTGGTGACACTGCTGATAGGACGGAGTAACCATCGCTGCAGTGAAGCAGAGTGGTAGTGCTGCTGATAGGCCGGCGCACTATCGCTACCATGAAGCAGAGTGGAGGCACTGCTGGTAGGCTAGAGTACCATTGCTACAGTGAAGCAGAGTGGTAGTACTGCTGATAGGCCGGAGTACCATCGCTACAGTGAAGCAGAGTGGTGGCACTGCTGATAGGCCGGCATACCGTCGCTACAGTGAAGCAGAGTGGTAGCGCTGCTGATAGGCCAGAGTACCATCGCTGCAGTGAAGCAGAGTGGTAATGCTGCTGATAGGTCGGCATACCGTCGCTACAGTGAAGCAGAGTGGAGGCACTGCTGGTAGGCTAGAGTACCATTGCTACAGTGAAGCAGAATGGTAACACTGCTGATAGGCCGGAGTACCTTCGCTACAGTGAAGCAGAGTGGTGACACTGCTGATAGGACGGAGTAACCATCGCTGCAGTGAAGCAGAGTGGTAGCGCTGCTGATAGGCCAAAGTACTAATGCTACAGTGAAGCAGAGTGGTGGCACTGCTGATAGGCCGGAGTACCTTCGCTACAGTGAAGCAGAGTGGTGACACTGCTGATAGGACGGAGTACCATCACTACAATGAAGCAGAGTGGTAACGCTGCTGATAGGCCGGAGTACCATCGCTACCATGAAGCAGAGTGGAGGCACTGCTGGTAGGCTAGAGTACCATTGCTACAGTGAAGCAGAATGGTAACACTGCTGATAGGCCGGAGTACCTTCGCTACAGTGAAGCAGAGTGGTGACACTGCTGATAGGACGGAGTAACCATCGCTGCAGTGAAGCAGAGTGGTAGTGCTGCTGATAGGCCGGCGCACTATCGCTACCATGAAGCAGAGTGGAGGCACTGCTGGTAGGCTAGAGTACCATTGCTACAGTGAAGCAGAGTGGTAGCGCTGCTGATAGGACGGAGTACCATCACTACAATGAAGCAGAGTGGTAACGCTGCTGATAGGCCAAAGTACCATTGCTACAGTGAAGCAGAATGGTAGCACTGCTGTGGCTGTTTTTCAGTAGCAGAGACAAGAAGGCTTGTCAGAAATGAGGCTAAGATGAAGCTTCTTCTGGTCAGGAATTCGGGTCTGGGCAAAGGGTCTCCTAAACACAATGCTGACACTATGGTTTGCAGGAAGCATGCATTTCATTTTCATTCCATGGCAAAAACATATTAAAGGCATTTTCATTACTGATCCCACAATTTTTTGTGAAACCCCCTGTAGTTTAAACCAAGCTTAAATGATCGCTTATGGTTTTAGGGTTTTCCTTGACTTCTTTGTGTCAAAGCTGTTGTGTTGGATACATTTATTGAACTAAGTAAACTGATGTAACAAAGGGTTTATAATGGGTGACGAAATGCTTGTCGGGCTTTTGGAGTTTGGCAGACAGCATTGAGTACACTGATACCATGGTGACTGTAATGGTCACCGAAGGTTCATAAACACTATCCAACATATTCCTGAAATACTAAAAAAATCTACTGAGACCCAGTAATGGATAAGCAGTTAATGTGCAGATAGATGGACAGATAGTTTACAAGTGTATATATAAGGCTGAATAATTCAAAGTCTAACAGCTCACAGTAAATGAATCATACCATTCGATTTCCTCATTAGACATAAGTATTATTAATGAATGATTAAAAGAGGCGATTGATCCTGATGATATTCAGTATATTTTTTATTGTCTCCTTTTAACAATGCAATAACCTAAGTCAAAATGCCCACTTAAAATAATAATAATGTTTTTCTTCACTATATAATCCCTTAAAATGGTTCTCTATGATTAGATAATGGGCCTGTGCCACAATAAAGCACCCAAGTCTGAGCCATGGAGCAGAATTGCCCAAGAGATCAACTGTAATCTAGTGCAGCCCTTTCATCTGTTTTTGGGATGAAAAATGTTAATAAATGTATAATCACACTTTGTTATGCATATTCAAGAACATGTCAGTGCTCCCATTACAGCAGAGATTTTATCAAATTAATCTTGTGAGTTTTGCGGCTGTAATCTGAATATTACAGTCGTGTGCTTGAGATTACTCCCCGAATAATCACTTCTGCAAATTAAAGTTGATTGCAAAATTTGAGGGGACACAGCAGAATTTAATCTGCAGTCAGAAGCCATATTAACTCTTGCATGGCTGTTTGCGTGCACTCCGGAACAGAAAAATGACATGTCCCCTGCCATGGAACACTAAGGTTCCAGGTTCCTGTATCGGTCTCCTGCAATGAGGATCACAGGAACTGAAACAAAGCAGTGAGCTTGAGTGCCAAGGGGAAGAGTGTGACTGATAAATGGGACTCTTCGGTGTAGCAGTATGGCACAGAGGTAACCATGAACTCTCTCATCAACCTTTAGAACCTGTAGCACCAATGAGTTTTTCGTTGCTCTTTGATCCGTCAAATGGAAATTATTTTTTTAAGGTTCTGTACTTTAGGGTATAAGTTTAATACGAACTTAATTATATTTTCATAGCGCTGTGAAACAGAGGAACCAGTGCTGAGTCCCTGAGAAGCCTGATATCCGTGTATGGGGCAGTGCATATACTTTGAAGCCTTGTGCTGGCTGTCAGGTCAAGGTTCCTGCAAAGAGGAACTTTTCTATTTGAAATGACACCACAGGGGACGAGCTGTGATGGTTAGAACGTGCCCTGGATCTCAATATGTCAGGAGTGTTGTTTTATTGACAGACCCCTAAGGATAACTGCTAATGAGTTTTGTATGTTTTCAAACTAAATCTGTTGAAGGGCTTTGCTGCCCTGCACTGGAGAATCCCAGTGCTGATGGCTTGCAGTGGAGAATTCCAGTGCTCATAGACAGGTTAATCCAGGTGAAAGCCGACAAGTTGAACTTCAATAATTGCTTTATTTAATATTTTGTTTCATTCATGTGTTCTGTTGTTATCAGAGATTATACCTATTCTTTACCCAGTCTATTTATTAATGAAGCAATGAGCTTAAAGTGGGTTCATTGGCATTATGATTTTTTCTATTTAGAGAAGAATGGAAAACTGTGAGAGGGTTGTTGGATTTTCTAAGGATGATTATGATCGCTCGGTCATGTTTCAGTTGTGTTGTGGGTTGAACCTTCTTGTCCTCAGAGTTGCTTTGAATTCAAGATAGTAATTTTAAAGACATTTTCCTGTTTTTCTTAGTGAATTCTGAAGATGATGTGTATTGGTTACATGGAACAGCAGGCGCAAATGTATAAAAAAATGTGTATATTAAAGGAATGAAGGGATGAGCCTTTAATTGAGGGATGTGTAACCAGCAGATGCTAAACCTTCCGTGTTGTACTCTTGAGTCAGTATCCCCACCGACCTCAGAAGATAAGAATCGTGTCTTCACGTTGTACAGGCATGCTTTTTTATGCTCTGATGGGTCCAGCAGTAACAGGGAATGACAATTAAGTAGTCTATACTTTTTAAAGCTGTTTCTCAGGTCGTCCTTTAAGACAAACGAGGTCAATTCAGTTAAACACAAGCCTAGCTGGCAGCACTGTTGTTGGGAATCAGAGATGCGCAGTTAGCCGGCTTGTATCCTAGTTAACTGGTGGTGAGTGTGGAGCAGGAGGAGACGCAAATAAAAACCGGCCCTAAAATTCTATAAATCAAAACCTCAGGAATGGTATAATATCAATAACTGGGGAACAACGAAATACGTCGAAATCAAAACACTAGCCAAAAATGGCAAAGTCTCAGATCAAGGCCTAGTCTGTCGCACAGCAAATCTCCCTCTGATGATAATTCTGCGGCGCTTTCCCCGTCCTCGTCTTCGTGCTCCGTCTCCCTGGTACTCGAGCTGCTTAGTGTTTGCAGCTTTGAGTGATTATGACAACGCCGGGTGCTGAGGCGCTCCAGCCAAGCCCAGCCCTCGCCTGCCGCCCCGGTGTTGTCCTTGGATGGCTGCTTTTTTCTAGTATCTACCTCCCTGAGCTACAGGGACATCTTCCAGACACTGTAATAGTCTTAATGCAACTCTCTGCAGTGTTAAATTAGTTCGGAATCCAAGAAGGCATCTTTCTGACGTTTTCTAGAGATCAGCACCAGAACTTCTGGGTTCATTTATATGAGACAAGTGGAAATAAATGAATTTAATCACATTTGGTGCAGACTGGCCCTGGGGGAGCAGAATTGGGGGATGCTGCTGCAGGCTCTTCATGGGGCCACACAGAAGCCTGACTTTAGAGGCATAGAAGCTCACCACTGTGGTGACGACTGAGGATGGGTTAGAAAAGGGCAGGGCCTTTGGAGTCCTCATAATGAAAATGTTTGTGTCTTTGCAACATGGGAATGTGTAAGTGGGTGCAGGAAAGATGGTCTTACTGGGTAACTTCAGTGTGGAAAACAGTGGCAACTGTCAAAAGGATGTCTGAGTGCTGAACCATTATTGGGCTTATTTGTGAGCCATAGATTGTTCATAAAGAGCAAAATTTAGGAAAACGTGGAAGTGTACTTGGCACCAGCGCTAAAGGTGATTGGTCATCTGGATTCGTGTCAGCTGACTTCCGCGATGGTGCATTTTGGACACACAGGTGAACAGAGCAGAGCCGTCAACCGATGGTGGGTCTGAAGGAGGTGCCAGGGTTTGATGGTAGCATCTGCCTTAGGCTTCTCTGGGAGATGAGCTACACATGCCTTGCCTGAGTAACTGAGTAATTAGTTAAAATGGGGAGAAGGCCCCTTAAGAAGGACTGAAGTGAAACTGGATGTACTGAAGTAAAACATGAAGACACGCCAAGAACACTGAAAATCATCTCTAAAAAACTGTAAAAATCGCCTTATTTCGTGCTTTTCCCTGCTGGTTTGTAGCATATGTTTTGCATCCACCCAGCAGACTGTACGAAACCCTAACAAGACAGATAATCCAATCAGGGTTGGCTGTGTTTCATTAAACAGCTGATCTGTGAGCATGGAGCTTCTGCAATCAATCACCACAGAACAGCAAATGCTCACCCAGATCCACCACAGTGCAGTTACTGTGCCTCCCGTCGGCTCGCAGCGTCTAGAGCTTGGCACTGCCAACAGGATTTAATGAATAGTCGTAGCTAGAGGAGCGCTCTGTGATAACAGCTAAGGTCTGCAGTCAAAGCAAACACAAGAGATAGAACTATTCGTGTTATTAGTTACTGAACTGTTGTGAGATAAGTACTGGCTGTTAGCCTTTGATTTAAAATACGTATCCAATTTGGCTTTAGACTATGAAGATGTACAGTATGTGCCCAGCAATGGGCTGACCAAGGTACAACTCTGCTGTTCGACCTACGCTAAGCAAATTGTCTGTTAGCATGTGAGTGCCCAGCCACGGGTTGGAGCCCCATCCTAGGTATGTTCCCTGCCTTGTGCCCATAGCTTCCGGGATAGGCTGTGCACCCCTGCGACCCTGCATAGGACACGTGGGTATAGACAATGGATGGATATTGTTTCTGGGCAACTATCTGTCTCAGCAGAGAAGGGGAGGTACACTTAGGGAGGTATTTGATATTTCATTGCGTCAAGCTCCATGTATAAACCAATCTCCCTGGTAACATGTTCAGTGGTTACATAGCACTGCTTGGAAAGCAGCAGCGGCATGCAGACATGGATGTAGCTCTCTTGGTTTCCTGTGACTGCTTCTGGCATCTTCTCTCACCTCCTTTCTGTTTGTTGACCCTTTGCTTAGGCCTTTCTTCCTTACTGTCACATGCAGTGTTTCTCCTGCTGAAGCTGAAAAAGCTTCAACACTGAAACGTCTCACATCTGAACATGCTGGCGGATGAAAACTCAATGCCTGGGTGTCAGAGTCCTCAGTTTGATGGAGACTTAATATAAACTTTTCTCACTTTAGAAAGTAGGAAAAAAAAAAAATAAACCCAAGCTGTAGTTTTCCTGTGACTGACTGGGGAATTATTCATTATTACTAATCTGATGGGACTTGGTAAGGGGTTGACTGATAGAATTGGGGCATGTGGCTTTTTGAAGCTGAACCTGCATCCCAGGATATGTCTGCATCAAAGTGTCAGTGACACGTACCAGGCCCATAATACAAAAGTCTGCAGTAAGCAAAAGACCACATGGTGATAACCGGTGAGTCTGCTTGCGGATTAGTCTGTCTTTCAGAGAAGACGTTTGGCATGTCCTTATTCAGGGTTTACATCCTGTTTTTTAGCCAAAGAACTTCTGCTGGTAAACATAATGACACACGTGAGTTATGACAGAAATAAAGAAGCAATATGAATTCAGTAACTGCTTCCTCAACAAAGAATAAATGATAATTAAATAGCAGTTCAATCCATCTTCTAACCAGTCATCCAAAGCACAACCATATGCTATGGGTAATTATAGGTAATTAGGAGACACTAGTTAGTCTAACTAGATGTCTTTAGACTGCAGGGAGAAACCCACAGGGCACTAGGAGAACATGCAAACGCCCACATAACATACGGAGAACATACAAACCCCACACAACACGGGGAGAACATACAAACCCCACAGGACACAGGGAGAACATGCAAATCCCACAGGACCTGGGGAGAACATACAAACCCCAAAGGACACAGGAAGAACATGCAAATCCCACAGGACATGGGAGAACATACAAACCCAACAGGTCACGGGAGAACATACAAACCCCCACATAACATAGGGAGAACATACGAACCCTACACAACATGGGAGGAACATACAAACCCCACATAACATAGGGAGAACATACAAACCCCACAGGACCTGGGGAGAACATACAAACCCCACATAAAGTAGGGAGAACATACAAACCCTACAGGACACGGGAGAACATGCAAACCCCCACATAACATAGGGAGAACATACGAACCCTACACAACATGGGAGGAACATACAAACCCCACATAACATAGGGAGAACATACAAACCCCACAGGACACGGGGAGAACATGTAAACCCCACAGGACATGGGGAGAACATACAAACCCCCACATAACATAGGGAGAACATGCAAACCCCACAGGACACGGGAGAACATGCAAACCCCACAGGACACGGGGAGAACATACAAACCCCACATAAAGTAGGGAGAACATACAAACCCTACAGGACACGGGAGAACATGCAAACCCCCACATAACATAGGGAGAACATACGAACCCTACAGGACACAGGGATAACATGCAAACCCCACAGGACACGGGAGAACATGCAAACCCCACAGGACACGGGAGAACATGCAAACCCCCACATGACATAGGGAGAACATACAAACCCCACAGGACACAGGGAGAACATGCAAACCCCACAGGACACGGGAGAACATGCAAACCCCACAGAGTTTTGTCAAAATAATGGTAAATACTTAGTTAAAAATGAATTTCAAAAAAGCCAATGCATTTGTTAAAACCTATGAAACTATTATGAATAGAAAATAATTTATTCTATTCCTTGGTTGTTTACTTATGGCTTATGTTAATCTTTATCGTTAAATTATCAACATAATAACTATCAATAAATATCAAGATGTCTGGAAATGAACTAAACTACAACAACAGCCCAGAAATAAACATGTGAATTTTAATATTATGCATTAGGTGATACCATTTGGACTGTTATTTATTGATCACTTTTATGTTTAATTCATCCATCCAACCACTTAGTGTATTCAGGTCCACAGGGGGTTGGGAGCCTATGGGTGCAAAACAGGGAACAGCCCAGGATGGGGTACCAACCCATCACAGGTCATGCATGCATGCACACATACACATACACACACTCATTGTCGGGTAAACATATCTTTATGGGGACCGCTCATTCATTTCTGTAGGAAGAATGCTAATGCTAACTATGAGAACGTTGACCTCTACCCAGCCCTAAACATAACCAAGCAAATTACAAGAGTTATTGTATCTTTAGTTTAGTTTATGGGCAATTTGGTAGTTCCAATTTGCCTTAGCATGGGTTTGCATTGTGGAGAGGGGGGAACTGCAGAACCTGGTGGAAACCCCACAGCGATGCAGGGAGAGCATGCAAACTCCACACACATGGAGGCAGGAAAGAAACTTGAGCCCTGGTCCCAGAGGTGCGAGGCCACATTTCTAACGACTGTGCCACCAAGCCTCCCCATTTTAGATTAAATTACTTTGAAATTCCAAAGGATTTGCCTTTGACCTTCTAACATCCTGTGTCCCTGCTCTTTCCGAAAGTCTAACCTGACATCACAGGATATTGACAGAAGGATGAGGTTAGCAGCAGCGTGCCGGTAGGTTCTGTATCCATTCCCAGCACTGAATGCATTTTAACTTTACTTGAGTGAGGTACTTATCCCGAATGTCGAGCTGCATAAATGGGGATCTGTAAGGCACTGTGTATAACACACTTTGGATTAAAGCTTATGCTGAATAATAAGATTATGCTGTAAGGCCGGCTTCGCTTAGTGGAATACAAGTCACTGGATTCAGAATCTCTGATTAAATTAATTATTTTTAAATCTCCATTACAACAACACTTGCTGAAATCCAAGTATCACGAGAGACACGATTTACTGCCGGTATCCATCTCATTTTTCTATATCATTAAAGTTTAAAGGCAGCAATATTGTCAAGCTGTCACTTTTTATTTGGCACAGAGAAACCTACGAGGAACAGGAAGCTGAAGAGGCTGGGAGACCATGACAGGAATACGAGCTTAATAAACTGGCCTCATAGTTAATAGCTGGCGAAAGTGATCAGCCGGATTTAAGCAACTGATCATAAAGTGATCAGCCGGATTTAAGCAACTGATCATAAAGTGATCAGCCGGATTTAAGCACACAGTGAGGAGTAAAAAGAAAACAAAGAAATGTTTCCAAATGTTATAAAGTCTTGAAGCTGCACGACGCCATTAAAAATGCAGTTGTATTATATATATGTATGGATTCAAATGCATAACAAGAAAACATTTATTATATTCAGTTCTGTGCAAAAGTCTTAGGCTGCCAAAGACAGTTATGCTCAGATGGATGTAGCTGTAAGCAAGTGTTACGGCGTGGCATGGGGGGGGGGGGGGGAAGGTGATGATCCACTTAGCGGCTCAAGAGACAAGCGATTTATTAATTAACAGAAACAAGAAAGGAACCAGAACTAAATGGGGAAAATAACTAACAGGGAACCACAAATCAACAAGCTTGGGAAGTCAAGCAACAAAGGGAGCAGGAAACAGTCAAACCAAGTAGAGGGACAACACACAGTAACATGGGCAATGAGCCAATTAGGGAAATGAACAAAGGCAGGCATTAAATGCACTTATAACCAGGACTAACAAAGGGCATGTGTGAATCCTCAAAACAGCCAATCAACAAGGGCGCTGGGCAACCAGACACAGGTGAAGCAACTAACGCTAATGAACACAGAACTAAGGAAACACGGGAAAATACTACATAGTACAACATAAAACCTGAACAGAACACAAGAAGGGCAAACCTATAACAGGAAACACTGGGGAACAGAAACTCAAACACAAAGAAAGAGCTCAGGCTGATTATTAGCCAGCCTCAAACCCATGAATGGGGAATGAAGTCCTTAAGGTGGGGGATTCGGCTCAAAACTGGGGATGAGGGACAAGAGACATGGTGGAGCAAAGGATGAACGGCAACAGCTGCTGGCCAAACGGGGAAGAGACACGAAGGGCAGGGAGGGACAGGAGCTGGTCCTGATAGCAAGGTTGTAGGACAAAGTGTTACCAAGGGGGGGGAAACACAGCTTAGTTGTTTAAATGCAGAGGTCTGTTTATTTAACGTGTCGATTTAGGTTCCTACAGCCCCAGCTGCTTACTCGTATCAATGCCTCTCTGTTTGTAGTTAACATCCAACGTATCCATGCAGATAATGGACTCCAAAACTAACACCCTTTGTTTGGCTAATCGATACCTCATGAAGTTAATGAACTAATCAAGTTCTTTGATTAAGTCAATTTGTGGAGAAATTTAATGATGACATGGAACGGCTGAGGTGCCCCTGAGGAGAGGGATGGGAAGCAAAGCAGTGATCATCTAGCCATCCAACTAGATATCAGTAAATGTTAGGAAAATAGTAAAAATTCTTTTAATTTTTTTATTGTATTACTTAAAATATGCTTAAGTCATTTTTATTTTATTTATGGAATAATTTAACTCAACATATGACTGTTAATTAATTCAAGTTAGATTGGTGCAGTGGTTAGCACTGTTGCCTCCCACCTCTGGGTATGTGTGAGTGAATGGTGTGTGAGTGTGCCCTGTGATGGGCTGGCCCCCCATCCTGGGTTATTCCCTGCCTCGTGCCCATTGCTTCTGGGATAGGCTCCGGACCCCCCGCGACCCAGTAGGATAAGTGGCTTGGAAAATGGATGGATGGATGGATGGATGTTGACAGGTGACACATTTATCATCATCTAACGGCATGTAGTGTTTTCACCCTTTTACAAAGCTGACTGATTATGAAGTAATTCTGCTTATGTGCAATGATAGCATTACGCCATAAGTACCACGCTAGCAGGTATGACGGCATAAGTGCCACGCTAGCGGGTATGATGGCATAAGTGCCACTGTAGCGGGTATTACGCGATAAATGCCATTATGCCATAAGCACCACTGTAAGTGCCACACTAGCGGGTATTATGCCATAAATGCCATTATGCCATAAGTGCCACACTAGCGGGTATTACGCCATAATAGAGTGTTTCACTAAAATTAGATAAGCAACTGAAAGGATAGCTTGGACCTCACCTCTTGGAAACATCACTGTTTCTGCCTCATTTACTCCACTCTACCACAGTGAGTAGTTACTCTTATTTATGGTCTGCAACCTCACCTCTGGGGAGCTGTTAAATGCCATTATGCCATAAGTGCCACGTTAGCGGGTATTATGCCATTAATGCTATTATGCCATAAGCGCCACACTAGCGGGTATTAAGCCATAAATGCCATTATGCCATAAGTGCCACGTTAGCGGGTATTATGCCATAAATGCCATTATTCCATAAGCGCCACACTAGCAGGTATTACGCCATAAATGCCATTATGCCATAAGTGCCACACTAGCGGGTATTATGCCATAAATGCCATTATGCCATAAGTGCCACGTTAGCGGGTATTATGCCATTAATGCCATTATGCCATAAGTGCCACGTTAGCGGGTATTATGCCATAAATGCCATTATTCCATAAGCGCCACACTAGCAGGTATTACGCCATAAATGCCATTATGCCATAAGTGCCACACTAGCGGGTATTATGCCATAAATGCCATTATGCCATAAGCGCCACACTAGCGGGTATTACGCCATAAATGCCATTGTGCCATAAGCGCCACACTAGCGGGTATTAAGCCATAAATGCCATTATGCCATAAGCGCCACACTAGCGGGTATTATGCCATAAATGCCATTATGCCATAAGCGGCACACTAGCAGGTATTACGCCATAAATGCCATTGTGCCATAAGCGCCACACTAGCGGGTATTATGCCATAAATGCCATTATGCCATAAGCGGCACACTAGCAGGTATTACACCATAAATGCCATTGTGCCATAAGCGCCACACTAGCGGGTATTATGCCATAAATGCCATTATGCCATAAGCGGCACACTAGCGGGTATTACGCCATAAATGCCATTGTGCCATAAGCGGCACACTAGCGGGTATTACGCCATAAATGCCATTGTGCCATAAGCGCCACACTAGCGGGTATTACGCCATAAATGCCATTGTGCCATAAGCGCCACACTAGCGGGTATTATGCCATATATGCCATTGTGCCATAAGCGGCACACTAGCGGGTATTACGCCATAAATGCCATTGTGCCATAAGCACCACACTAGCGGGTATTATGCCATAAATGCCATTATGCCATAAGCGCCACACTAGCGGGTATTATGCCATAAATGCCATTATGCCATAAGCACCACACTAGCGGGTATTACACCATAAATGCCATTATGCCATAAGCGCCACACTAGCGGGTATTACAACATAAATGCCATTATGCCATAAGCGCCACACTAGCGGGTATTATGCCATAAATGCCATTATGCCATAAGCGGCACACTAGCAGGTATTACGCCATAATAGAGTGTTTCACTAAAATTAGATAAGCAACTGAAAGGATAGCTTGGACCTCACCTCTTGGAAACATCACTGTTTCTGCCTCATTTACTCCACTCTACCACAGTGAGTAGTTACTCTTATTTATGGTCTGCAACCTCACCTCTGGGGAGCTGTTTTCTTTTCTCCTTGAAAATCAATGGATTTAAGCTCTTTTTTTCCTGAACCCTTAGTGCTTTAATATCCGGAATTAAATTTTGCGGCCCTTTTACTGATGTGATTGCTGTGGTGCAGCACCGTGGAGCTTTTTGTCTTGGATGAAGAAAAAGGGCCCGTCAGGATCTCTCAGAGCTCAGCGCCACACTTCTCACCGTCAAGCGTCTCTCTCAGCTGCCACGTGTTGTTCAATAGGCTTCAATCAAACTCTTAGATTGAGACAAATGGACAGACTAATTTCTTGGTTGGTGGTAAATGTTGCTCCGCAAAAATGCTGCCAGATGAAGGTCATCTCTGCACTGCTAGCTGCCAGATGAAGGTCATCTCTGTACTTCTAGCTGACAGATGAAGGTCTTCTCTACATTTATAGATGCCAGATAAGAGCTGGATGGCTGGGTAAAGAAGTAACTTTGTTTGTGCTGCGGATAAAAAAAAAATGGATTAGCTGGGAAATGTAAAAGGATAACCTGAAGGTTAGAAGTTCAGACTGTGGTGGTTTGATCGGTTTAAAAGGCTATAACATTCAGTGCAGTGCAGTGCAATTGTGCTGTTATAAGGGACCAGAAAAGCACAGGAGTAACAGAATGACTTTCTGACCTGATGTGTAGGCATAGATAGTGGAATGAACCTGTCGAGTTGCAATTCTATATCATTTATCAAAATGGTGATGACGGAAACGAGTTAGCTTGCTAATGAAGACAGGTACATTTTCTAAAACAGATGAAGAATGAAAACCACCCAGTATGAAGGATATGAAAATGTAGCTCACACATAATGTGAATAAATACAGTAGCTGTCTTTGAAACTAGCTGTTATTACCTGCCTTCTTCCGCTGTAATTAATTAACTGTAATCAGCCAAGCACTGTTTTTTGTTGTTGTTTTGTTTTCAATGTGAAGGGCCTAACCTGGTCATTCAAAATTGCGATGCATTGACAGGCATCAGTGGAAATTTTATATTTTCAATTCAAATTTGGAATACATATAGCTGAATCGGTTATAAAATTAAAATGGACCATTATTGTTAGGATACAATGTAACTACATTTCAGACTACAGTGTTCAGACTCCTTACTAAGATGATTATCACCTTACATTTAATTATTGTTTTATAAAAGTCCTTGATTCATTTTCAAACAGCTTCTTTCAGAAATTCTCAAATTCGAAACAAAGGCTATTGAATAAGAAAGGCATGTAACCTGAATTAATATATGAATTTTTCTAGACCTCTATAAAATTTAAGTTCAGATGATTGAGGACCCACTAGAAATGGGTGCTGGCTGTTGGTACCAGTTATAAATTGCTTAATCCTCTGCAGTCTGCTATGCTGCCCGCAGGATGAAACAGAAATTTTAAAGTAAAAAAAACTGTGCAAATTTTTATCATAGAAACATTTAATTGCTTTGTGGGCCAGGTGCCTTTCCCAGAGTGCACTGGGGCACTAGGCAAGGATCACCCTATGATATTTACTGTTTGTACTCCACAATTTCTTCATTGAAACTGCTATGATCCATCCATCCATCCATCCATCTTCCCTGCTTATCCTGCTTAGAACCACTATGACGTGAAAAGTATTTTATTATAGAAATGTGTCATTGTAACAAACACTAGGAACACAAACGATGACATTACTTATTTCCTTTGTGTATTGCCAGAGTGGACATAGAGGTCTGTGTGTTTGATGTCTTTTCTTCAGCAGTAAATCCCTGTGTTTCATTCAGGCCTCCTGAGCTCTGCTGCCTTTAGTGCAAAATGTACGACACCATGGGTAATGAATTACACTCTGAGTTTTCTGAAGTGTATAACCTGGCTTCAGTAGGATGTCTGCCATGTCTGTCTGGAAGCTTATTCTTTACAATGATATTTAGCAGATACATATATACATTTTATATTGCTTCTTTTGGTGGTTTTGTATATATGTAAGGTTTTAAGGTGACTGTTTATCAGGACACATTCAATCAAGGAAGTTCAGGAGATTGCTACAGATGCATGCCCTTATTGTTACTGTTCTTACATATATTTAACTAAGAGTCATGACTGGCTTGCTAACGTCCTAATAAATATTGTCCCAAGGATTGTTTTTGGAGTTTAAAAGAGAACATTTCCTTACTTGTGCAGCACAAAATACAGTTTGCATACAATTTTCAGGTTTTTCCGTAACGTTACATATATGGACTGTAGCTATTTTAGTCCTAAAGAAAAGTAAAACTGTCACTCGTCATTGGCGAATGAGTGGCTGACAGGCAGTCATCCCTCCGCCTTCCTGGTTAGCAGCCCCAGCCGCTGCTCCCCGTCTATTTCCACCTGGCTGTGAAACCTTTGATTCCATCACCCCTAACAGGATCTCTGCGGCACACAGGGGTCTCTCTTCTTTTATACCCTTCCAAGTATTTTTTTTTTTGGTTTCCAGATATGATTATAGATAATAATAAATGCCCGATTACGCAGTAATAGTTTCTTTGAAAGAAGAATTAAGGCATTTCTAAGTCCCTTGCTGCAAATGATGTATACAGTAATGCGTTTCCTCTTTCTGTAATACTGAATGACATCTGCGCATAATAGTCTGCTGCTCTCTTTTTGAACTCAAATTTAGTTCAAATTTAGAATTTAGTTTAGCTCCACTCTGCACTTTCTGTCTGATTTACTTGGGAACCGTCCAGATGTGTTTTACTTGCCTGTTTATTTCCCACCATCCCTCACTGCAGGGATTTTCTTGAGGCTGAAAAGTAGAGCATTCAGCTGTGGCATAAACAAGAGACGCCTGTCGTATTTACATGACATAGAAGAACAGAGGCTTTTGCTTAGGGTAAGATTGTGCCTCTGCACTTTTCCCAGTATTTAAGTGCAATGAAGGTATCTGACTGTCTGTTTCGAGATTAATGACATCCCACTAATTACTGCAGTCTCATCCATGACCCAGCAGCAGTTTATCATTAATAGAGTCCTTGTGACGCTTAAGATCAGCTCATATGAAGGGCAGCTGGGACAGTCCCCCTGTCAACCTGCACCAACTCCCCAGTATATCACCAGTTAAGCCTTGTTAGCAGTGGGCACCCAGTTGCTTTTATCCCGTCTCCAAGTTTGCTGAACTTCCGCCTGTGTCCCCCGCCTGTGTCCTCCACCTGTGTCCCCTGCCTGTGTCCCCCGCCTGTGTCCCCTGCCTGTGTCCCCCACCTGTGTCCCCCGCCTGTGTCCCCTGCATGTGTCCCCTGCCTGTGTCCCCCGCCTGTGTCCCCTGCATGTGTCCCCCGCCTGTGTCCCCTGCCTGTGTCCCCCGCCTGTGTCCCCTGCATGTGTCCCCTGCCTGTGTCCCCCGCCTGTGTCCCCTGCATGTGTCCCCTGCCTGTGTTCCCCGCCTGTGTCCCCTGCATGTGTCCCCTGCCTGTGTCCCCCGCCTGTGTCCCCTGCATGTGTCCCCTGCCTGTGTCCCCCGCCTGTGTCCCCTGCATGTGTCCCCTGCCTGTGTCCCCCGCCTGTGTCCCCTGCCTCTGTGCCCCACCTGTGTCCCCTGCCTGTGTCCCGTTACATTCTGCTGTAACACCTGCATGCGCAATCATGGGCTAAACATTATGCATTAAAACACTTTCTGTTGTTTGACAGTAGAGTCTGTCTTAACTTTAAAAGATCTGTACTGTCAGCTGAGGATGTGAAGGTGCTCGCAGCTACGAGTGAAGAAGAGAAAACCCTAATCCTCTGTCTGTTATGCTCGGACAAGGTTATGGTAAAATCCAGCGTGATGCTGCAGTGTCCCTGTTCGAACCTCCCTGCTACCGGCACTGCCCTGGCGCTTATGTGTGTTACACCTGGTCCAGGTGATGTCACAGTCTGAGGGTGACTGTCACCAAAAGCAGTGTGTTCGTCTGCCATGTGCTGGGCAGCGAGTAAGAAGCGCTGCTGGAGAACTGCTGGAGCAGGAAGGACGGAGTAGTTATCTCAGCAACAGTTTGGGTCGAACTTTGGAAAAAGAAAAGAAACCTCACTGCATTGATGCTTCCAACCCAAAAGATCGTTGGTAGTAGATCACCCTGGTTTTAGTCAGTTATATATATCCTTGGTTATATATGTACTTATTATTCCTTGTGAAATTTGTTTTCTTGATTTCTGCTCCCTATTAAAGTGCTGTTTTTGTATCTTTAGTCTTTGGTTTAATCCCTTAGTTTTACCACTGCCTTCGAACCTAGATCTGGCCCTGTAGCATACGAGTGCTACACAGCACTTAGGCGAAGGCAGCACCCAGCGTGGGGCTCGAACCCACGACCCTGAGATTAAGAGTCTCATGCTCTACCGACTGAGCTAGCCGGGCCAACACACAGATGTCGGGGCCTCTGGACCGGCAACTTTCTGAACCGGTTCTTCTCTGAGAAGTGCCTTCTGACTCCGAACCCCATAAAGCACAGCTGTGCTTATGTACTCGCTGTCTCCGTGGCGCAATCGGTTAGCGCGCTCGGCTGTTAACCGAGAGGTTGGTGGTTCAAACCCCCCTGGGGACGGCGTGTCTGATTTGGAGTGGATGATCTCTCCATGAGTCTCACTTTGTAGTGTGTTCGCTTCTTTGTCTTCAACTCGGATGAAAAAGTCTCGAAACCTCATGAAAAACGTCACTTCCTGTTGTAAACATGCCTCTCTTATGACGTTGATGTCGGACGTAATTTTCTTTTAATTTCAACATGGCGCTTTTCACACTCAACAGTAATTCTATTTTATAAATCTTTAAAATTTTTTATTTTGTGAAATGTATTATTAGCTATAAATGTAATTGCACGTGTTCGATTTAGAGAATACTATATCGTGACCATGAACAGTATCCTAGCATGCAATATCAGATTTTTACCAGACTTGTTAGTCTCTTTGGTTTGTTTGTAGTTTGCCTCTCGAAAAACGAATATTGCTGTGAATCTACTAAAATATTTTAGAAAGCTTATAACGTGCTTTGACTAGTTTGTCTTTCTTGATTGTTTGTCTCTCGGAAAAAATAATCTTACTCCAAAACTGCTAAAATATAACGCAACAACACACAGCAGCGTGTTCATGGAGGCAGCCATGTTTGTTCCAAGTTGTGGTAGCACGGACGGGTGATTGTCGGACGTGATGTCACTCAACTCGGAATTTCCGAGTTCCAAGAGAAAAACAAACGCAGCGTTTCTCTCGCAACAAAAAGAACTGATTGTATAAGATAAGCTTGGATGATCTCAGAAGGAAACAACAACAAATTTGCGTGTGGTATACATGGCACAAAAAACACAGCGCTATGCACTTCTACAGCATCGCAGACGGAATGCTTTCTGGGCGTGTCGTAGCTGGGGTGTAGCACGTCGAGGGGAGATTTCATAGCGCCGGATGGGTCCCCAGTAGCACCTTTTGGTGCACCGTGCTGGGGGGGAAGACTCTGGCACTCTTTCACGTTGCCAGCACTCACATCAAGCAAAGGGGACCAGCAAGGAACGCCATACTGGCAGCAAGAAGCACAGCCTGAATGGCACTCAGGAGAACCAGCGCAGGGGGCACCAGGATTTGAACCTAGGACCTCTTGATCTGCAGTCAAATGCTCTACCACTGAGCTATACCCCCGCAGGCAGAGCAAAGGAGATGAGGTGGAAACACAAGCCACTTTGACACACTCTGTGGCTACTCTTTGTGCAGCATTAAGCTGTAACCCAGTCAAGAAAAAAGCAACTTCTCCTTTAAACTGGACTTTGTGCTTGTGCCCACATACATGCATGTATGTGTTTATTCAAGTTCCTATATAAATTAAAATCTCTAATTAGCTACTCAGATTAGATTAACGAAATATGATTTTGGAAATGCTTTCTTTTTTTTATTCAAAATTTCAGCTTTTCTAATCAGGTTTTCAAAAAAAGGTGTGTGTCTAAATGGCCTGAAATGTCGTCCCTTAGAAGTAAGTCATGGTGTTGTCCGCACTCCCTGCTGCACTGGGGCTCTCCGGGGTTAATGGTAATGCTTTAGTACTAATCTTATTTGTAATTTGATCCGACCTTTTCACTCAGTCTGTCAAAAGGACTTTGAACCAGTCTTCATTTTTAAATTATTTGCTTAATCATCTTTCTTTATAAAATGTTTCCATCCATCCACAGGTACTCAGGAATAAAACGCCGATACTCCAGGCACAGGGACATTAATATCCATGCACTCATATTCCCTGAGCTACTTAGCTATGTCCTACACAGCGCTGGGAATTTCAGGTCCAGAAGTTACAAATCCAGACTTACTGTAGATTTTGTTTCTACCAACCTGTGTACTACCACACAGTACTACCACACAGTACTACCACACAGTACTACCACACAGTACTGTGTGACTGTGACTGTTTATGTTCAACTGGCTGGTAGAGACAATATCTTGGTCTGGATTTGTAGCGTCTGGACCTGAAATATCCAACACTGGTTCTACCTCCTGCTTCTCCAAAGCTGGTGTAATTACTGCCTTTGCACTTACGACTTTCCATCCTGACTTTTGGCATGTACGCAGTGTTGCGGTGGGCTGGAGATTTTCCTTTGTATCCGATTAACTTTTAGAGCCAAAATAAGGGCAAAATGCTGACTTCTCTCATTGGACTCTGATGAATTCTCACCTGCTTCTTCCTTCTCTTCATCCATCAGCACCAGGCTGCCGATTCCTGCACTGCACTTACCTCTTTCCATCGTCCTGTACCCAAGACAAACATGAAAGCTCTACAGCAGGCTATATCACATGCATGTTAGGCATCTGATGAAACACACCCACGATCCAGGATTCCATTACGGGATAGAGGTTAGGGCACATCATCACCGTTCTGCCAGTCCGCCTCGTTTCAGCACCGTAACCTCGCCTGGTACCTGCACCCCGTCTATGAGTCACCCAAGCCATGTGAATCATCTCACAGGAACATCGTTTCATTTCCCACCCTCTATCCATCACATCCAAATATACCCCGTTCAGCTGACTGTGTCATGAGATGCCATAACTTTTTAATGATGACTATGTACCCTCACTTAAAGATATATACATATATTGGATGCACAGTCACTAGTTTTCCAGCTGCCAGACCCAAGAATTATATATTTTTTCTTTTTTTTGCTGAAGTCTTATGCTATTGAGTCTCCATGGCTGTTTGCCTGTACCTACTATTATCATTAAACTTCATCACACAGGAAGTTCTTGATTTTCAAAAACACTCCCTATTAATAGGACCCCGGGGCTGTCCGTTCAGTGCCTGTAATTCCACACACCATACCACAGCGTCACCTCAATAGATAGATAGTTAGATAGATAGATAGATAGATAGATAGATAGATAGATAGATAGATAGATAGATAGATAGATAGATTCCGAATATGAGATAGTAGCAATATAGCAAAGCATGATATACTAACTTCTTTAGGTGTAATATGGATGTAGCATGTGCATATGGGGCGGTGAGTAGCTCTGTGGATTATCTCTCTGTGCCTGTGATCTGAAGGCTGGCAGTATGACTTCCCTTGAGCGAGACCTTTTACCCCAATTCCTCCAGTGACTGGCTGACCCTACTGTCTTATGTGTATGTTACTTTGATCAAATGTAAATATATCTACACAGTTTTTTTCTTAGCCCACTATATGATCACTCAGTTTATATATACAGTAAGTTCCCTTTTAATGTTTTTATTAGCTGAGACAACCCTGCCAGAGACTTAACTTAAACATTAACTGAAGCCCCCGCAACCCAGTAGGATAAGCGGTTTGGAAAATGGATGGATGGATGGATTAACTGAAGCACATGCGCAAACATCCTCGACAAAATACTTTGTAAAGCTTCTAACTATCGAATTCTACGGTAAAATCATAGACTCTTTACTGTGTTGTTTCATTGTTTATTTGTATCTGATCATCCACATGAAATGTTCTCATATTTCACTCGTTGTACCTTAATTGTTTGTAATCTATAGCCGTGTTTTCCAGCCAGGTCCTCGGGGAGCCTGGGACGTCGTGTGTTTTTGCTCACTCCCAGCTTCGAGAAACACTGACTTACTGGTTTGGAGTGTGAGCTTCTATCCCAGGAGACTCTAAATAAAGACCTACACAGGGTGAAATGTGTTGCTGGGCAAATGGATTCTTAAGAAAGGCTCATAATGATGGAAAGAGCCAAGCTGTGCTGTTTAGTACACAGTGCACAGTCCAAACATCCTGAATAATTAGTTTTATATGCTCAGTAGAAGCATTTTGATTTGTTTAGTCTGAGTCTGGGGCTCTTCTGGGGGCTAAATTGAGTGATTAATGCAGATATTTGTTTGATTGAGCAGTTTATTTTCTAGGTTCCCGCGACCCAGTAGGATAAGCGGTTTGGAAAACGGATGAATGGGTGGATTTTCTAGGTTTGTCATTTATGCAGCTGATGCAAAGCTAGTGATGTGGCAGGAAAAAACCCACCAATTTTTATGAGGAGCCAAAAGACTCCTGTCATATTATTAAAGCAATTAGTCACCTTTAACGCAGCAGACCAAAGTCGACATAATGCGACATATATGTGGGATGCTGACTTAGAATGTAAAGGCAGTCAGCTTACAAACCCCGCAGTGTTTCATAGCAAGTTAGAAATCTCTCACCAGCCTTTGGGAATCTGAATCATGAGCAGACACATGAGCTTTGGCTGGAAATTGCCTCTCAAATTGTTAAATTGCCCCTCAGGGACAAATAAAGTTTTTTGATTTGATTGGATTTGAAATCAAGCTTGGAATGTGGTGATTTTCCTTTATTTTTCGCTGACAAATTCTATGAATAAATCTTAACTTTTCCCTTCCACCAATGGATGACCAAGCTTCTTATTGAGAAAAGTTGCCTGTAAGGAATATCAATGAAAAACACAAGTTGTGTTACTTAAAATGTTATATCCACCTGATTCAAGCAGATTATCTGCCCTCCTGCTGGAAACATAGTGGGTGGGCTTATTCTCAGTAATGAAAGATGGCAGAGTGGAACTGTGTAGTTCCGCTTGCAGAATGGGGCTCCTGCTTGCACTCATACTCTACTTAGATCTTTTCTTGAAGAGGACTGATGTCTTGAAATTTCATGCTGGAGTCACATGTCTTCACCAAGTGGGACGTCTCCCTTCCGGCTGCTTGAGGTGGCTACTTACAGCAAAATGTTTGGTGCTCTGTGTGGTCCTCTGAAGCTCAAAGCTGGTTTATGGAAGAGCATCAGACAGCAGCATCTCCGTGGTCAAAACAGAATTTTAGTCAGTCATCTCAGCTGTCATGGTGTACATTCATGATGAGGATAGGCAGATCCAGAAAAGATCTAGGTTGTTCTTTTGTCTCGTGTTTGTTGAAGACCCCCCACCCCTGAAATGTTAAATACCACATGTTTCCTGTACAGGTCAGCGACAATGGGGCTTTTGGTGCTTAAGTGATTTATAATTTGACATCCCTGACTGTCATGCGTTATATTTCATCATTAGCTGTCGTCGTAGTTTTGCCTGGTACTGTGAGTCTTTGACTGATATGCTGGCAGTTACAATTTCGAAAGGTTACTGGGGGTAATTAAAGGTGTGCATGCCCCCCCATGGCTTCTCTGCACCTCCCCCCGTCACTCTTACTCTGTCTGCCACTGGTCCCCTCTGGGGAAAGTCAGGGATCTTGTGAACACAGAGCCACTTCCAAATTAATCATTTTCACCAATTTTTCCTGGGGCGACAAAATCTGTAAGGCTACAATGGGGACTCAAAAGCCTCTAGTTAGAAGAGTCAGTTTTGTTGGTTTCAGTTTGTTTTCCTTAAATAAGTATGCAAGCAGCATTCTTCCATATTCTTGGTGCCACGTTATAATTACCAAAAAGCATTTTAAAAGCGTATGTACAGTATATACTTCCATCAAAATGTCATTACTGTTTTACTGGTACAGTCCCTGAGAAGTGCAGTAGTAGAATATTCAGTGCACTTTCATAATGCATTCATAGAACATTCATAAGCAGCATATAATTACAGCTTAACATCCTAAAATACCTTAGCAGCTTTAATAGAGATTAATAATAAACATTATATGGTCATAACAAGCATTTTAATCGTATAACATGTTTGTTAAGGTATACTTACGTGCTGCTTATGAATGTTCTATGAATGCATTATGGATGCATTCAATAAAAAAGCATCATCAGACATTGATTACGATGATATACTTGAATGAACTGCTACTTTGTGCAGCATGATGAAGTGGAAATCAAGGATGATAGTTTAAAAGTACTGTTTATGTGGTCGTCTTTCACAGTGAGAGTGAAAAGCAGAAAGACAGGCAGGAAGGGAGGGGGCGGCCACATGCTGAAGTATGTGCCCACCTGACACAGCTTTTAATGAGCTCTGCTTTCGCAGTTCCTCTTAGGACTTCGACTGTCCCGTTCCCATCTCTAGGAGTGCAGTGCGTTTGTCGCTGAATCATATTTTATTTTTTAAAAAGTCTCTTCCATATGGACTTTCACAGACAGTGTTATTTTTGTTTTGATGCACATAGTATCACCATATGAAAGGATGAACGGCTTAACAGCATGATATGTTTTCAGGAGAGAAATTACACAGTAATTGAATTCGCCCACGTACTAAAAAATACATGAATATCCAGTGGCATGAAAAGTATGTAGTCTGATCTTCATCTAAGGGACCACAATGAAAAAACAGTCTCTTTTAACTGATATCGCACAAATGATTGTGCCGTTCCTCTACATACTGAATGCTTGTGTGTGAATAGCTAGACTAATGACTTCAACAAAAGGTAAATGGAGCCATGACATGGTCAAGCTGGAGTCCCATCAATGAAATGAGACTAGGGGTCTGGGATTGGCCTACTGTACTTTGACACTCAAAAACAAAACACTCAAATATTTTGAGTTTGCTATTGACAAGAAACATCTAGTGATGTGAAGAATGCCTCGCCAAAATCTTTGAAGACCTGTAATCAAGAACTTTCGACTTGCATAGTCATAAATATTCATCAGTCATTAGTTAAATTAACTGTTCATAAATGGAGACAGTTTAGTAGTGGGGCTGCCCTCTAGAAGGGGACTCCTGGCCAAGGTGAGTTTGATGGAACAGTGCAGAATGCTCAGTAAGACCTAAAAGAACCACACAGTAGACTCTGAAGGAATCACTGGAACCATCTCTGTTCAGGAGATGACCATTCGCATAACACTGAAGAGTCCATGGTAGGAGACCATGGAGAAGCCGCTGCTCTGCAAACAAAGAAATAAAAGCTGTTTGTGCAGCTGAAGTTTGCCAAGCACCACCCTCTCGCTCCACAATCTTACTGGAAATATGTCTCACTGACTGATGGACATGACATTGAATTGTTCTGGAGGAACGTGCAGTATTACATTTTTGTAAGAAGGACCTGTTTGAATGCATCATGCCATTGGTGAAGTACAGAGGAAGGAGCAACATGTCCACCAGCTGAAGCTCAGCAGAAGCTGGATGATACAGCAGGACAATCATCTTAAACTTCAAAGTGATCCTACGACAGAATTGGTCAGAAATAACATCTGCCTTCCGGAGTGGCCCAGTCAGAGGCGAGACCTTAGCGCAACACAGCTTTGGTGGAATGACATCATGAGACAATCGCAGAAGACATCTTAATGGTTGACTGGACTGAAGCAGATCTGTAAGGAAGAATGGGTCAAAAAAAAAGAATGTGATCTGTGGCTATTGTTTTAGGTTCCATGCTCTTAGATCCATGCATCTGTTATTCAATGTAGATTACAAATGTGCATGACATTTTCAGCATGAACACATATTCAGTTTCTGCTTTTTGTCAGCAATGAAAAAACAATCCCAAAGATGTATTGGTGCCCGTAACTTTATATTTAGAATATAAGATACCATAAAACATTTTGAAAATTCTTTCTCAGGGGACCAGCCTCTCACACTTGGAATGCTGATTAATGGAACGTACAGCAAAAAAAGATAAGAATATAATTCAACAGTCAAAATATGAAACGTTTGCCCTAATTAAAAAGGGAATTATGTTTTATCGGCTACACTCTTGATTAAAGTTAAATTGAAATATTTGTATGAACCATTAAAATAGAAAAGTCAGTTATTTATTTAATTTTACATACTGAAAATATTGTGCAGTCATGGGCAAGAGACAGGTATTTAAAGTAAGGAATTATATAAAGATGATTATTATGGAACCTGCGCCTGTTACATAAATAAACTTTGCATGCAGAAGGAGGCAGCAATAGATGCTACTCTGCAGCCTCATATTTCCAGGCTTGCGAGTTTGATTCTCATCCCAATTTCTCAGTGTGTGGGTATTTTGCAACCTGCCCCCCCCCTCCCATGTTTTGACAGCTTTTCCTCTGGCGTTGCAGATTCCTCCCATATTCCAAAAAGATAATGCGTTTGGGTCTCTGAATTGTCCACAGTGTGTGATTGTGAACATCTGTGTGTGTGTGTTTGTGTGAGATTGTGCACACACTTACCATGATCTTGGGGGGGCAAGTGACCACAGAAAACTGGTTATGTTTTTCCTCTCTGCCCCAGACCACCCCCTCCAAACTCCGATGTCCAGCTTCACGCCCAGTTGTGGCCCTTCTGGTCATGAAGCTGAGACTGATGTCTTCTGTTTTCCCAGCTATTTCACTAAACCTGACTTCACCCAGATGTACAAATAAAGCCGTCATTCTGTCAGTGGTGAGTCCTACGATTTGTGGGCGAAATATAGCCACAACATTATGCATATTTGTTCTGGTTTTGCTGGAGTGGGGGATGGAAAACCATGGTAACAACAGCATTATATAGCAGAAGTTTGGATAAATTAAGGTCATATATTATACAAGGTTTTTTTGGAAGCATTACTTTATCAACAACAATAATAAATAGTGAGAAGCACTTTGCACTGAATGCGGAATGAAACTGGTGACCAATGCAAATCACTAGCGACAGGAGTGAGATGCTTTCGAGCTGTTATATTGTAGCATAATTATTTGCAAATGTGTATGGAAAGTTGTGTGACTGGATCTCAATCCATGTGTGTGTAAACTAAATGTGTAAAAGAATTTGTAAATGCATACTGAGATTTGCAAATGTGTACAGGAATCAGTAAATGTGCATTCGCAATCCACGTGCATAATCAAATTCGTAAACCTGTAAAAGAATCTTTGCATAAATGTGTTAATGCGTAGAAAATCTGTAAATGCATATTTGGTTATCAGTGGCTAAAAAGTCTAAGTGTTTTGTTCCAAGAGCCGTAAATGCAGACCAGTCATCAGTTACAGCTCAGACGGGCCTCTCAATTGGCAATGAAGCAATTTTACGAAGTACACTTCCAGTACAATAATGATAATAGGCAAGTTTAAGCTACAGATCCTGAGCAGAGGTGGGTTCAGGTCCAGAGAGTAAAAGTCCAGACTAAGATTTTGTCTCGACCAACCTGTTGAGTATCAAGAGTCACAGTCACAGAGTACGATACTGGTTGGTTAAAAGAAAATCTTGGTGTGGACTTTTACTCTCTGGACCTGGACTCTCCACCTCTGATGCTGAGCATAAATGTTTAAACACCTCAAGTTATAAAGCTTGAGCTAAATTACTCATAATGTAAATGATCCTGAATGTTTTTCTATTAATTGATACAAAAGGAAACACATGCTGTGTGAGTGTTTGCCCTGCAGTGTGTTGGCGGCTGCCCAGGGTTGGTTCCTGTCTGAGCCCATTGTTCCTGGGATAGGCTCCAGTCCCCCCCGTGACCCCAATTAGGATTAAGCGGTTACAGTGATGGATGGATGGATGGATGGATGGATGGAAACACATGCTTTTATGAACCTTTGCAAAAAATGGAGCTCAAAATTTTAAACCATTCATATTACAAAGTTCTATTTTTGAAAAATATTTAAATACTTTTCATCTTCATGATTCTTGCATTCATACATTAAAAGTGTTTTGAAATTTTTTTTAAAGGGTTTTCCATGTGTAAATGTGGAATCGGTGCATTGCATCCATCCCGGAGCTCTGCTGCACTGGACACCACAGTAAACAGGAAACTGCTGTGACTTGGGACTAACAATTGACTTTGCTAGAAGTAACATTACTATCCCAAAAGATCATAATAACAGAATTTCATGGCTATATGGTACGGCAGGAATGGGGGCCTGAGAGCACACATCCCTTTGAGGGACGAAGGTTATTAACAAAGAAAACAATATACAAAAGGGTCAGATGTGGAAGGCAGTACCTTCAGGGCGTCTGATGTGGACAGGGAAAGGCTCTGCACTGCAGCAGTGCCCCTACTGCTGCTGTTGTAAGGGTTAGCCAGTTTAGCTATTTAGAGAAGCCTTTACTCACTTACTGCACTTTATATTTGTTGGTTACCCTTAAGTCACGAAGACCTGCTCCTATTCCGCCCTTACCCTTACAGTAAGTCACGAAGACCTGCTCCTATTCCGCCCTTACCCTTAAGTCACGAAGCGCTGCTCCTATTCCGGCCTTACCCTTAAGTCACGAAGACCTGCTCCTATTCCGCCCTTACCCTTAAGTCACGACGCGCTGCTCCTATTCCGCCCTTAGTCTTAAGTCACGAAGCGCTGCTCCTATTCCGCCCTTACCCTTACAGTAAGTCACGAAGCGCTGCTCCTATTCCGGCCTTACCCTTAAGTCACGAAGAGCTGCTCCTATTCCGCCCTTAGTCTTAAGTCACGAAGCGCTGCTCCTATTCCGCCCTTACCCTTACAGTAAGTCACGAAGCGCTGCTCCTATTCCGGCCTTACCCTTAAGTCACGAAGCGCTGCTCCTATTCCGCCCTTACCCTTACAGTAAGTCACGAAGCGCTGCTCCTATTCCGCCCTTACCCTTACAGTAAGTCACGAAGCGCTGCTCCTATTCCGCTCTTACCCTTAAGTCACGAAGCGCTGCTCCTATTCCGCCCTTACCCTTAGAGTAAGTCACGAAGCGCTGCTCCTATTCCGCCCTTACCCTTAAGTCACGAAGCGCTACTCCTATTCCGCCCTTACCCTTAGAGTAAGTCACGAAGCACTGCTCCTATTCCGCCCTTACCCTTAAGTCACGAAGCGCTGCTCCTATTCCGCCCTTACCCTTACAGTAAGTCACAAAGCGCTGCTCCTATTCCGCCCTTACTCTTAAGTCACGAAGAGCTGCTCCTATTCCGCCCTTACCCTTAAGTCACGAAGCGCTGCTCCTATTCCGCCCTTACTCTTAAGTCACGAAGCGCTGCTCCTATTCCGCCCTTACCCTTAAGTCACGAAGCGCTGCTCCTATTCCGCCCTTACCCTTAAGTCACGAAGAGCTGCTCCTATTCCGCCCTTACCCTTAAGTCACGAAGCACTGCTCCTATTCCGCCCTTACCCTTACAGTAAGTCACGAAGCGCTGCTCCTATTCCGCCCTTACCCTTAAGTCACGAAACGCTGCTCCTATTCCGCCCTTACCCTTAAGTCACGAAGCGCTGCTCCTATTCCGCCCTTACCCTTCAGTCACGAAGCGCTGCTCCTATTCCGCCCTTACCCTTAAGTCACGAAGCGCTGCTCCTATTCCGCCCTTACCCTTAAGTCACGAAGTGCTGCTCTTATTCCGCCCTTACCCTTACAGTAAGTCACGAAGCGCTGCTCCTATTCCGCCATTACCATTAAGTCACGAAGCGCTGCTCCTATTCCGCCCTTACCCTTAAGTCACGAAGCGCTGCTCCTATTCCGCCCTTACCCTTAAGTTACGAAGCGCTGCTCCTATTCCGCCCTTACCCTTATGTCACATCGCGGTGCTCCTATTCCGCCCTTACCCTTAAGTCACGAAGCGCTGCTCCTATTCCGCCCTTACCCTTACAGTAAGTCACGAAGCGCTGCTCCTATTCCGCCCTTACCCTTAAGTCACGAAGCGCTGCTCCTATTCCGCCCTTACCCTTAAGTCACGAAGATCTGCTCCTATTCCGCCCTTACCCTTAGAGTAAGTCACGAAGCACTGCTCCTATTCCGCCCTTACCCTTAAGTCACGAAGCGCTGCTCCTATTCCGCCCTTACCCTTACAGTAAGTCACAAAGCGCTGCTCCTATTCCGCCCTTACTCTTAAGTCACGAAGAGCTGCTCCTATTCCGCCCTTACCCTTAAGTCACGAAACGCTGCTCCTATTCCGCCCTTACTCTTAAGTCACGAAGAGCTGCTCCTATTCCGCCCTTACCCTTAAGTCACGAAACGCTGCTCCTATTCCGCCCTTACCCTTAACTCACGAAGTGCTGCTCCTATTCCACCCTTACCCTTAAGTTACAAAGCGCTGCTCCTATTCCGCCCTTACCCTTAAGTTACAAAGCACTGCTCCTATTCCGCCCTTACCCTTAAGTTACAAAGCGCTGGTCCTATTCCGCCCTTACCCTTCAGTCACGAAGCGCTGCTCCTATTCCGCCCTTACCCTTAAGTCACGAAGCGCTGCTCCTATTCCGCCCTTACCCTTAAGTCACGAAGAGCTGCTCCTATTCCGCCCTTACCCTTAAGTCACGAAGCGCTGCTCCTATTCCGCCCTTACCCTTACAGTAAGTCACGAAGCGCTGCTCCTATTCCGCCCTTACCCTTAAGTCACGAAACGCTGCTCCTATTCCGCCCTTACCCTTAAGTCACGAAGCGCTGCTCCTATTCCGCCCTTACCCTTCAGTCACGAAGCGCTGCTCCTATTCCGCCCTTACCCTTAAGTCACGAAGCGCTGCTCCTATTCCGCCCTTACCCTTAAGTTACAAAGCGCTGCTCCTATTCCGCCCTTACCCTTAACTCACGAAGTGCTGCTCCTATTCCACCCTTACCCTTAAGTTACAAAGCGCTGCTCCTATTCCGCCCTTACCCTTAAGTTACAAAGCACTGCTCCTATTCCGCCCTTACCCTTAAGTTACAAAGCGCTGGTCCTATTCCGCCCTTACCCTTCAGTCACGAAGCGCTGCTCCTATTCCGCCCTTACCCTTAAGTCACGAAGCGCTGCTACTATTCCGCCCTTACCCTTACAGTAAGTCACGAAGCGCTGCTCCTATTCCGCCCTTACCCTTAAGTCACGAAGCGCTGCTCCTATTCCGCCCTTACCCTTACAGTAAGTCACAAAGCGCTGCTCCTATTCCGCCCTTACTCTTAAGTCACGAAGAGCTGCTCCTATTCCGCCCTTACCCTTAAGTCACGAAATGCTGCTCCTATTCCGCCCTTACCCTTAACTCACGAAGTGCTGCTCCTATTCCACCCTTACCCTTAAGTTACAAAGTGCTGCTCCTATTCCGCCCTTACCCTTAAGTTACAAAGCACTGCTCCTATTCCGCCCTTACCCTTAAGTTACAAAGCGCTGGTCCTATTCCGCCCTTACCCTTCAGTCACGAAGCGCTGCTCCTATTCCGCCCTTACCCTTAAGTCACGAAGCGCTGCTCCTATTCCGCCCTTACCCTTACAGTAAGTCACGAAGCGCTGCTCCTATTCCGCCCTTACCCTTAAGTCACGAAGCGCTGCTCCTATTCCGCCCTTACCCTTAAGTCACGAAGAGCTGCTCCTATTCCGCCCTTACCCTTAAGTCACGAAGCGCTGCTCCTATTCCGCCCTTACCCTTAAGTCACGAAGCGCTGCTCCTATTCCGCCCTTACCCTTAAGTCACGAAGATCTGCTCCTATTCCGCCCTTACCCTTAGAGTAAGTCACGAAGCACTGCTCCTATTCCGCCCTTACCCTTAAGTCACGAAGCGCTGGTCCTATTCCGCCCTTACCCTTCAGTCACGAAGCGCTGCTCCTATTCCGCCCTTACCCTTAAGTCACGAAGCGCTGCTCCTATTCCGCCCTTACCCTTAAGTTACAAAGCGCTGCTCCTATTCCGCCCTTACCCTTAACTCACGAAGTGCTGCTCCTATTCCACCCTTACCCTTAAGTTACAAAGCGCTGCTCCTATTCCGCCCTTACCCTTAAGTTACAAAGCACTGCTCCTATTCCGCCCTTACCCTTAAGTTACAAAGCGCTGGTCCTATTCCGCCCTTACCCTTCAGTCACGAAGCGCTGCTCCTATTCCGCCCTTACCCTTAAGTCACGAAGCGCTGCTACTATTCCGCCCTTACCCTTACAGTAAGTCACGAAGCGCTGCTCCTATTCCGCCCTTACCCTTAAGTCACGAAGCGCTGCTCCTATTCCGCCCTTACCCTTACAGTAAGTCACAAAGCGCTGCTCCTATTCCGCCCTTACTCTTAAGTCACGAAGAGCTGCTCCTATTCCGCCCTTACCCTTAAGTCACGAAACGCTGCTCCTATTCCGCCCTTACCCTTAACTCACGAAGTGCTGCTCCTATTCCACCCTTACCCTTAAGTTACAAAGCGCTGCTCCTATTCCGCCCTTACCCTTAAGTTACAAAGCACTGCTCCTATTCCGCCCTTACCCTTAAGTTACAAAGCGCTGGTCCTATTCCGCCCTTACCCTTCAGTCACGAAGCGCTGCTCCTATTCCGCCCTTACCCTTAAGTCACGAAGCGCTGCTCCTATTCCGCCCTTACCCTTACAGTAAGTCACGAAGCGCTGCTCCTATTCCGCCCTTACCCTTAAGTCACGAAGCGCTGCTCCTATTCCGCCCTTACCCTTAAGTCACGAAGAGCTGCTCCTATTCCGCCCTTACCCTTAAGTCACGAAGCGCTGCTCCTATTCCGCCCTTACCCTTACAGTAAGTCACGAAGCGCTGCTCCTATTCCGCCCTTACCCTTAAGTCACGAAACGCTGCTCCTATTCCGCCCTTACCCTTAAGTCACGAAGCGCTGCTCCTATTCCGCCCTTACCCTTCAGTCACGAAGCGCTGCTCCTATTCCGCCCTTACCCTTAAGTCACGAAGCGCTGCTCCTATTCCGCCCTTACCCTTAAGTTACAAAGCGCTGCTCCTATTCCGCCCTTACCCTTAACTCACGAAGTGCTGCTCCTATTCCACCCTTACCCTTAAGTTACAAAGCGCTGCTCCTATTCCGCCCTTACCCTTAAGTTACAAAGCACTGTTCCTATTCCGCCCTTACCCTTAAGTTACAAAGCGCTGGTCCTATTCCGCCCTTACCCTTCAGTCACGAAGCGCTGCTCCTATTCCGCCCTTACCCTTAAGTCACGAAGCGCTGCTCCTATTCCGCCCTTACCCTTACAGTAAGTCACGAAGCGCTGCTCCTATTCCGCCCTTACCCTTAAGTCACGAAGCGCTGCTCCTATTCCGCCCTTACCCTTAAGTCACGAAGAGCTGCTCCTATTCCGCCCTTACCCTTAAGTCACGAAGCACTGCTCCTATTCCGCCCTTACCCTTACAGTAAGTCACGAAGCGCTGCTCCTATTCCGCCCTTACCCTTAAGTCACGAAACGCTGCTCCTATTCCGCCCTTACCCTTAAGTCACGAAGCGCTGCTCCTATTCCGCCCTTACCCTTCAGTCACGAAGCGCTGCTCCTATTCCGCCCTTACCCTTAAGTCACGAAGCGCTGCTCCTATTCCGCCCTTACCCTTAAGTTACAAAGCGCTGCTCCTATTCCGCCCTTACCCTTAACTCACGAAGTGCTGCTCCTATTCCACCCTTACCCTTAAGTTACAAAGCGCTGCTCCTATTCCGCCCTTACCCTTAAGTTACAAAGCACTGTTCCTATTCCGCCCTTACCCTTAAGTTACAAAGCGCTGGTCCTATTCCGCCCTTACCCTTCAGTCACGAAGCGCTGCTCCTATTCCGCCCTTACCCTTAAGTCACGAAGCGCTGCTCCTATTCCGCCCTTACCCTTACAGTAAGTCACGAAGCGCTGCTCCTATTCCGCCCTTACCCTTAAGTCACGAAGCGCTGCTCCTATTCCGCCCTTACCCTTAAGTCACGAAGAGCTGCTCCTATTCCGCCCTTACCCTTAAGTCACGAAGCACTGCTCCTATTCCGCCCTTACCCTTACAGTAAGTCACGAAGCGCTGCTCCTATTCCGCCCTTACCCTTAAGTCACGAAACGCTGCTCCTATTCCGCCCTTACCCTTAAGTCACGAAGCGCTGCTCCTATTCCGCCCTTACCCTTCAGTCACGAAGCGCTGCTCCTATTCCGCCCTTACCCTTAAGTCACGAAGCGCTGCTCCTATTCCGCCCTTACCCTTAAGTCACGAAGTGCTGCTCTTATTCCGCCCTTACCCTTACAGTAAGTCACGAAGCGCTGCTCCTATTCCGCCATTACCATTAAGTCACGAAGCGCTGCTCCTATTCCGCCCTTACCCTTAAGTCACGAAGCGCTGCTCCTATTCCGCCCTTACCCTTAAGTTACGAAGCGCTGCTCCTATTCCGCCCTTACCCTTATGTCACGACGCGGTGCTCCTATTCCGCCCTTACCCTTAAGTCACGAAGCGCTGCTCCTATTCCGCCCTTACCCTTACAGTAAGTCACGAAGCGCTGCTCCTATTCCGCCCTTACCCTTAAGTCACGAAGCGCTGCTCCTATTCCGCCCTTACCCTTAAGTCACGAAGATCTGCTCCTATTCCGCCCTTACCCTTAGAATAAGTCACGAAGCACTGCTCCTATTCCGCCCTTACCCTTAAGTCACGAAGCGCTGCTCCTATTCCGCCCTTACCCTTACAGTAAGTCACAAAGCGCTGCTCCTATTCCGCCCTTACTCTTAAGTCACGAAGAGCTGCTCCTATTCCGCCCTTACCCTTAAGTCACGAAACGCTGCTCCTATTCCGCCCTTACCCTTAACTCACGAAGTGCTGCTCCTATTCCACCCTTACCCTTAAGTTACAAAGCGCTGCTCCTATTCCGCCCTTACCCTTAAGTTACAAAGCACTGCTCCTATTCCGCCCTTACCCTTAACTCACGAAGTGCTGCTCCTATTCCACCCTTACCCTTAAGTTACAAAGCGCTGCTCCTATTCCGCCCTTACCCTTAAGTTACAAAGCACTGTTCCTATTCCGCCCTTACCCTTAAGTTACAAAGCGCTGGTCCTATTCCGCCCTTACCCTTCAGTCACGAAGCGCTGCTCCTATTCCGCCCTTACCCTTAAGTCACGAAGCGCTGCTCCTATTCCGCCCTTACCCTTACAGTAAGTCACGAAGCGCTGCTCCTATTCCGCCCTTACCCTTAAGTCACGAAGCGCTGCTCCTATTCCGCCCTTACCCTTAAGTCACGAAGAGCTGCTCCTATTCCGCCCTTACCCTTAAGTCACGAAGCACTGCTCCTATTCCGCCCTTACCCTTACAGTAAGTCACGAAGCGCTGCTCCTATTCCGCCCTTACCCTTAAGTCACGAAACGCTGCTCCTATTCCGCCCTTACCCTTAAGTCACGAAGCGCTGCTCCTATTCCGCCCTTACCCTTCAGTTACGAAGCGCTGCTCCTATTCCGCCCTTACCCTTAAGTCACGAAGCGCTGCTCCTATTCCGCCCTTACCCTTAAGTCACGAAGTGCTGCTCTTATTCCGCCCTTACCCTTACAGTAAGTCACGAAGCGCTGCTCCTATTCCGCCATTACCATTAAGTCACGAAGCGCTGCTCCTATTCCGCCCTTACCCTTAAGTCACGAAGCGCTGCTCCTATTCCGCCCTTACCCTTAAGTTACGAAGCGCTGCTCCTATTCCGCCCTTACCCTTATGTCACGACGCGGTGCTCCTATTCCGCCCTTACCCTTAAGTCACGAAGCGCTGCTCCTATTCCGCCCTTACCCTTACAGTAAGTCACGAAGCGCTGCTCCTATTCCGCCCTTACCCTTAAGTCACGAAGCGCTGCTCCTATTCCGCCCTTACCCTTAAGTCACGAAGATCTGCTCCTATTCCGCCCTTACCCTTAGAATAAGTCACGAAGCACTGCTCCTATTCCGCCCTTACCCTTAAGTCACGAAGCGCTGCTCCTATTCCGCCCTTACCCTTACAGTAAGTCACAAAGCGCTGCTCCTATTCCGCCCTTACTCTTAAGTCACGAAGAGCTGCTCCTATTCCGCCCTTACCCTTAAGTCATGAAACGCTGCTCCTATTCCGCCCTTACCCTTAACTCACGAAGTGCTGCTCCTATTCCACCCTTACCCTTAAGTTACAAAGCGCTGCTCCTATTCCGCCCTTACCCTTAAGTTACAAAGCACTGCTCCTATTCCGCCCTTACCCTTAAGTTACAAAGCGCTGGTCCTATTCCGCCCTTACCCTTCAGTCACGAAGCGCTGCTCCTATTCCGCCCTTACCCTTAAGTCACGAAGCGCTGCTCCTATTCCGCCCTTACCCTTACAGTAAGTCACGAAGCGCTGCTCCTATTCCGCCCTTACCCTTAAGTCACGAAGCGCTGCTCCTATTCCGCCCTTACCCTTAAGTCACGAAGAGCTGCTCCTATTCCGCCCTTACCCTTAAGTCACGAAGCGCTGCTCCTATTCCGCCCTTACCCTTACAGTAAGTCACGAAGCGCTGCTCCTATTCCGCCCTTACCCTTAAGTCACGAAACGCTGCTCCTATTCCGCCCTTACCCTTAAGTCACGAAGCGCTGCTCCTATTCCGCCCTTACCCTTCAGTCACGAAGCGCTGCTCCTATTCCGCCCTTACCCTTAAGTCACGAAGCGCTGCTCCTATTCCGCCCTTACCCTTAAGTCACGAAGTGCTGCTCTTATTCCGCCCTTACCCTTACAGTAAGTCACGAAGCGCTGCTCCTATTCCGCCATTACCATTAAGTCACGAAGCGCTGCTCCTATTCCGCCCTTACCCTTAAGTCACGAAGCGCTGCTCCTATTCCGCCCTTACCCTTAAGTTACGAAGCGCTGCTCCTATTCCGCCCTTACCCTTATGTCACGACGCGGTGCTCCTATTCCGCCCTTACCCTTAAGTCACGAAGCGCTGCTCCTATTCCGCCCTTACCCTTACAGTAAGTCACGAAGCGCTGCTCCTATTCCGCCCTTACCCTTAAGTCACGAAGCGCTGCTCCTATTCCGCCCTTACCCTTAAGTCACGAAGATCTGCTCCTATTCCGCCCTTACCCTTAAGTCACGAAGCGCTGCTCCTATTCCGCCCTTACCCTTAAGTCACGCAGCGCTGCTCCTATTACGCCCTTACCCTTTAGTCACGAAACGCTGCTCCTATTCCGCCCTTACCCTTAAGTCACGAAGTGCTGCTCCTATTCCGCCCTTACCCTTAAGTCACGAAGTGCTGCTCCTATTCTGCCCTTACCCATAAGTTACAAAGCGCTGCTCCTATTCCGCCCTTACCCTTAAGTTACAAAGCGCTGCTCCTATTCCGCCCTTACCCTTCAGTCACGAAGCGCTGCTCCTATTCCGCCCTTACCCTTAAGTCACGAAGCGCTGCTCTTATTCCGCCCTTACCCTTAAGTCACGAAGAGCTGCTCCTATTCCGCCCTTACCCTTAAGTCACGAAGCGCTGCTCCTATTCCGCCCTTACCCTTAAGTCACGAAGCGCTGCTCCTATTCCGCCCTTACCCTTAAGTCATGCAGCGCTGCTCCTATTCCGCCCTCACCCTTAAGTCACGAAGCGCTGCTCCTATTCTGCGCTTACCCTTAAGTCACGAAGCGCTGCTCCTATTCTGCGCTTACCCTTAAGTCACGAAACGCTGCTCCTATTCCGCCCTTACCCTTAAGTCACGAAACGCTGCTCCTATTCCGCCCTTACCCTTAAGTCACGAAGTGCTGCTCCTATTCCGCCCTTACCCTTAAGTTACAAAGCGCTGCTCCTATTCCGCCCTTACCCTTAAGTTACAAAGCGCTGCTCCTATTCCGCCCTTACCCTTCAGTCACGAAGCGCTGCTCCTATTCCGCCCTTACCCTTAAGTCACGAAGCGCTGCTCCTATTCCGCCCTTACCCTTAAGTCACGAAGCGCTGCTCTTATTCCGCCCTTACCCTTAAGTCACGAAGAGCTGCTCCTATTCCGCCCTTACCCTTAAGTCACAACACATTGCTTTTATTGCGTAGCTGGGACACTCCCACTTTACCCCTAAAATGAATTTTGGGGTATGTTGGGCTGTAAAGGATCCATCGGGTGCATCCTTCACAGTGTTGGAAAAGAAGGATGCATTTCTAGGTCACATTAGAAGGAGCTTTCAAAATGGGACAGCCTTATCACACCGCTATGACACTTTCCGTCTTCCAGTGCAGCCTTAGAGGATGCAGCCCCTGAAATGGGACAGCCTTGTCGCACCACTATGACACTTTCCGTCTTCCAGTGCAGCCTTAGAGGATGCAGCCCCTGAAATGGGACAGGCTTGTTGCACCACTATGACACATTCCAGTGCAGCCTTGGAAGGATGTAGCACCCTGAATTCGGTACACAGTATTAGTCAGCACGTGCACAGCAAGTCTGCCCTTTGCTTGCCCTTCTCCCCAGTGCAGGCTCTAAGCTTGTAGAAGACAGTTCTGCACCCTGGTTTGGGTATTTAGCCGCCACCAGCTATCCCGTTGGTCCTCGTTTTGGTTGATCATGAGGAAACCATGGTTACCGTATGGCTGTGTTGTGCTTGATTGCCCCTTGTGGTGCACGGGGACCATATGTGTCACAACAGCCATTGTATAACCACTCTTTATCACAACATACACTGTCAGCTGACCGCAGCGTACCATTTAATGTCTATACTGCCTTTCTTTGCCTTTATTTCTACATACATTAGCTTACCAAAGTAAACTCCCTAAAATGAGGCGACGGGTTCTGATGCTCTGGCACTGTGTGTCAGAGATGGTTCTGAGGAACATGAGTGCCCCTCAGGGACCCATTATATCACCCTTTCTGTTCATCCTCTACACAAGAGACTTCAAATACGACTCCACGCTGTGCCATCCACAGACAATCTCTGGTGACTCCTTTTGGCTCCATCTGGCTTGCCAGGTGCACTGACAAGGCAGATGAAAGGGAGTGTAGGAGCCGTTCTACACTTTTGTATGTGGTGCAGCGAGAATTACCTGTAGGTTACCTGTAGGTTAATGTCAGTAAAACAAAGGTAGACTTCATTTTTGCCACGGACATGTGAAACTAATGAGCTCAGTAAAAGAAAGGCCAGAAGTGTAAGGTCTCTCAATGTGCGTAGAAAGCTAATGGGAGTATATAGTATGTACTATACCAGTACATAGTAACCAGCATGATCTGTGGTTTTCTGTCTTTGTTAAAAATGCAAAAAGCTTAAGCGTCCATAGGACTATGAAATGTCTATTCCAATGGGGCGACTACGCATCAGTGACTTTTTCATGCTGTCTGTATTGGCCTTATATATATATATATATATATATATATATATATATATATATATATATATATATATATACTCGTACACACACACAAACACACAGAATATAAAACAGCACTGTTATGCTGTACTGAATACTGTAAGTGTCTGTGAATGAATGACATCAGTTACTGGGCTCATCAGCTACTGGGCAATCTGTAATCTTTTCTTTAGTACAGAAATTTCTCCTCACTAATCATGGATTAATCTTATTTGGATGGAAGTCATACATAATCGAGTACTTTTCTGAAGGACAGTATCTGTCTAACAACTACTACATGTGGGAAACAGTTCCAGTAAGGATTACGGTGACTGTTAGGTGGTAGGTAGGTGCCACTTCCCATGAAGTTGGGAGAGTGTGAAAAATGGAAATGAAATACAAATAGCAGTGTTTGGTAAATTCCATTTTACTCGTATGTAACTGAAAACGGTAAAGTGACATGCAGTGACGTCACTCTAAAACTACAAGGGAAGCTCTGCCTCCTGAAAATTTTTATCCAATACTTCCTGTTGTATTTACATTGCTACTACACACAGAATGCTAGAACGTATTCAGTCTCGTGGCTAGTTCGCTCGGAATCAGCGATAATTTCTCGCAGGTGGTTGAATGTGATTCTTTTTCTCCTATATTGAATTCCAGTGGCAGCCCGGTCCAGCGAAAAAGCTTCACTGGACTTCAATGTCACTTCTGTTTTCAGTGCAGCAAAGCAAGATGTTTATTGGACAAAGGCTTCAAAATGTCATTCCCTGGGAAGCTCAGCGTCTGTGGGAGTAAATAGGGGGAGTGGGCGGGCCAGGACGCTGAACTACTGCGTGATGATTGGTGGAGCTGTCGAAAGGGCTGGACCTCTGTTTGATTGACAGCATTTTCAAATTATACTTCAGCATCGGAGCATTTTGAGTTCAGTTCCGTGTGGATTTGTTCATATAATACTGTAAACGAAACCTGCAGCACATTCCAAAATAAGTTAGGACAGAGGTGTGTTTGTCACTGAGTTACATTACCTTTGCTTTAATAGCATTAAATAATCATTTAGGAACTAAGGACGCTGATTGTTGTAATATTGAAGGTGGTATTTTTTTTCTCCCATTGCTGCTTGATGTCAGGCTTCAGCCGTTTAACAGTGTGGGCTCTTCTTTGTATTTCATGCTTCATGATGTGTCGCGCGTTCTCAGCGGGATGCAGGTCTGGGCTGCAGGCAAGCCAGTCCAGCTCCCGCATTCTCTGACTATGAAGCCACACTGCCGTAATACGTGCAAAATGTCGCTTTATGTGGTCTTACCGAAACAAGCTAGCACATCCCTGGAAAATACATTGTCTAGATGCCAGTGTATGTTGCATTGGGGGTTTGGGGTCTTTCAACATCATACACCCCATATGGTGACTCGGCTGTGCCTGGGACCTCAGCCTGTGCCCGGGACCTAAGACTTTGCTCGGGACCTAAGACTGTGCCTGGGACCTCAGCCCGTGTCAGGCTGTGCCTGGGACTGTAGCTGGGACCTCAGTCTGTGCTCGGCTGTGCTTGGGACCTCTGCCTGGAACCTCAGCCTGTGCCTGGGACCTCAGACTGTGTCCGACTCAGACTTTTTTAAAAAAAAGTTATCCAAGTGCACATTCAATTCTAAAGAATGCAGCTATCTTATTCATAACTGGCCTCTACCATGAAAATTAAAATAATTCATTCATCTGGATTTTGGAACTCCAGTATCCAGCAAGGAAGTAAACGATCAGCAATGTATTTCAATAATCGCTGTATTTTGTATTCATCCTTTATTCAGCAAAATACAAACACAAAATATCTAATCCATCCACATTCAAATCACTTATTCTGGACAGGGTTTTTCGGACCTCCAGTCCTGAAAGTGTGAAGTAAAATTAAGGCACCACACCAACCATGAACGAGAATTGCGCTTTTAAAATGTAATGGTAAGATTTGTAAACGTGTTTCAGAGAAGGAATACCATGACTGTTTTTACATTTGTGTATTAGAGTGTTTGTAGAGTGGCAGGGTAGCCAAATTGCTTTGATATTAGTAGGTTTAGTCAGTACTCAGGATGCTCCACCCCTAAATGACATGGCTGTTATTCTGGCTCCTCACAGCGTGTGTAATACTCTGCCAACTGAGGGAAGGCGTCCAGAGGGCTGCTGTCATGCTCAGTGTGAGCGCCAGCTCAGTAAGGTGGAGCACAGTCCCTGTTTACACAGGGAAAGAACACAGATGTAATGCTAATGTTTTCAAAAGCCACATGAGTGATTCGTGAAGCGAATATTTACCATTGCACCTGTCACCCGTCCGTTCTCTGCAATATAGGGTTTCCAGTCAACACTTTGATGAGAAGACATACTGTTTTTTTTTAGCTCCAGTAATTTTCAATCATTTTCACAACAGGGAGTTTGTTCTTCCTCACCTTTCATGTTGGGTTTGAAGTGATTTGGTTTGTCAAATTACAGTTACAAGTGGGCAAAGTATCTCTGCCCTTTGAATTCACCTTAGGAGTGAGTGGTTCTGGCATTGATGCTGTTGATTGATGCCGGTGACAGGATTAGTATGTCGGCGGGTGGTACACAGCCACGAAACAGCTATGCAGCCACGGACACACTACTGCTAGCAACGGTCATTGTGTGAATCGGTAAATATATTAAAAAAACACCTGCAGCAGTAACTGTGTAATCATTTGTGTGCTTCCGCGTCTCATGGGGTCATGATAATTGTAAAATTCTGTTTATATAAACTGCTGTAAAGGGGCTTGTAAACTATAGTTGGGTGTAGCCAGGTCATGTATTTGTGGCTGCTGAGATAGTATGCGTGGGTATGACTGCATGAGTATATATGAGTATATATGAGTATACTAATACATTGCGTGTGAGGGGTGTGGTTGGGTTCAGGGCTTTTTAACCCTGAGCTGCCCTCTTTTGGGTTGTTGGGCTCTGTTGGGAGTTTATTGTGGCTCCTTGCTAGCAACAGTTTGTATTCTCTTTGTCAGCCTTTGACGTATTTATAGCGTTCTTTGGTTTGGTTTGAGCCTCAGTGTTAGGTCTACATGTCCTCTCGTGTTTGTTCTGTCTCATCTGCAGGCAGCGTAAAAAATAAATAAATCTGTATTTCTCCACAAACTTGTCATTCACTCTTGGTCATAAGATACCACAACTTTACCGTCAAGGACATTATTTCTTAAACTTCATATTAAGAGGCAATAAAGTGCAACAAAAAGCTGGAAGACAACGAATAGTTAGACTGTACAGTATGTGTCATGCTTCATTTTCTAAACACGTTTAATTTGTATAGTTCCACAGAAAGTACAACTTTACAGTGTAGGTAAGAATGGACCTTCCCTGTATATAATATTCCTAGATACACTGCCCAACAGCCGTATATGGAAAATGTCAAGGATTCATAACAGTAACTGATTATATTAACCTCAATGTGATGACACAACTCCTTATCATTGGCTAATTCATAACATGCCCACCTATCAACAGATGTACCTAAGAATTTAATCATACACGACCAGTCTGAGACGTAACAGCGTCTGAGATACTAGGTGCTAGTTAGGTGCTGTTTTCTGGTAGATTGATCCTGCTGACAAACAGGTAATGACCTCCAAACTGCGTCAGTGCTACAGTAATTAGCTCTTTCAACAGTATTAGAAACAAAGACAAGTAGTTAAACAGGTATAACTAACTGTGTATATTACACAGTTATCTTTAGACCTTGCGACATTCTGAATGGCTTGTTTTGTGTGTTTTTTGAGTGTTCATTGAACTTAAAGTGAATAAGCTAACATTTATGTTTGTAAACATTTTGTACAAACAAACAAACAAAGGTGGTGGATGTTGAATACAGCTCCCATCGTTCCGTCTCATTAATTGCTCACCCAGCAGGTAATTTTTGTTCCTATCTGTCATTTTTGGCCTCTTGGTAGTTTTTATAATGCGGCTGTGGATTCTCTCTGTTCTGTATTTAAATGAATAAAGAAAATGTAACCAATCACAAAGAAAGGAGTGGGAGATGTTTTAAAAAGTGGCCTGGGGCTGATATTTTCCTTTTCTTTGAAGATGTGAAGGGTACACATGTGCTCGCTTTGGCTAAGTGCTTCTCTGAAAGCTTATTGTGATTATATTGTGTAGAAACACTAGAAGATTCAATCATTTCGCAGTCTGTAGTTCTTATAAAAGCAGGCGTCCATCTGGTCATGCTTCTCAGCGAACAGGAAGTGACACGGCTGACAAAACGGCTTTTTCCGACAATGGAAGTGTTTAGCGGGAAGGAGAGAGGAGATTTCACACTGTCCTCTGTCACAAACTGTCTTCCTCCGTTTTAGCGAGATTTTAGCCTACGTGAATGTTTTTCGTGTTTGCTTCATTTTCTAAACACGTTTAATTTGTATTTACTTGTAAGCCGTTGTCCTCTAAAAGTGTTCTGCATTAGGTAAATATTAAGTGAAATATGCTTCCATTTGGGATGCCGAAATTATTTCCTTTGAAGTGGGGATCCAGGCTGCTGTAACCTCATAGTCTAAGCAACAAACATCCCTTCCAGTGGAGTCTCAGTGAATAAGGCATCATGTTCAATATCATAAAGTAGGAAATGAATGTGCTATTGGTTGGCTGTGGAACAATTATCATCCACCAGCTACTGAAAATAAATACATCTTTTTAAATGCCAAGAAAAAAAGAAACTAAAAACAAGGTTATAAATAATACAGGATGTGTAAATGTCCTCTGATTAATATTGAAGTGTATTGATTGAGACATAAAAATGTATAATTTAATTGTTAATGCCAATTTTCTGGCACAAATGAAAACAGAAAGGGATGCTGTGAATGACTAGATGGCAAATATGCTTTGCAGATAAAGATGAAGGGGGGGGGCAAAACACTGCTTTAAATATTCCAGATAGGTTTGTTTCATGGTTTGAAAGCCTATTCTTCAGCTAACCTTCACCACATCCACTAAACCAAAAGTAATCTGGTTTATTTCAGCTATTAATGAATATCAGCACTGATTTGTTTGTAGCTTTCAGCTTAGTGTGCAGTGATGTGACTAAACGACAGAGGAACCTTCCTCGCATTTGTAACTGTTGATAGCAATGGTTTTAAATCCTAGTTGAGTTTGAAAAATTCCTACTTACAGTATCAGGAAAATACTGATGTTCTTCTGGTTTACAGATGCTATGAGAACAGATGTTAAAACATTGCATTTCATTGCATAGCTGACTGAATCTGATGGTGTGGAAGCCTACATGACCACATTATAAGAACAGATGTTAAATCATGGCAGCTCTCTTGTTTTGTGGACCCAAACAGTGTTGCAGTAGCATTGACGTGGGCCATGCACTAGCCTGAAGTGCTTTTATCTTCACAACAAATGACAGTTCATTTTCTGTGATGATTTTCATTTTCATACTGTCACTCAGTATCTTAGAAAACATTTGGAGACTGATAACTTTTTCTGCCGTGCCACTGCAAGGTCCAGCTCCTTGGAGAGTGGCCACCTAACAGGGTATTTATCTAATAATGGAGACTGAAGCTATCTTTCTGAGAAGAAAAAAATCTTCTTAGCTTTCAATCAGGATCACTGGCTTTGTCAAATGCATGTCAGTGCAGCCATTGAGAAATGCATATTATGAATAAAAGGTCAGTTTTTCCATCAAGATCCTTACATGCAGATCTTTTCATGTAATTAAAATTTTTTATATGTTTGAAGTAAAAGGCAATGTGAGTAATATGAAGATCTTTGCCATTCATAGTTGCTATTCATTGTATATTTACAGTATCTCTTCTGCATAAAAAAAATCCCAAGAAAATCTTCTTTAGAAATGGTTGAAGATAGTAGTGAATTAATTGAGTCAGAAACTGCAGAGCTCCAAACTTCCTCTGGCATTAACCCCAGCACAAAAACTACACCAGGAGCTTCATGGAATGGGCTTCCATGGCCGAGCAGCTGCATGCAAGCCTCACATCATCAAGCGTAATGGGCAATATCTGGTCTATCTGGTCATCTATGACATGAGTTATGGGCTTTCCGTAATACAGAAATGCCATTACATGTGACTTTGACCAAATTTAAGCATCTAAGTCTAAGTAGGATTTAAACATCTGAGCCCGTTGGGGGCGGAGCTTAATTCCATGCCTACCTGAACCCGCTGGGGATGGAGCTAGAGTCCGTGGCTACCTGAACCCGCTGGGGGTGGAGCTAGAGTCCGTGCCTACCTGAACCCATTGGGGGTGGAGCTAGACTCTGTGCCTACCTGAACCCGCTAGGGGCGGAGCTAGAGTCCCTGCCTACCTGAACCCGCTGGGGGTGGAGCTAGAATCCCTGCCTACCTGAACCCATTGGGGGTGGAGTTAGATTCCGTGCCTACCTGAACCCGCTAGGGGCGGAGCTAGAGTCCCTGCCTACCTGAACCCGTTGGGGGTGGAGCTAGACTCCGTGCCTACCTGAACCCGCTAGGGGCAGAGCTAGAATCCCTGCCTACCTGAACCCATTGGGGGTGGAGTTAGATTCCGTGCCTACCTGAACCCGCTAGGGGCGGAGCTAGAGTCCCTGCCTACCTGAACCCGCCGGGGGTGGAGCTAGAATCCCTGCCTACCTGAACCCATTGGGGGTGGAGTTAGATTCCGTGGCTACCTGAACCCGCTGGGGGTGGAGCTAGAATCCCTGCCTACCTGAACCCATTGGGGGTGGAGTTAGACTCCGTGCCTACCTGAACCCGCTAGGGGTGGAGCTAGAATCCCTGCCTACCTGAACCCATTGGGGGTGGAGTTAGATTCCGTGCCTACCTGAACCCGCTAGGGGCGGAGCTAGAGTCCCTGCCTACCTGAACCCGTTGGGGGTGGAGCTAGACTCCATGCCTACCTGAACCCGCTAGGGGCAGAGCTAGAGTCCGTGGCTACCTGAACCCGCTGGGGGTGGAGCTAGAGTCCGTGCCTACCTGAACCCACTGGGGATGGAGCTAGAGTCCATGCCTACCTGAACCCGCTAGGGACGGAGCTAGAGTCCCTGCCTACCTGAACCCGCTGGGGGTGGAGCTAGAATCCCTGCCTACCTGAACCCATTGGGGGTGGAGTTAGACTCCGTGCCTACCTGAACCCGCTAGGGGCGGAGCTAGAGTCCTTGCCTACCTGAACCCGTTGGGGGTGGAGCTAGACTCCGTGCCTACCTGAACCCGCTAGGGGCGGAGCTAGAGTCCCTGCCTACTTGAACCCGCTGGGGGTGGAGCTAGAGTCTGTGCCTACCTGAACCTGCTAGGGGCGGAGCTAGAGTCCATGCCTACCTGAATCCGTCAGGGCGTGGCTGAGTGGATACTGTGCTCAATATGAGTAAGACAAAGGCAGTGAATGCAGATTCAGTTTATTAGCATTTAGTATTCAGGGAAGGCGGAGCAGACACCGTCGGGGCGTGGCTGAGTGGTGCTATTTGGTGACAGTGTCAGCTGGTCCGCTTTTATTTTTTGAATAGGTACGGCGGGGAATTGCGGGAGCTATTTGCATCTTGATGTTAAATGTTCATTCTCCGACATATTTACTATAATTGCAGTTGAGCAGGGATCCAAAGTCAGACAGAGGTGACATTAACCTTTATTCATTCCTGAGCTGATGCTTGGCAGTCGAGAGCACATTCCTTTTTACTTCAGGAATTAATATGTCTCAGGAGAGCATTTGGCAGTATCACTTGTTAAGTGCCTGATATTATTTCTGTTCAGTGGGTCTCACTTGCTTTTTTATGCATGTGTCAGTGCAAGCTGTTATGGAGGATGAGGGCTCTAGATTTTCCCTTGTGTCGTCATTGTGACGGTAACAATGGAGAGGGAACAATGCTTTCATTGATGGCAGTACCAATATATTTGTATGCCTTCCAAAATTCTTTCTCCACAAGGGAAAATGAAATGACGACTGTTTTTTGCCAAACCACCCAGCAGACTTTGGAAAAACCCCTGGTTTATAATGATAACAAGCCCAGCGCTTGAATGGACCCAAATCCGCACAGAGTCCAGACCTGGGTTTGGCAAGGTCTGAGGTAAGTGTTATGACTGCCATGGATCGGTGTGGAAAATAAGGATTGAGCTGCTATTATCTTATGTTTATTTCTTCTGAGTGGTAAAGCTGTGCAGGCCTATAGAACAGACCCAACCTAGGGCATGTAGCGCATTGTCAGTGCTGGTTTGCTTTACATTGTTTTTACATGTTAACTGATTTTAATAGGTCGTATATGTAAGAGTGACTTGAAACTGTCTCCAATGCATTTTAGACTCCAGTTCAACCCCAACAATCATAGGGTATGTACCTGAGATTGCATATTAATTTATGGTGATTTTTTAAATTAAGTTTGCAAAGAGAATAGAACACTAAATAGCAAATACAAATTCAAGGTGAATCAAGTATTAAAATAGGGAAACCGATAAAAGGAGATTGTTCTTCAGATTGATATAATTTTGACTGATAAAATATAAAATATAAAATATTTCATGATGAATGCTCGGAGTTTGAGGATCTTGGCACTTGTGGACAGGTGTGTCTTGCAGGTGACTATGCAGAATTTGTGGATCATGGTGACAGGATTATAGACGACTTTATGTTCCCTTAAGAGAAACAGCAGCTTTTTAGGCAAAGCACACTAGACAGCCCAGCAAATTCGCCCTTTTATTCCAGATTTGCTCGTTTTCACAGCGAGCCTCTTCACAGAGAGTCTTTTTTGTTGATTATCAGAACATCAAATTTTTTTTAGTATTTTATGGTACTGAGATCTATACACATTTTCATTAAGAATGTGTATTAATAATGAAATGATCGGAGGTCTGCCATGGGTTCGCGCCCCATCCTGAGTTGGTCCCTGCCTTGCCCCCCCATAGCTTTCAGGGTAGGCTATGAACTCCTGTGACGCTGCATAGGACCAGAGGGTATACAAAATGGATGGATGGATGGATGATCGGTGGTAAAGTGCAACACATATACTATTTTAAGGAAAGAAGCTGAGTATCTTGGGTAACTTTTCAATAAATACAACGATAAAAATTAATTTAGATAATAATAAGAATATGAATAAAAAATAAGCATCTTATCACGTGTGACATTTTGTTTGCTCAACAGCTATTGCTGCCATGCTGCAGATGTGGTAGCCTTGCAGTGACTGCAGTGAGCAGACACTCACTGTTGACTGCTGCAGAGTCTAGGGATGTGCTGCTCCTCTCTGAATCTCATTCCGGCGCCTTCAGCATTTGAGTGTTTGTCTGCTTGTTAGGCTGGAAAGTCGGGTGTTTGAGGGGGAAAGGGAGATTCGGCGATGGGCTGCAGGTGATGTGCTGAAGCTCCGGCGATGTGACAGCTCGTCACTGAGAAACGGGAGATGTCACCACCTCTGTGGAGCGCTCACTCGCCCCAGATAAGCCGGACCGCGTGTATGTGCGCGCTGTATGAATACGTGGCAGATCAGTCCTCTAGCAATGCTTGCTTGTTTTTTTTTGCCTTTCTGGGCTCGCTTAGGTGAAGAGAGACGTCGGCCGTGCTCTTCTGACGCTGTCCTCAGCCTCCGTGCCTGTCTGTGTTTCCGGAAGGTTCTGGATGAGCCGCATGACAGCGGCGTCACTGCGGCCGAGCGCCAGGGAATCGTGACGAGGAGCCGGGCACACGGGGGAAGAGGCAGGACGAGCTGCTCGGGGGGGGGGCACAATGAACCTCTGCTGGAGCGAGATCAAGCGAAAGTCCCATAACATCAGGTAAGAGAGCCATTGGGGTCATTTAAGGTAGAGCGAGGCAATGCGGTTAGACCATCGGAGCGGATTCTGATATATGGGCCTGTTCACATGGGTGGATTCTGGAAAGGGCAAGACAGGCAACTGCCCAGGGTGGCATCGTTCGAGGGGTGCCCACACAAATGTGCCAGGCAGTGACACCAATGGACAACTGGGATTACACCCAGCAAACCAGAACCACCACTACCGATTCATAACTGTTAAACTTTACCAAGTAAGGTAATTATGGTAAATGTCTCATCACGTAAGCTGATATTCCCTTTACTTGGTTATGTCGTTAATGACCAAGCTCATTTTTGTCTTGGACAATAAATCGAATGCTTGTAGAAGCTGCCGTACAGTGTCACCCTAATTGTGACCCATCACCACGAAATGAGTCTTAAGTCGCACTGGCAGAAATACACCCATAAGACTCATTTCGTGGTGATGGGTCACAATTATGGTCCTGTAGACAGACTGCTCCATTTCTGCTAGGACTCTTGGAGCATGGGCAGTGAACACGTCTTTCAAAAGGAGATGGGTGGCCCCTCCGTCAACATCCTTAACCTCAATATCCACCAAATTCCTGCTCTGCTTCGACCTCATGGAGAGACAGAAGTGGCACAATGTTTCCTCAGACGTGGCAGTAAATTCCCACCACTGCTGGCGGTGGAAAAGGGCAGAATGAGGGGAATGTGTTCTGGCCGGCGTCCCCGTGCGTGTCGGGGATTCCTGCTGAGCCCCCCACCCGAGCCGCACAGCTGTGCGGGGGCCCGTCCTCAGAGCCGGCTCTGTTGTCTCGCATTCCCCTGATGACCCCGAAGGGAGCCGGGTCACGACCGAGCCTCGTGGCGCGCCGAGGACTTGGGTGCTGGGGGCCACATCCCGAACGCGTAGGTGATGTTTCTGTACACGACATTAAACCTCAGGTGCCATTCTGACAGCTTTTCGGAATACTGGCTTCTACAATCAAAAGCAATCTTGTATGTGATAAAACGTTCCTGCCGGGTTTGGCTGATTAACACTCCTGGCTGCGTTTCCAAGGCCCACGGAGCTACTCTTGACATTCCGCAAATTTTCCCTACGCACAAAGATTTTTATGACTTTTGCAAGAACCTTTTGTGTTATTGCAACAAATCCTGATTTCCCCCCCACATCCTTAGGCTACTGTAGCTGCTGAATATTTACAATAGAAATAAAGATCGCCCCCCCCCCCCCCCCCAAGCAAACTGAGTCCCAAAACCATTACAAACATCTCTGAGTTTATGAGTTGTCAAGATTGACAAACAGAATTAATTTTTCCTGTGATATAACCTGCGATAGTGGTGGTAAAAACCTTCAGCTCACGGTCATAATATTCAGAGCTCTCCTTTAGTAGTTAAATAGGACTCTGTGCTATTACAAGTCAGTAACCAGAGTAGCTAGCGAGCCAGAAGGCCAAACAACGGGGCTGAGGGATGGTTGACTTTACATGATAATAGCAAACAGTCTTGCAAAGCAAACTACGCCCATATTTCCGAAATGTAATTGTGAAAAATAACTGCAATTAATTTTCACACCTTTGAAGAAGGGTTTGATGCTAATGCTCTACTAACTGCTTCAACAGCCCACTGCTAATCTCTTGCTGCATCGATGCACAGCGGAGATCTGAGCGCGTACGCACCTGCTGTGGCAAAGTCTGGAAGAAACTGATATCATGGGGAAGGACGTGTGTGACTTTTACAGGAATGATCTATATGACTTAGTTATAACAATATGTTTGATTCATTATATAAAATGGTCATAAATACACATCATACAATATAATAAAGTAAAATAAATGCATAAAAAAATGCAGATATCAAAATTCTGAGTGGGGTGGCTTAAGACGGGATGGGGCGTACCCTGGGGAGGATGCCTATTTCAGAAGCATAATGGCAGCAAAAAATAATTCCCTGATCTACAATATGGAAAAGGCCAACACTAATGACTGTTAACACTAAGCTGAACTGTTCCTGTACTGTCAGAGATGGGTGCCGATGAACCAAAATGGCGCCTTTTCAAGTTCGAATGAAACATTGCTCTGCCCACATCCAAACTGCACCGGACCAGAAACTCAGAAAAAGACTCCAAAGCTTTATGGAAAGCTACTCCATTTTAGAGTAAAGCCCCTCAGGACCAAGGTCCACGTTCCACTATGGCAGTGACGAGTCAAACAGGAAGCAGTACAATACGTCAAACGATAGTGATAAAAAACAAGTTGGATAAAAACTGGAGATAGATAGATAGATAGATAGATAGATAGATAGATAGATAGATAGATAGATAGAATATTGAATGCTGCAAGCAGTAGAGTGTAAATTATGGCACAAATGAGTTTAATTTATACAATGACTTTGGAAGCTATGATATAATGAGAGTCTCGGGATCATGATGGATTTTGCTTTGGGGGAATGTGGAATGTGGGGGCTTTACTTTGGCTCTGGCTGTGTGTGGTGGCTGCTGGGCTGAATGTCATTACAGATCATCTGGAAAAGCTGCCACTGCCTCATTTGTTTACCTAAGTTACTGTGCTCCTTGAATTCCTTAAAAGCCAGAAAATGCTGCTGGGAACTTGCTGCCAAGCCATGAGTCATGGTGACATTTTGATGGTGGACCTTTAACGAAATTATTAGAACAATTACAATGAAGAGCCATCGTCTTTAGTGGAATTATTTCTTATAATAGTAACTCATACTTTTAATTTTTTTGTTTATCCTTTCTGATCTTGTTAAAGTTTGAAATATTCAGAAGGGATGTTTAGATATTCCCAAGGCATCAGACCTAACCAGGGAAAGTTTTACTTCGAGGGGACAGACAGGCTGACACTCCGTCGTTTCACGTTACCCGTTTAATTCTGTTTGCCCTTCTTATTTCCAACAGCCAGTTTTTGGCTCTCTGCCTGCAGCACAGTGCGGCCTTGTCTAAAGCATACCCTGATATCCCACAGCAATGATACCCATAACGTTATAGCCCAGCCCCATACAGAGATGCAGCCCTTCCCAAGACCCAAAGCCTGTTTCATTTACCTGTGTGTTTCTCTTTGCTAAAGCTGATAAAAATCCACACCACAGATAAGTCCTGATTTGCACCTCCCATTTCCACAGTGTGAGGCTCTGTTTACTGTCCTGACTGGAGGTACAGTACTTATTAAATGATAAATCCATATTTTTACATTAGCATATGTATGAGTACAGCTACATCGGAATATTCACCTACTCCATCTTGCTCACCGTGACTTGGGGATTACAGCATAGGATCAGCCAACATACAGCCCCCCTGGAGCTGGGGGTTAAGGGCCTCGCTCAAGGGTCCACAGACAGGTGACTGTTCTGCCCAGGCTGGGGCTCAAACTGGCAACCTTCTGATCACGGGCACAGAGCCCACTGAGCCACTCAGTTAAAGTCACATAACAATCATTTCTATGTTGGTAACCCCAGAAAATCATTTGACCAATTAGCTGTGACATGCAAGATGGACACGGAGGCAGATGAAGCCATTTAGTCCACATCGGGGCACATTTACTCAGTGGGGGGGGGCAGAGAGGTCTTTTGTTTGTGGTAGGTGGTCACTGGAGATTGTGGTGCCTTTGGGGAGGGCCTGAAGGAGCGATCCGGGCAGGAGAACCGCAATTGGTTCCGGCAGCTGTCAGTGTGCATCTGGCTTTGGACAGGATGCCCACACAGCTGGTTAGAGCGGAGCTCTTCCTCCCCAGCCTGGTGTGGTGGTGGTGGGGGGGGGGGGCTCTGTAGAGCTGCAGGCAGAGCCAGCATGATTATCTTCAGCAGGGTGTTATACCTCACCGCCAACTGGGTGTTACTGGGACTTCGCTACTGGGCAGTGTTCCCAGTGCAGGGCTCTCAAGTCTCACCCCTTGACCGTGAGACACATGCATTGCAACTAGTTCACAGGCTCACGCTCGCAAGCTCATATTTAGAATGATTTTATAAGAGCAGTGGGGAGGTGGGGGGGGGGTGATGGTTATGAGCAGCATTGCAGGCGTCCCTGTAGCCTCCACGTACAGGGCTGGGGGTGTGCATCCCACCTCTGCTCTTTCTGTGCGGACTTTGCTTGTTTTCCCTGTATGCAGAATTCCTCTGGTATTCCAGAGCCTGGAAATTAGGCTAACCATCATTTTAAAATTGCTCATAGTGTGTGTGTGTGTGTGTCTGTGAGTCAGATATATATTACATGTACCCACAATGTGATAAAAACCTTATTTTGACGTTGTGGGGACCTCTGCAAAAAAAATAATCTGAATTTCAGTAATACTGCTAGATAAGAATATCTGATTGAATTCTGAGAGCAGACCTAACCTCTCGCCCTCTTGTTGTATTCTGTAGTTGGAATTCACTTTGGAAGCTCTGTGCATTAAGCCGCAGCCTCCTCACTGGTGTGATGATTCCTCAGCTTCTGTCTTAGTCGTGGGTCCCTGCTTTGTGCTCGTATCCTGCATCGCCCTTCCTGCATCATTTCTCTGCAGTCATGTCATGTGCAGGACGCCTCTCCACGAGAAAGCCAGACAGAATGCAGCAAACAGCCCAAAGGCACGTTCAAACAGTCATCAAAATTAACAAGAAGCATGATCTGTTTTTGCAGTATCTGTGATGTATCAACACAGCTAACCTGCGAGGCTGGCCTTTAAGGGTGGCTTCCCTTAGCTTACCTGACAGATGAAATGTACGTGTTTCTGCTAGAAGTAAGACTCAGATTGAATAAGGACAGTGCGAGGACTAAAGAGGATTATACTTTTTTGAATTAAACTTTCAGCATGGATTATTATATACGAGCTTCTATCTTGACTGAAAAAAAAATGTGTTGGTGGTAGTTACTAGTGTCTTAGCGGCCTTGAATCTGTGAATAGATGACGGGGTAGGGGCTTGTTTTAAATTCATTGAATATGGCTGATCCCACTGGACCGTGGAGACCAAAGACTGCGTCTTGTTTTTTTTCCCCAAGGGTCCTGTGAGATGCAGGGCACAAACTTTACACACACAAACACACAGGCTGACAAGCAGCCAGTCCTTCCTACCCCCAGCCCCTTCACACAGACGGACACCAGACCCCTACACGCCTCTTATGATCTTCGGCCAAACTGTCCTCCTCCTCCAGTATCTCATGTACAGTAAGTCACCTAACAACTGCCTTACACCACCAAACATCGATGCGCCATGATGGAGAATAAGCAAGCACATCCTGTCTTGTTATCAACTGGGAGGTTTATTTTCATGGAAATAAAATTGCGAAGAAAGAATTGACAGTGTGGGGGCAATCGGCATGCAGTGTGGGCTGCATTGTAAGAGAAGATGCCGGGGAACAGGATAACGAACATTTCGTGATGTACAGTAGTATTTCTCAGCCTTGAACCTTGTAACGCTATAATAGCTGAACTCTTAATTAGTCAGCTGTGAGTCACTGAAGCACTGATTGGATGAACTGCACTATTAAAATCATGTTAAACTAAACATGTCTGGTGATAAAATCAGTCACGTGAAATTTTTGTTGGCAGTGAATATTTTTATTTGATCATAGCCTTTATGATCAGCTTTACAGTGCTCATTAACACAGCCCATTGATGATTAATGGAAAAACTAGTTAAATCAAACATTCCTTTAATAATCTATAACGATTTAATTGTTACAATCAACACGGATATTTTCAGTTTCTCTGTACAAATAAGCAGGTATCTATACTTTTCAAGACAAATAACCATTGGTAGATGTGATATGTAATTCAGTATCAAGTCTAACTCAAAGATCTCCCTTGACTATTAATGTAAAACATGTAACTCTTCAGATTGATTTAGTTAGCAGGTGGTAAAAGCACCTGGAGTTCAGTTACCTACTTGTGATGTATCAAGTGCCACAGGACACTGAGCAGTTGTTGTGTTGACATCCTGGTCTCATAAATGACTTGTTCTGGATTTTTGGTTCATTTTGGACATTTTCCTGTGTTGCTGTTACTGACATTGTGACCTTTAGCCTGTGTGTGGACTATGGATTCAGATCAAGACCTAGTTATTAGTTTTCTATGTCTACCTGCACCTGCCCTCTGACCTACTGCCTGTTTTTGACCATGATTTTGGATTGTGATTCCGGTAATAAAACCTAGCAATACTGCACTTGTATTCTCTCTTCTCTGTTCATTACACTAGTGGACCTGGATTCCTGACAAGCTGCCATCGCTGCATAGGGTATGTTGTTTGGACAGGATGAAACCCAGATCTGACTGTTATGTACAAGCTTCCTAACCACCAGTTCTCCATCTATTCTGGCAGATCCAGATGTTTCACTTTTATTCTGAAGTATTTCCCACCTGGCTTAAGGCAGGAGTACATGTGAAATCTTGCTAGTTGAACCCTGGTGGAAATCAACCTTGGAGTCGGTCTGCTTGGCTGCTCAAGATGATGAGGACAATAACACTGAGATCATGGTGTTTCATCAGGGATTTAATCACATCCTTTAATCCGAACTTGTATGACAGCTCGCGACTGGAGAGACCTATTTGCTTTGCTTCTCAGCTTGATAATCTCTCAGGAATGAGAACGATCTTGTCCCATTATCGGGGGGATCATTCTAGGGCTTCATCGATTAAGTACTTCAAAAAGATGGACCTGCGGAATGCATATAATCTGATCACGATGGAGATAAATGGAAGACAGTGGACACTATGAACACTGTGAATTGCGTGGAAAGTGGACATTAGGAATGTCTGGTGATGCCCTATGGTTTTGGGGCAACCTAGTACTCAACCAAGTACTTTTGAACAATACTTATTTCTGGCTTAACATGACCCAAGTCATTGCCTATTCTGTTAAAGTCTGTCTGGATTGTACTCAGTCAAAATCGACCCTCAGGTCTCCTGACATCCCTGCCGACAACCAACCTAATGTAGCCACAGACCCAACCTACACCCAATCTACTATGGCCCAACCTATTTCGCCTGCAGATAGAGGACCACTTCAATAACAAGAGTAACCCCTGTAGAATATGCCAAGGCATAAAGTCTATCAGACTACAGTAGTGACAGTCCTATCAACGCATCCCTTCCAAACTAACTAAATAGCTTCTTTCAGTAGTTCAACAGGGAAAACACAGAACCAATTAAGGCCACAATAGCTACAGAAGTCTAAGAACTGGAAATGTGCACCTACAATGTCAAGCAAGCCCTCCATAAATGTTATATATTGATGAATGCTATTGTCCCTCGCTGGGTTTCGTACATATACTCTTTACTACGTTGTTATGTAAGCTCCACCTATGCTAGACCTGACGTTCAGTAAAGTCTGTCAGAACATATGAAAAGGGACTCTAATTTAGCTTTTGTTGTTAAGCAACACTGTCACAACAGTGCAATAAAAACTCACAATGAGGATAAACCATTTCTACATTGTTTGTGATTGATATTCTGGAACAGTGAGTTTTATTGCCGGCATACACAACCTGTGAATGTTGTCGGTGATGCTAGTGTGGGCAGAGTTTCTTATTCACGTGTGCCTGGGGAAGATACAAAACAACATAAGGGAAACATAATGTATACAGAAAAATGGCTGGTTAACATGGACACATGGAACCCTTTGACAGATCAGGAGAGCAATGGAGTTAATATTTAAAATGCATCAAAAATTGACACAGTAGTAGTGCCAGCTTTTCTGAGTGTAATGAATGGTAAAATGTACACTCTACTATATATTACTACCCTTGAAACCATTTAGTGCTTTTATTGACACTATTGTACATCCATCCATCCATCCATCTTCCAAACCTCTTATCCTACTGGGTCACGGGGGGTCCAGAGCTTATCATGGAAGCAATGGGCATAAGGTAGGGAACAACCCAGTGGGGGGGGGGGGGGGGGGGGGGGCAGCGCATCGCAGGGCACACTCACACACCATTCACTCACACATGCATTCCTACAGGCAATTTAGCAACTCCAATTAGCCTCAGCATGTCTTTAGACAGTGGGGGGAAACTGGAGTACCCGGAGGAAACCCCATGACGACATGGGGAGAACATGCAAACTCTGTATACATGTTGCCTCACACATGTAACCCAGGCGGAGACTATAAACCGGGTCCTGGTATTGTACAAATGCTAAAAAAATGTTTCTCTTTCGTAAGCCTTATAATTGCTAAAAGTGGAATCAATTGCACAGTTTGTTGCTGAACCCCGTTGTTGTCCACTGATCAGTATGACATCAAGTATGGATGCTGAGAACATCATTGAAACGTAGTTAGCCTGTCCAGAGATCCATTTGCTTGCCAGATACATTGAGCCCGGCAGGCTGAAATGTTCTTCTTTAGAGAGACACCCACTGAGATCATTTCAGGTGAGAAAATTCACTTGGACTGACCTGATGTTTTGTCAGAAGTGTTGGACATTGTCTTTCATGAGAGGGGAGGAGAGCTTACAGAGAACTTCAGGCTATACCTGGCGTCACTGGAGGAATCGTTTTCTGCAGTAGGTACAGCAAAAGTTTTGTTCCACTGAGTTTTTTTTTTTGGAATAATGGTCGACCAGAAGAGAGAGTTTACTTTCCAGGTATCGTCTGCCTTTTTCAGAGAAGCTGCAGGTATGACTTAAGTTATCGCTCAGCTATAACCCCAGTCCAACAGCCTAACAGTGTGTTTCGGCTACTGTCAAAACCAATAACATATCTGAATTTAGTTTCTGTTGTAAGCTGACTACATGCAAAATTGCCTTACCAGTAAATCAGCTAGCCTCACACCATCCCACTGTATTTTAGGTTTTCAGGCTCCTTAGTCTGTGTGTCTGCAGAGCGATATTTGCAGCAAAAACAAGACAGGTTAAGGGCAACAGCTGCTGATATCTTGGATCCCCCTTCTTGTCGTGTTTCATCATTCCTGCCTGGAGGTTTTGTTTTGGATTCTCTTCTGTACGACGTTTTTTGCTTCTCTTGCTACTTCGGAGTTTCCCCGACACACTGTTAGAGCCTGATCATTCTGCAGCTCTTGATTCTAAGGCTGGATTAGCGATTTGATTTTCAGAATTAAACTCTACAGCTCGATCTTCTTTTATCAGTCTCATGTCTTAGTGACATCTGACACCTTTCAATAATTCTAATGTTTAACATACTGTCTGTTATGTGTGATATGATTAAGTTTATGATTAACCCAGGGGGTCAAATCTCCACCTGGGTCACATATGTGTGAGTGAATGGTGTGTGAGTGTGCCCTGTGATGGGCTGGCCCCCCGTCCTGGGTTGTTCCCTGCCTCGTGCCCAATGCTTCCGGGATAGGCTCCGGACCCCCCGCGACCCAGTAGGATAGGCGGTTTGGAAAATGGATGGATGGATTAACCCAGGGGGATCAATCTACTTCCAAAACAAACTGAAATCAATTTCCCAAAACTCACTTAGTCAAATTTTTGTTATTAAGATGAGATCTTATCATAAGATACATTTTCAAAATTCATTCGAGTGTCATATATTTTCTCAAAAATGTGTCCTGTGGGCTGAATATGCTCTTCAGTTATATATAGAGAGTTCTGCATGGTACTTCAACCTTTAACCAAGATGGCTGAGTTATGATGTAGCTGTACTATATGCTATCGGCGTTGTGATCAACCGTCAGCTGGCTGTCATCTTCCATGAAGAAATAATTAGGATTGCAACGCAATTTTGGAAGGCAGGTGGTAACAAGCTTGAATTATTGAATTATGAGACATGCTTGTGCGCTTGTGCATATGGACTGTCTGGGTTGAGTGTGACTCCCCAGGGTAACACTGGTCCTCACAGAAACTCCTCGGGTTGTAATCGGGGTTACAACAGAGCCCCATTTCGAGCACGGTATATACTGCAAAGGAAACACAATGAAAAAAGCTTATTCCAAAGATATACTACACATCTTTGAGCACCAATGCGAGGTCCCCAGCTTTAAAGAGTTATAACAGAGATTGCTCCAAGAGAGAAGCAGCTGTCAGGAAGGTCGGCTTTGTTTTGGTAACAGCAGACGTGATCCATTGTAAATTCAGAGCATTTCATGTCATCACAGCTCATATCATAAACTGTGACACTAAGTGCTTCCAAGACAGCGCCATCTGGTGGAGAACCTGACTGATGTCGTGCTGTTAGTAATGCCTGCTGTGGCAAAGTTCTCTTTATTTTAATCGTGTTATTATTCATTATTCTGCATTAACATTATACCCTTTATATATGTGTTCTGATTTTTAAAAATCTTATATAAGTGAAGCAAACAGCTTCACTTAATACATTTAAATATTTTACATTTTGTGATTTGTTTATATAGTTGTAATATAATATAACAGTGCGATATAATCTTCTCTGGATTTAAAAAATTAATGAATCTTTGTAAATGTAAGAGGATTGTTACTGGCTTTGCGAATGTAATGTTTTTGGTCACTGAGCTGCCATCCTCCTCTAGCAGACCGACCCTCCCTGCCCCGTAATCCCGCTGTTCTGTCGGTTCCTGAACTTTCCATGCTGCTCCAAATGTGGCCTCCCCGTCGGTCCCGCGGGTTCGCCTGGCAAAGTGAACTGAAAGTTGAGAAAAACGGAGAAAAGTTTCAATATGCAGACTGATAATATCTTTATGAAAGAGCAGCAGCTCATGCTCTGCCATTCTTCTCTCGCTGCAGGACGCAAAGCACAAGTGGTACTTTGGGCGCCCCCTAGTGGTACGCGAGAAGATGGTAGCAATTTGTTTTGTGGACCGAAAAGATAGGACTTGAAATTTTAAATTGATGTAAAATGAACTTTGTGTCTGTGTGTTTGCGAGTGCGTGTTTGTGTCTGTGCATGTATGTTATATTGTATTGTATTGCATTGTGCTGTGGATGGGATTTATTGTATTTTATGTATGTATACTGCCGCGGGGGCCCTAGGAAAATGGTACTTCTCTCTTGAGTCTTTAAAGTATGTTGAGTGCTTTTGGCAAAAGCATTTTCAAACAGCTGAATATAATATAATTCTGGGAAGCTGAAAGTGTGGGATTTAAGTGCTAGAAAGAGGGATGCGGTGTGTGTTCACAGAACGCGGCTGGAAGCTCTCTCTGACAACAGCAGCAAGCTGCAGGTATCCCTGCAGGAGGTCACCGACTGGCTGACTCTGAAGGACGAGGAGCTGTCCCAGCAGTTGCCCATAGGGGGCGATGTAGGAGCCGTCCAGCACCAACTCGAGTTTCACCAGGTAAGCTTGTGGTCCAATCTCAGACAGCCACCCTAACCCAAATCGCTTTGGATGCGGCTTGTACTGGCCCATTTTTGGTGGCAGACACCTGCACAAAATGGTCTAGTTAAGCCCCGGCCAGCCCAAGCTCGAGCTGAACATTTAATTTTTTCCCTGTGTTTGCTTCTGGATGGATTATAGAAGTTAGTACATTTGGTGCAAGTAAATCCTTGGTTTCAATGAATCTTGGATTTACCACAGTTGATTTTACACCTCACATCAGTCTCAGCCTTCAGCAGCAGTCTCTGGCCTGGTTCCATGTGTGTGGAGCTGGCATGTTCTCCCTGCGTCATCGAGGGCTTTCCTCTGGGTACTCTGGTTCCCCCCACAGTCCAAAAACATGCTGAGGTTAACTGAAGTTACCAAATTGCTGGTAGTTGTGAATGATGTGTGACTGTGCCCTGTGATGGGTTGGTGCCCCACCCTGGGTTGTTCCCTGCCTTGCGCCCATAGCCACTGGGAAAGACCCCAGACCCCCTGCAACCCTGAATTGGACAAGCGGTTACAGAAGATGGAAGGACGGGGTAATTCTCTGATGCATGCGCAACCCATAAAACGTTTTTGGGAGGAAAAATATAATGAATTGCTGGAGAGCATCTTCCGATTTTTACAGAATGGGAACGTAGAGAATAACAGCCACGTGGCATGACAGCATTTGAGTGTCTCTTTCTTTACGCACTAAATCTACCATGGATTTTCCAGACGGTGCCTGTCAGGGAAATTTCTCTGCACGCACATGCTGTAATTGAGAACATGTCACTGCAGAGTGCAATTTTTCCTGCACTTTTGTCGTAATTTTCCAGTCTGTCATTCTTCTGAGATCATCTGTGGGATGAGCTGACAGCAAGGGGGGGGCACTCCTGTATTTGGGTATAGCCAGCGTTTGTTAATTAATCGGAGCCCAGGCTGCAGATCTGAATCTCCACTATGAGAAAATACCCCAGTGTTCTTTCTCTTTGTGCTGTATGTGGGCATATTTTCACTGCTCTCTCACCTTTTCAAGCTGCTCGAAATCTGCTGTAAATCTTTACAACTTCTTGAACCATAATGCCCGCATTACTGAGCCACTACATCATAATTTTATCTCAGCTCAGTCCTCAAAGCCCTTTTGGTGTCTAAAACTTTTCAGACAGCGCAAAGAGGGCAACTTGTGTTGGCTGTTCCTCAGAGATTTACAGGATTTTAGCAGATGTGAATTATTGATCTGAAGTGTCTGTGCCGTGTACAGCCACCCCCCCGTGTAAGAATCTGTCCCTTTCGTTTTCTGTTCTAAGATTTAACTTTGACAGATCAGAAGGAAAAATAAACTTATTATCATAGGATCTCTAGGATCCAGGCAGGTAGATTTGGGTCAATATTTTGTGAAGTGAGGAGAACATGTTTCATAAAAGCTGTCTGCACGCATAATGCAGCCTTTATGTTGCTCTGCTGAGTGATTTCGCATCTAAAGAAGAACAAACTTCAAACTTTTGAAAGGACTTCAAGTGAAAGTAAAAATGGTGTAAAGATTTAACACTGCTTGGGTTAAATTATGTCTCAATTGGTAATTTAAGGTTAAAGAGTCATCTAAGACACTCAGCCATGCATGCTGTTTTTTTTTATAACAGTTCAGTGAGGCTCTTTGCTTAATATACTTGCTATAGACTTTAATTGCAAGAAACTTACTGTGGTCCTGTGGTTTTGTGAAGTATGACATAAATGAAGCTGCAACACAAGTGATTTCATTAATTTTCATACTTTCAGGGACGTGCAAGATTATACCTTGCAGTGCACTCAGACTTGGCTTAGGGTGCAATGTTACGTGAGAAGACATTGTAGACATTTTAATGCTGATACACCCAGACTGTTGGCTGATGTATGAAAAGCACTATGATGCTGCAGGACATCTAGAACATAATGTGTCACACATATTGAGCTCCAGGGTTCTCCTGATGCTATTATGGTGACAGACAGTTACAGTTTCGGTTTGTGTTTACTGGCTGCTTCATTGCTCTGCAGCGATTCAGACCTCGGTGTTCTAGTGAAAGTCTGAACTCCCCCTGCAGGCTTTTGTGGAAGATGTGAACTCCAGAGGTTCCTTCATCTACTCGGTACTGGAATCTGCCCAGAGCTTCTTGACACAGCATCCTTTCCCTGAGGAGGAGGCCCTCGTCGATGGCAAAGGTCTCTTTGTTTGTATATTACGCCTTTCTTTGTGCCAACGTTAAGGTCATGTGCAATAACCCTTACTGAGCTTAAACGTACTCAGGCAGTTTAGATCATGGAGGTAAAGAGCAGCTCAGTAATAGGAAAAATCCCCAGTAATTGCCAGTGTTTAACTTGAGGAGCCAGGAGAGACCCACTGGTATGAGGTTCATAGGGCTGCACCCTCTTCTATTGTCACCTTCTACTGTCAGCAGCACCACCTGACCTCCCGTTCCCCTCAGACACGTCACCGAAACGGCGGATTCAGGATGTCAGCCGCTCGGTGTGGAAGCAGGCTAGCGTGGCCGGCGACCTTTGGGAGAAGCTGACGGCGCGCTGCATGGACCGGCACCGGCACCTGGAGCAGATGCTGCAGCTCCTGGCCGAGGTGGAGGGGGCCATGGGGGAGCTGAGCACAGCGCTGGAGCAGGCGGAGGGTGTGCGGGGCGCCTGGGAGCCAGTGGGGGATCTCTTCATCGACACGCTGCAGGACCATATCGACGCCACTAAGGTATGCTGTCCAAAGGCAAGTGAGGATATCACTCTGTGATGAAATCTGTTTCCTTTAAGTCCCGAGGGATGTTATATCCATAAGAAACAGAGCTGAGTGAAATGTTTTAATAAAGCAACTTGTAAACGGATGTAAAGAGATGTAAATCCCTTTGGATGAAAGCCTTACCTCTATGGAAGAAAACGATTTTTTCTGTGTCCTGCAGTGCATCTGATTTTGTCGTTTGCTTTTTGCTTGAGTCTGTCGGCTAAATGTAAACGGGAAAACAAATGGAAGATATAAACAGGGCGTCACTAAAGCATTTAGCGAAGATAATTGCTTCATTAATGCTTATCTGATTCAGAGAAATCAAAGTGCTCTGCGTGACTCAATGGATCAATTAGTTTGTCTGTTTGTGATGCACGGTACGTTGCTTTTTCGCACCACTCATATGCAAAATAAGCCATTCCCAGTCAATGGAGCAACGTGGACGCCCATGCTAGTTTGCTTTTCATGTAAAATCTTTTAAAAATATTTTGACTTGCGCATATAATGCTTCAATGATTATCGACAACGTGATTATCGTTCTGTGGCCTTTGACGAGAGAGATTATAGTGGGTCTCTTTTTATAATCCATCAGTGTTTCAGGACTGTTATTGTAAACAGGCAGGAATTAAGAAGTGCTATACTGGCTGAACGGTCAAGGAGTTGTCAGGAAGAGTTAATCGTTCTCTAATCATGCTGATCACATTCCGTCACAGCTTTTCAAGGAAGAGCTGACCCAAGTAAAGGAGGGTATGGATCATGTCAACAATCTGACGCACCAGCTGGCCATCTCTAACGTGCACCTCTCTGTGGAGAACGCCCATTCGCTGGAGTACCTCAACAGCAGATGGAAGCTGCTGCAGGTAAAGGCTACCCTGATGGTCTCCTCACTGCTGCCACCTCTTGAGGGTCCCATGTGCCAAGCCAATGCCTTCAGAGACTTTTGGAAGGAATAGCAGGATTATGTAGCTGTTGAGTTGATTTTTTTTCATTGCATTTCACATCTTGATAAACATCGCTCAGGCGGAGTGAATTAGGCGACGATAGTACGCTTGCAGAACACTTAATATCCCTCTCAGGGGTAGACAATGTTTGGTGGTGTGTTTGATATTTAAACCTCAACCCCTGTTTGCCACAGTCACTACACTAAATATTAAACCAACATTTTGCATTTGCTGAAGCAGCATGTTCTGCTAACAAGCTAACTTCTTATCAGCAGTATATGCAATCAAGCAATCAAATCCCAGCTTGCACCATGAAATAAAAAAAAAAAACAGTGATAGTACATCTCTATCCAAAAGTTCCCCTAAGCCGACCAGTCTCACCAGCAATAATAACTGCCCAATGAGCACGTGGCAAACTTTGCAAACACGGGCGGTACGGGGTGGGCGTGGTCCCAGGATCAGCAAACACGCCCCCTGCCTGATATGGACCGATGTGAGTCTCTGCTCTCTCGATACTCTGTCCCGCGTCGATCTTCATAAGAACATCTTCCATTTTCCCGTGACGTTCTGCAGATGAATTATGGTATTAATGCATAATAAATAAAAACTACTTGATGCGTAGCGTCACAATTTTGCCCCATTTCCTGACGTTTTTATCGTAGCTGTGTATTAAACAGACCGAGGAAAAGATTGAACTGCACAGTATGTGTCTCTGAATAATGCAGATACCTTAGAAGTTCAAGCCTATGAAGGCATGCAAAAAGGCATTCATTCTGCAGCAAGGTGGCTACTGGGTGTTTCAAAGGACAGGGTATATAAGTTATGCTCAAAAAAGGAGAAATCGGTCCTGAAATGAAACCTCAATCAGTTCTGGATTGACAGGGTCTGAGATACACACACGCACACACACACGCACACACACTATATATATATATATATACCAAGACAATCCCTCTTAATCGAGGATGTATTGCTGCAGTCATCATCTGTTAGAGAACATTTATTTAATGTTGGATAACTACTTTACTTTAAAGATTTGAACTGTTGAGTTTTTTTGCTGCTCCAAGGAGAAAAAAACACACTTCCTGTTTACGTTTATGCCGTGACATTCAGTCTACAGCCTGGAACAGAGGGACAGAACTGCAAGATCATCCTTTCTTTGGCCGCTACATATGCCCTTGTGTCTTGCAGTGCTCCATCGAGGAGAGACTAAAGCAGCTACACGATGCCCACAGAGAGTTTGGACCTGGATCCCAGCACTTCCTGTCCAGTAAGCTTATGTACCAGTGTCTCCAGTCTCCTGCCACGTGTCACCTTGCGAATACAGCTCTGTGCTGCAGGGGATTTCGTTTTGTGATGGTTTGGTCTGAGTCAGCAGCACAAGTCTGGCTGTAAAGATCCCAAGTATAGTACCAGCGCTGAGAGAGCAGAAGCCCTGGGTTACCATGGATTATGTCACCTTCCTCTGTAATGTCACCTTACAGCTCATCCTGTAAATTCCTTCCCGAATGTTTTGTGACACTCTAGTCTACTTCTGGATTCCTTATATTCCCTCGTCTTCATTCTCACAGAAATCTGACTCCAACCAAAACCCTTTTCCAATCCTCCAATCCCTGCTGTCATTTCTAGCCTGTCCCTGACTTTGACATGGATTTTCTTGTCCTTTTATTACATGTATAATATTTCAATTATCATATTTTATTTTGCATATCCACATACCTTCAGGTTCCGTTCAGGTTCCGTGGGAGCGCGCCATATCTCCAAACAAGGTTCCATACTACATCAAGTAAGAACTACTGCTACGAAAAAGAGAAACCTTTTAGGCAGTAAAACTGTTAAGGGCCAGCAATAATCAAGCTTGCTTATATGAAAATCTGCATTGCCAGTGCTTTTACAAATTTCCTGCATTCACTGGCATAATTGGGAAGGTGATCTCTCCACTGCAAGAAGGCCATTCCTGTAAATGTGGGCAAGCAGCTCTCCTATTCGTTATACCACAGTCATTTACAGAAACAGTAGGACTGTAACCAAGGGTTCTTGGATAAACATTCTCTCTCTCTGTGGTTCTTTTCTCGACCTCTATTCCACTTGCTTGCTGTGATGACGATCTTGGTTGTCTGCTGGACAGTCTCCCTCGTGTGTTTAGTTTACGTCAGAATTCTTATGCTGGCAGTCACATGACCGTGCAGAATATAATCTCACTGGTATTGTACTCCCTTTATCTCCCCTGGTTTCATTTTCTCACCTTTTCCTTCTGTTCCTCCACTAGCCATCAGGCTCAGACAACCTGCTGGGACCATCCAAAGCTGACAGAGCTGTACCAGGCCCTGGGTAAGACAGTTATCTCCACCGTGACGGCAGCCTATAGCCCAGGTCTCAGTTATTTCTCCTTGCTGCCCTCATTATGATACTCACAGAAACTCATGGGAGTTTTACTTACTCAAAAATATTCTGAGGGCAGAACAAAAAAATAATTGGCTATCCCTCTGAACCAATCAGACCGTAGAAGAGGTGAGTTTAAGTAAATAGAGGAGAATGAACCAACCAATCAGATGTCTTGGTCCTGCCTCCTCTAGTTGATTGTACCCACCTCTACAAGCAGATTGATTCTCCCTGTGAGTGAATAATTTTTCATTCTGCCCTCAGAACATTTTTGTGTATAAAGTAAAACTCCCACAAGCTTCATGGAACCCAGATGTATAATCACTGTGAATGTAATTAATTGTTATTAAACCACACTGGGTTTCTTTATTAATCATTTTGGAGTATGGAAGATAAATATTCTCTCTGCAAGAGCCAGATAAATAATTTTAAATCCCATGGTGATGCAAAATTGAGTCACCTACGATGTAGCTACTGTATTTACAGATAAATATGAATATTTCATTAACTTGTCTTACTTCTCCCTCACCTGAGCACAGCCGATCTCAACAATATCAAATTCTCTGCGTACCGGACGGCCATGAAGCTGAGACGAGTGCAGAAGGCCTTGCGATGTGAGTGTGGGACCCTCTGCTCACTCCCCAAGGCCTGGTGCCTTAGAGATGTAGTCACCATTGTGAAGCTTGAGAATTTGCATGAGACAATAGCCAGGAGCAGTTGAGAGTTGCCTGTTTTTGACGTGGTGCCATTGTCAGGTCTGGCCTACTGTGAGTGCGACAGGAGCACGTGCTCCGGGTCTGGCCAATGACCCGTCACTGGTCCATGAGACACAGCACCCCCTTGCAAAAAACCAGCCATGATCACTGCTCATGGGAAGGGAAGCATGCACTGTAGATCGCTGCTGCACGGCCCTCGACTTTGCAGATCCATGGCCCATGTCAGGGGCGTTCATTTCTCTGCTGCGGGTGCTAGCAGTTGTCATTGATGGTTAAAGTAGGCACCTTCAAAGACGTGAGCGAAGGCGGCTCTAACAGCAAACACAAACCCTGCATGCATAGCAAAACATAACTAAGTTGGGCCGAATTCCATAGGCACTGAAAAGGATTACAGAGAATTGACTGGCCTTTGGTCTCTACCAATCCCACAGTGGACATGGTGACCCTGACCAATGTGGTAGATGTCTTCCGGGAGCAGGAGATACAGCATGGAGACCACATGATGGACGTGATGGAGGTGATCCACGCGCTGAGCGGCCTGTACGAGCGGCTGGAGGAGGAACGCGGGGTGGCCATCAATGTCCCACTGTGTGTGGACATGTGCCTGAACTGGCTGCTCAACGTGTATGACAGGTGCGACATGCGGCGCCCAGCCATGTCCTGCCCCATTAAGGGAATCGGCAAGTTGTTGGGAATCGGCTTGTTTTTTGGAAACATTTCAAGGATGTTTTCAGGATCGGTCCCTGTACTTCCCCCTTCTCTATGTCAGTTCTCCGTTTGGCCAGCAGGTGTCACTGGCCGTCCCGTTTCTTAGCTCCTTGTGTTCTTGCTGTTACCTAGGCCACCGCATGGCTTAATGGGCTGAGTGGGAAACTATGTTCCCTTCTGTTGTGGATTTGAGTTAATATTATATATAATGTTAGTTAATAGTCATTAGTTATGTTATTTTGTGTTTTATTGCTTAATTATGTAGTTGCATGTTTTAGTTACAGTTCCTTGTTTTTGCCCCCTGTTCCCTGGTTGTTGTATTGTTCAGTTGCCCATGTTATCTAGTCTTCCCTAGTGTTTGATTCTTTATCTGTTGATTTCCCACACCTGTGCCTTGTCTTATCCTTGTTATCTGTATATATATGTGTCTGCCTTGTTCTTTACCCTTCATGATCCTTTTGGTTTCTTGTGTTCTTCTTTACGTTTAGCAAAGTCCCATTTTGTCAGCTACGAAGTGGATCGTCCGTCCTTCACCATGCTTGTCGAAATGAATTCCCTGAGACATATATACATACATGCATGAGTACTTATCTACAGTAAATATAACTGCCTTCTATTTTCAAGGTTTCCCTCATTGTGTTTGTGCAGTTATTACTACTTTAATGTGGTTTACTTGTCCTTTTTAGTTGCACTGCGTTTGTGATGTTTGCTCTGAATATAAATCAGCAGTGTGCAGTAGGTAAAATGTTACAGCATGATGTAGCATTTAAAGGAGAAAAGAGATTCTTAAGCAGTGTTAAACTGGAAGCATCTTTCCTACATTACGGAAATTTGCATGTTTCCTTGAGGCTGGGGAGGGTGAGGTTGCTATTTTTGTGACACTGCACGAGGCAGCCAGTTGCCGGCTTAGCTGAGCCTGGCCGTGTTTACGGCTCTGCTGCCTCTTCCCTTTTGCAGTGAAGCAGAGAGGTCGGTCAGAGCAGGCTTTCCATTGTCTACTGTGAATCTATATGCCAAATGCAGGCTGTAATTCCCAGCTTTTGGCTTATGTCCCCGTGTTTTGATGCTGTGGTTCATTGCCTGACCTGCAGCAGGATTTGCGAAGGCCAAAGGGGCACCATCTGGAATGCTCGAGTGCCTGAATTGTCTGTGAGCCGACAGTTATGATTAGAGACACAATGGGGTCTGAAAACACTACAATGGCTCACCGTGGAGGACTATACCATCTCAGATGCCTGAACCAGGGGGGTAGGAACCAGGGGGGCAGGTATATTTAATCTGACTTCATATATCTGGCCCGTAAAAAAGACTTTGGCATTTAAATTATTAAGCTGCCACGCCCCCCAACCACGCCCCTGTTTAACATTGTTTTATTTGGAGTTGTAAATTGCATGTAGTTGAAACACATACACGTTCAAAATAACAATCATTATATAATCTAGTTATGTGCTTTTTAAGCAAAATACTGATGGTGGCCTTAACTTTCTGATGTCATTTTTTTGTCCTCTCCAACTTTCTGTCCTCTCCCTCTAGTGGTCGGAATGGGAAGGTGCGTGTCCTGTCCTTCAAAACGGGATTGGTCTGCCTCTGCAATGTGGACGTTCAGGAAAAGTACAAATGTGAGTCAGTATCTGATAATATCAGAGGTGGGTAGGTCAGGGCCAAAGAGTAAAAGTTCAGACCATAATTTTGTTTCAACCAGCTAGTTGTGACTCTGATTCTTTACGCTCATCTAGTTGGTTGAAACTAAATCTTGGTCTGGACCTTTACTCACTGGGCCTGAACTACCCACCTAATTTAATGTGGCCCTGAGACTTAAACAATCAATTAGACCAGTGTTTCCCAATCCGGTCCTCAAGGGATGGAGGAAAACATGGACCGTCTGAGGGTCACTGGGGACCGGGTGTAACGTCCGCTGAGCAGACGAGCAGGCAGACAGAGTCGTAGAGCCATAAAGACGAGCAAACTGGGTTTATTAAGGGCAGACGAGGAAACATGGCACACAACATCAATGACAGATCTAGGGAAACAGACTCGAACGCGGACTGAAATACACAAGACAAGCCGAAATAACAGGAAACAGCTGGTCAGAATCGGGGCAGCACACGTGGTTAATGAGGGGGCGTGGCACACATGAGGATCGGACGAGCCGGGCATGACACCGGGGTTGGGAAACACTGAATTAGACAGTCTGATTGCATATGATTCTTTACATGTGTTACATAAATATGCTGATTCAATTTAGGGTAATTTCCTCACCTACCTATATTTGTATGATAGAATTATTGCACACAATGTAATATTTTAGTTACTTTTCTATTTTGGATTTTTTATTAGAGACCACAGCTTTACAGTAGCTTTCAAATTAGTATAATAAACAAAAACCTTCGATATGTTTGAAACACACAGGCAAGGCTATGACAGACTGTCCAGCCAGCAAAGGCAGATGAGCTGTGTGTCTGTCCCTGACGGTACGTGAGGGGCTCGTCCAGCCGAGGCTGATACAGTATACCGAGTCAGGCTGGAGATCCCGGTCTCTAGGGAGTATATATCACAAGCTCCCCAATAGTGATATTTCCAGTTACAGCGGTGAGCTATAGGCTCTCGGGTGGTGATCATAATTTCATTGATACATCAGATATAAATCAGCCGTCGGCTCTCTGCTCATTTTTCAGCGTCCGCAGAATGAAGACTGAGCTCGAGGCAGTGAAGAGAAGCTCAGCTGTTATTTTTACTCATCTGTAAACCCCCGAAGGGAAACACCCTGCATTGGATTGCATTAAAGCTGTGCTTTTTTTTTTGACTGCCTCCTCCAGTAGTGTGTAATAACCGCGCAGAAATGTACTTTTACCACCAGGAAAGTGAAGGAAGCCTCTTTGTGTTTGTGTGCATTTTGGCAGCTGAGAAACTGGTTAGTGAAGCAGCTGTAAGAGAACAGGAACTTCTACATTTTTTCATTGCCTCATAATTGCCCCCCTGGGAGAAAAGCACTGCAAGGGAGGAGAAAGACAGTGTTTGAAAGCTATAATACCTGAAGATAAATGGATTATGTTGTGTGAGTGTGTCTCTGTGTGTATTAATGTTGATACTTTTCCGCTAATATAATCAGCATGGATCTGTAGCTCTAAATGTATAAACTGCACTAGTTTCATAGCACTACGGTCTTTAAGGTGCTGCTGTTACTGCAGAGCTTAGTGACAAGTAGAGAAGCCGCGGTACCTGTCTGATAAAGTATCACAGCTGATAGGGGCCAGTAGGTCTGCTTAGCTGGCGGCGATAAGGGGGCCTAGACACACAGTACATTTTAGTTTCACGCTCCTTAAATTAGTCTTTTGCTAGGGGCTCAGTATAACATATTAAAGCTTGATAATATGCACTCAGTGTATTAGGGTTAGCTGCTTGCTAATGCTAACAGTCTAACAGTAGTAAATCATGTGACTGCAGCTGAATGCAGTGGCACATGCGCCCACACACACACACACACAGGTCTTTGTGGGGACTCTCCATTAATTTCTATGGTCGAAAACTCTAATCCCAGCATGATTACCTTAACACCTACCCAACCCTAACATTAACCATACAAAATGCAAGTTTTTTTGATTGCAAAAAATGAAAAATGCTCCCCACAACATTAAAAAAAAAAACAGGTTTTTATTACATCATGGCGGACATTTGGTTCCCGCAGTGTAATATAAGCATAATCCACACACACACTCAGTGTTGAACAGACATATAGATTAAAGAGGAAGGGCAAAGGGAGCAAAAATAAATAGCAGCTCTATACGCTATGCCTAGGTGCAGCCAATACGCTGACCTCTGTTGTTAATGGATTTTTATGCAAGATTTTATATTACAGAACTTGTAAGACAAAAACAAAGACATAGATTGGAGTTAGCCAGCTATCAATCCTTGACCAAAATTATGTCAATATATGAAGTAGTACTTTATTTTTATCAAACGCTGAAAATTTTCACTGCAAAGGTCAAAAATTAGACTCGAGAAATTAGTATCTGTCAAAGAACCGAAATTCTTTGGTCTTTTTTTTTTTTTTGATCTGGTATATTAAAATTAGTGGTGAATTATCTGATCATGTAATGGAATTAAACATTTTCGGTGTCATTTCTCTCCTTCAATTGAAGCTTATTTGCGTGATTCAGCACCCACACAGAGACCTGCTTCCCAGTTTTCCCCTCCTCATCCTCACGTCCTTGTACCTCTGTGTCTACGTCCCAGACCTGTTCCAGCAGGTCTCGGGTCCCGGTGGCCTGACTGACCAGCGGCACCTCAGCATCCTGCTGCACGAGGCCGTGCAGATCCCCCGACAGCTGGGTGAGGTGGCCGCGTTCGGCGGCAGCAATGTGGAGCCCAGCGTGCGCAGCTGCTTCCGAATGGTGAGCGACACCCTGCACTCTGTTTGTGTCCACAGAGATTAGAGTTATTTTTGGTTCTCTTGCTCTGATTCAGAGTTCCCTCGTGATCGCGTTTTCCTCATGGATGATTTATTTTTGTCCTAGGGTCACATCTTGTCAATCTTGATAAATAAATGTTACATTTTCCATTTCCTGTGGCTTTCATTTGCAGAAGAAAAGGGACGACAAAATAAAAAAAAATCGGATAACCTTCCGTATAAGTACAGAATTAGAATTAGAATGAACTTTATTGATTCCTGAAGGAAATTCTAGTGCATTCTGCAGATGAACATTCAGTGAAAAAGACAAGTTGCAAGACAGCACACATAAAAAAAGTTACAAGATGATTATGTGCACTATTTTGTTTTTGTTTAATTTTAATTTTAATATATAACTATTTAATTAACTTGATGTCTTTATAATTATCATACATGACCATTGTCTTCTCACCGATAAACATTTTTATTATTTGGAACACAACAGAATTGTATGCATAAAATATTACATAAACAGTCCCGCTGCAGAGTTTTTCGTTTCTGGATCCTTGACTTTTCATTGTGTGTTTATCTGCAGGTGGAATCCAGCACATTTGAGTTACTGGTTGCTTACTGGCTTGGTAGCTTTGGGATCCTCTCAATGTGAGGGGAATCGCGTCCCGGGTGCAGCGCCTTAGGCGTGGCGCCGTTGGCGGAGACGCCCGCCCTTATCGAGCATCCCGGTGCAGCGCCTTAGGCGTGGCGCCGTCGGCGGAGATGCCCGCCCTTAACGAGCATCCCGGTGCAGCGCCTTAGGCGTGGCGCCGTCGGCGGAGACGCCCGTCCTTATCGAGCATCCCGGTGCAGCGCCTTAGGCGTGGCGCCGTCGGCGGAGACGCCCGCCCTTATCGAGCATCCCGGTGCAGCGCCTTAGGCGTGGCGCCGTAGGCGGAGACGCCCGCCCTTATCGAGCATCCCGGTGCAGCGCCTTCGGCGTGGCGCCGTCGGCGGAGACGCCCGCCCTTAACGAGCATCCCGGTGCAGCGCCTTGGGCGTGGCGCCGTCAGCGGAGACGCCCGCCCTTATCGAGCATCCCGGTGCAGCGCCTTGGGCGTGGCGCCGTCGGCGGAGACGCCCGCCCTTATCGAGCATCCCGGTGCAGCGCCTTAGGCGTGGCGCCGTAGGCGGAGACGCCCGCCCTTATCGAGCATCCCGGTGCAGCGCCTTAGGCGTGGCGCCGTAGGCGGAGAAGCCAGCCCTTATCGAGCATCCCGGTGCAGCGCCTTAGGCGTGGCGGCGTCGGCGGAGATGCCCGCCCTTATCGAGCCCCCCGGTGCAGCGCCTTTGGCGTGGCGCCGTCGGCGGAGACGCCCGCCCTTATCGAGCATCCCGGTGCAGCGCCTTAGGCGTGGCGCCGTCGGCGGAGACGCCCGCCCTTATCGAGCATCCCGGTGCAGGGCCTTAGGCGTGGCGCCGTCGGCGGAGACGCCCGCCCTTATCGAGCATCCCGGTGCAGCGCCTTAGGCGTGGCGCCGTCGGCGGAGACGCCCGCCCTTATCGAGCATCCCGGTGCAGCGCCTTAGGCGTGGCGCCGTCGGCGGAGACGCCCGCCCTTATTGAGCCCCACGGTGCAGCGCCTTAGGCGTGGCGCCGTCGGCGGAGACGCCCGCCCTTATCGAGCATCCCGGTGCAGCGCCATAGGCGTGGCGTCGTCGGCGGAGACGCCCGCCCTTATCGAGCATCCCGGTGCAGCGCCTTGGGCGTGGCGCCGTCGGCGGAGACGCCCGCCCTTATCGAGCATCCCGGTGCAGCGCCTTAGACGTGGCGCCGTCGGCGGAGACGCCCGCCCTTATCGAGCATCCCGGTGCAGCGCCTGTACTGAGGTGCATAGGGCGGCTGTTAAATGGCCTTTATTAGCCACCACAGCCATGGTAACCCAAGAGGGAACAGCAAGTTAATGATGCAGTTTTACAAAGAGACAGAAGGGAAATCACTCTTAAATGTAATTTCCATTCAGATTGATTGCAGATACAGACATTAATGAATCCCACCAGCTGCTTATTTTCTGTATTATATCCTCGTTTCCTATGGTCCCTTTAATTAATAAAGGTTCAGTGTCACCCCTTCTTGCGATGCATCTCCCTTTGTCCTTGTCCGAAGGCCCCAGGGAGGCCTGCCATCGAAGTCTCACACTTCCTGGAGTGGATGAGCCTGGAGCCACAGTCCATGGTCTGGCTGCCGGTGCTGCACCGCGTGGCTGTGGCAGAGTCAGCCAAGCACCAAGCCAAGTGCTCCATCTGCAAGCAGTGTCCCATTAAGGGCTTCAGGTGGGGGGCCGCTTGCACCTGGAGTCACTGTAAAGCGGATGCTGTAGCCTGACCAATTGCTGCGCTCTTCTAAATGCACATCTTCTATATGATCACAAGCTCTGTTCCTTGAACAGGTATCGCAGCCTCAAGCAGTTTAACGTGGACATCTGCCAGACGTGCTTCCTGACTGGCCGCACTACCAAGGGCAAGAAGCTGCACTACCCCATCATAGAGTACTACACACCAGTAAGGCTTATGCCAGGGGCCCTCAATGTCCGGACGCAGCCAGTGCCTTACGAATCAATGTGGTTTACATAAAATGGCTTAACGTGGTTTAAAGTACAAAACTATAAAGTAGAACCATCAAACTTCACAGACACATAATTTGTCATAACTCCCCCACCACATAACAGTCTCGAAACAATCAGTGAACATTAAAAAGGTGCAGTGATTGTAATATATCGATGTCTATGTCAAAAATTATTGTTAAGTTTATGAAGTACCTTTTTGCTATTGAAAATTGTTCCGGACCTTTGACCTTAAACCACTCACTTGTTTTCATGCTTCAAATGCACCAGCGTCCACTATAGTTCATCTGACTCGGACTGTTGAACAAAAAGGTTGAGAATCCCTGCTTTATGCTATCACCTCTTAAGACCTGTATGTTGTCTGTGTGTGTGTGTGGGGGTGATGTTGATGAAGCCATAAAAGAAGTCTAGATCTCACATTTATTTATCTAGTTATTTCAGCTAAGAACATTTCAGCCAAAAACACAGGTACTTCTGATTATCTCCAGAGAGCACATTCCCCGGGCAGGGGTCTCTATCGACCCCCCCCCCCCCCCCCCCGCTGCTAGTCATACGGTAGTCCGTTGGCCAGAGGAACTGAGTGTCTTAGTCTTTATTTTCCATTTGGCTCAGCAGACAACCTCTGGTGAAAAGATGCGGGACTTTGCTAAGACACTGAAGAACAAGTTCCGCTCCAAGCAATATTTCAGCAAACACCCACAGAGAGGTTACCTGCCCGTGCAGTCTGTGCTGGAGGTGGACGGCACAGAAAGGTGAGTTGGCCATAGCCCACTGTGGAACAAACTGGGTGCAACGCAGGGGTGGCAGCGCAATTCAGGCATCTCAACAGCGGCAGGAGTGTGTTCCCAAAATCCTGTAGTCAGACTGGGAAGCTTATAAATGACTTGGTTTGGCGGGAGATTGGATTCAATGGTGGTGACCATTGTACGAGCGTGCGATGAGTCCCTGGTGATTCTGTGAGTAACATTCTGGCGTCTTCGTCCATTGTAGCCCCAGCTCATCTCCCCGGCTGCCGCATGCAGACACTCATTCAAGGATCGAGCACTTTGCCAGCAGGTATGGAAGGACGCGTCGATCTGCGGCGACTTTCTGCTGTGGAGTCGCATTTGAATATACTTGGGTGTCATTGTCACTCGTCGTTAAATGTTCCATGCGGGATGACTATGGCATACAGGGAATGGGCAGAAATTAGGAGCCCATGGGGACCAGCACGTTTCCATATACTGGGCCGACACTGATAAGATCAATACCCCACTTCATTGGCTTGATGGAAACTGCAGCATTTAAGCTCACTTTTGCCTTGGAATTGTTTGCCATGCATCGCTCTTGCAGGAATAGGAATTAAGGGGTTATTTTTGTCCATTTTATTTCTCTACAGCTGTCTTTTGCCACAGTATGATCAGTATCTCAGGAAAAATGACTGTTATGATGGAGCAGATTGCAGCCCTTTCGTCCCACTACGGGACTCCGAGTCGACCGCTGCCGAGGACAATGTCCTGAATGACTTATGGAGTCCATAAAACTTACAAAACAATAGTGTAATCCCTGCTGGGAGCTTCAGAAAGGACTGCAGCAGACACAGGGTGACATTTTTGCCAAATGTTTAGTTGGAACTCCTGCCAATGGAGAAAAATCACTCCCAGGAGGCTGTAATCAAAAGTTTGTCACCCTCAAAGGCCAGAGAGAATCTATCGATCGTATTCAGTGCGACTCCTGTCCCTGTAAGCTCACCTCAACTCTGTTTGAGTTTCTTTCGTATTTTTCTCTGGCAGCTTAAATGTAAATGATCAGCTGGGAGTAGGTCAGTATTATAGCACATATATTGCACTTGCTCTTGTGTTCCTACTTTTGAGTGTGTGTGATGTGCATAAAAGCATAGTGAAACTAGCCTTTAGAATTATTTCATTATTTAAAAGAATTTTTAAATATAACCCTATAGACCATCTTGTGTACAGTTCCAGATTCCAAGGTACACAGCTCTTGCTTATCCGGGTGGTAACATTAGATTGGCCTGAGTTTGCTGTCTGAGATATTATACTAACACACAAAGTTGTGGCTGGTCAGGCTTTTAAGGGTGAGTGAAGTGAACCAAACAATTCACTACAAGACAAGTAATATTACATTAGAGAAACGACTACATTCTTCACCAACCTTTCTCGATTGTAATTACTTACAGTGTTCAGGATTTGCTCAGTAAGTAATTTTTTCTTGCTAATTCAGTTTGTCGGCATGCTCAAAGCAAAAAAACCTAATAGCAAGTTAACTTATGGAAGACCACGCAAAAAAAGGAAAACATGTTCTCCTAATGAATATTATCATACAGTAAAAAGGATGTTAAGGTTTTGCCAAGCTAGACAAAAGCTCGCAGCTAAAAATGGGTCGTACTGGCTCCACTGCACCTGACACAGAAATGAGATATTCTGCTAATTTGCAGTTGCCTACTGCCAACGTTCTAAAACCTAAATCTAGTTTTCTTTGAATGATCATATGTCAAGGATGCGATGCAGCCGTGAGGTAATATTTATAACATTAACATATTATATAATTCTTAAAATAAATTCTTTAAAATTCTTAAAATGGGTGGAATGTACTTGCATGTATGATTTTGGGAATCTGTTGCCCCCCCACAAAAACACAAAATGCTTCTCAGATATGAAACAGATAAATACACAGATTCTTAGGGTCTATGCAGTGCATGCCTTCACTGGATAAAGGCGATGGATGCCCGCAGGGAATGAGCCAGGTCTGCATGTTCTGCACGGTAATGATCAGGGTGCGCGGAGCGCCTGCTGGTGGGAGGCGAATGGGCCGGCGTGCGATACAGTATTGATTTCCTGTCTGTTTCTTCATTTCCACTGACTTTAGTCCAAGCTTGGCCCTGCATCAGCAAATGAGTTCACCATGGTTTTCTTGTAGCCATTCACTTAAGTGGGGGCGATGGAAGCCATTTCATTAATATTATTTTAGTCCCCACCACAAACTTAATTTTAATCCACTAGTTTTATAGTACGGGACTAAAATCCAATCAGCTCCGACATAGTGCTCATCACTGAAACAGTGTGAAAGGAAACCTGCTTTCTTGTTAATATAAAGCTGCCCTCCCGTTGCTAAGAAAATGGGCCTGATAGTGATGAATGTTTTTCTCCTGCCCTTCAGACTGGCAGAGATGGAGAACCAGAACTGCTCCTTCTTCACCGATAGCCTCTCACCCGATGAGAGCCTGTGAGTTTGCGTATACTCTCTGTTTGGCTCGGAGCCCCTTCCATTGCTGTTGCGAGTGGCTTAGTGGCTCTCTGTGTCGCTCAGAGATGAAGATCAGTACCTGCCCCATCATTCCACTGCTGCTGCAGAGCAGGAGCCCTTCGTGGGCCAGAATCTGCTGGGCGACATCAACTGTGAGGACAGGGATGAACTGCAGCGGACGCTGGCCCATTTGGAGCATGAAAACAAGTGAGTGATTAATCTTTGAACTTTTGTATTCTAGTAACCCTGCTCTGTGTTGTCACATTAAATGCCCAACAACTTCCTGGCTTTATAAATCATTTCAACAATATGCAGGTTAAATATGTTTCTGTTGCAAAATCAGTTAATCACCATTAACAATCTTTTAAACATGCATGCTAACAAACTGGATCTCTGTAGTGGCGCAGAACTCACCTTTCGACTTCACTGGTGTTGTCCTGTTCCATCAGGGTCTTGCAGGGCGAGTACCGGCGTCTGAAGTGGCAGCATGAGGAAGCTGCAGCCTCACCCCAGCTGGCTGAGGGGGCTTCTGGCTCAGCCCCAGGCGAGCAGGATGAGGAGCTGTTGGCTGAGGCCAGAGTGCTGAGGCAGCACAAGAGTCGGCTGGAGACCCGAATGCAGATCTTGGAGGAACACAACAAAGAACTGGAGTCGCAGCTCCAGCGCTTGAGGGAGCTTCTGCTGCAGGTGAAAGAGGAAGGAAAAATGGAACTTCATACTCCATAACGGGGTTCACAATTTAGCATATATATTAATTGGCAGATAGATTTTATTTAGCTATAGCTATAAATTAGACAAGCATTATTGCTAGCATTGCACAAAGAAGTAAATTAAGGTAATGATACCTAACGATGTGTAAGCAGGTGCATAAAGGGGTAAATGTGCATTATTGGCTAAAGTGTCTTTAGGATACATGATACATAGAGGTGCTTTGTCAAAAACGTTAAAGATCTGCTGTGAATGCTGAGGCATGACTTTATGAATGAAAATTTGATTACGGAATTTTCATTAACTAGACACCGCTCAGATTCCAAGACCAATTCATTGTTTTTCAGCCGAAAGATGATTCAGAGGCTAATGGATCTGTGCCTTCAAATGTGTCCTCGCCTGTTTCTGGGAGTGGCCAGCAGGGGGAGAGGCTGAGCAGAGAGACCCCAGAGACAGAAATTGCAGGTGACTAGTGAGAGCCCACACTGTCATTTTTAGCATGCGATGGAAGTGAATGTGGATGGAAAGACTGAAAGTGGACGGAGAAGTGGAATATAACTGATGTTAGGTGCTGTAGACTGTCTGGACACGGACACTTTGAATTGGTGACATGCCATTCGCCTTGGCCACGCCTCTGTCATGCTTTCTGTCAGGACTCCCATGGAGTGTAGGAGTCGTAGCTAATGGCATGATTGGCATGTTTCTGTTAGGGTTCATTAGACAGCTGGGGTCATCTTGCTTTTATTACCCTGTCCACTGTTAGCTGGGTTCCTACATGGCTATTGAATGAATCTATTGAATGGCTATTGAATGTTGTGCTCTTCAATAAATATCTTTTTTCACTCGACCCAAATTTTAGGCTAGGCATTCCTCACAGCAATTTCCATTTTGTTATGTTGATACTGAAAATAAAACTGCCCTTTGTTAACGGAGTTACTGCAAATAATAACAAGAGAACTTTTAAAACTGCTATGGGAGAAGACCAGCACAGCTTTTCATCCTGTGCAAGCCTAACCCTAACCCATAAACCTAAGCCTAACCCTAACCCATAAACCTAAGCCTAACCCTATGTCTAAACCAAACCCTAACCCATAAACCTAAGCCTAACCCTATGTCTAAACCAAACCCCTAACCCTAACCTCTAACCCTAACCCTAAAGCCTATCTGCCGAGTTCATTTGCACTTTATATTCTCAAATCTCAGGAGCACTGCACCCCTTGTGACCTGCTGAAAGTCATGAAATGATACTTTTTTTGATCCCTGTAGGGAAATTCTCTTCTCGCCTACCTTATCTGGCTCTCCATACATTGGTGAGAGCAGGCTTGGCGCTAAAGGGCAGCCACCCATAGCGGAGCCCATGGAGCTGGGAGTTAAGGGCCTCGCTCACAGTCCCACAGACATAACTATTCAGCCAAGGCTGGGCTAAAACCAGCGACCTTCCGATCCCAGGCAGAGGTTCATCTGCTAGATAGGGAAATGCGGCACAAACTCTGTCCTTTAATGCATAACTCTTGTTATTAAGTTTTGTTTACTATTTCCCCTCTAGCTCATTCCAAAAAATGCATGGAAAAATATTTTCTGAAAAATATTCAAAGTTTGTGTGGTGGTTCATCATTGATTCCATTGATTGAATTTAATGAGTCATTGGATTGTGGCCGGTCTGTCTGCGGAATGGTCTGTCTGTGGAATGGTCTGTCTGTGGTATGGTCTGTCTGATGCCTATTTGCGTTTTGGATCCTGACAGAGGACGACATGGAGCAGGACCAGCGGGACACAGTAGTGCAACTCCAGCAGGTAATCGAACAACTGAGGAATGTCTTCCCACCAGATGTAGGTGAGTAATTCCTTCTCCTACATGTGAGGCTTCACCACCAAATTCCAAAATAACTCTTTTGTTGAAGTCATCAGTGAAAATACTTAGCAACAAACAAATGAGCTTCTACTGTGCACCTTCGCAATATGAAGCTGAATGAAATGTGCTTTTTTTTCTTCTCCAGATGTTTCATCACCCAAGTAATCTTGGGCACAGCCCATGATGCGGACCTTTGCTTGTCAGAATCCCTGGCCAGTTCTACCAATGCACCACGCAGCACCCTAGACATTATTGCACTAACAAATAAGAAAACTCATCGTCGTTGTGGACCCAATAGTTTTTAGCAGCTTTACAAAGACAAACGAGAAAGCACTACACAGACTTCACTCTAACAAAGAAGCTGACGTGTCAGAGACTTCTCTACTTTCTTTTGGTTCAGTCTTGGGAAAGCTGCTGCCCACCCTCCCCAAGTCCGAAGTGGATGCTCTCTGGTGACTATTTTCGTTTAAGCCATGCAAGTTCTGTGCTCCAGTGCTGTTAAATCAAATACAGAAATACATTAAGAAGCTTTAGTTGTTGAATTTATGTTTATTTCCAAAGAAATCCTGTGCTTCTCTCATAACGATGTTGACAGTGAAACTTTTTCATGCAGTTCTCCTTGTATCATTTTAAAAGGGGATGTTTCTAATGGAGTTATTCTTCACGGCTAATGTTAATAAAGGTAACAAATCGTGTGTTAATTAAATTAACTTTAAATCATAGGTGAGAGCAACCTTTGTTTGTTTGTTTTGTTTGTTTGATGCTTTTGTTACTGGGGTGGAATCCCGTGGCTGCTATTGGCCTGAGCCCCCTCACAGGCTCCACCCCTACACAGCCTGTAACCTTTCTGACATGGAAGAATAACCATCTTAGGATCTGTCTGACATCAGCATGTTCACCCGCCCAGGGTAGCAGAAAGGATTCAGTAATAGAACAGCTCTAGGCTCTGGAAGCACACTGGAAGAGCACAGTTACGTGCCTTAAGTCAGTGTTTCTCAACCTGGTCCTCAGAGTCCCCAGACAGGGCCACAATTTTGCTCCCTCCCAGCTCCTAGTAGCAGTTATCTGAGAGGGGGCAGGGAGGCAGGGAGCAAAAACATGGTACGGCTAGGCTCCCTGAGGACCGGGTTCAGAAACACTAGTTAAACCTTTTAGGCTGATGTAATATGTGGGTTTAACTGGACCTTATGTCATACACTGAATATTGTGGAATATGAAAATGTTTCTCAAGCCAGGCTTTTCCCTGATCTTTTGTGATCAGCACACAGCGTTACCAAGAAACCAAAATATCTTCATGAAATGAATATTATAGTATAATGTGAGTCTGCGGTATTTGTGCTGTAATAATAATAATAATAATGATAATAAAAATACATATTATTATTATTGACATTGCATTATTATTATTATTATTATTATTATTATTATTATTAATAATAATAATAATAATAATAATAATATACCTATTCAACAACAGAAGAGACATGGTGCCTGTACTACACAGCTAGATTTGTTACTTAGTCAGATAACTTGTTGGATTTAAGGTACGCCGGTTTAAACAGACTTTGTTCACTTACATTTAGCCCAGACTACCTTAAATCTGTCAAGTTATCTGGCTAAGCAAGAAACCTAACTTCATGATACAAGCCCCTGAAGGCGATTACTGATATGAGGAGGCATCAGCTTTCTTTCATAATGTGCGAATAGGTTGTACAGTTCCGATAGAAGGGATAAGAGAGACTGACTTCTGTTATTTTCAGAGTTATCTGTAAATGTGCTCCAGGTATCAGCCAGGTGTGTTTTGTGGCATCACTCACTGCAGTATGGAGTAGATCGATTTTACCACGCTGTTCAGCTGCTGTGGTGTGCACTGTTATTTAAGTATGGTGTTGTGGTTGTCAATATGTTTTAGCATTTCCACCTGAATGTAAAACATGAAAATGCATTTCATCCAGCTTCCAGACAGACTTGCCTCTTTACACAATGTTCACATCACGCATCATGCAGGCTGTTCGTTCAGATACAGTCTCTCACTCTCAGCCGCTCTGTCCGTGAAGTTCAGGTCAACTTGCAGGACGGTCAACGTAATCTCTGAGAGTTTCTTCATTGCTAATTGACCTTAAATGGAGTAGATGTTTATTATTGTCTATCCGTTAGATTTAACAAGCAAATAGGTTACCTCTCATGTATCTTCAGTTCCTCTGTGTTACTAACCCTTTCACTTATGTGTGATTTCTGACATGAGATTGACAGCCGACATGCACTCTGCCAAAGTTCATTTACTCTGTGTCGATGGGTTTAAAACGGAATCAATGGGACAATTTCATTTTCTATGGAGTTCAATTACTTACTTTGTTGAAAATCTTTTGGCTATGCACATCGTTTTCCAATGTTGTACACCTTTCCCAAACAAACACTAAGCCCCATTTTCTCAGAGTTTAAAGAGAGGATCCTGACTGGAATTGTGTGTCTCTGCTCTTTCAAATGAACATTTTTCCTGGATATCTTCACTATGTGTAAGCAGACATGGAGTATATCCAAAGTTTTGCATACTAAAATAGCCATACTAGAATAAATGACATATGTATATACATTACATATTTGTTTCTACATCATCTTGTATTGAACCCTTTTTAAATAATAATAAGATAAACAATGGTTTGTGTTTTATTAATGAAAAGGCTTGTCTTAAGACAGGGAATACTGGAAAACTTCGCCATAATGTGTCTTAGCAACAGTCCATGTGGTGAGGGTTGTGTGAAATATTTTCGAAGATAATGTCTAAAAACAATGAAGTGTAATGATTCTCACTGTGGCTTCTAACCGGTTTGTTTTTCTATTACGCTGAGATGACGAATGATGTAGCCTGAATTTAATTAACAACTGTGCTAAAACTAATATGGCTGCTCTGCCGGGTTTTACTCACCCTGACAGAAATTTCTACTCACATATCATTTTTTACTATCACTTTTTTTTGTGGAATTTCTCTTATGTTTCCCGCGTTATGTTTTTATTATTATTATTATTCATCGTTGGCTTATATTGAATTTTTTTCCTTACAAATTGTATCAAAACTGGGCTACTTAACATAGTTTCTTTCTACTCATGCTGTGTATATAAATAAATTTGTACTTGTATGGAAAGGAGTTTTTCTGGATTTCTTAAGCATTTAGACTCATGAAGCCTCATTTGAGATGAATAAGAATTGCATAAATCTTCATCCTTATCCCTTTCCCCTTGTTTCATTTTCATTTCTTTTGAAGGACTGGCTGAATCTTTTGCTGCACATGCTGACAGTCTTATCCACAATTTTTGATGTGTTATTTGAGTGTAAGCACTTACTGACTTAGGTGGTATTTAAGACATTTTAAACTTATCTGTGTCGACTCTTTTTAAACATCCTCATTTTGCCCTTGTATCAAGATGCCCTTGAATTTGCAACTCACTTCATTTTCACTTCTCTTTTAATTATGTGCAGCTACTGACTCCTTATTGATCGTTCCTGCCCACACAGTGCGTTCCTGCATTTCATCATTAGCCGAGTCTCTGACAAGCCACTTTATCACTGGCTGACAGCGGAATCTGAAGATATGCTCCCTGCCCCAGGACTTTCCTTTGCGTTCGTATCCCTCAGTGCCTGAAGCTTTGTTCCTGAAACTCGGGGTTTCTGCCAGGACGGTTACGGTCCATCCTCTGATATGCAGCTGTTTGTGACACTGACAATCCCCTAACTAGCAAAGGAGTCACCCCCAGAGGCACTGATAGGTTTTGTATTACATATGCACTACCAGAATGTTAATGGTACACTTCTATTCCCACCCCCTTTAAAGTGAAACTGTCAAACATGAGATCTGACAAAAAATGACAATGCTGTGTAAACCAAAGCATCCATGTGCCTTTTTCCTTTCTTCGTTGATTTTCCAGTAATCAGTTGGTACTGAACCTCTGCTGGGTTCAGGGGATGTAAGCAAAACCTTCTGATGTAGATACATCTGTGAGCGCAGGTATAGATTAGGGCTGAGGTGGGCTTTGAAGGCAAGGCCTTCCTAAGCCTTACAGATGGTGATTTTCAGCACTGATACATTTGCAAATGGCTTCTTAATTTATCCTGTGATTTTATTCACTAAAATTCAGATTAGTGGTTTCTATATGGTTAACTCTCAGAATGTCAGAGCACCGAGCCGCTGTGGCAACTCCTCATTATTCCTGCCCCTTTGTATTGTCAGTAGCATTAAGGCGTAGATTTGGTTGATGAAGAGCAGCTCATGTAAGCATGTAAGACCCTTACTTTACTGTCACATCCCTCCACTGTGATCCACGCTCTTTAAGCCAAATCTTTTGTTTAACCGGAGAATACCACATCTGTTTGGTAGCAGGGGAATACCACATCTGTTTGGTAACCGGAGAATACCACATCTGTTTGGTAGCAGGAGAATACCACATCTGTTTGGTAACCGGAGAATACCACATCTGTTTGGTAACCGGAGAATACCACATCTGTTTGGTAACCGGAGAATACCACATCTGTTTGGTAGCAGGGGAATACCACATCTGTTTGGTACTAGGAGAATGCCACATATGTTTGGTAACTGAAGAATACCACATCTGTTTGGTAACTGAAGAATACCACATCTGCTTGGTAACCGGAGATCTCCACATCTGTTTGGTAGCAGGAGTATACCACATCTGTTTCGTAACCGAAGAATACCACATTTACTTGGTAACCGGAGAATGCCACATCTGTTTGGTAACCGGAGAATACAACATCTGTTTGGTAACCGAAGAATACCACATCTGTTTCGTAACCGAAGAATGTCACATCTGTTTGGTAGCAGGAGTATACCACATCTGTTTGGTAGCAGGAGAATACCACATCTGTTTGGTAACTGAAGAATACCACATCTGTTTGGTAGCAGGAGAATGCCACATCTGTTTGGTAGCAGGAGAATACCACATCTGTTTCGTAACCGAAGAATACCACATCTGTTTGGTAGCAGGAGAATACCACATCTGTTTCGTAACTGAAGAATACCACATCTGTTTGGTAGCAGGAGAATACCACATCTGTTTGGTAGCAGGAGAATGCCACATCTGTTTGGTAGCAGGAGAATACCACATCTGTTTGGTAGCAGGAGAATACCACATCTGTTTGGTAGCAGGAGAATACCACATCTGTTTGGTAGCAGGAGAATACCACGTCTGTTTGGTAGCAGGAGAATACCACATCTGTTTGGTAGCAGGAGAATGCCACATCTGTTTGGTAGCAGGAGAATACCACATCTGTTTGGTAGCAGGAGAATACCACATCTGTTTGGTAGCAGGAGAATACCACATCATGATTAAACCTGCAGTCTGATGAAACTTCTGCTACCAAAATCAAAAGGTCAGGTGCCAAAAGTTGAAACTACACAGATCAGTCCTTCCACGTGTACCTGTGTGATTTCAAGGTGCTTTGTTCAATGCCTTTTTATATGCCTGTATTGCGTGGTTCCCTATAGTGTTGTTTAATGTGATGCGAATAAACATACTATCCACATCTCACATTTATGCTACGACAGGGATAAAAAAAAAGTATGTTTGTATAAAAAGTACCGTGCGTATCTGCGGTGAACTCATACAAAATACGTGGGCATATGCTTAGTGTGATATGTAACTGATAACTGTAAGTGATAATGCTATTCAAATTCTAATGCTGATCTGGAGCTGCCATGTAAATTCTCCCAAAACCCAATGCACTTTACTTATCGGTGTGTAATAGTAAGCAGAAGTAGGCATTGATGCCTTAAGAGAAATAAAAGCTATTTTTCCTTCAAGCTGTCTTTTCAATTTTTCTGTGTGTTTTTGTGTTTAATCATTGCTGCCCTCTGCTGGTTACTCCTTGCTTTGTGTATAACACTACTGCCGAAAATGCAGTTTATTATTAATGTATCTCTGTCTCTGAAAGCAGTTTATTCCACAGCTAAACAGTGGCCTGTACTACGAAGCGGGCTTACTGGCTTATCGGGGTAACTTATAGAATTTAAGTTAGTCTGGGCAAAATGTAAGTTAATGAATATGAAGTCCATTTAAACTGTGGTACCTTAAGTCCGACAAGTTACCCTGATAAGCCAGTAACCCCGCTTCGTAGTACTGGCCACAGGCTAGGAACGGATATTTATCTTGGTAATTTATAGCAAAGACGTACAAAGGATTTCACTTTCAATACATTCTTTGAAGAAAAATAACAGAAGAATATCCCTGTTCTGTTTTGCCCACTCAGTGTAGGATTGGCACTAAAGTTGCATTATTCATTATGGAAAAAGGACAGTGAAGCATTTGTACGTTCTAACTGTAATTTATTAGAAGGAAACAATGGCAAATAAAAGTTTCTGTTTACAGTAGCTGCTAATTATGTATGTGCATGGAGTTAAGCTCATTTGAAACAAGGCGCTCAGTAACCGTTTATAACTGTGTATCTTTGCACTTCCACACATTTGTCCTTCTCCCCATTGCACTGAAACTTATTCATACATCTGGAGGTTCATGGCAACAGACGACTGTTTTGAATACTCATCTCCAAACATAACAGCTCAGTTAAATCGAACGGTTCCAAATTGTCTTATAATTGTTCTAAAAATCATGCTTCTTTAGTGGGGATACTTTACCATTTAAGCTCAGTGTTTTCAAATGAAAAATGACTCTAGCTAATCACAAAGGAATCAGTCTATCTTCTGCATCGCTCAGTCCGGATGTTTCATTGCATCAACAAGGAACCATCAGTAAAACAGCCTCGAGCTGCTGTGGCCAAGGATAAACGCTGCGGTATCATGCTGTGTCTGGCCGCTCTATGCTCCTGCACATTTCTCTGGCATTGGCAAAGTTGTTACTCTGCTGGGCAAATTTTATGTGAAATCAAGAATCAAATAAAGCTGATTATTCTGTAGTTATGGCAACAGTGAGAAGCTGCAGGAGAGAGAAACAGGGTTTTGCATCAAATTCAACTTTATGAGCTTTACTACTGGGCTGTGTGGCGCGTATTAAGCCAGGGTATTTTATTTCTTACTTTCACACACACACAAATGCAAATATAAAGACATTTTATGAAATATATATGAAATATAATGTATATACATTATGAATTATACATAAGTACGGTTAGGTTAGACTCAATCCATCCATCTTGGAAATTACTGCATTGTAATGGTAAGGGTTAGGGTTAGCCTGACACGTATCCCAGGATGCTGAGGGTACACTCACACACACGCACACATATATACACACACACACACGCACACACTACGGACAAATCAGGGACACTAGCTCACTCCACAACTCAGAGTGGATGCTGGGAAATAAACCCAAACTCCCAGAGGTGTGAGACTTCAATGCGAACCACTAGGACATCTTGCCACAACAGGTTAGAATCAGTGTGTCTTACAAAAGAAAAAAAACTGATATATAATAATAATATCAGAATAATAACCCTATTTATAAACCCTGATTTTGCCGAGTTCAATGTGACCCTTGGCCAGCATGGGGGCGGTTTGTCTTTCACTACTTTAACCAGTCGCAGTCTTCGTCATACAGTATGACATCACCACACTGGGCTGTTTTTCTTCTTATTTTTAAGCTGTCTGGCTGAGCACAGTGTGTGGCCCAGTGGGCTAAGCCTCTATGCTTGTGATCACAAGATTGCCGATTCAAGCATCATGATTATTATCATTATTATTATTGTGAAATAAATACACATACAGCCTTTGCAAGTAAACACAGCCCAGTGTTTTGTCTGTGTTTGTCTATGACATGTGCATTACCAAGAAGTTTATCTGTGCACCTTTCCACTAAACAGAAACCACTGGTTTTAATTTATGTGGCGATGTCACATGAAGAAGACTGTGATTGGTTAAAAAAGTGAAACGTAAGCCCCTCCCTTGTTGACCCAGGGACACATTGAAGTCAGCAAAATCAGGAGGCGCCAGTTTATTCATGCTCAGCACTTAAATCCTCAAAAGCCCCAAAGCAAGACCAATGCACAGCTACATAGCCCCAAGACAAGACCAATGCACAGCTACATAGCCCCAAGACAAGACCAATGCACAGCTACATAGTCCCAAGACAAGACCAATGCACAGCTATATAGCCCCAAGACAAGACCAATGCACAGTTACATAGCCCCAAAGCAAGACCAATGCACAGCTATATAGCCCCAAGACAAGACCAATGCACAGTTACATAGCCCCAAAGCAAGACCAATGCACAGCTATATAGCCCCAAGACAAGACCAATGCACAGCAATATAGCCCCAAGACAAGACCAATGCGTAGCTACATAGCCCTAAACACAGCAGAGCTCCATTAATTAAATTATCTGTGATTTGCCCCAGCAGCCCTTCTATTGCCTGGCACCGCACAGGATAGTCTTCATTCACATTTTGGATGGACAATCCTGACCCCATCATCAGTGCCCCTCTCGCCCTGTGTCCGGGGCATTTTTCAGTTGCATCCTCCAGTTGCAAGTGTCCAGCATCGTGGAGGACCCCTCCCGACCCTCCCATGAACTCACTGCCTTTCTGCCATCCGATAAAAATCTCATGATCAGCCAGACTGTGAAATAGCTTCTTCCCACAGGCTGTCATACTTCTGAACACCAACATTGCATGAAATGATACATCTGGAGCATTTTGCTGGACTGAGCTGGCCACCTCTGTTCAATTACTGGAAAAAATGGTTCGATATACCATTACTGTTCACATCTGCTTACATCTGTACACCGTTACTGTTCACATCTGCTTACATCTGTACTCTGTTACTGTTCACATCTGCTTACATCTGTACTCTGTTACTGTTCGCATCTCTGTGCTTGGGGGGGGGGGGGTTGCCTCTTCAGGCAATGTACTTCATGCATGTACTCTATGTGTGGGGGTCATCTGTGGCTGGCAGAATGATCAGGTTACTCTCTGAGGGGGAACCACGAGGAAGGTGCAAGACACCACTCCAGGTGAGCTGCATGAATGAGTGACCCTACAGTCTGACCCTATAGCCGTGACATGAATATGTGGGCTATTAATACACGGAAGTCGCATTGAAGCTGTGCTGATTCTGCTAACCCTCATCTCACACAGACCAAATCTTGTGGTCTGCACAAGATTACGATTTTTTTTTTTATTAATCTGTCAGTCTTGCATCTGTTTATGATGATTATCCCAGTCAGCACAAGGCAAGAGAACACCCCGGAGTGCATGCCAGAGCATTGCAGGGGGTACTTACATTCACACATTATGGACAGTTTAGAGACTGACTTAACAGCATGCCTTTGGACTGGGAGCGGAAACTGCAGTACCCAGCAAGCCATGCAACTTGGGAAGTTAGTGCAAACTCCGCATGCACACAAGAGTGGCAGAATGTACATCCCCGAGCGCGTGAGGCAACTCGGCTACCCACCATCGCCCATATGAGTTATTGCTCATATAAAAGCAACATATTTCTGCTGAACATATGACCTGAATAACAGTCATTCACCACTGATAAATTCACAATGTGCAGTCGGAGAATTTTGTAAACGAAAATTAATTTTTGTATTGGCATTCTTCTTCATAGTTAAAACGAAAAAAGGAAGGATCAAAATAAAAATAAATGCATTCTATTCACAAAACACATAAAAAATACAGAAGCAAATAAAATATATAGTTTTTTGAAAATGTCACTACATTTTTATTTTATGTGACAGAAGATATAAAAGATCTGATTTAGCGTAACAACTTGGGCGCAGTATTTTTATCAGTCAGAATTAATGCTACATTGATTCCACGAGGGTTAGTTACTAAATGAGCACCAAAATAAACGAAAGGGAAACTATCGGCGCGAACGCAACCAGACAGAAGCTCCTCCGGTAATTTCTTGCTGGGTGCGATTTCCTCTTTAAAGGGCTCCGTCGCGCTTTACGATTGTCGTTCTTTCTGATGGTATTTCCTGCTTCCACTCGCACGTTATCTTAAGATCAGGGCTTAATTGAAAAACCAAGAACTTAAAACAACTAAGATTATCTTCGCATGCTAAATGGGTAAATCTGTAATAGGGAAGTAGGTGTTAGCGTTTTAAGTTGGGAGTCCATGGCCACTCCTTACGAGTCGTGGGACGTTTTCCCCTTTTATGCTTTTAAACGTCCAGGAAGCCGCAAATATCGTTGCCTGTAACTGCGAAGGAATCCCGCATGGATTTTATTTCTGTCAACCGACGTGAGTTTTATATCGGTCTGAGCCTGGCGATCAGCTCCAGTGTCTTCATCGGCGGCAGCTTCATCCTGAAGAAGAAGGGTCTGCTGCGGTTAGCGGGCAAGGGCTCCACCAGAGCAGGTACGGTGTCTAAAACTTTACAGATTTTTTTTGTTGTACTTTGTATTATTAAACCTAAGTTGTTCTCCTTAGCAATTCACAATGGACGCAACTTTCTTTTTTCTTAGGGTTAGGTGGCCATGCCTACCTAAAGGAATGGTTATGGTGGGCAGGACTTATATCAAGTAAGTGTCTAATTATACTGTAGTATGTTGTATTGACACTTAATGCTACTACTGTTACTCTGTTGCAGGTTTTTTTTAACAATCGGAAAGGATCTTGTACGATGTGAATGCGGGTGATGTTCTGGCCTGAGTTGTCTTCTCTTAAAGCGGTATTGGTTTCATTTTTTCAGTGGGTTTAGGAGAAGCCGCGAACTTTGCTGCCTACGCTTTTGCGCCTGCAACACTGGTTACACCATTAGGAGCACTGAGTGTTTTGGTGAGGTAATTGAAATCATTTTATTCTGGATATGTGCGGAGCGCTTGGTTTGTTACAGCGTGCATTATTGTGTTAGGAAGCAATAACGGCCAGTTGGAAGGTAGCATGAGAAATCTGAATTTGCTGTTTGGTACCGATTGAATCTGATGCTTGATTCCCTTTTCCCCTTCAGTGCTATACTGTCATCCTATTTTCTGAACGAGAGGCTGAACGTTCATGGGAAGATCGGTTGCTTGCTGTGCATCCTGGGATCAACAGTGATGGTCATACATGCCCCACAGGAAGAGGCAGTCGGGTCCTTAGGAGCAATGGCAGAGAAACTTAAAGATCCAGGTATAGCACTTTTACACAGTGACATCTTAATGCTTTTCAGTTTATTTGGCGAGTTAATTGAGTTACTGTTGTAAATTGAAACCTTGTTTAAATTAACCAGGTTGAATAAAAGCTCCTTAATAAATCCTAAAACGAGAATAGCAAATATTCCCTGTTAATAGCAGTGTTTTATTAGCAAGCTCATAAAGAACAGTCACCAACTCTGAATTGTTATATGAGAAGGTGGAGCGCATTGACTTTGAATGACATCACACACACAACTATAATGTGCTGTTAATTACTTAAAGACATAACAATGCAATACGTTATGTTAACATCTATTAGTTACATCAAACTGTATAGGGCAGAGCTACCCTACTAGGTGAGCTGAACGCGCGTGGCGTGTCTTTTCTCTTAAATCAAAAGTCAGATAAGCAAAACACGCTAATTTAGGGGAATGTATGCTTAAACAAATCATACAAGACAACTGATTTATAAGTAAACATTTTTTTTGCTTATTATTCCAAAATTTAACTTGGTTTTAAGTGTAATTATATTGGGCGTAGCATCTGAGATGGCAAAGCGATGTGGCTGCTCTCAGACTGACAAGTTCACACATTAAGCTCTGGGTAACAGTGTGAGTTTGTAGTTTTCTATGACAACGTTGAAATGATTATTTTGTCTCTCTTTTTGTCCGCAGGCTTCATTGCATTTGCTGTTTGCATAGTGGTGAGCAGCCTTGTCCTCATCTTCTTGGTCGCACCCCATTATGGGCAGAAGAACGTTCTAGTATACATTGTGATTTGCTCAATCATTGGTTCCTTATCAGTCTCCTGTGTAAAGGGCTTGGGCCTTGGCATTAAGGAGTTCTTTGCTGGGCATGCAGTACTAAAGGACCCCTTGTTCTGGGTGCTACTGGTGAGCCTGGTGGTCTGCATCAGTGCGCAGATCAACTTCTTGAACAAGGCTCTGGACATCTTTAACACGTCCATCGTTACACCCATCTACTACGTCATTTTTACCACGGCTGTCATGGCCTGCTCTGCCATCCTCTTCAAGGAGTGGTTCCACATGTCAGCAGATGGTGCCCTGGGTACCGTCAGTGGCTTCCTTACCATCATCCTGGGCATCTTCCTTCTCCATGCCTTCAAAGACATCACCTTCACCTGGGATAGTCTTCCGATGTTCCTGCGCCCTCAGAGCTCGCACTGGGGCCAGCCTTACATGCCTCTGGATAGTCAGGAGACACCTGTTGACAAAAATGCACTTCCTGCCAGAAAATGCGTCGCGAAAGCATTACCTCCAGGGTGCTCTATCTGAAATGCAGTGTCATTCCTACTGAAGAAATTGCAGAGGGAAAAAAAAACCTTTCATAATATTGAATTAACAGGAAGGATTATGTGCCTTAGAGTGTAACTTTAAAGACAGTTTCGGTAAAATACATGTGGTAGATTGAAAAATTAATCATTGTATACTTTTCAGCGGAAATCCTGAATTTTGTGTTCTACTTTTTAATGTGTGAATTTTCTAGTTTCCTATTAACATTCGATATTCTGATTGAAAAAGAATTGCAATCGTATAAATGAAGTCGTCAAATTTTAAAGCATTCATTTCAGTAGGTTTATAGCAGAAAGAGCAGGTTGTGCAGATGATTTTAGCATATTAGATTTTTTTTTTTTTTTAAATGTGCAAAACTACTTCTGTCAAGAATTTTTTACAAGATATATTTGTTTTAGAAATTATTTTTGCATTTAACAATGACAAATACATTCCTCTCTGTGTACTGGGGTCCTGCTCTGAATCCACAATTGTACCATGTGTTTAACACGTGCTAGTATTTATTAAGAAAAAAATAATGCTATTTTATTTCTTTAAAAAGAAAGCATGTTACCACTAAAAACTGAGACCCAATGTTTGTTTTGACACAAATAAAGTGACACAAAAACTACCCAAGGAGGACAGGAAATTGGCTTTTCTGTATTTTTCCATTATCAATTCAGATTTGCAGTTGAACAAACAGCATTTATGGCCGCTTAGCTTGTTCTTGGCTTTGTACGTATCTAGATCCTGTGGCATGCAGAGGCGACTGCAGCCTGATGTTCGTCTGACAGTGTTTCTCCAGTACAGACGATGGATATTTCCCTTCCCCAATCAGCAATAACCGGCTCCCTATAACGAGAGAGGCATATGCGGCAGAGGGGAAAGTAACGACCAAGAAGGGCTCGTAAGGAAGGCTCCTTCTGAAGGAGGGGAAGAGGCACTAGAAGATCAAATATTGCTTTTATTTCCCTCTTGCCCCCCCGGCACCTTAGCAACAACTCAACTGCTGCAGTTCAGTGCTCGACGGGAGTCTGCATTGATCTCGTGTCCATTTTCTGGGCCAGCTGGGCTAGTCAGACAAGGTCTCTGAGAAGGAGCTTCGACTCCTCTGGGTCTGATCCAGTCTGTTTAGGATGAATTGACTTGTATCGATGAATCGTTCAACACAATTCACAAAGCAGGTTTCTGTCCTGGAGTCCAACTTAGGCCCAGGCTTATCCATACATTTATCCTGCACAAAAAAGAAAGAAAACATCTAAGTAGTTATTAAATGCCGGTGTTGCTAGTGAAGTGTTTAATTTTAATTAAAGATAAGTTTGTCACATATTCATTCATTTAACATGTCATAACTGCAAAAGTTTAATGTGACCGGTTCATGAAGCGTCGTATAAGTGTGATGCTTCACATTAACCAGAAAGAGGCTCATTTTAAATAGGTATTAACATAACTTAATATAAACATAATATTCACATAACATAATGACAGGATGCATAAAGCAGACATGTATGGCAAGTTAGGGTATGCTTTTCTCAAGCGCTAACTTACCCAGCACATTTCTGTCATCTGGTGCACGAGCTGTTGAAACCTTTGTTTCTGTGATTCTACTTCTATAAACTGCTGAAGCTGAGGATCCGCTGCAGCTCCTTGATTATCCATTTTCATGTCGAACTCACGAAACCCAAAACAACCTTTCAAACGAAGCAGATAACACACGTTGTTGACCTTCACCTGCGCAGGCGATTGGGAATCTCTCAATGGTTTCCAGAAGCGGAGGTGACGCAATCGGTCACATGACTTCTGCACCGGAAGGAGATGTGACTTTAAGCGTGCAGCAAAGTCTCTCCGTTTGTCAGCGGTATTTCTTTTTGGAGACTGAAATCAAATAGTAAATGAATTAAACTTACGGAATAATAACCGCATGTGATTGTGTAGTCAAAGAGTTGCCGCTTTCATTTTTGTATAGAACAGTGGCTAGTCCGGAAATCGCTGAAGTAATTGACCAACAGTTGAATGCTTCAACGTTAGCGTTACTTTTTAAATACGAATAATTTATTTATTTATAAATAATTTGTTTTATTTATTATAAATAATTAAATAATGATTACTTTATTTATTATAAATAATTTACAAATATTTTTTTTCCTTTGTCGTGACTGCTATTAAGGACAGTTAATCCATATATATATATATATATATATATATATATATATATATATATATATATATATAATAGTCATTACTTTGAAGCATAGTTTTGAAGTTAGCAGACGCTTTTTCTTTTCTAAAATGCCATAGGCTATATTGTGTTGGTCACGGGAAATATCAAGCACCGTAAACTACTACTGCGGGGTCAGTCAAGTTGCTTTTGGGGCAGTTAGGGCTATGGTTAGATAGAGCTGTGTATCTGGGTTGGTCGTTTTATTTATTTTGCATGAGGAAGTTGCATAAATGCACACGCAGACAGATTAATTATTGATCTTTGTGGGGGTTCTCCATTGATTACCCCCCCCCCCCCCCAGCACCACAACCACCACAATTCAAGGGCCCTTGCCTCAAAGGATCAAAGAATGTAGGCCCTCTAAAATGGACAAACGAAAATACAGCGTTGCAAATTGTTTTGGTCTAGGGGCCCCACGGGCCCCCTGCACCCCAAAGGCCCCTGGGCAGCGGCCCCGCTGGCCCGGTCTGTAATCCGTCCCTGACCCAGCCCTAACCTTAACTGTATGTAACTAAACAAAATGTAAGACGTCACATTTTTAGAAGCATGAAAACAACAATAGCAGTCGTTTTGTTGAATCAATTGTGTTTCTATAGTCATTGTATCAAATCGCACGAGCTTTTTATTCTGTAGGCAAGTCAGTGCATTTATAGTGAGGTGTTTCATTAGGCGTCGTAATTGTGGCAACAATATAACAGTGTGTTGCCATTAAAAAGAAAATGTGATTTTGAATACTTAAGTATTTTTTAAATTAAGTACTCCAGTACTTTAACTCAAGTAAAAATTTGACTGAACAACTTTCACTTGTATTTGATCAATCTTTCACCAGGGGTTTCTATACATTGACTCAAGTAATGGAGTTGTGTCCACCTCTAATGATAAATGCCAGCAGCCATACCACCTGCAGGTCAGTGCAGGTAGTGCAGGTCTGTGTGGATCCCAATGCCCCAGTGCAGTGATGGGGACACTGTGCTGTAAAAGTGGTGCCGTCCTTCGGATGAGACATAAAACCGAGCTCCTGACTCTCTGAGGTCATAAAAGATCTCTGGGCATCTTTCAAACGAATAGGGGTGGCACCCCGATGTCCTGGCTAATATTGCCTACTGAGACCCCTTTAAATCCGGTCTTCTGTTCATGCCCTATATTTAATTGATGAATTCTCGCCTGCCTCTTCAGCACCTTAGCTACTGCGTGGTGAGCATACTAGCTCAGAATGGCTGCTGTCACATCACCTAGGTGTGTGCTAGACAGTGGTGGTGGTCCACGACGCGCCCGGTTGGTTCTGTAAAGTGCTATATAAATATAGCTTCCATTCATCATTCAGCGCTTGGGCACACACAGTATTAAATAGGAACATGGAAAGCAAATAAAACACGGGCAAATGCATGGCTAAAAATAATCAATCACTAATCACCGAGAGCTTTAATATATTTTGAGATAATGTTAAGAAGTTTATTGATATTATTATGAAGTTTATTAATTACAAAATGAGTTTTTGTACGTGACTCTTCGTGAGAGTCAGACCAATCATCGCTGGAACGATTGTAGTTCGAAATCCGGTGGTTTGAACTAACGTGGTTCAAACTATTGTGCTACTAACAAAGCACGACGGTTTTCGGAAATTTGTGAAATTTAAAGTTAGTTAACATATTACGATGCATCATTAATGCTAACTTCCGTCGCTGTCCGGGAAATGCACCCCTAGATAAGCGCATGTAAGATTCATGGATACATTCAGTATAGGTGGATTTCACTGTGGGCTATAAACGTTTTGCAGGTTAATTTTGTGGTTCAATGCTTAAGAAGCTTAGTGAGTAGAAGAGAAATGAATTTAATCCAATAGCTGGTGATCTTTCGACATGCTTTCATAGAATGGACACATGCACAATACAATGAAATGACAGGTCTTCAGATTTTGAATCATACAATATAAATTCAAATAGGGTGTCACCAAGAATGATATAAGACTGAGGAATCACCTTGTGTCCTCCTTCTTGGAATCACACATACATATCTAGACATAGCCTTTGAAATAACAGTCTTTGAATATTTAAAACAACGATATATAAATCTACGGTAAAGTTGCATTTCATTTAAAACTTCCTTGTACATTGTTACAGAAGAATTGTTAAGAAAATAGTGAAGATAATGGAAAAAGAAATTTAAAATACACAAGTTCTGTATTATATGAAATTTTATGATACTTCAGTTCAAAATTATTGGCACTATACTGTACATTCACGGGACACCATTTTACTATGAACTGTCTGTCTGCTTTCCATATAATATTCTACCTTCTTCAATATATTCATTGGAGATAAACTACCGCTACCATCTTCTGAGTGAAATCAAATCTGGAGATTGATACAGGCCCCGCCTTCTGCCTACTGAAGTTCATACAGAAGATCTTGAATAGTATCCACAAGATCTTGAAACGCTGGTCGCTCTTCTGGTTTCTAATAGAAAAAAGGCATAGTAAATGTGAAATGATAGTGGAAGTCTGCCAGTGCAGCATGTAACAACTCACAAATTTGGATTTTCTCTTTTTATTTTCTGTAGATAAACTTTAAATTCAGAGATAAAATACTGATATAAATATTTAGTCCAAGTTTGGTAGATGGTAGAACATACCTCATGCCAACAGCTCGTCATGATGGTGTAAATCCTGTCATTGGCCATTTGGGGGCGATAGAGACGCAGACCAGCAGGTATTTTCTCAGCTATTTCTGTGTTACTTAAACGCTCATAAGGCATTCTTCCCAGGGTGTAGATCTCCCACATCAGGACACCTGGAAATGAAAAAAATATATATATTAAGATCAAAAGTGTTTCACCCTTAGTTACTACCTCCATTTATCCAGTAAATAAGACTTCATGTATTAACCAGCGACAAGCTTCGATTAAGCTTTTATTGAAATACTTGCCTCTCTTGATTAACTTGGAATTAACAATACATTTATTAGGGGCACCGTGCAATAAAAGCTTTATTATTATTGGCCGAAACTAACCATAGGCCCAGATATCCGACTTGCTGCTGAATCGGCAGTAGAGGAGAACCTCCGGAGGTGACCAGCGCACTGGGAACTTCGACCCTGCGGAGCTGGTGTACTCATCATCCTCTAAAACATATCTAAAGCAAATGGCAAGATGGACATTCAAATTTCATTAATACAAATAAATTTAGCTCATTTGGGTTCCTGTACTATGCTGAGTTCCTTTGTGAGTACATTTGTGAGCTCCTTTGTGAGTTCCTTTGTGAGTACCTTTGTGAGTTCCTTTGTGAGTACCTTTGTGAGTTCCTTTGTGAGTACCTTTGTGAGTTCCTTTGTGAGTACCTTTGTGAGTACCTTTGTGAGTACCTTTGTGAGTACCTTTGTGAGTACATTTGTGAGTTCCTTTGTGAGTACATTTGTAAGTACCTTTGTGAGTACCTTTTCTCACATAGCAGACGAGTCAATTATACCTTGATAGTCCAAAGTCAGTAACTTTAATGGTCCCATTAGAATCCACCAAACAGTTTCGAGCAGCCTGTAAACAAAGGGAGTGATTATCAGTTAATATCATTTCCATTTTCCCCCTCAATTCTATTTTGCCTTTACGTGGTCTGCAAATTAAAATATATTCTTACCAAGTCTCTGTGGATATATTGCTTGGATTCCAAGTAGGCCATTCCCTCACTCACATCTTTGCACATTTCAAGGAGCTGAATAGGGGACGGATGCTTGAGCGTGTCTCGGACGTAGTTAAGTAGACACCCATTGGAGAGATACTCAGTTACAATGTAAATGGGTCTCTGCTTGGTGCATACACCATACAACTGAACCAGGTTTTGATGGTGAAGTTTCCTAATTCAGCCAAAGACAGAACCAGCATCAAATATTATTTATATCTTACATTTCATATAATCAGGTACAATTCTTTTCTTAAATGCCCCCATATGCAAAGTGACACTTACATCATAACTTTAGCCTCATCAATGAAATCATCTTCTGACATAGAGCCTTCCTTGATCATTTTGATAGCTACATCATGCTGGCCCTGCCATTTTCCGTATTTTACCACACCAAATTGACCATTTCCCAGTTCCTTGATGAAGGTAAGGTCTCGCGGATCAATCTCCCAGATACCTATGGCCAAAGAATAGATGGAATCATGAGAACCAGCGCTGGAGCCTTGCTTACGGTAACACTCTAAGTACATTTAAGGACAGCTGCCCAAAAATTCAGTTCATTCATTTATTGTCAAGCTAATGTGTCAGCCCGTGCTCCAGGCAGCAGTGGAGGAATGTTGGGTAAATTCTCACCATATCCTAGGCCAGCTCTCGAAGGTGCCTTATCAGCCTTATTGGAAACAATGTGCTTCAATCGACTCACCAAACCTAATAAAGAGACACACAAAACAGCCATCATCCTAATTTGTCCTGAGTTTTCAAAAGATACCCTTCTACATCATTTCTAATGCATCCATCGATCCATCTTCCAAACTGCTTATCCTACTGGGTTGCGGGGGGTCCGGAGCCTATCCCGGAAGTAATAGCATTAGGCAGGGAACAACCCAGGATGGGGGGCCAGCCCATCGCAGGGCACACTCACACACCATTCACTCACACATGCACACCTACGGGCAATTTAGCAACTCCAGTTAGCCTCAGCATGATTTTGGACTGTGGGGGGAAACCGGAGTACCCGGCGGAAACCCCACGATGACATGGGGAGAACATGCAAACTCCACACACATGTGACCCAGGCGGAGACTCGAACCCAGGTCCCAGAGGTGTGAGGCAACAGTGCTAACCACTGCACCACCATGCCGCCCCATTTATAATACATATAAAATCAAATTATTATATATTAATTAAAATGATCAGCTGTATTTTTATTCAAAGAGGATGTCAGATGTCAACTTAGATGTCTCCTAATCTACATTCAGGCACCATATTTATAATATGTAACATATTAGATAATGAAGCTGTATCTAATATATAAATGTGTGGTTATATAAATATGCTAGATTATATGTAAAGTTCTACCACAATGGTGTCTGCGCAAACACCTGCAGCATTATGTTGATGGTAGTTGATGAGCTCCTCAATGCTGGAAAAGTTGTGCTTTTCAGCCAGGTAGAACTGGCCCTGAGGCGTGCTGCAGATGTTGTAGTGTCTGCAGGTGCCCACCGGGTCCCTGTAAGTAAACAAGAAAACCTGCTCACAGAGGTGTTACGCGTGTTTATGGCCGTGGGAGCCTGAAAGAGATGATTCCGGTAGAGTGTGTCAATTCAGAACAAGATGTAACAGATGCTGCTACAAGTAGGATGACTGATACCCTGGAGGTGTACGGTTCAGGAAACCAGTGCAGGATTTGCATGAAGAAATTTGCATTTTTCTACCACAGGCAGGGTATGTTCCTGCTGCCTGTTTTCAGTTCTTCCTTTAACACACTTAGGTTATTGTTTCAGTATCTAAGACGTGCATCACACCATAAGTAGAAGATCAGCCAGAACTTACCCTGGAGCTTTGGCGTATAATGACACGGTGTATTTCCCAACTTTGCTTGAGTCTCGCACTAAAAAACCACCATCTTTGTTCTGTTAGGCGATAATGGTAACACATTTTCATATATATATATATATATATATATATATATATATATATATATATATATATATATATATATATAATAACTACATTTCTAATGGAATTATGTTAAACAAATTATTGAAATTGTATTTAGAGCCATAAAGCACTTTTGGTGTTACTTCTAATTACAGACAGATCTCTTAAATATTTATTCAGGATTCACTCAAAACAGGGAAACACTTCGCATCTGACATACTTTAATCTAAATAATTACAGAAAATAGTAGAATCTTACACATGAAGAAGGGATTAAGGTATTGCTAATGTATGTCATTATATCTCTTATTGACACATTCCCAGAGAATTCTGGGAAATGCACCGCTACATCCAGCCTTACCTCAGCTTTTAGAAGGTTCTCTGCTTGGCTGCGGTTAATATTCTTGCAATACCATCTGTAGAAAAGAGCAGAAGTTTATGCAACCTCATCGTTAGCCTTCACAAGTGTAGTATTAAAAGGAAATCAAAATCATACAACACAATTTTTTTCTGTCTATTTAAAAGGCCTGATTTCAGAATTCTGGCATAGTTACTATTGTTGCCATACCTGTGATTGTTGGTATGGTTACCATGGTTGACATACCTATAGCTCATCCGTAATAAAATACCTGAAAGTAACATATGGATTGTAGGATATTTGAGTAAGGTAGGTGCATAATGTTTATCACATTTCTCTTTTTTTTAATGCTGTTATTTAGGGAATCAGGCTGACGACAGGACAGCAGCTACGTGCTACTGTACACTTTCAGCTCAACAGCGTTGAACCTAAACCCTATTTTCCCAAATTATTTGCTTCACGTTTTTGCTGAGTTAGCTTCTCCACACACAATTAATTACTGAAAGAAAATTATATATTGTCATTCTGATAGTTTTTTCTTTCTACGAACCTGCCTGTAGTTAGGACCAGTTAGTTTTGGCATTTCGTATCAAACTAAAAATGAGCGGGTTTCCGTTGTATTCTGAGGTTGCTAATGATCCCCTCCTTCTTTCCCCGTATCAAAAAGATCTATTTGACTTACTGACAGATGCAAATTTTCACATTTACAGTGTCTGTATTTTTGCTGGCTTCCTTTTTTTTATCCTTTTTTATCCTCCTACCAGTCAGAAGGGGTTATTTAAAAATGTTCATCTTGCTGGATTGATGCACAAGAAAAATCCGTAGGCAATGATTCTGACATCAATTTGTGCTTTATTTAGCACAGGTGGGATTTAATGCTGTGTCCTAACAAATGCAGCTCCTTGTAATGCTATGCTTTAGTCACTCCTATTTAACTCTGCTGATTTCAAAAGCTGTTTAGTCTAATGTCTAATAATTAAACATATCTAAATAGTCACTTAAATATATTTTTGTTGTCTTCTAAAGATGAAAAATGTACTTACAAGGCCCAATTCAATAAAAATGAGTTTAATAAAAAAAATCTTTGTTTATCATTTTAGTGATCCTCTGCTACATGCATGTCCTTCTTTGCTGTCAGTGAGTTACTCCCTTGCTTGAGAAACCAGTTACATTTTCGTTGCTTGTACCCTCTTGCCGTAAAACATCATTTTGTTGTTATTAGATATCTGCCTTTGTTATAATTTAATACATATATGTAATGATTTTACTTACGCAAACCTATCAAAACCATGTCCAGCCTCCACAACATAATTACTGGGAATGTATCCTTCATTCCTGGTGAAGAAACAGGAACAATGGAAGAAACAAACAGGGATTGGCTTGGAATAAAGTGAAAAATCATGATTCACAGCTTGTAATATGGGATTATGCGGAAACTGGCTCACCCATGTTTGTCTCTGGCCCTCCACCAGCTGGCATCTACTGCGTCCAGGACGGTGTACTCCTCTCCTCGCCTCAGTGGAAGATCTTGCTTGTTTAGTGGGGTGTATTCGTACTCTGCTATGACTGTCATACCTGAAGAGGGACCTGGCTGTGGACACGGTGGCTGCGGAGGGGGTGGTTCCTACAAGACGGATTACGGTCCCGTAGTTATACATCAACTCAGCCCGGAGTCCTTACATTCCGGTTTATTTGTTTAGCCAATGTATTGGTGAGGCAGGTAGTACAAATGGCATCGGAAGCGTACAGCAGTCAAGGGATCAACCAGGCATGAGACAGGTGCCAACTAGGCATGTTACGCTAAAGCTAAAAATGTAACGAAAAAGACAAACCTCTGTTGGTGTAGGTGGAAGGGGTTTCCTGGACTTACGTCGAGAGACGTTACTCAAAAATCCTACCAGGGAGAGTGGTTATGAAATAATGCTCGAGAAATCAGCCGTCACAATTAAACCAACGTACAGGTACTGTACTATTTCCTGAGGTTTTGCTATAGGTTTAAGTTCCTTTTTGCTACTTTCCATTGTAATGGGATGAATATGCCAAATGTCAGGACAGAGTATGGAATTTGCCTAGTAAAATTAGGGGAAAGGTTTGGGAATTGGGTTTAAAATGCTTGAACTCACCCCCATTCTTAGGCTGCAGCACTTGGCAGCCTAGGGCCTGTTTGACACCCTGCTGACAGCATAACCACATCCCGTCCACCCAGAAACATGGATGATATTTCTGTGCCAGGTCCTTGTTGAACCGAACCACTAGAGCCAGAGACGAATGGGCAGTCATTTGCATTTGACCAAGAGCAGAGGTGTGAACATTTTCTAACTCTTTTGCGTATATAATAAAATTTGCATGGGAGCCTCTATGTGGACCAGGTGCCCTCAGGAATGCTTCCGACTATTAATCTCTTGAATGTTCGCTTATCAGCGCCGACACACTGGCGACCGATGATTAGAATCCCGCATCGCTAAAACGTGCAAAGTCACCAACCATGCTTCAGCTGGTGTATCCACTGCCTCCGGACTTCGTCGCTCTTGGCAAAGATATAGAGGGGGCCCTCATCATAAATGATCTGTTGTGCGGAGGCAAGACACGAGTCATTTTTGGTAGCATCTCTCGGGCTTCTCAGGAAGCGAAGGCTTGCTGTTTATCGCTTCCTAGTTTCTGACAAGTTTCCCAAGACGAGTTTAAAAAAAGGAAGCAAAGCTGACCAGGAAGGAAGTTCAGCATCCTTTAATGTAGATACTGTCAGAGCGAGTCGTAAATTACAGAACCATCTATAACCACATAAGAATGAAAATAAGAAGAAAATAAATAAACATGAGGCGTTGAACTGCTTACACAGAAACAATGACATCTAAAAAAAAACTAGTTTAATAAATTAGAAAAGAAACGTTAGAAAAGAGGATTATTTTCTGAGAAGTTTATGTCAAAAATAGCAATCTTGAACCTCACGAAAGGGGACACATTTTTTTCCTCAGAGAAAAGCAAAAACTGACAGGAGGCTAAACTGCGTATTAAGAAACTTCAGGAAGGTCTCAGCAGGTTTTCAATTCCTCTAGTCCAAATTCCCCAGAAAAGCAAAACAGGGTTATGACAGCTCACAGAGCATCAAAAATATTACACTTTTCTCAGTCTTTTACAGATACTTCTATAATAATTCAGACAACAAAATATGTTTTTTTCTGTTTCTTCCAAGAAGTAAAATGGCAGCTTCGATACATGATGTTAAGCACTGTTGTCGAAAATGCAAGCCACTACATAACCTGTGACCATCCTGTGCTGTGGTATCAACGTGTAGATTCACCATGGCTTTGAGATTAACAGCAATTTCACTTCTCTTTTGTTCACTTTACTTTCACTTTTTCTAAACTACAATGTGCAGGTTCCATGTCCGTCTGCATGTTATGAACCTTTCTACTTCTGTCTATCACTATGATCATTAAAATTAGTTTAGCCTGCGGTAGCAGTGACTGTTTCGTTTGGTTTTGTCCACCATCCACCTGATGGTGCTTTCTGCTGTTGTCTGCCTGATTTGTCACTTCTGCCACCCAAGCATTTTAGTCTCTGTCACTGCAAATAAAACGGGAATGCAAAGAGGAAACGCTTCAGAAACATGTCAGGACTATCAGTGACGAGTACATAAAACATGAGGCGAGTGGGGCCATCGTTCTCAGAACTGGCCCCTTTGAAGCGTTTGCATAAACAGGTGTGGTTGACTGAGATGCTGGGCAACACCACATCCTGCTCTTATTTCCTCACTTCCGGGTAACTTAAGATCAAAAGAGCAGGCTGTTATTGTGCCTTTCTCCTAAAAAAAAGTCTTTAATCACCCTGGATGAATCCGAAATGGGTATATTTAAAATGAGTATAAAATGCTTTCCATTATGGAGTATTATCCAAGCAAAAAAATACTGTAATACTTTTAAATGCAAGGTGATTGTAGATTTCAGTTTTTTAATGGAGATCGATCTTTACACATTCATGGTCACAATACATGTCATCCATACTGGTGACATAGATGGATCCACAGTGGATTAAGTATAAAGTGAAGCCTGGTACACCAGTCTGGAAACCAGTAACTCTAAATATTGCGTCAGTAGAATGAAAGCATTGCAGATAGTACAGCAGCGGATAGTACAGTCTTTCCATCAACACATTATATCAGCACGTGACTGATAAGCAGCGAGTTCCCTGCCGTTGCTCACCTGAAATGGATACAGTCGCTCAACAGGTGCGTTTTCCTCTGGTAAAACCCTTTCCACGCATCTGATCTTGTCGACCTCCACTGACCCCTTCAGTGCTTTCTTTTTCTACGAATTGCGAGTCAAGTGTGAATGCAGTTACTTGAAAAACAGTTCTGCTAGATCGTAGCTAAATGTGTCCTGCGGTGCTTTTGTAAACACTTTTTAAATATGTAAGGGGGAGATTTGCATTACTGCCTGTCTGGCAGAAAATCAGTGTCTTGGACATTTAGCAGTACGGCTGCCACTGGTGTCCTACTGTACGTACCCCTTTTTCCACATCGTAGTCGTAGTAGGAGATCTTTTCTTGCGTTAGAATAAATAACCGTTCCTTGAAGTTCAAGGGTGAGGTCTTTTTCTTCTGCTGGGACCGTTTAATAAAGATGTCTTCCAGTATACTGTCTGACATCATCAAGGATGGACTCTATCTGGACCAAAAAAGGCAAAGAGCACGTTACTCTGTGGACTACAGCAGGCCTGAGAGGTGAGGCAGATGGGAATCCCGCTCAATCAGTCACTTATACGTTTGGTGTCTTTTCATATTTGAAGTTTCTTGAAGTTGCAAATGTATGGTATTGGCTGGATTTCTTTCTGTGGTTTTGATGTCAGATGTACAGTCATGATGGAAAACAGAGCAATGCTGTTTTTCATTGGTATTATGTGAAATTATGCATATGTCATAATAAGGACAGTATTTAATTAAGATTAACTTGATATCTTAGACCTTTGACAAATGATCAAAGCAATGAACTGTTCTAGTCATACCTGTGTCTGAATATATACATCATCGTTCTTCGCTCCCTCAACTCATCTTACCTGCTATTCATGTGATTTCAGGAAGAGTGATGCAACTGGGGTGACGTTGACTCTGAAACATAGACATCGTGCTTCAGATTTCATGCACATGCTCACTTAGTCACTAAACAGTGCATAGTCACTGGTGGCATTCAAATTCCACCCTTAGCTGAACACATTTTCTCTGTCAGACATTTTCCGGAATCCTAGCATATGTATGTGCAACACGTGAATCCATGCTAGCCCAGTTTTACATTGGAGTTTGCCTGAGACTTCATCTTTACGCCAATAATCCAGACAATTCTCATTGACAGGGAATACATCACTCCAGATTATGCATGTAATCTATTTTCACATAAGTAAAATCCTGAACAATTAAGTAAATTCGCATAGGACTGTGCTGGACAATGAGCTGAAAAGTCTCCTAAGTTACAATGAGAAGTCAAACCAACTTCTATTCTTTACTCTGAAGACATTCATTCTACTATGTTTCAGCAAGCAACATACCAATATGCAATATTCATTTGAGTCTCTCTGGAAGCATATTCTGTTTACTCAAAGCAGTGTTCATAAAACCTGAAAAGCAAACGAATAAATAAATAAATAGATAGACATAGCAATGACAATAACAATAACTATAACAATGACAATAGCAACAACAACAACAGTAATAATAATAATGATAATAGTACAAGTTTGGCCCATGTGGACCAGATGGCACCCAGATATTCTGTGAATGCCAGTGCTTGTATCGTATGACATGCAAAAACAGGGATCGGACTTCTAGAAAAATACCAAGCATCACAAATAAGCCACGTCATCATTTTTACAGAAAGGGATGTTGCATTAAGCAGCGCCAGCAGCCGGCAGAATGAGGTCAGACCATCAGCGCCAACATGCCTGGTTACTCTGTGCACAAAGAAATGCTGCAGACCTGCACTGAATACAACAATCCTGCATGAATCAAACGTAATGTTCTGCTGTCACTCATCTACTTCGAATGCAAGATTTGGTTCATCTGTGCAAAGTAACAAAGAAGGTAACAAAATATATTAGATACGTAAAAATTTTATTTTACAATATCTTTGCCTGTTTATTATATAAATAATCTTAAATAACATTTAGGGGCGGCATAGTGGTGCAGTGGTTAGCACTGTTGCCTCACACCTCTGGGACCCGGGTTCGAGTCTCCGCCTGGGTCACATGTGTGTGGAGGTTGCATGTTCTCCCCTTGTCGTCGTGGGGTTTCCTCCAGGTACTCCGGTTTCCCCCCACAGTCCAAAAACATGCCGAGGCTAATTAGAGTAAATAAATTGTATGTGTGAGTGAATGGTGTGTGAGTGTGCCTTGCGATGGGCTGGCCCCCTATCCTGGGTTGTTCCCTGCCTGGTGCCCATTGCTTCCGGGATAGACTCCGGACCCCCCGTGACCCAGTAGGATAAGGATAAATGGATGGATGAGTAACATTTACATTTTGCTAATAACTTGCTAATGTGTAAAAGTTGATCATTTAAAATATGCCGGTTTGGTTAGTATAAGCTGCTAGAAGATGGATGGATTGAGGTTTGAGTTCAGATTTAAATCAGGCAAATCGACCTCCCCTAGAAGTTCTAGGACTGGATGGAATTTCATTTTAAGTGTTGATATTACTGGCATTACGACTTCCAAATTACAAAAATGAGTATATAGCTAACTATAGCAATTAAGGGACTGAGCAAATTATCATAAATTATTATGAATTATAAAATTTTGCATAAAAGACTAATATAATAAAATTATACTTAAATTATATTATAACCCATGAACAAAAACAGCTTCCTCTGCATTCTTCAGTCACACATCAGCATCACATCTGAAATTTTGCTGTTTAAACACTTTGTAAACTATTGCAACATCAGAGAAGCAGGAAGTTCCACACGCTCGGCTATCGGCGGCAGAAAGGTTCTCTTTGTGTTTCGCTCATTAAACTCCATCTTCTTTCCTCTCCTGTGCCAGGAGAAAAGCGCTTCAGTGTTGCAGGTACAAGTGTGCTTAGTTACTAAAATAAATGCATCAGTAAATCGAGGTCTCGCCTCTCTAAACAGATTGGCTACCTCAAAGCAACTTTGCATCCTCGTTTACAGCCATTTCAAACGTTACTTCCTTTTGTATTTTACTGCGGACATTCTGACCCGACACAGATCGTTGATGTATCTTTCAGGACCAGGTGTGCATATAAGCATTTATCTGCTCCGTAAAATACACGTTAACAGTCAAGTGTTACTTCTGTATTTCTGGTGCAGTTACAACAGAGCTAGTTCAATTTCAAATAGTTGTGAAAATCATTAAAAAAATAATTAGAATTAGAACCATAATTAAAAAAAAATAAAAAATTTTAGCTTGACGATCTGGCATTACCCCCCCCCCCCCTTTTTTTTGAGTAAAACCACAGGATGTTTCATCACTGCTGCTATCGGTACTGCAGTTAAGAAAAGGCCATTTTTACAGCTTGGACCTACAAGACTTTTAGAGCAGAAATGCTGTTCACTTTAACTTAACAGTGGAATGTTCACTCCGACCAATAAGTTGTACGGTTTCTCTGTTTATTCTCTGACAGTGCATCAGTGCATTCATGGGTACCAATCTAGGGACATTTTCTACAAGACTGTCATACGAAACTGATGTATTCAATTTTAATTGCTGCCTCCATTTGGACCGCAGATGCTGTTTTGCTTGTATAATTTATAAGAACGAAAACATCTTTTATTAGGAGAAATTTGTATGGAGCAGGTGCAAATGCTCGGTGGTTTAAAATCAATAAAAAACAATATTCAGTATTCGAGTCAATCTATGCGAAATGGTGACTGCATGGGCAGCACTGTTGGCTAAATGGCATTTCCCATATCGTATGATTGTGCCCTGAAATGGACTGACGTCCCATCAATAGTGTAACTCTAGCCGCTGTGGACTGTAAGGTGTAGGACAGATTCCTGACCCCCGTGACCCTGACCAAGCATTTGGAAGATGGGTGGATCTATCTCAATACATGGTAACACTTAAAATGTATTAATTATCAACGTATGTTCATAATACATTGGAATTTTGTGTTACCGGGAAATGGTTATTAACGCTTCTGTAATTAGCGTGTGGCTCAGCGGGCTAATACTCTGTGCCTGTGATTATAAGCTCGCTAGTTCGAGCTCGGCCTCTGCACATCTGCAGGTCCTTAACCCCCAGCTCCCTGGGTGCTGCTATGGGTGGCTGCCCTTCGTGGCCAGCTTGCTTTCACTAACAGAGAGCAAGTGGGGGGAGGCGTAAAGAAAATGTCCCCATGGGGATCACTGATGTACTTGTTGGTATTAATATTAATAGATATGAGATAATCCATCGGTCTATTTTCCAAAGCCACTTGCCAGATACAGTCGTGTGAGTCCAGAGCCGATCCTGGACGCTCCAGAGCAGGACAAAATCAGGTCAGATTAATGAATCGACAACATAACTCTTCTGAAATTTTAACATGTTGCTCCTCTAGATAAGTAGAAATGTCCACATACATAAACGCAGGTTTACTGTTTTCTAAGTGAAATGGCATCTCCTGGTCATAACATATGGTTTGTGGCTTCTGCTGGGCTGGTAGCCCCCAGCACAAGGCGAGCGCTTCCCTCCTTCATTTTGCTAGTGAAATCGGCATGTTCTCTGATTTTCAGATAACTTCTTCTCTCTCAGTGTGTTGCATTTTGCCTGACGAATTTAGCTGCATGCAGAAAACCGCTCGATTATTTTTGCACCAGCAGGATGAAGGCACATGCCTTCACTATTATTTTAGAAAGGAATTTAGTCAAATTAGTCACATCAACAGTCGTAAATGTACTGTGCTAGTGCATTTAAGATCAAGTAAGTGATATTGCGATATTTATATAACTGAGCATCTAAAACAAACAGATAATTTACAACAATAATAATATTTTGGTTCTATTCATTCCAGAAAAAAAAATCACACACACACACACGGAAAGCAAGAAAACCTGTTGAATACAATGGGTCATCAGGCATACAAAAGCAGTAAAATTGACAATAACAATCTCACGTAGTTAAGACGACTCTCCCAGACGTCCTCTGCACAAAACAGTGTTACAAGTGATGTCATTAAATAAAGATCAGCATGTGACCCTACCAAACACACGCATAAAAGTGCTTGGCAGCTGGATTTTCCTCACACTTTGCGTCCCATCCTGTCTCACACTGTTCAGCACCCATTGTGATCGTCAGCACTTACCTGCAGTGACTGTGTCGCGCTGGCTGGCCTTTCAGCAGAAGGGCAGACTGAACGCTGTCATTCCCCTGGTTGTTCTGAAAGCAGGACTCCAAAACCCCACCCTTTCAGCACGCACTCAGTTCCCTTTTTGTTTCCTCCTCCTTCTGAGGACTGTCTGCAAGCTGCTGGTGGAAGTTCAGCTACAGAATTGCTTAAAAAAGAAAGACTGAAAGAAAAAAGAAAAACTTTACTAGAATAATGAAATTTTAGTGCACGCTGAATAAAATGTCAATGTTGTCCTTGGAAAAAAAGAAACTTGAAGAAAAATGTAATTTTAAAATACAATCAACATCAAAAGGTAATACAGACCTTATATTAGGGCAATACCTGGGATATCAATAGCAAATGACCCCCCCCCAGTCATCCGTAGCCGCTTGGTAATTTTTTTGACCTGTCATCCACACCACAAGGCGGCAGTCGTCGCCTGGCAGCTGAGATAAACGGCGAGGGTCGCTCTGCATCCGGAAGCCGATGTGTCGGAGCTTTTCCGGGGCGGCGCTTCCTCTTAGCCTCTGCGACGGGACGGTAAACATGGTGAGTCGCTCTGGCCGTAGAATTCTATTTTTAATCCGCACCAATCTGCAATATCCCTGTTTTTTTTCTTGTTTCTTTTGTCGCGTGTTTGTTGCTTCATGCTCCAATATTATATGTACATTATTATTGCTATATTTAGTATCGTTTTAGACATTGTTTATAAGATGTTTAGTGATGATCGCCGGTTGTGGTATTACTAACGTTGATTAGGAGGCACTAAAATAACCGCGTATTTGTACATTTTTTCCACAAACGTTATTTCATGTTTACATTTCAGTCGTGAATTATACTATAAATAGCGAATAATGGACATTGTCATTGTTAATGATATTACTCCTTTAAAGACTCAGACATTTATACATCTATCAAGTAATAAAGTTTTATAGTGAATATTCAAAGGTGGAAGTTGCACCGTGACGCCGCTGGGTTTAGAGAGTTTAAATGTATATCTGGATTATGTTGCCTACATCTTAGTAAATATAGCCTGAAGTGTCGATCGCTGTATCCGGTTTGTAATGCGTGGTTGACCGACAATATTTCGTGTTTTTTTTGTGGTGGGACCATAAAGGTGAACGTGCCGAAGACTCGCAGAACTTTCTGCAAAAAGTGCAAGAAGCACCAGCCTCACAAAGTTACCCAGTACAAAAAGGGCAAGGATTCCCTTTATGCACAGGGTGAGAACCCCCCCCCCCCTCCTCCAGGGGGCTGCCTGGCACTTAAAGCACGATGCATCTTTTGCATCGTGCTTTTAAAATGGCTCAGCATGCAAAACATTCGTTCCTTTGCTTCCAGGTAAGAGGAGATACGACCGTAAGCAGAGCGGTTATGGTGGCCAGACGAAGCCCATTTTCCGAAAGAAGGTAAAGTGCTCATGCTTTTACTACATATTTGATGATATACTGGAACAGCAACGTGAACCTGAGGATGTCAGGCAGCATGTGTCCTTATGCAAAATGTGTTTCGATATAAGATGTCTGTTTGCCACTAGTTTGCAGCGTGATACAGGACATCTCGTAATACATCTCGTGTTTTTCTTTTCAGGCCATGCCCTTTTCATTTTGTCATTTATGAAGTGTGCATTAACTGTAAATAACCGTTTAGTAATTCTTTTTTGTAATTTCCAATTTCTCCTGTGCTTGAATTTTGGTGGTAGAGCACAATTAACGTTGTTTCCCTCAGAAATTCACAAAAATTACATGCAGCAAAATCTTTCCTTTATAAATGTTTAAATACTTAGGCATGTTAAATGAGTAAATGCATTGCTTCACCCTAAACATACAGGACCTGAAGAATATGGAACAAAGTTGCACCCAGCAGTGTCTGTCTCTCTTTCTGTGTGTCACACACACACACGAACATACTTTTTTTTTTTTAAATAAATGAAATGCTCTCAAGCAAGTCTTTTAGCATCATTTCTGTTTTGCCTGTATAATTTAAGGGTAATTAAATGGCAAATGTAAATATTTGAAATAAGTTATATGTGACTCATTACAGCTCAGTTATGTTTTAGTATAGATTCCTAAGACTTGGGAGCTCAAGGAATTTGATAGTTGGTGTGGCCATATCATGCTGTGTTCCGATCTGTACATCTTACCTTTGCTTTGTCTGACAGTTTGTTGTTAGTTTTCAACTTATGGGACTTGGTCAGAGTACCTTTTAGTTGTAGTTTCAGTCTTTGTTGCTGGTAGTCTTTTCCCCACCAGGTTTACAAAAACACCCAAGTTGGTTGCATTTTCCATTGTGATCTGTTAAGTGCCATTTTGCTGTCCTGCTTCTATACCGGTACAAAGAGCAACATTAGCAGCTCCATCCTGCAATGCCATGACTTGATTTCTGCAAAAACTGTTTTCAGGTTGTTTTGCCTTGGCCTCTATATCTTTTTGTTCAGTAAAGTTGTTTTTATTATATCTTGTAAAAGAGATATTTGGAAGTACGCATCTAAAGTAATTTATCGTTGACTTATCTGTACATGTGATCTCTGTGTCGTAGGCAAAGACCACAAAGAAGATTGTGTTGAGGCTGGAGTGTGTGGAGCCCAACTGCAGGTCCAAGCGGATGCTGGCCATTAAGAGATGCAAACACTTTGAACTGGGCGGGGACAAGAAGAGAAAGGTAACATTTTGTCTTCCTGCTCCAGGGCTTCGACTATAAAATCTGCTTTCCTCAGGATCACTTCCATGATTTAACCCTGACCGTTAGATTGTTGGCAGTATTTGCCAAGTTGCTTCTTGCAAGCTTTGGCTTATTGTTGGAATATCAAGATGTTTATTTTAAGTTTGCATTACATGGTCTGTATAGATTGTCACTTAAATCTATTTTTCTTACCTTAATAGTAATGGCAGGATTTATATTTATATTGTGAAGGTATACTTTAAGGCATGGTTCATGTGTCTCTTTTGAAATGGTTACTTGAAATTCACACATTCTCTCCTCTCTCCCCCCTCCCCACCCAGGGCCAAGTTATCCAGTTCTAAAGAGCATTTTGGTTTTCGTCTGTTTGTGGATGAAGTCTTTGTCAATAAAAGTTGATGAGTACTTGGGACTTTGTTGCATCATTGTAACGTTACTTTTTTCTGCCTTTTGCATGAGCTATTTTATATATTAGGGTATCAGAGAACTTCCTGCTGTTCATCCGTTTTATCTCCTTTTACTCTTCCTGTTGTTACAATTCTATTTTTAATAGGCGAATTCAATTCAAACTAAACTAATTTATCTAACACTGCCAAAAGAAGTGTTTGAGGTGGCATGTTTGAGTAGTGAAACGGGTTCTTTTTATCTGCCTAATTTACATTAACTGGTATTTGTTTTTTTGATTGCATGTAATGCAGTTCTTAACATGTATAATGCTGATGTAGTCAGTGCAGGTATAAACTATTCTAATATCTTTGGTCTTGTTCAGGGTTTTATGTAGACTTTCACCTTTATATTTTCATGTGGGAACTGTGTGGATGGTAAGCAGTGCTTTTATTTTTAAGAATCAATGTTCTGACTTTGAATAGATACTACTTTAATAATGGTAATTATAATTAAATGACTTCTCTGGTGGAAAGTGTCAAGGATGTAGTGAATCAGTTTTAGTATATTTAAAGAAAAATCAATATCAATACAGCAATCAATACTGGACCTCATGAAGTCTTACAAAATGGATTATAAACAATGTGGTGACCTTCAGTTACACTTATACCGGCAGTAATTCCAGTGTTGCCCTTTTTATCCCAAGCTGTGGGGCCCTAATGATTGGTGATTTAGCTTTAATTAGGTTGTCTTGTGTTAACGTTTTATCGTAATTTTTATGCTATGGCTGTGGGCTGCTTGAGGCCTGTGGATGGAAAAATCAATGAGAAATACCAGGAGTATGGATATTGCCCCCCCCCCCCCCACTCCCGTATAATTTTGGGTGCCTCCAGTTGTAAATGACAAATTAACATTTGTGACTGTTCCAGTTAGTATGTAAAATATGGGTTAATACTTTTTATAATCCTGAAATCCCAATAATTCCTAAGTTCTTTTATTCTATGGTCTAATGCACCAGGTCACCTGAATCGTGTCAGATGATGTCATTGGGGCTTTTTTCCCCTCCTAATTGGCCAAGTATGCCATCTGAGATATACCTGTTCCAGTTAGCAGTGACCGTGAACTTTTCGCTGGTGAACAGATATTCACCTAAAGCTGGGTTACTCTGATAACCCATCTTACTGTTTTTAGTCTTCCTCTTTACCTTCAGGTTTTCTGTGCATTACAGGCTTCTCGAGTTTGCTCGGTCCTCTCCAATTATCTGAGGACCATTTCTGTTTTGATAGTTTTTGCACTCACAAGGAGTCACAGTAAACACCATTTTCTAATCTGTTATGATACGTGTTTTTTTTTTTTTTTGACGACTGATTCATCTTCTCTTGGTTATTGTTCCAGGGACTCGGCACTCTCTGTCTTTACCATCAGCGCTGAAGTTGGTTGCTGTTGATCTATTTTTGTCTTTGTATTTGATTGCAGTCTGTCTTCTCAGTCTAATATATCACCATATCATGAGGGATTCCTACTTGTGTAAAAAAACATGTCAAGTGTTCAAATGCAGAAATTCTCTATTGAATGTTTTTAATTTTTTCCTATTGATTAAGCAAAAATGGTTAAAGAAAATGTCCCTTAAATGTTTCAACAGTGCTGCCACTCTTTTTAAAAAAAAAAAACAAAACACATTTGCAATATTATGATTTCAACGTGTTTTTGTTGAAGGCACAAAGTATTTTTATTTAATGATATCTACATCAAAAACTCATTGATATATATATATATATACACACACACACACACACACATACAGACACTCCTAACAAACGGCCGTTTGTAACTTGCAATGTTCGTGAGTCGTTATTCAACAACATTTTAACAAAGTACTAGGATGCTGGGAGTACGCACGCTACGCTGCTGCGCGGCGGGAGTAGCGGCTAGAAGTCGTATTAGGCGGAATTGGCGCAAAAAAAAAATTGATGTTACAGAGAGGAAACGGGAGCCCAATGAACGCAATTTGGACTTGCAGTCCTCTTCGTGCGTATGTTTGAAAGTTCGTAAGTTGAATGTCCGTAAATTGAGAAGCGTCTGTATATTCCTGCAAGTAGATAGTGATACTTCATTTTGAAAGATAAATGTTCAGCTGTTTGTTAAAGGCTGTCCTAAATTTTTACTTGGTTTCTTTGAATCTTTTAAATGTCCGTCCCAATGAGATGCGGATTATAATCATCTAATGAAAATTCCTGCATCTACACTTGATGACATATTTTAGAATATCTTCTTGGATCTGTATGGTCCAGAGGGGGCTGGAGCTGGTTTTCAATGGAATACAAATAGATTATAACACCATGCGGCCTCCGTAAGCCCTTCAGATCACTCATATATAATTTGAACACATGATGAATTGTAAAGGAGTTTTAAAAACCATCCATCGTTGGGCATGTTCTGTTATACATGAGTGATGTGGTTGTAGTTAACAGCCATTTTCTATACCCACACGACGCCCGGAGTCTATCCTGGAAGATATCGGCACAGGGTCTGCCAACCTCATCATTTTGCTATAAATTTCATTATTAAATTATTCACAAATAAATAAATTGTGCTATACAGCTTATTAAGTATGATAGCTCCATAAATAAATTTAGTGAATATTTTCTTATTTAACAGAGAAATAACTCTTTCAAGTGATGGAAATAAATCATACCTTCCCTGACCCTTTATATATAGATAAATTTTCTTACACATATTTTTTTCCTGAGTGTTAGTTGATATGTATACAACTAAAACTCAGTCTATATTCTAAATATCCCTCAGCCTGAGAAAGATCCACTTTAAATATGAACATTTATATGCGAGTTTGTTTTGATTCTACAAAATGAAAATTAAATGGAAGATTTACAAAAGATCCTTAAAGTGATGCATGATAGAGACATGAATCAGTTATTCAAGCACTGATGTTTCAGGAATAAATAATGCATAGCAAAAGCAATATGAATCACACATACCTGTTAATCATGAAATATTCATTTTGATTGACTTACTCCTGCCCTATTTCTTGATGAAGGGACTTGAATTCCACCACGGAGCACAGTTGAGATTCGGACAGTGCAGGAGTAAAAGCAAATGGGCTGTAAAATGAAATTCTGGGTTACAGAACAGAAACAGTGGTAAAAATTGCTCGAGGCAGTGTTCCTGCTATTCTCCACTCCTGCCAGAATCGTTTTCCCTCTGCTTATTTTTAACAGGCTCCACCGAGTTTTTGAAATTATGTTACCAATATTGTTTCTTTGTCAACTCAAGTCACCATCCAATTACAGGGGCTTTTGAGCCAATTAAATGTGTGATACGTCTTGAGTTTTTTATGTTTCCATGGTAGAGAGGGTTTAAAAAAAAAAAATGTGTTTTGTCAAAACCCCAGTACTCAGAGAAAACCCATGTGAACAGAGGGAAAACGATGTTATTATTGTATAACAAAGTTGCAGAGGTGACTCTCAGTACTGGGGGCAGCATGGTGGTGCAGTGGTTAGCACTGGGGGTGACATGATGGTGCAGTGGTTAGCACTGTTGTCACACACCTCTGGGACCCGGGTTCGAGTCTCCGCCTGGGTCACATGTGTGTGGAGTTTGCATGTTCTCCCCATGTCGTCGTGGGGTTTCCTCCGGGTACTCCGGTTTCCCCCCACAGTCCGAAAACATGCTGAGGCTAATTGGAGTTGCTAAATTGCCCGTAGGTGTGCATGTGTGAGTGAATGGTGTGTGAGTGTGCCCTGTGATGGGCTGGTCCCCCATCCTGGGTTGTTCCCTGCCTCGTGCCCGTTGCTTCCGGGATAGACTCCGGACCCCCCGCGACCCAGTAGGATAAGCAGTTTGGAAAATGGATGGATGGATGGACTTGAGTACTGTATCAGTAACTACATCCTCATTACACAAGGCCTTCTGGTTAGCTTAATGTTACTTAATATTACTTAGTAATATATCTGCTTTCTATATCTACATTGATATTTCTTCAGTATAATGCTAATATATTACATTTGACAAAGGAACCTTCCAATGGACAGAAGCCATTCCAGCAAGCTTTGAGATGGTGAAAACACGTATTGTGGTAAGTCCTGGATCCAGGAGTATGAACTCTGTTTACAGATTCAGCTGACTATGGCTTGGGTGCCATGCTCACACAGATGCACCCATAGAATGTAACCTTTTCAATCCTTTACAATCCCTGACACCGGCTGATATGCCAGTATTCCATTTTTGAAAAAGAGCCCGTTCTAAGTGTGTAGGCTATGGAGAAATGGAGGCCGTTTCTTATGAGGAAGACAGTTTACGCTGAAAACCGATCACTAAGCTCACCCCACTGTGGGCTACAAAAGGGCATGAACGTGTAGGAATGAGAGGCGCTAGATGGTCAGCTGGATTGTAACTATGATATAGCGTACAGGCTAGGAGTAAAAAACAATAAAGCAGACTGCCTTTCCCAGTTACCGCTGCCATCTTGTGAAAATGCGGAAGTCGTGACAGAACTGGAATTGGTTGCATTGCTTGAAGGTGGCAGCAAAGCAATTTCCCTGAAGGATTCTGCTGCGGTCGGTGCTTCCGGCCAGTAGCAGAGTGCACTGTGTGACCAGAACCAGAAGGGTTAGCCAAAGAAAGGACGTATATTCTACACAAATGGTCACCCGTATATCCATCTTAAATATGAACTGTCAGTGTGAGGTATTGTAACTTACAGGGGACAACAGTGCCTACTAGTGCCAAATGCACTCAGACATTGTCTGCACCAAAGAGAGACTCAGAGACCCGTATGGCTGGCGTGAAGTGAATATATGTGCTGAAAGCACCATTGTGGTTTGTATAACATGCCAAATTAACGACAAACCCACATATACTCATGTTGTACTTTTGTAGGCCGTTCCATCCCCAGAAGGATCAAGGCAGGTTGGGTATCAACATAGTTGGACCCTTTGAGAATGCTTGATGGGAATGCCATCATGTCATCACAGTGGCAGATCACTAAAGCAAACAGCTAGAGGTCGCCTTCACCCCCCAACACCACATGTACAGCTGTCATGCCCTTCCTAACTATATTATTCAGTTGTCATGGTAATCCATATGAAGTGGACAGTGATAATGAAGCATCATTTACTTCAGCTGAAGTTCTTGAATTTCTCAGTTCCTGAAGCTGAGAGCCACAAAACACTGCAGACGATTTGTATGTTACCCACAAGCTTTTGGTACAATCTGATTGGATTGTCTATTTACTGCTGCTCAACTCCAGAAGCCTTAGAAAACTTTTGTTCCGAACTTCCTGAGGCAGTACAGAGTGACACCTCATTCAAAAACTGAAGTGTCTCCAAATGACTTAAACACTATCCCTCTGTGTGTGCCTCTTTTCCCACAGATGGAAAGGGTGCATAAAACAATCGCTGCAAAGCAACTTAAAAGTCTAGCCTGATGCCGAGAAGGGACCAAGTAATCCTGCGTATAAAGATGTTTTGGTATGGGTCGAGAATTTGTTGCGTGTGAAGAAAGGATCTTCATGGTTCACAGGAACAACTAGGGTTCTCAAAAAATTGTGGCAAAGTACTTACTAGCATGAGCATTGCAGGAAATGGAATACAGTCCATCTCTCATACTTTCCTGAACTTGAACAAGCTGATCAAGTTCATAAGATAAGATAAGAGCCTTTATTAGTCCCACGAGTGGGAAATTTGCGTTATACAACAGCAAAATGGACAGTGCAGCAGAAATAAGCAGAATGCAGAAAACAAAAGATAACAGTTTTTACCCAAATCAGTTTTACAGTTTTACAGTTTCGGAACAAAACAGTTCTTAGGCTGTTGGATTTGGCTTTACTGCAGTGCTGTAAATGTTAAAAGAAATGTTTTAGATGCTAAATTACTGAGTCTATGGATGTTACTGTTTATGATAATGTTATGTACTTGCCGAGCATATGGTCATGTGTTAATATCACGCTTCAATCAGACCTGCAGCAGAGTAATCGCAGCTTTTGTTTTAGTGTTTGTTTGCATCATATCGAATCAGTCGAACAACTGGCTGAAAGACGGCGCCCAGTTTTTTTCCCACAGTGTAGTTACACATATTTCGTACTTCTGCCGCTGGTGACGGACGACTGGGAGGGATTCCATGACCCAGTTTTGGCCTCCTGTCAGAGTCAGCCTGCTTCTGGATGGCAATTTCCTGGTGTTTGATGGAGTTTATGATGCCATACATATAAAAATAAAATGTCCCCAGTGCCTTTAAAGGGAAAACAGGCCAATACCACGGACCCGCCAGCTTATTCCTAAATGGGGATTAGAATGCTTTCCAGCATGACCGCATTTAAAAACAGCCCAAATCTGGCATAAGCTGAGAAAAAAATACCTTAAGAATATTTTGTTGCCGTGGAGAAAGTGTCTAATGATCGTTTTGTTTAATTTGTTTGTTTATTTTCTATTCCTTCTCAAGTGTCATCAACAAGAAATCCAGGATTACATATTGATTAGACAAACCTGAGTTTCGCTACTTCATCTTCACCTTTGCTGCCACTGAGAAAAGAGTAATGCACTGCAATCGGGTTCCGTTTTGAAAACTTGTGTGTTCAGTCACCTAATTTTATCATTTCCTTAGTGATAAAGAAAAGACACGCAATAGAAGGTGGTGGGTTTTTATAGTTTTTCTTAGATTTTCCACTCAACCACGGGTGAGGAAATGTTATATTTGAAAAACTAAAATAGCATTAGATGGCACCTGCATGTTTGGAGAAATCAACCCAGTTGTCTGCACATGCAAAAATCACTTCCACTATTAGTTGTTACCAGCAAATGCGAACAAAATGTGGCTATGCATTGAAATTCGCAATTTTCCATGATGAATGAAATAACTGTTCACTGATATAAATTTATAGGCTTTTCCTGGAAAAACGTCTTACAAAAATTAACCACATGGGAAAAAAATGAATTTATAGTCGCAGCTCTTGTTCAGTTTTAATTTCTATTTGCTAATATGCCCAGGACTGCATACCAATACGGTAATTATAAACAACAGTAGATCAAGTACGCAAATTGTAGGTTTGAAGAGCTTAAAGCTTTATAGCAAATTAGTTTAAGATGCAACGTATAACAATTACATATTGATTTTCAAGGATAATTTACAAGCCGCAGGGTTTGACATTTCAAAGTGTGACACTGGAGCTAAATATAAAATTTCAGTTGTGAATGAGTCCTCTGATGATGCAGTATTATTAAACTGTAAAAGATGCAGACTCGTCGGTTAATAAGACAAATAGCTGTGCCCTGTTCTTCTACTTCAAAGCATCTCCCAGCAATTTCCTAACTTCCTTGTTAGAATTTAGCAGACAATGAATATGATTAGTGATGCTTTAAATAAAGGATGACAATCGGAGGTGGCAGGACTAAATTCACAGTCGTTACCGTGGAGCGGCTCGTCCCAGTTAAAGCCCGTTAGCTGATAAAACACTTTCTGATTCCCCATTAAAAGCCCATTTGTCCTCCCTTCTTATGCTTTCATTTCACCGTGTGTATCTACAATCCCTTGGTAGACCTGAGGGACAAGAGACTAAATTAGGATTTTGTGTGGGATTCCTTGTGGGGATTAACGGCAATAATGAAACAGACTGATGCTGGTGTGTGAGTGTGTTTAGCTACTATAAATGTACTGGGTTTTTGGGGTACTCCAGTCCTTCCTTCTGCAACCCAAAAATTGAGGAATCATAATATGTGTGTGACATGACAAACTATATATAGAATAGATTATGTTTGGGTGGCATGGTGTGGGGTCATAGTTTAGTTTATTTTATTTTAGTTTTATTTGTCATATACAAGTTAGCACAGGGTCAACGTTACAATGAAATGTGATTGACGAGAATCAACAAGTCTCTCAGCAATATAGTATAAGGAAGTACTGAAGTGGGGGGGGGGGGGGAGACAGCGATAGTGGCCGGCATTGTGGTCTGACACCTCCAGGGGTGGGGGATGTCAGTCCCACTCCATCTTCCCATGCTTGGTATTTCCATGTTCTCCCTGCGTCCACATCGATTACCTCCAGCAGCCCAACAACAAGGTGTGAGGTGAACTGGTACTGTACCTATAAGTTGTTCATTGCCTGAGCTTCCCAGTAGACTGGAATCACATCCCAGGCTGCTGATGAAAGCTAGCCAATAGCACAGTTGGCTGTAGGTCACAGTTTTCGTGCTGAAGGACCCAGGTTCAGCACGTCTGCAGTCTGGGATGGTGTTGTGGTTCAGTGGGTTATGATGCTCTGTCACTGGTTGCAGTCCCTGGAGTTATTTCACCATCAGTCCCATGCAGCTTCCTTTACTGTGTGTCACTTTGGAAAAAAAAATCTGCTAAATGAATGAATGGCTGTGACCTGTCCCTGCCGAGGCTGCCAGGGCCTCCTCTGCATCCTGCCATGGGCACCAGGTGCCCTGGGGGTCTGAGGTTATGTTTCATTATAAGGAAGGAATTAGAGAATTGTAATAATTTGAGGTAGTAAAGCAGGTAGCATAGCAAACAGTATAGCAGGCTGCATAGAAGGCAGCATATCAGGCAATATAGCAGGTGGCATAGCAGGCAGTATAGCAGGCAGCATGTCAGGCAAAATAGCAGGTAGCATAGCAGGCAGCATAGTGGGCAGTATAGCACCCAGTATAGCAGGTAGCATAGCAGACAGCATGGCAGGTAGCATAGCAGACGGTATAGCAGACAGCATAGCAGGTAGCATAGCAGGCAATATAGCTGGTAGCATAGCAGACAGTATAGCAGGCAGCATAGCAGGTAGCATAGCAGGCAATATAGCAGGTAGCATAGCAGGTAGCATAGCAGGCAGCATATCAGGTAATATAGCAGGTAGTATAGCAGGCAGTATAGCAGGTAGCATAGCAAACAGCATGACAGGTAGCATAGCAGGCAGTATAGCAGGCAGCATAGTAGGCGGTATAGCACCCAGTATAGCAGGTAGCATAGCAGGCAGCATAGCAGGCAGTATAGGAGGATGAGTACAGCACTGCTAATAGTTATATACAGTTATTGTATGGTGGGAAGAATTTCAACTATAGATGATCTCCTGCTGGTTATATAGCTGAATTTTAATGGAATGAGAAGGTAGTTTGCACAAAAGTGCCAGACAATACATTTATGCAAGTTAAAATCAAATGAAATCAAACAGAACAATTGCTCAAGATACGTATATCAATATATTTAACCTATGAATAGGAGAATGCCGAAACAAGCATTATAGCACAATGTTACGATGATTCAACTTGTAAAATATATCCCGAAAACATCATTGTGAAAATGTATTATTTAAAACAAATGATTAATGGCTGGATTCGGCATGGATACATTGTATTTTATTTTTTATTTAGGAATTATATGAAAATAATTTGTGCAATTACACAGATACTGTCCCATGTCTGCCTCCCACATCTTCTCACACATTTTCATGTTAACAAAACGAAATAATTTGAGTTATTAAAACGAAACAAATCAATTTACGCATGAAAATACAAATATACTTGTACATATATTGATACATTTCTGGCCAGCAAGGGGACGTAAATATAACATTGGACTTAAGACGTATTTTAATGTTCATATACAATAAATGGATAAAATAAATAAAGAAATAATCATTGCGGAATATTTGATTTAGCAGATATGAACAAACTGGGCAAAAATCTGTGTTTTCCTCTAATGGTTGCTGTTCACATATTTACACTCTATAAATATTAAGAAATCAGTATCCCCGAGTTTGTCTTCCATTATGTGATTAACAAATATTTAGCAGTATACTAAATCATTCAATGTAATGAATGGTCTGTATTAATGTCGTCAATATGGTCCATCCAAGCATTCCTCTGCAAATGCCATATTTGGCCGAGCATTTTTAACATGGTTTAAAGCACAGAGTACGGGCAAAGACACAGCAGATACCTCTGACTGTAAATGTGATGGAAACATGAGAGGAAATGTAAAATGGACACTATAAAAGATAGCGATCATGTGTTTTGTTTTTTAGCAGATGCCATTTTAAAAACAGTGTCTTTGATGTCCTGATGCATCGGCATACGGTGTCATGCGCTGCGTCTTACAAAGAGGCGTGGACGTCTTCACTTCGAAGCACTTTGTAGGTCATCCAGTAGAAGACGTTAAAAATGAGGAAGCTAACCGGAAAGGCAGCCCTAGATATGGTATCAATCCTCTTGGCACGGTCCACGAACATCTTGCAGATTTCATCGCTGTCGTGCACCGTTGGGATAGGTGGAGGTGTGGTACAGACTGTGGAACCTTCCGGAGCTGTGCTGTCTACTCCCTGGAGGCAGTGACCCAGTCCATAACCATGGAAGTAAAACCCACGGCTGTGTTGTTCCAGCTCTTCCTCCTGGAAGAAGAAAATAGATGCGTACAACTGTGGTGAGCGTAGCAGCATCTCAGAATGCACACATAACACATGTATATTTATGAGTGTGTACCCTAAAATTATTTCTAAATGTTCTCTGGATACTGTTCATTGTCGCAAAAGATATAATTAGTGAACATTCTGCAGCATTCACAGGTCACACTTGTTGCATGAATGAGTCAACCAGAGGCATGATGAAAAATTATTGTACTTATGGATTTCTTGAGGGATTATTTAAGCAATAAACTTCAATTTTTTACCCTTTCCTGTGTATTTCTGGCACAGTTTCAACAAGTTGTTCAAAGTACACAATCACTAATTACACAATGCGGCCAGAAATTTGTGGGTACCGTATCGATCGATTTTCTGTAAAATTTGTCTTATTCAGGTTTGAGAGGTCTGGGCTCTATGGGCATAAGGCAGGGAACAAGCCAGGATAGGGTACCAACCCGTCACAGGGCAAACTCATACACCAGTCACTCACACACCAGTCACTCACACATACAAGGCAGGGAATAACCCAGGATGGGGTACCAACCTGTCACAGGGCACACTCACACACCAGTCACTCACACATGCCTACAGACAATTTTGTAAGAGGGGTAATTAGGGTTAGTCTTAGGGCAGGTATTATTAGGGCAGCAAATTGCCAATTTGGTATTTAATTTTGCCAAGAATTTTAAATTAAGTTTTAGTCTTACTCACTTACTAAAAATGTAGTGATTAATGTCACATTTTAAATTTATTTTTCTTTTGTTTTAGTTAAATTTAAATTAAATTAGTTAAATTTTAATAAATTTTTTTGTTATAATTTTCTCAGACAGGTTAATGATACTGAAATAGATTTTTTGCTGAAGGGTATTTCTCCTGGCTGTATAAATTCCCTTGAGAAATAAGCACACCTTACACATAAGCATACTGTATACATAAGCACACCATACACATAAGCATACTGTATACATAAGCACACGTTACACATAAGCATACTGTATACATAAGCACACCTTACACATAAGCATACTGTATACATAAGCACACCTTACACATAAGCATACCCTATGACGCTTAGTTATCTAGGCTGAGAATGTTACTGACTTACTATACTTCTTTCATACATAAAAATTAATACCTAAAGTTTGTTAGAAAAAGTGCAATGCAATCAAATATACTAGTCGTATTTATTTTCTGCATACATCAACAAGACATACTTTTCCCTGTTTCATTTTTGGTATTAGGGTGTTAAACACCCATCAAATTGAACTGTATGGCTATTTATACTATAATACTTTTCATTATTAGGGCAGCAAAACATCTATCAAGCACCCATTTAACCGTGTACGAAACCTATCAGCACAATAAACAGTAACCCTTCTTCAGAAACAGAAAGTACATACTACAGTAAAATTGCTCAAACCACAAAAGGGACATTAGTGTCGTTTATGTTATACTGGAAGCTGGCATATGGGCAGACATGAACCAACAAAAACAAATCATCCAATGAGAACAACGCATGGAGACTGGGAGAACTGATACGTGCTCTTGCAGCTTTATACATGTAAATGATATCAACCAGTCAGTAAAGGATAGCAACCAATACTTTGAGATGGCTACTGTGATCTAGGTTGTCTGCCCAAACAGAGGAAGCAATTTAGTCTCGTATTTACTAATCAGAGCATAATGATTCGCCACAATTTTCATTGTCAAACAGTTTTCCATTTATAGTGTCATTACAATATAGTCATGAAATAATAGGTCGTCAATGAATACTTACCATTGAAATTTTTGTTGACAAAATTAACACTGTTGCGTAACTTCAATCAGCATCAGCATGTTTTTGGACTGTACCTAGAGGAAACCCCAAGATGACATGGGGAGAACATGCAAACTCCACAAACATGGAACTTGGGTGTAAATTCAAACCCTGAGATAGGAGGTAACAGTGCTAACCACTGCACCACCATGCCACCCCCGGCACCTTGTCATTTTGAAGAATTGCCTACTTAAGTCACACCCGTTACTGATACAGGTGTGTAATTAAATAAACAATCAGCTACACAAGCTCACAGAGAGGGACCTGGTCACCCAGCATCAATACCCAACCTGAATGGCAGCAAATCCCACCACCATGGATTCAGCATGTAATAGAAAGCCTTCCCAGAAGAACAGAGGCTATTATCGCAACAGTGGGCTGACCAATGTCATATTGATATCCTTGGTTTTGGACTGGGATGGTGGACAAGCTGGTGTCCACATACATTTAGCCATACAGCATTTCCGGTTTTGCTAATAAGGAGCTCTAGGATGAGAAATGTGTGTTGGAATGATATAACTGAGCCACAGATCTCAAAGTATCCAACAGAACATAATATTCAGTGCACTTAAATAGATTTATCATGAGTCACAGGCTGCTTCTAACAGTAACCTTTGGACCTGAAAGTGCATGACATTCCCCGTCTAAGCATGCCAGCTGAATGTAAAGTGGCTTTCTACAGTAGAAGAGGAGCAATTATAATTTCTTTTTTATGTGTTTTCTCACAACAAAATTTCTAATTATCTAAACTTTTGACTTACTCCTCTTGATTCTTTCTCACGTTCTCGTCTTAAATCAGTGCGATGCATTTCACATAACCTACAACTGCTTTTAAAAATAATATCTTATATTGCAAAACACTGCATAGCATAACATAATAGTGCAAAGAATTTAGGAATCTTCTACAGTACATGATATCATTAAAAGATTCAGGGAATCCAGAGAAATCTCCATTTGCAAGGGACAAGGCCGAAAACCAATGAAAAGAAACCTACCACGAAGGAGACCCCTACCACAAAGGAGACCCCTACCATGACGGAGACCCCTACCACGACGGAGACCCCTACCACGATGGAGACCCCTACCACGAAGGAGACCCCTACCATGACGGAGACCCCTACCACGACGGAGACCCCTACCACGACGGAGACCCCTACCACGAAGGAGACCCCTACCATGACGGAGACCCCTACCACGAAGGAGACCCCTACCATGAAGGAGACCCCTACCACGAAGGGGACCCCTACCACGACGGAGACCCCTACTACGAAGGAGACCCCTACCATGAAGGTGTCCCTGAACTGCTGAGCAGTTGAAATCCTATATCAGACAAGAATAGGACAACATTTCACTTCAAAATTCAGCTACTGGTCTCCTCAGTTCCCAAACATTTACAGAGTGTTGTTCAAAGAAGAGGTGATGCAACACAGCGGTAAACATGTCCCTGTCCCAGCTTATTTGAAATGTTTTGCTTCAAACTGAGCATTTATTTGTCATGAAACAGTAATATTTCCAGTTTTGATATTTGATGTCATCCTTTGTTCTATTTTCAATGTAATATGGTTCATATGATTTGTAAATCATTGCATTTTGCTTTCATTTACATTTTACACAGCGCCCCGACTTTTGGAAACGAGGTTGTACGCTGAGAGTGACGGATGCTTCAGCTAAAGAGAAGCTGCTGGCTCAGATCACTTCAGGGCACCGGCTGGATGGGGGGGGGGGGGGGGGGGCAGCATTGATTAATCCCAGCAGGCTGCTGCTGTTTTTCATCATCCAACAGCCGACACCAACTACCAGTACAACTGTTATTGATAAAGGCGGGTCTCCTATCATTTTTGTGAGTGACTGCAGTAATTATTCAACTAAGGAATAAATTTTGTAGAATAGGATAGATTTGTGAAACCTGAGGCCTTAAACCAAGTAACATAACTTGTAAATGTTTTTTTTGTTTTTTTTTTTAATTCACACCACACTCACGTAGCCTGGCAGCTATATATGTTGGAAGTTGGTAACACATGAACAGTTATACCAGTCATTCCTGTTGTCAAACTGAGTAAAGGACAAATAGGACGTCTAGTACAGACTTCAGTATTCATACCTGCAGGATTGTCAAACAGAAAAGAATAAGCAGAGATGATTATCAGAAAAAGCATTTTGCATGAAATCTGACTCACTATTCTCCGTCGCCTCTGCCTCTTCTTCAGTCTGATGAGCTCTTTGTGTTGTCGTGAAACAAAGTTGACCGCGGCATACTCAAGTAAGGCTGCGAAGACGAACAGCAGGCAAACCGCCATCCAGATGTCAATAGCCTTCACGTAGGACACCTGCCAAGTCACAGCACGGCACCCATCACTGCATGATAACTGCCCTGTCCGTGTTCACAAATCATTTGTAATGGAGCATGCAAAGGCAAAGTAAAGAACGAAGACTAGAGTGCCAGCAAAATAAATACTGATCTGTTTTGTTAATCCCGTTTCGATGGCTTGAAGACCGAAAGGACCTTTCTCACCTTGGGCAGAGAAGCCCGCGACCCGGAGCTTTGCGTTGTCATGGTGAGCACTGTGGTGATGCCAAGGCCCACCCTAGCTGGTGCTGCATCCATGTTGATCCAGAATGACACCCAGGACAGGATGACGATAAGAAGGCTGGGAATGTACATCTGGATCAGGTAGTAGCCCATCTGTCGCTCCAGGTGGAACTTCACCTCGATGCAGGTGAATTTACCTGTGATTGGAGATCAATTGACATGGTTTGAGGCTTGTGACATGTTTTTGTAACTCAGTGTTTTACGGGTCCTACCTGTGTTGTAATGTTTGGTACAGTAGCCGAGATCTTTCTCTTCTTTCAAGACAAACTGGGGCAACATCAGGTCATCTGCCACTTGCACGGGGCTTTCATCCAGCCACTCAAAGATCAGGTCATTCATGGTGTAGCCAACTGCAGAGAAAGGGAGACGGGACCCTCTTTCAGATCTACAGCACTTTTTATTTCTCAGCAGGCATAGTAAATATTTCACCATTAACTATAACTTAGCTACAGTTTTTGCTCTGTAGAAATAATGATGTGATACGAGACTGGGACATGAGCTATCCATGATTTACAGGGGAATGCTGAAATGAACTACATGATCAGGTGAGAAATTAAAATGTTTGCTATGTCAGCTAGTCGATAGACACCCAACCTGGCAAGTGGAGGTAAGTTCAGGCTGCAGATATTTTTGGAGCCAGCTCGGTTGTCAGAGAAAATTTCAAAGATGGTTTCTCAAGCAAATAACTGCATAAATATTAAAGTAATACATCTAATCTATTTGTGGTATTATTTTATTTTCCTTTAAGAAAAATAGAAATTCGGAAATCCGAATGCAGATTTTTGTTTGTCACCAAATTTGCATTATACGATGATTATGAAAAAAATTGCTGAAAACATCATTCAGTGCAACAAACCTAAACTGCAATATTCTGTTAGATAAAACAAACCTGTTGTGATTTACGGAGAAGTGATGTTAGAAAAGTAATGTTTCTTGTCATTGCAGAAATGAGAAAACATGTAAGTGGTCATACTTTTTAAAACCAAGAACTAATATTTATGATTCTTTTCTTTTATATATTGCCCTAGACCCAAAATTCCATGCATAGGCGCTGAGAATCACACCAGCAAAGCAATGTATGACTTACTAGCTGGGGGGGGGGGGGTTGCCTGGTGTCTAGCTAGGGGGGTTTAATTAATCTGGTTACTAACTTGGTTTTCTTTTTTGCCTGATTACTGTCTTGGGGGGGTTTTGCCTGGTGTCTAGCTGGGGGGGGTTGCCTGGTTACTAGCTGGGGGGGGTGTTGCCTGGTTACTAGAAAGGGGGTTTTGCCTTGTGACAGCTGAACATTTGCATCATTATGATAACCTTAAAATGAGAGCGCTCTTTGATAAACATTTCATTAAAAACTTTAGTCATTAAGGATGAAAAAAGGAGGTGAACATCATTCTGTTTGTAATATTTAATTCCAGTGATGTAATAGTAACGATGGAGTGTGTAGCCGTGATGTTAAGTGTATGTGTTCATTTTGAGAAGCACTTGCTGGGAAAAAGAGCAGTTGTAAGTAGTATATCTTCTACAGAACAGACAGTGACATTTATACCGGTAATCGGGTAGGCTAATTCTCAGTGATCAATTCACTAAGCACTGAATGATTTGGTAAATGAACACATTTTTGTCACATACATTTCCCTAAGATGCATTTCTTAATCCTGAGGAAAAAGAAGATCTAACTGAAAATACAGGTACTGTAGACCTTCTCCATTGTGCTAAATGTTACATGTTTCATATAAAAGTTAGCATGTCATCAAAAACCTTAAATAATGCTTTAATCAAATCATCCTGAATAACAAAATGCTAAGGAAAAAATGTTTATTATACATTTTATTGACAAACTGATTTGCAGTTGGTGTTAATGTTGATTTGTGGGTAGTCAAATGGTAATTAGCAAAAAAAAACATCCTTGCACGTTTTACTGCCTTATAGTGTACATAATATTTTCTTGTCATAGGACATGACTATGGTCTGGAGCTTATCCCGGAAGCATTGGGCACAAGGCAAGGAACAACCCAGGTTCAGGGCCAGCCCATCGCAGGGCACACTCACACACCATTCACTCTCACATGAACACCTACGGGCAATTTAGCAGCTCCAATTAGCCTCAGCATGTTTTTGGACTGTGGGGGGAAACCGGAGTACCTGGAGGAAACCCCACGACGACATGGGGAGAACATGCAAACTCCACACACATGTGACCCAGGCGGAGACTCGAACCCGAGTCCCAGAGGTGTGAGGCAATACTGCTAACCACTGCACCACCATGCCGATGTGCATGACTTGCTTGTAGGAATTTCATAGCCATTTGGATACGCTTAATTTGTCTACAGGCAGTCCCCAGGTTAAGAATGTCCAAGATACAGACAATTCATACTTAAGAGCGAACTGCCATGAAGCCTATTTTATAAAAAATTTGGGCCATTTTTACCTATGGCTGGTAAAAATGAATGTTTATACTACCATATGATGCTTGTCAAAATATTGCACGGTTTCAGCGGTTTGTTGGTTTGAGTTTTAGTACAGTAGCATACTTTTATTATTACTATAGAATAATAATAATGTTAAAATGTTTTACTTAAAGACAGACTTAGGTAATGAATCTCATTTGTAAGCAGGGGACTGCCTGTAATTTCAAACAATCGCCTTAATTTTTAGGGACAAAATGATGCCTTCAAGTACAGAACATTTGTTTTCAGTGTGTTTTAGTTTATTAATTTGTATGTCTGTATATGACAGAAACACAGAACCTGAGACAAGCGATAGAGTGAGGGGGACAGAGAAAGGGGAAAGAAATCAGACGAGGTGAAACTCACAGCTCTCCAGCTGCATGGTGCAGGTCTGAATATCCATTGGAAAATTCTTCAAGTTCATTGGACAGGACAGGATCAATGTTAGTCTGAAGCAGTCAGCAGAGCACCAAGAAAGAGCAGAAATAATAAAAAGTAAAAAGAATTGAGTGGAACACAGGCAAAGCATCAGGACAGGGTGATGAAGAGAGCAGTGGAGAACTGGCAACTCTAAATAAATGAGTCTAAGGGCTTGGAAATACGCTTTACCCTGTGAGTTAGCATACCTAATACTGTAGAGCACATTTCCGTTTTGGAAGATACGCAGCAGCTTGTTGTCAGTGGTGACCTCATGAAAGTTAGCGCCCTTCTCATTGGCAAAAAAGAGATCGGGTTTCCATATGGAGTCCAGCATGGAGGGGTCCAGGTCTAGGGAGTCATCGGGATATTCTCTGTATACCAGCCGGGGGTCGTTCCACTGTTGCCGTAGGAACACATTCAGACGATAGTCCTGCAGCGTAGAACGAACAAGATGCGGATCTTAGAATTCTGGTTCTTCAAATGCGGAATTATATACAGTAGATAGCTGAAGTCTGCACTGCCACAACTCCTGTTCATGTTTGGCGGAGGGTCCATATAAACAGATACGTTCATAATCAGTTAATTAATGCCATGTTCTAATTGCTCTGCAGAAGCTGACCTGGGCCAGCGGTGAGGTACATTAGCAGCTTAGTAGCAGATGAGTCATGTTAGCAGCATGAAAACAACCAACTAGAAAAAGATTAAACTTCTTTATACAAAAATCAGATTGCAGTAGATTGTCATACCATAGTTGTTTCTGTGATGGATCCAAAACTGTTGATGAAGATGTTACACGTAACATTAACAGGTGGACCTATAGAAAATACACGAGTTATTATGCCAGGGAATTTATTTTGCAAAAAAGACAATGTTTTCCAGAATATTCAGTATATTTAAAAATACTTGTTTTAAACTTATAGGGATGATCATAATAATATTACTCTGAACACATAATCATTAGTAATAGGTTTAAATGTATAATATTATTTTTATTTTATATAATCATGAGTCAAATGCAAATGCAGTCATCATTTACATTTAATATTAATATTTTATAATTTAATTTCTAAAAAGGCGATGATTAACATAGGTCTTACTGTTACTGAGACTTGACAGATTATTGTTAAATAGTGGCAGAACTGCTAAGAAAATGTGGTGCCTGCTGACACAGTACATTTCATGGGTTAATATGAAAGCCAAATGCCATCATTCTGACTTTCTGTTAAACTCAGCAATGTACTGACTTTCCTATTGTTTCCTTCTGAGAAATGTTCCATCGACTACTAATGTACTGGAGTGGTACAAAATATCCTTTTGTTGGGAGGTTTACTCTATATAAGTAAATGTGATGCTTGTGCTCTGTTGTCTTGCTAGTATACCTTTGAAGTTGGGCCTAATGCGGGCGTCATACCCCGATGTTCGGCCCATGAGTTTGTCCAGGAAATCTGACGGAGACATTGACTTTGCAGTAGTTTTGTTTGCAGTCTTTGCCTCCTCCTTACAGGAACCTGGCCTGCCATTATTATTATGGGGTGTCGAGTAACCGAACAGAAAGACAAGAGATTAGAGGCATAAAACAAAACACTCGTGGATCTTCAGTGTAGCACATAATATTAGATCAATCACAACTGTATTTAGTCCAGGGGATCAAAGACAAATGCAAACAGGGCAGAACTTTCTTCATATTTTTGCGCAGCTGGGTGTAAGAAATGTCAGTAACATTCTGCTTAAAGGTGTTCTTTATAAGGCTGCAGGACACAACTTTAAGCCCTCCCTGACAGCATTTTTGACAAAAGCTTGTAGCTGTGTTAAATGCGGACATTGGGAACTCCTGTGTCATGCTGATATATCACCTTTGTTGACTGTCTTAGGGTTATGTTGACATAAAGTTGTGTTGTGACACTTCCTTCATTCAAGTGACATAAAAGGTTATAAGACTCTACACTAATATTTTTTAATGGACCATCACACAAGGCGACAATGAACACGACAATGAACGTCAATGAACGTCGCCTCACACTTCCAAAGGCTGGTGGTTTGTGTCTTGTCATGTTCTTCCACCACAGACACACTTGCCAATGTCAGTGTTTATCACATGTACAGAAGCTGGAGCGAACCCTTATAAATGCTTTTGTCAAGATATGGTGGATGTCATGTTATGTTGGTGTCACGTAGCCTCATGAAGAGCACCTTCAAGTGCAGTGTTACCGAAATCTCCAACTTTTTCTATCCTAATACATAATTTTGTCACTGGAACTAGTTATCTCCCCTCCCGTATTAGCTGTTCACAGACCCTTGATGCTAATTTAATGAAATGTTTAAATGGAAAAGGCCCAAAGACTTATATGTTTGTCGTGTGCATTTTTTTGCTGATGTTCAGTCCCAGCTTGGGACGCACTGCAGTGCACACCTTCCTAATGATCTTCTCGGATAAGTTCATCCAGCCTCCTCTAGATCACAGGGTCTCCTGCTTCCTTCACCCAGGCCCCATATAACATTCCATCCTCATACATTCACAATGACCGCAGTCATCACTTTAAAAACACGCACGGCCATATAGTTGAAAAACTGCAACTGTTATACTGAAATGCTGAAACAACAACAACAACGGCGATTAATGAAAGCCAGATATACGGTGGCTTGGTGGGGTTTAGCAAGAGCTGTCGTCAAGTTGTGGGGATCTAATTGTGAAGGAAGCAAGAGGAGAGTTAACAGCCTCCCATAAGCATCCATGAGCTCAATAAAATATGGTCAGAGCAGGACTCAAGACAACTGCAATGTAAGAAAAGGCCTCATTACGTTTGTGACCTCTAGTTACCTCTCTGTTCCTTTAAGCTATGCCTATATATTCTTGTGTTTATTTTTAAATATTCTAACTGAAGTATGTTTGTAAAAGTATAATGAAATTGTAGCTGAAATCATTCATCATTTCCCTGAGTCTGGCTCTGAGAGTCATTAGCTGTCATCCAACCATTTATAAATATTCGTATTTGAATTGTTAAACACAAGGTAGATTCTCCCGCATCGTGGCTACAATAAAAATCGCTCGTCATTTGGCGAAGAGAACACAGAGGGGAAAAAAGGTGCTACTATAGCTAACATAATCTGAAGGATTAGAATTCAAAAAATAAAATGCCATCTTCTTATATTTTCACCTCGTGCATGAGAACAGCAGTTACAGTTTAAGTATTGCGGCAATGTGCCCTAGATTCTGCAAGAGCTGCCATTGGTTTCAGTTACACTTTGTTACGATATTTTCCAGTAAACTGTTAATAGGAATTCGGAGAAACTATGCTCTGTAGTCTGCGGCTACTTCACACGGCGAGAAATATTCTGCAGGTAAGCTGCAAACCACACAGCAGATACAAGCAATTACTTTACATTAGCAAGTTTGCTTTCAAGCATACTTTAATTAAATACAGTACTTATATCACTTCAGTAGGCAGAAGAAAAAATTACCATTTAGACGTAAAGACACAAACACTGTTACAATCTAAAGACTCTACCCTTTGTATTAAAAACAGATTACACTCTTCAGTAAAACACGTATAGTATCAGAGGCATTTTAAACACTAACTTAAAAATTCGACTTAATTTTAAATTCAATATGGTTTGATGTTTGTACTAAAGTACTATTGAAAACAATTATGAAACTTATTTTGTGCACTGATATGTGATTAAACAGGATTGCTGAAATGCACCAGCAGCACTTCACTAAATAAAAGCCATGCAGTATATACAGTATCCGAATTTGTGAGTCTGACTAAACTAAAAGCACTCATTTTTGCAGACTGTCTAAATATACAATATATAAGGAGAAAAATGCTGATATAAATTAAGATAAGTTAGAATTACCTTAAAATATAATCAGATAACGTTTTCCAGTTTGAAATGTTGAACTTTTAATTTTATTCCTTTATGTATTTTGATGATAATACAATCTGTCAGTCCCACGCGGAGACCAGCATCTGTTACAGTGCAGAGGTGTTTATCTAAATGATGCCACCTTAAGCGGGAACACGTACTTGATTTCTGCAATTAAGCATCCGGGTCTCTCTTTGCCCAGAGCCTCTAAACATAGCTATAGTATATAAAAGAAAGACCTGATTACAATTAACAAAACAAACTAAGTCATTCAGTTAGACTCTCTTATATGCTTTGTCTTCCATTAGAGTGGCCCTTGGTCTGGAAAAAAACCTTAAGTGATGTGACAGCCTGACCACAAAGAATAGGAAAAGACCAAAACATAAAAATGTAACTTAATAACTGCAAAATAAATTCTGATGAATATTAAAGTAGGATTGAGCTGGAAGGACAAGAAAATCAATATTAGGCAATGAAAACAGAAAGACTAACCAGATTACTTAGACAGGTAGAGGACAAAGGCATGCGGTACATGACTACAGTACATGAATGTATACAGTACATGAATACATACAGTACATGACTACAGTACATGAATGTATACAGTACATGAATGCATACAGTTCATGAATACAGTACATGAATGCATACAGTTCATGAATACAGTACATGAATGCATACAGTTTATGAATACAGTACATGAATGTATACAGGACATGCATACAGTACATGAATGTATACAGTACATGCATACAGTACATGAATGCATACAGTTTATGACTACAATACATGAATGTATACAGTACATGAATGCATACAGTTCATGAATACAGTACATGAATAAAATATATGAACGTATACAGTACATGAATACAGTACATGAATGTATACAGTTGATGACTACAGTACATGAATGCATACAGTACATGAATGCATACAGTTCATGAATACAGTACATGAATACATACAGTACATGACTACAGTACATGAATGTATACAGTACATGAATGCTTACAGTTCATGAATACAGTACATGAATGTATACAGGACATGCATACAGTACATGAATGTATACAGTACATGCATACAGTACATGAATGCATACAGTTCATGACTACAATACATGAATGTATACAGTACATGAATGCATACAGTTCATGAATACAGTACATGAATAAAATATATGAACGTATACAGTACATGAATACAGTACATGAATGTATACAGTTGATGACTACAGTACATGAATGCATACAGTACATGAATGCATACAGTTCATGAATACAGTACATGAATGTATACAGTACATGAATACAGTACATGAATGTATACAGTTGATGACTACAGTACATGAATGCATACAGTACATGAATGCATACAGTTCATGAATACAGTACATGAATGTATACAGTACATGAATGCAACCACCAATGTCTGTTGATAAGACTGTCACCTTTCCTTATGGAATAACTGCTGTTTGAATTTAAGCTGACTCTGACCATTGATATAAATCTACATCATTTTTACATCCATATTTTTGTCTCTCTCTGTATAACTGATTCTGTCCCTAAAGTACATTTACCAATGAGAAACTGTCATGTAGAGTATTATGCACTGCTAAGACCTCACCTTACATTCCACTGCCTTCTCATTCACAGCGGAACCTTTAATCAGTCAGGAGAACTGCACAGCCCTGGAGGGAGTCGTCGCCAATCCTTCCCTCCCTAAGAAAAATGCCATTCACTATCCTATTTTAACTTTTCCGCTATTGCTGGCCTAAAAAAAATCTGCCTGAAAACCATGTAATTTCATCTCATTATTATTTTTTTTGGTGCCCTGGTGGCCACAAAGAACTGTAGGAAAGAAAGAAAAGGTTTAAAGAATCAGGGCTTACACCTTGCACTTTAAATGTAAGTTAACCATAAATAATAGCATCAATATCTGCAATAAACACACATTTTTGATGTTACTGAGACACTAGTACAAAGCAGAAATCCACTGAAGGAGAGATGCAAAAATAAAACTTTGCAGTCTGTCCTTTATGTGGAAAATGCGGTATATTCAAATCAGAATATTTAAAATTTCATCTAAGATCTGGTTCAGTTTCCTAGAACCGTGCATCACATTCGCCGTCACTGGGACTATGAAGCACAGACCACACCACGCGTTCGGATGGTAGTGTTTCACAGGGAATTTTAAGGACTGTGAGTTTTGCGTAAAATGTAAGTCTTTGGACTGTGGGCAGGAACCCATGTGAGAATATGTGCGTAAGATGCAAATAGACACAGAGACTGACCTCCTGACCAGCAGCAAAGCAGCAGAAATTGCGATAAAGCCCAGCGTAGACCGTCATACGCCCTGGAAGCCATGTCCATGTTGACCGTTTGGATCTTTAATATTTAATCATTGCCTGTAACTTTAACCACCATGCATGTATTATAATGCCACGATGTGGAAAACCATGAAATTGCAGAGCCATTTTAAAAGTCCTCAACTGGTATTCTGTTGTTTATTCGGATGCTCTTTGGATGCCGTGAATGATCACAGTCCCAATACATTGTTCACATAGGATGAAGTAGTTACACTGGCAATCCTTAATGAGTATAAAAGTGTTCTGGTACGGTAGCTTTTCCACTGAGAATAGGAAATCATAAATTAATGTATTCCTTCTTAAATTAGACACGCAACTGCTTAAAATTTGGCATCACTGTCAAATCTAACAATTTGTGAGTCATTTCTTCTGTTACCAAAGCAAACTGGAGAATGTTTTAATCATTTATAACTGTAGCAGGCAAAGGCAGAAAGAACAGTTATACATCAACAATAACTATAAATAAATAACCATTAGAGGAAGTGTCAGGAGAAAGATAGGAGAAGACAGTGGAGGGGTGAAATAAGTAAGATTTAAAATGTGTCAGTAGTTGATGTATAAAATTGTATGATTTATGTCTTCATTTTTTCCTTAATTCCTATGTTTGTGCACCCTCAGCTTGCCATTTCTGTAGCCTATAAGATCCTGATGCTGTGTCTGTGATGGATCAGGACAGGTCTGGAGATGCCTCCCCAATCCCTGTCCAATCCCACGAATCCAGTCCACTCCCAGCCCAACTCTCCACCCTGGTTAGACTGCTGAGGTGAGGAGTCTGATCTGCAGTTTATAACAGTCTTATCACTAGGAAATTGCACAGTTGAATTGACTGAAATCCATACAACATGATTCAACATAAAATTGTTAGCTAGTTAGAATTCAAAGTCCTATCTAAAGTATTCCTGCAGAGGAGTCGTATAAATTACTGATCGCAACTCACATTAAAACATCAAACATTTGAATATAAGCAAGAATCTGTAGAACCTGACTGAAACATTGTTGTAACAAAAGCACAGGGTAAGCGAAAGCTTGATTGGTGTAAGGGCTCCCTCAGCTATGCTGTGTATCCATAAGTCAGATGTGACCGCAATAGTGGCTTCATAATTCCTGTTATGCTTTTATTAAACTTTGCTGCTACTTTAAAAAAAGGTCACATTTATATTGAAATATCTTGACAAATTTTTGTTGACTTTTTGCTTTCGCCATTTAATACATTTCTCATGCTTGAAACATATTTTCCTGGCGATATAATTTAATTTCTGATATAAATATTCCAAATTCTTCCAAGTTTTAAACCATAATTTAGCTACGCATGAGTAGCTGATGTGATCCCATGCAATATACATCGTCTGTGTTCTTAAATATGAACAATGTTAAATAGTAGGTTCTACTCTGACCCTCTAAAGGAATGTACACACTTGCCACAGATTTTGTTGTATACTATTAATAGCATTAAATAATGAAGATTCTCATTTATTTTTAGGCAAAAGCTATTTCTGCACAGAATACTAAATCAATATAGTTTTGGAAATTTCTTACCTGATAAAAACATGATGAAAAAAGCAAAATGATGAGAAATACAAAATCCATAAAATTCGTGACAGCATTCTCACCCTTATTAGACAAATCGCATAATCAATAACCTCAGGAACTGAAAAAAATCCTCTAAGTGGCTTGTGAAACTAAGCAACAAGACATTATCCTGCTCCTCTGTCAAATGCTGATGGAAAGTTCTGCCCTCTGCCTCCCACTTGGTTGAGGTGCTCATACGCGGTCAGCGTACATGTGTGTATGACCACAGAGCGTGAGCTTTTCTTTCTTTCTTTCTTTCTTCTTTTTATTTTTTTCGAGCAGAAGCTCACTGAAGGAATTATAAAGAGACGAGATTTAAAGGGGCAGTACCACATGCAAAGTGTAGTACTATATACACAATTAGCCTGAGATGTATGGAAAAAACTGGTGTTTATAAGAATGTAACTGCATGTGTGTGTGTGTGTGTCAGAGAGAGAAATGCTATTAAAATATAATGGGGAAGACACATAGTTTTTAGCCAACGGGCAAACTCATTGGTTTCCCATGGGTTCTTATGACATTTGTGATAGACGAGTTTAACCTTAACAGTTTTCAAATCAGTCGTATTATGCACGGAAAGCGCCGAGAAGCATAAGGAATTTTCTTTGTAAACCAGCATGCGCCGTAATGTGGGGGGTATGGCTGGATATTACCGGCGGGAGGCAACTTTTAGAAAGACCTTCTAGAAAAAGTCGAAATAGCTTCAGTCAGGAACACAAGCAGATGGTGTAACAAACTGTCAGGTTCCACTTTCACGTGCCATGGCAATTTCCGATGTAACAACCTGAACTTATTCACCCTGTTCTATATATTTTATCAACCGGCAAATTGTAGGCTACATTTGATTTATCTTAATGCAGAGCAGATATTTGTGAGGAACTGAGAGAAATAATAGTAATTAATTAGGAAGCACGGCTTTTTCATAAATAGCCCAAAATACACACAATCGTGCATCATCTTTCATGGGTTTGACTTGCTATAGAAAGAAATTTCGGTGCAAAAATACAAAAGAAAGTTCACTGTTTTAATTCTGCACAGTGTAGAGGTATTAGAAATACAATGTTTAACATTGAGTTTAAGTGACCTGGAGTTCAATAGGCTTCAGAAAGCAGCATGATGATCATCACCTGGAAACACGCTAGAAAAAAAATCACTAACCCAATATAGAGAATTATAACAGCTTCTAATTTATTATTAATGATCAAACTCTTGTTTTCTATCCACCATTGTCAATATTGCAGAACACAGCAACCATTGTCCACAAGATGGCAGTGATAAGTAAAGGGATGATGCATATATATATCCATCCATCCATCCATTCATCCATTTTCCAAACCGCTTATCCTACTGGGTCACGGGGCATATATATATATATCATTCACTATCATTGTGATTATTATTTACTGAGATTATTGTCCTCACTCAACTGTTCTCATCCAACTAAAAACGTGGTTTACTTTTGTAATAATTTAAAAGGAGTGTTTATTGGGCTTTTTAGCCTTGCGGAATTATTTTAATTGTTCATTCATCAACCCATTTTGAGTAAGTGCTTATCCAGTAAGGATAGCATTGATGTGCGCTCATCCAATAAGGACAGCAGTGATGTGCGCTTATCCAATAAGGATAGCAGTGATGTGCTCTTATCCAATAAGGATAGCAGTGATGTGCAGTTCTCCAATAAGGACAGCAGTGATGTGCGGCCTGCACTATGGAGTGCTGTCCTCAGGGGAATTCTCCCTACCTGGCAATGGCAATGCTGTGCCTTGAAAATCATGCTAGCTGAGATTAGGTTGCACCATGTGAGTCTGTCAACATCATAACCCAGGTCGAAAAAATAAAAAAAAAAAATGACCAAAACTGAGAGTCAGCCATTATCTGGATGAATAGACTGGATGATATTTGCTTACTGATTTTTAACATAGTGTCTCCACAAACAGAGTAGAGGTGGATTTCACACCTCCTGCCCAAGAGGTTTAAGGCAACAGTGCTAATTAGCCAGACACCTTTTGGTTACTCGTGGAATTCATGTTTATTGATTTTGCTCATTTTCAGCAAGGTTAGGAAGCATCCATTCTCTGCCAGTAGAAATCATAATAAATATTGTCTAGAATAGAATATAAGATGACTGACTGCACTTGGTACTACATTAAATCACAGCTTCTTCTTGCTCACCTATATGACAGTGAGACAAATTAACTGAAGTAAAGATTCATTCATTAAGATTCATTTTAGAAACAAAATTGTTTATTTTACTTTGCTTGGACTGACATAGTGTTTCCCAGTCCGGTCCTCAGGGACCTCAGACGGTCCATATTTTAGCTCCTTCCCAGCTCCCAGTGCACCTGAACCCAACAGTGGTGGATATTGAATACCAGGCAGTCATTAGCCCTGCTGCCTTCACGCCGAAGTTCGAGTCTTTGCTGTGGCTCCATGTGCGTGGAGTCTGCATGTTCTCTGCATGTTTCCCCCCACAGTCAAAAAAGATGCTGATGTGAACTGGAGTTACAAACTTGCCTGTAGGTGTGTATTTCAGATGATACCAAGAATTAGCCTATGCAGAGCCTTAAAAGCCTGGTTTCTTCTGGAAATCATTCTGAAGTACTGAAGGTACAATTCTTCCATACAGCTGCATCACTGTGCTTCCTCTAGGCTGATGGATTCGCATATATTTTCACTCAATTCAAAGTAGCTCACCTTAAACCTCTTTTGTGGTGTTAGCGCATTCCAGTATATTCTTTCCGGCTATAGAAATTAGTTTTGGGTCAAAACGCTGCAGAAAATTATGTTGGTGACAGAAGTGGGAGTCACTTTATTTAAATATAAGGTACAGTTCAAGGTGTTTTATTTAGTTAAAACTTGGATAATTACTGTACTCTAAATGTCTTTAAACAAGATAATGTTGATTTAGTAGCTGCAGGCCAGTTTTACATGGAGCAAAATAATCCACAGGATTTTAACCTGTCACTTAGTGTGTGTGTGTGTGTGTGTGTGTGTGTGTGTGTGTGTGTGTGTGTGTGTGTGTGTGTGTTTGTGTGTGTGGATTATGTTTATATTACATTGTGGAGACCAAGTGTTCACCACAATGTGATTTTGACCTGTTATTTTAATGTTGTGGGGACCATTTTCCAGGTCCCCACAAAGATTCATGAATGCAATTAAAGAACTAAAAATGCCAAAAGACTCCTATTTAGTTTGGTTACTTATGGTTAAGGTTAGGGCTGGGTAGGGGTTAAGGTCGTCATGCTGGGATTAGAGTTTTCACCACAGAAATGAATGGAGAGTCCCCACAAAGATATAATTACAAATCTGTGTATGTGCGTGTGTGTGTGTGTGTGTTTGTCTGTGTGTAAACAGTTTGGAATTCATGACAGAATTTATACTATCTTTACTTTTCCATATAATCATACTACTTACAGCACCCAGTACAGGGTTTCAGCAGCGTCACAAGGGGAAGCGTGAAAACAGCCTGAAATGTAGCGTAGACAAGGCATAGAGTCTGAAATAATCTGCGATGTACACATACCTAACATCTAAAAACAGGTCATTTGGATTTAAAAATGTAAGAAACTAAATGTGATAGCAGGATTATATACGCTGAGTCTTTCACTTTTGACACATTTATGACGACTTAAAGACATTGAAGCAATTTCTTCCTACACCAAATAAATAAATAAACAGAAATATATTTTGATATTCTGCTTCATATTCTCAGAAAAAAAAGAAAAAAAAATGGTGGTATGATATTTTCACGACTAAAATATTCACTCCAATACACCGCATGTGTCCTGTTGTTCTTTTTAAAATGCTTAACGATCTCAGGCATGAGGAACAGCGTGATATTAATATCATCAAATTATGTAATTATAGCTAATCTTGCACCTTAAAGTAATACAAACAGTTTTCAAGTATCTCTTGAAGCTGGAATTGTTGAATCTCGGGGTAGGGTATTGGGGGGAGGAGGGGTTGAAATCATTGTAAATGAAACAACAAGGTGTTAGATTCTGTCTTTAAAGGAGGCCTCCTGACTGATTTGTGTTTATATAAAAGAGAGGAGCTTTTTCATAAAATCTGGAGGACTGCATTTAATGGATGGTCTAAATATCCATCCATCCATCCATCCATCCATCCATCCATCCATCCATCCAAATGTCATGTTGCTGGACTGTGGGAGGAAATCCTCATGGATGCAAGGAAAACATGCGACGTCCTTGGCATCGGCTCCCTCACACGCCACTGATATTGTGGAAGCTGATTAACCAGACAAAGTCTGCCAACCGCAAAATGAGGAAACAAAGAAAAATCTAGAGTCGTAGGTCAACAACACAGACGGCTGGTTATACACAAGAAATCACAAAGTACTGGCTAATGCTCAGGCTGCAATACAAAACAGCAGTTTGCAACTAAGGCAAAGGAACAGGGCTTTAAATCGCCCGACATTTAATCAGATAGAGGTGGAAACAACCGTTCAATGACTACTCTGCTGAGGGGGGGCACTGGCGATTGTGCGTGGGACCGAAATATGTGACAATCCCAGGATGCGTAGTTGTCATTTGAGCAATATCCCCCCTGAAGGGCAAAAATGAACATCCTGCTAATCTTACATCATCCCATTGTCACATTAAAAGAAATTTAGATTCTTTAAACTATGAACATGTAACCTCAATAGGATTCCTGGGATGATTCTATTATAGAATTACTATTTTTCCAATATCTTTTCCATAAATTGTTCATCATCATCACCGTCATCATCATCATCATCAACATCGGAATTATTATTATTCTTTGTTGGGACTTCCCCTCTGTGTGAAACCCAATTACACATTTTGCATTAGTCTTTGGAAAACAAACAACCCCCACAGGTCAGGATTTGAGTGTGATGCTGTCTACTCGCATGGGAGAAAAGGAGCCGTTGGAGGGCCTCATCGTGTATCATTCCGGAACGTGCCATGCATCAGCATGTTGGGACACGACATAAACTAGTCCTTTTATGATGGGTTGTTCCTGGAGGAAACCCCATGACAACAAGCCAACAGCAAATGTGATGGCGGGATGACAGGGTCTTAGCGCTTATCCAATGTCATAATTTGGCCAGACTTCACCTAGCACCCTCCCTTAGCTATGAACTCATTTTATGAGGATTTATTTCCATGGACTAATTCATGAATATAAGAAAAATGAATGTAGTCCCCAGGTGAAACGAGCAGTTACTTTTGAATGCCTAAATTTAATGTCTTGAGCTGTGTTATTCATAAAACAAGGTCACTTATTTCTCTATGCAGTAAATACCATCTGCAGCAGTTTATACAATACAGATTTACAATGTCCAAGACATATATGGGTTGTGACAATTCTTTAACCTTAAATTTCAGTTTAAAACTTTAGGAAAATGATGGAAGGCAATTTAACTTTAGTGCACTATCACAACATTTTTTATCTTTCAATATGTGCTTTATATGAAGTTTACAGGTATTTAATCATGTCTATACCATGGATAGTATATGTTCATATTATTTAGCCACTTTTCAGAAAGTCTTACAAAACGTAACCGAAATTTAATACCATTTGAATCGGTTAAAAGCAGATACATATATGTTCTTAGTATCTGTGTCCTACATGTACTTGGTGTGTTATTTATGTTTGTCATACTATATACAAAAAGGCAGACAAGCGACTCCGCCTTTCATACCATAAATGGCTGGTCTCTTTCCTTCATAGAGCACAACGCTGCGCAAAAAAAACATTTTGGTAACACTTAACTTAAAACAGTCATCCTGATTAATAAAGTATTATAAACACGGCTATAACTATTTATAAACAGGCACAACACATTATATATTATATATGTATTATGCATTATGAATGCTTTATGAAGCTCTCATCTATAATGCACTATAGATACCTTCATAATGCATCATAATGAGTACAAGCCAACATATTGTAGGTGTGAAAATTCTCTACCATATACTGTGTAGATCAGGGATCTCCAACTCTGGTCCTGGAGAGCTTCTACCCAGTAGGTTTTCTGTCCCATTTGGCTTCTGATTATCCACACCTGTTCCTGGTATTTACCTGAGAACAGGTGTGGCTCATCAGAAGCCAGGTAGGATAGAAAACCTACTGGACGGTAAGCCCTCCAGGACCGGAGTTGGATTCCCCTGGTGTAGACCATTTCAGGCTTATAATTTTAGTCTAATCTTCCTGGAAACTCAGAGATTTCTCTCCCCCCGAAAAGTAGTGGCTACATTTTTTTCATCTATCTTGTAAATCCTCATCCTGGTCAGGGTTGTGGGTATGGTTGGAGACACAGACAGAAGGCTGGGCCATACTGTGGGTGAGATGCCAGTCCAGGGCATGACACACATGTCCACGATACCAGCATATAGAGATGCCAAGGAGCCTTGCTGCATTGGACTGTGTGATTACGCACCTGTGTTCCCTCCAGAATGTTCTGATTATTGATTATATTGTGGAGTGACGGAGTTACTCTCCTCGATCTGATCAGGCCCATTCATACTTAGGCTGGTTGATTACTGCTGTATCTTTACCGCCCTCTTCCTTGCGCTGTGACCCCCGTCTCCCTCTTGAAATAAAAACACCCTGTATTTTCTCTTGCAAGAGGACATCTGATACCTGGATGTTCCACATTCAGGAACTGTAATGTTTTTAGTTTCACCGCCTTGGAATAAATGTGTTTCAGAACTGGCAGTTTCAGCTGAAGGCTACAGTGCTTATGCAGCTGCATAAATTGCTTCAACGGTTGAATTTTGTGTGAACACTGCGAGAAATGCTTAAAATGCTGTGAATAAAGGCAATGTTGATGTGGAGGATAGTGTTTGCAGAAAAATAACTGTTGCTTGAGGATTGTGATCAAGTGAATGGGAAAAACTGTAAAACTCTGATCTCCTTACAACACTCAAGATACGTGGATGTTCATTGAAGTAAATATTTTGTAGATTCATTCTATTAATAGGTTTAAAGAGTTCTTATTTTCATTAACCTTGTTAACTCTTACACTGTTAAGTTGGAGGTATGGCTATTTACCTGAGAGTCATTAAGGAGCACATTGCCATTCGTTGACGATGGAGTCTTTTTCCATTCCTTCCCATTGCCTTGACGATACCAAGCATCGTGTTACCATGGAGACCCTCCTGCACTTTCCCTGAAACATCAGCTCAGAGGCCAGCCTGCTAATATTCAGTATACAGATGAAAAATAATGTTGCAGGGGAGATTTGAATTATTTAAAATATTTTCACCATTTCTTTGTGTGTGTTGGGACATCTTCTTGGTATTCAAGATGAACAGCTTTTATATTTCAGTCGTATAGTATATTTTTGGATGTTGCTGGTATAAGAGGAAGCGTAACATTTTTCCCCTCTTTGAAGCACATATTTATGTCAAATAAGGACCCAAGCACTCTAAGAAATTAATGAGTGTTAGTAAATGATACTGCATAATGAATAAAACGGGTGCGTAAAACTCTGACGAATGCATTGCACATTTCTGTTGAATCAAAATTCTTTATCTTATCTCATTATGATGTGTGTACAAACATATGCACTGTACCGTACATTTTGTCTTTCTCATGCATTATTCAATAAATATTGAATAATAAATCTGACATGTTGTATGACTCTCTTTAACACGGAGAAGGGACATGAATGCAGTAGCACAATGGTAAAAGGCCTCCAGTTTACATTGTCTGAATCATTTTTACATAATAATCCTTTAAATGCTGGGCAGTGAAATCTGTTTTGGAATATTATAGCCTTTTATGTTCAGCATTCATTGTATACATGTGTCTATACACACAAGAACACACACACATACACATGCACATGTCTGGAAAACATATATTTATGGGGACCGCTCACACACACACGGATGCACACACACACACACACACACACTCACACACACATATGACTTGAAATATGAAAAATATGAAAAAAAGGTTCCTCAGAAAGTAATCAGAATTCCTTAGTTATGAAGGTGTAAATGTAGCCTATTATTTAGATTATTTTCTGTTCCTTAATGGGGTTTTGTTAGAACTTCAGTTTCATAAATTGTAGCATCGCTAAACAACAAGGCTGAATGGTGTGCGACCCTGGTATTAATACTGAATATGAAAGATTTCCTCTGAATTCCATAAAGATTCCCCCTTGCCTTACAGTAAATATGAGATAACTAATTACAAAGCACAGCTAGTTGATCATTCACAGCTCACAGCTAGATGTACAAATTAATTGAAACAAGTTGTCACATCTATATGCAGATGAATTTACAGGTACCACTGTTAGGAGGGACATCATAGTCTCATTAATTCATACTTATCACCTTGGGTCCAGATTTACGGCCTGCTGGATTGATAAAAATTGTATGGGAATAACCCGTTATGAGGTGCAAATCCATGACAGGGCACATGCATCATTCATGCCTATGTGGAATTTGGCAACTCCAGTTAACCTCAACATGTTTTTGGACTGTGGGGTGAAGACAGAGAATCTGGGGGAAACCCGGGGGAAACCACACGGTGACACGGGGAGGTGCTTGACCCTGAGAACATTCACCTGAAACATACACGGATGGCTAAAGCACAGTCATACTACCCAGCTCTAACCCCACCCGAGCAGGCCTGTCAGTCTGTGGGCACAGCGCCTCCTCTGTCCATCCACTCAGTCATACCACCCAGCTCTAACCCCACCCGAGCAGGCCTGTCAGTCTGTGGGCACAGCGCCTCCTCTGTCCATCCACTCAGTCATACCACCCAGCTCTAACCCCACCCGAGCAGGCCTGTCAGTCTGTGGGCACAGTGCCTCCTCTGTCCATCCACTCAGCTCTAACTCCACCTGAGCAGGCCTGCCAGTCTCTGGGCACAGTGCCTCCTCTGTCCATCCACTCAGTCATACCACACAGCTGAAACCCCACCTGAGCATGCCTGCCAGTCTCTGGGCACAGTGCCTTCTCTGTCCATCCACTCAGTCATACCACACAGCTGAAACCCCACCCGAGCAGGCCTGCCAGTCTGTGGGCACAGTGCCTCCTCTGTCCATCCACTCAGTCATACCACACAGCTGAAACCCCACCTGAGCAGGCCTGCCAGTCTGTGGGCACAGTGCCTCCTCTGTCCATCCACTCAGGTCTAACCCCACCCAAGTAGGCCTGCCAGTCTCTGGGCACAGTGCCTCCTCTGTCCATCCACTCAGCTCTAACCCCACCCGAGCAGGCCTGCCAGTCTGTGGGGCACAGCACACTCTCTGCCCTGTTGGCTGTGCAGACCAGCAGGGCCCAGGCCACTGCATGCATGTTTGTGTGACAGCTTCTTTCAATTAATTTGCACAAGGGTGTACAGTTAGAGTATTGGTGAGTTTGCAGCAAACCATCACGTAAAAATGATCTTCTGTCATGCAAAGACTGTCACCCTCTCCTTCCCTCTGTGAGTGAGCGTTACCCCTGATTTCTAGCAGGGAATTGAGCAAACAATTTCTCATACAGGCTGACAGGGAAGTGTGTCAGAGTGTAAACTGTGCCCAAGCTTGCAGATAGTAATTGCTGTTATTTTTTTGTCCGTGGCACCAAGTCAAGAGTTCATGCAGCTCTCCTTCTGCAAGCTAGAAATACTTACAGTAGGTTTCCAGACTTTTTGGGAAGGTTTGTGCCCACGCTAGCTTCTCTAATTGTGAGCAGGTCCTGGAGTCCAGTACAAATCAGCTCTACCAACTGCAGACTGTCAGCATGGATTCTTTGGTCAATGTTTATTTGGAATAACTCTTTGCGATAAGAAGTATCTTAAAAAAAAAAAAAAAAAAACTGCGAGAAATCTGAAAACAATAGCAAACACTTTTAGGTGGCAAATCAAAAAGATTAAGTGAACCAATTATTTTTGTTTTCGTCCACATGACATCTGATTCGCTTTGTGCAATGGGGATAAATGAAACATTTTGACCACTACTTGTCGCTATAAAGAGTTTGCATTCAAGCGTTCAACGCAGTGTTTACATCCATTCTCTTATCTCGTACCCGGTCACAGGGAGCTGTAGCCTATCCAAAGCAGGACAGGGGCACGTAGGGACAGTTTTCAGGTCGTGGCCTAACTCTATGTTTTTGAATTTTAGAGGCAACAGCAGCAAACTCTTCGCTGAGATAGGGGTGGAATGTATTAGTATCGCAATAAATATCACCAAGCAATGCAAGAAAAGGGGCAGGGGGAACGTCTTGGATGGAATGGCAGTTTATCGCCTAGCACATACAAATGCCATAGACTATATGCACAGTCATATATATTTATTAACACGTTTCATTCTGCCTCCTATTTTATTCACTTCATACTTCCACGTGAAATGGTCTTGCTAGCTCAAACAAAATGATGGTTATTTACACACATACTGAAATTGGGCTGTAATGTGTCTCCCATACGTGTTCCTCAAGGGGGGCAGGTGAGACATACCCCACCCAAAATTAAAAACAGTGATCTTTGTCCCACCCAGTATTGAAACAGACAGGAACCAAACACCTAGGTGTACATACGAGGTGGTACAGGACTATGTGAGAGGACGGATTTGACTCAGTCAGTTAATGGACCTGTCCCTGTCCCTACTCGATGGGTGACGCCTTTTCTGTCATGGTGACGCCTTTACTGTCTCCTAAGTGACGTCTTTGTTTATTGAAGTTTATATTTAATTGAACAATATTTATATCATGAATGCTTTTTACAAGAGAACAGGATTGCAGCCAAAGGGTGGTGTAGCAGCTCACTAGGTGGCGCTGTTGCCTTTTACCATACCAGTGTTCTGGGTTTGAATCCTGTCTCCAAAATCTTATGTGTGTGGAGTTTGCATGTTCTTTCTATAACACAGTTTTCTTCTGGAATCCAATGATACGGGATACAGCATCTCTAAGTTGCCCGTGGAGTGTGTACCCTGAGATAGACTGGCATCCTGCACAGAGTGTGCCCCAGCATTGTGCCCTGAGATAGACTGGCATTCTGCACAGGGAGTACCCCAGCATTGTGCCTTGAGATAGACTGGTATCCTGCACAGGGAGTACCCCAGCATTGTGCCCTGAGATAGACTGGCATCCTGCACAGGGAGTACCCCAGCATTGTGCCCTGAGATAGACTGGCATCCTGCACAGGGAGTACCCCAGCATTGTGCCCTGAGATAGACTGGCATCCTGCACAGGGAGTACCCCAGCATTGTGCCCTGAGATAGACTGGTATCCTGCACAGGGAGGATCCCAGCATTGTGCCCTGAGATAGACTGGCATCCTGCACAGGGAGTATCCCAGCATTGTGCCCTGAGATAGACTGGCATCCTGCACAGGGAGTATCCCAGCATTGTGCCCTGAGATAGACTGGCATCCTGCACAGGGAGTATCCCAGCATTGTGCCCTGAGATAGACTGGCATCCTGCACAGGGAGTACCCCAGCTTTGTGCCCTGAGATAGACTGGCATCCTGCACAGGGAGTATCCCAGCTTTGTGCCCTGAGATAGACTGGCATCCTGCACAGGGAGTATCCCAGCATTGTGCCCTGAGATAGACTGGCATCCTGCACAGGGAGTACCACAGCTTTGTGCCCTGAGATAGACTGGCATCCTGCACAGGGAGTATCCCAGCATTGTGCCCTGAGATAGACTGGCATCCTGCACAGGGAGTACCACAGCTTTGTGCCCTGAGATAGACTGGCATCCTGCACAGGGAGTATCCCAGCATTGTGCCCTGAGATAGACTGACATCCTGCCTGCTGTACAAATGGAGCTGGGAAGTACTAGAGGCTGGATGCATATTGCATCGCCGTTACACTTGTTTCCTTTCTCTCTTTTTCACAAAATCCTGTTTTATTACAGCTTTGAATCTGTGGGGCTGCTGTTAAAATGTAATAAAATTCCTGTATCCGATCTTCAGTCAACATTAACTGAGCCCCAAATCCCACTGCAGTCCCTGGGACTAATTAAATGAGAACAAACACTGTAAAATTTCCCATTCTCAGAAGTGACAAGGTCCGTTATAAATTTAATTCTGTCAGGAATTCAGCTATGCTGAGTATTTCAGCGATGAAATCTCACCTGGGGAATATATTATGTTACACTGTGAATGACACCTTTGAAAAACAGGCTAAGGAAGAATTTCAAAATATCTCAGGAAAGTCAGTCAGTGAGATTCACTTGACAACTGCAATTCAACAAAGACTGTCGTGAATATTTTGAGAAATCTTAAATTAACGAGGAAGTCACCACACAAAATTTATAAAATGCAAGTGAATTTTATTCATGGATTTGTACTGGATAAACAGCTGGGAGATAATAATTATAAAAATACACACATCTGGTGATGCCTCATCTGTTTCCATATCTGTACAGAAGCTTGTTTGGGATTGATTTATATACGTGTTACAGGGATTTTAATTTCACAAGCACTATCCTCAAATGGCAGTTAGTTTCTTTGAACATCATGTTGAATGCTCCACATTAACATTGCATTTATCCACAGCATTTCCAGTATTTTGAACAGGTCATGGTCACAAAATGGATTACAATACAGTGGTAGCTCAATTCCTCGAATTTCTTAAAAGTCGAACAAAACTGTTAAAAAATGACCTCGAACATTTCATTACTTTCAGATGCATAGATCAGCTTGTATTACATGAATGACAATGGTCTGGCATTGCTGTGGCACCAAAGAAATTGAAACAAGTGAAGTCTGGAATTCCTCTTGAGAATTTTTTTTTCACATAATGCAGGAACCACTCACACTTAAACTTTAGCTTTAGGCTGAAACTTCCATTTCTGGTACATTTTTACTAAACTAAAACGACGATTCCTGAATATGAGGCAGCTCTTACAGCAGGGTGAGGTGTTAGAATACAAGGAAAGTCCGTAAATGCTAGTGGAGTCATGGCACAGAAATGGAGGTAAAGACGCAGGGCAATTTCAAGTGTAATACAGGCCGAATCATATACTATGTAATCATACAGTATACCGATCATATACTATATCGTCATACACCAATCATATACCATGTAATCATACAGTATACCGATCATATACTATATCGTCATACACCAATCATATACCATGTAATCATACAGTATACTGATCATATACTATATCGTCATACACCAATCATATACCATGTAATCATACAGTATACAGATCATATACTATATCGTCATACACCAATCATATACCATGCAATCATACACCATGTAATCACACACCAATCATATACCATGTAATCATACAGTATACCGATCATATGCTATATCATCATATGACAGTCATATACCAGGCAATCATATACCAATCATATACCAATCATCTACCAGGCAATCATACACCAATCATATACCATGCAATCAGGCAGGCTGTTAAGAAAAAGGAACCTAAACTGAGTCAGTCCACAGTGTCATCAATGGGCTTAATATTTGGTAGGCAAGACAAGTTTGTGATCATGCAATATGTCTTCCAGTGACCTCAGTCATTTCCTGTTTGACAATTCAGTGCATAGACTTATTGTATGCACTTTTTAATTCTTTTAATTCCTAAAATACTTCAATACATAGACATTTTCGCAAAACACTTTACATGGACTGTATGTTTGTTATTAATATATATTAAAGCTGTTAAGGTATGTTAGGATCTTGAGGTATACTTACATGCCATTTATAAATAATCTATGAACGCATTACGAATGCATTATGAAGGTGCAGTTCATGTAAAGTGTTACCACATTTTTTTTCTACTTTCCAATTTAATATATATATTTTTGTATTTTCTGTTTCACTATTCTGTAATAGTAGCATAGGAGGAAATGAGCTGAAATGGGAAAGAGTGAAGAATGAATGAACATTTTTGCTCTGATTGGTGTTTGTGTGGAATGAGTTTTCACTGGTGATGCAATTGATCTCATTTCAAGGTGCCAGGTTTTATTGTTTGCAATCTTAGTTGTGTTACTTTGCCCCCAGCAGCCCAAAGTCCCAACTGTTGTCTGTACCCTGCAGCAGGCCTGTGGGGGCCTCGGCCGAATTCCCGCTGCACCGCTTAGCTGTTGCAATGTTGCGCCGGTCAGAAAAAAAAAAACATTATTTTAAAATTCTACACACACACACACACACACACACACACACACACACACACACACACAGTCGTGTCATCAAATCTTAGTAACCAAACAAAATGCAGGATTTTTTTTCATTTTTAGTTTTTTCATTGCAGTCACGGATTTTTCTAAAATAGCGTTTTCACATATGGGGACGAGGAAAGAGTGAGATTACGGGGAAACTGCTCCCCATAAGGTAAAAAAAACAGGTATTCATCATGTTGTGGGGACATTTGGTCCCCACAAAGTAAGGTATACCTGGACCACACATGCACAAACACAGACCCACACACACACACCACGATTGCTCTGCAGAGAGAAGCATGTGAATGCGTAGCGCTTGCATCAGTGTGATCGCTTGTCATTTAGAGTTGAGTGAGCGCAGTGAGCGCAGTGCACAGCTGCAGAGGTGCCACAGCTAATTGCTTCCTATGGTTAATCACTGGAAGTTTCTCAAATGATGGATGTTAGAAAAGGACCAGGCCGGACCGAAAAAGTCAGGCTGCTTGAACAGTTCTTAAAATGTATGTAACAAATTCATCAGGATAATAAGACTTGAACTGTGGCATCATTTATCAAAGTTCCCCCAGAACAAAGACAAAACAGGCTGGTCTTAGGCATAAAACTCCTGGACTGAAAGTGAGACCCACTCCATACCTGTCCTGCAGTATCTGGAACCGTGAGATGAATACCCTGGGTATACCTGCCTAGAAAAAAATCTGTTTAGTCACTGATCTGCCTTCTTCAGTGAAGTTTAAACAGTTATTTAAACAAGTCTGCAGGTTTCCCTTCATCTAATATATATATATATATATATATATATATATATATATATATATATGACCCTACAGATTCCAGGAGTATTCAAATCATGGTCCTGAAGGTTTAAGTGCTGCTGATTTTCCACCTTTCTTTTACCTGTGAGCCACTTGTGAAGTCTCTGGCCAATCAGACTCATCCATCAATCCACTATCCAAACTGCTGGGTCGCGGGGGGTCTGGGGCCTATCCTGGAAGCTATGGGCACAAGGCAGGGAACAACCCAGGATGGGGGGCTAACACATTGCAGGGCACAGTCACACACCATTCACTCACACATGGCCTATGGGCAATTTAGCAGCTCTAATCAGCCTCAGCATGTTTTTGGACTGTGGGAGGAAACCCCACAACGACATGGGGAGAACATGCAAACTCCACACACATGTAACCCCGGCAGAGACTCGAACCCAGGTCCCAGAGGTGCGAGGCAACAGTGCTAACCACTGCACCACCATGCCACCCCCATTCAGAATCAGTAATTATTAAAGTAATTGAACTGAAGTGGAGAACTGAAAACACGGCCTGGATTTAGATTCAAGGGCCAGATTTGAAGAGCCTTGGTTTATTCTTTGTCCATCCACCTTCCATACCTGTCCTTCCGGTATGGGGTCATGGCTTTTATAAATTGTTGTATTAATTTCGATTGTTTGACCTTTTGTTTCTTTAGAGATAATTTATTTCTGTCGAAAAATGGCAATTTGTTGTACTCTGCTTTGAGTTTGTTCTATAGTGTCGTGTTGTATACTAGCTGGAAAATTGCTTGTGACATTAACATCGTACAAGCCTAAAGAAATGCCTTTCAGCTAAATTGGTGGCTCTGAATGTCCGTCTCTCTGCACATACATAAATGTCCTCTGGTGTACTGGCATAACACCAATGAAGTATTTTTGACTTATGTGTTTTCCAACCACCATAAATCCATTTTGAAAAGTACTTAAAGAATATAAATGGATGAAAATGTCCAGCGGGAAAAAAAAACTCTCCATCATGACAGTCCGTGTCTGGAAGTCACTGTATAATGATTTATTTTGCAAACTTCACTTCATAGTCAGGGATAAAATGTTTACTTGTCCCTCCTAGCTTCACATGCAGTTAGAGCACAGTGTCACTGAGACTAAAAATAGGAGTCGAGTCACGCTGAGTTTGGAGCAAGAGAAATGATACCATGGAGGGTAAGCGACCCAGCTTTTTTATTTTAACGTGACAGAAGTCGCTGGGTCCGAGTCTCCGGCCTGGAGCGTCCATCCATGCAGGATAGGCAGCCTCCCACACGTCAGGCTGCTGCGCAGAAACACAACTGACACCGCGGCGGGGGTCTGTTCCTGCACCACTGCGGCACCTTATTCTCTCTATCATTTTTGTCCCTCAGGCACTTTTCACTGTCACAACACATTCCGAGTGCGGAGCCATAAACAGGCATCGTGGGACTGAGAACAGTACAGTTTCAGAGGAACATTCGTTTCGGTTTGTAAATGTGCTTATTTTCTCGAGAAGATTTTCATCACATATATAACTTTAATGGTCAAAGACAATGGAACAGGGCACTGCGTGTGGACCGTGGTATATCAGGGTTTGTTTTTTATCATGTGCTCAGAAAGCACTGCCAGTTGCCTGTTGTCTTACCTCTGGACACTTCAGTGCACCACTGCATAAAAATGGACTCGCATAAATATGCAGTGTAGCGCTGTGCGCACTGATATTCACAATCTGAATAAAAATAATACATGTCAAAAAGTTACCATTTTAAAATCAGTGCCCCTTTTCGTGCTCTTGTAATTTTTTAATTCTGAAACTACATGCAGTTTGTTTTCATGACTATGCTTCTCTATCGATTACTCTCAGTTGAAATAGTAAAGATTGAAAAGATCATTTCTGAAGACAGCCAATGAAATCTGGCGGCCATTTTTTAAAAATTTGTTAGACAATGAAACGTGTTGATTGCTTTGGGTGAATTACAGCTTCCTGCAGCTTGACTGTAATGTTCTGCTGTGTGCATAAACCATTTTGAGAAATGTTCTTATAGTTATGACTGTTAAGTGTGTTTCTTGAAATGTGCCAAAGCAATGAGAGAGGAGGTAAAGAAATCCACCACTGGAGTATGCAGTCATAGTGACACTGTCCTTTAACATTTTGATTGCTGCAGTCAGAGCAATAATAACAGAATATCTGACTTTGGTGACACTTGAGATACAATCACATTATCACATTGTTGCGGAGTCACTGATGGTATCACTGGATGGAGATTAGTCTGTGGCTGTAAACATGCGTATCTCTGTCAGTGACAATTAGGCAGAACACCCAAAAACATGTTTCTTAAAACAAATAAACAAACAAATAGGTACTTTGTTGGATATTAAGGATAAAATTAGTTAAATGTATTTATGGGTGATTGGGCTAAGGAATGGCGTGCTGTATATTAATCTAGACAATATACTGCTTATTATTATGACTGCGAGGGTGATGTAGCAGTGCTTTGCAGGTCCTGCTTATAAAGACAAATACAGGGACAGCTGTAGAACTCTAAAGATTTGACCTGAAGCTTTAAAAAGAAATTGCTTAAATAGATGAGCAGCTTCCTATGAGTAAACATTCCCCTTTTTTCATTAACTTGTTAATTACCTGTCTGAGATGCAATGTGCACGTCTTGTACTTCGACTCGCAGCAGCAATCTTAAAATAAATATTTTTTTTCCACACAATGCCATGGGATATTTTCTTCTAATAATAAAGAAAATTAAGCAAGTGGTACATATGGAAACAAATCATAAAGCGCGAAGAAATTAAAGCCGAAACATACAACACATATTGCACTGAAATGAGACTGGGTGTGGTACAGTACACAGCATTTGTACAGCAGTGCAAAGGGGAGATGTACAGTACACAGCATTTGTACAGCAGTGCAAAGGGGAGATGTACAGTACACAGCATTTGTACAGCAGTGTAAAGGGGAGATGTACAGTACACAGCATTTGTACAGCAGTGTAAAGGGGAGATGTACAGTACACAGCATTTGTACAGCAGTGCAAAGGGGAGATGTACAGTACACAGCATTTGTACAGCATTGTAAAGGGGAGATGTACAGTACACAGCATTTGTACAGCAGTGCAAAGGGGAGATGTACAGTACACAGCATTTGTACAGCAGTGTAAAGGGTAGATGTACAGTACACAGCATTTGTACAGCAGTGTAAAAGGGAGATGTACAGTACACAGCATTTGTACAGCAGTGCAAAGTGGAGATGTACAGAGCATGCTGAGAGAATGCAGAAAAGTAACACACAAAGGACTGTGGCTTAGTCAAGGTGTGACTGTGTCATGTTCAATTTCCAATATACATTCCTAGTAACACAGTAATTAATAATTTCTCATTAATGATGATCTCTCAAAAATCTTCTTGTTTAAAAAGCATCCTTGATACGAGTGCTCTGCCACATGAGAAAGGAAGAGGGATCTTGGGTGGGGTGTCTGACTTCCAGGATTACATATACAGTAATAAATGTTACTTATACATTATTCTGAAAATTGGCTAGCTAACAATTAGCTGTAAGGTCTTAGTTTATAAGAATGTTTAAACAGGAGGTAAACTTCACTCTTAAATTATTTTTTATACCTAGTGGTTGACAAGGTGCCCAGAGGAGAAGCTCAGCAGAAAGACAGAATAGTGAGTTTACCGTGTGAGAACATCCTGCAAATATCTGTCAACAATGTATATCTAACATCATTTTTTCAGCAGCACCACCAACAACAACAACCACTGTGCAAGGTAAACCAGCAGATTATATTAGATCTTTTCTCAGATGGTCACCACAGTAACCAGACCGGCTGGTGTCTCTTTTTGGGATATGAACAAAATCCACTCCTTATTATGTGAAACACTTGCTGTAGTGTTACGTCAATTTTTACTTAAAGGATTTAGGTATAGTTAAGAGTGTTTCACTGGTGAAGTGTAGAGATTTGTTTAGCTAAATGGTTTGAGAAATGAAAGACCACAGTGTGGCAGTATCACACCATAGAGGGAGACCCCAGTACAGACATGCATGCACTCACTTAGAGCAGCGAGAAAGAAAATTACCTCCTACAGCAGCCAGAATAATTAAAAAATATCTTTTCGATGCTAAATTCAATGCTAAATTCCCTGCTGGTGAATATGTAAGGTAAATATACTGTACTGTTCCCCATTCCTGCCTCGGTCACTTGCCTAAGAGGTTGATTGTAGATTATACCTGCATCAAGCCTATGAATCTTTGCTCTACGCTACTCATTTGTCATCGTCCATTTCTTGTTATGTTGTCTCTACTGGCGGAATTGAACAACAAAATCGTGACTCCATGAGAGAGCGTTAGGACTGCGGAGGTAGCGTGAAGCTGTAAAGGAGATAATGCAGGAGAGTGAAAATAATGTATTACCTTCATGTGGCTCAAATTCACGCAAAATAATTGACAAGGGAAAAGTCTGTAGAAAACCCTCAATGGGGCATTTTAGTCCACTGAATAATTTTGTGATTTTTATCCCTGTTGCCTCTTATACAAATATTTTTTGTTTCTTTAGTGTGTTTTCAGAACACCTAATATTGCTTATTTTTATACACCAGTACCCAGAAAATTGAGTTCTTTCCACTCAAGGGCTTAACATTACTGTCCTACCCTGAGGCAACCCTGTCATGACCTGACGCCAGGATTCAACATTTCAAGGACCTTTAATCCGGAAAAAAAAAGCTTTATCACAGGCAATTTGTGCAGAATTCTATGATGGAAATTGCAGCAGGGATGTCTCTGGGTATGTCATGCCTGTATATCTGCAGGTACATTTACCTTCCAGTGCCCTGTCATGCCATTGGTAGAGCTTCATCTGTGTTGAACCAGACTGCTCAGCTTTAAATGAATTAAATATGCTGTACTGTGCTGTTCCTGATTCCTGCCTCAGTCACTTGTCTGAGAAGTTGATTATAGATTATGCCTGCATCAAGCTTATAAATAAAAGCCTTTTCACACACACACACACACACACACACACATATATATATATATATATATATATATATATATATATATATATATATTGTAATTTCACAATTCAAGCATTTTTAAAGTACTATTTTTGTGCCCTACTTAATTATGCCTATGGGTTTTCCAGTGTTCTTCTTACCACAGTAAACCTTGTTTCTGTTCCCATAATCAGGTAATACCATGTAATATATCATGACCCATGCAGTAGAAATGCATGTGGTCACCTGTGTGTTATTTAATTCATATGCATCTGCAATGGCCTCAGCCGAAGCATGCAAACATTATTACTGTTCACAATGCATTATTGTGCACATGCTGTTTCAGGTAAACCTCAGTTTATATTTCACTTAAACATGCTACATTATGAGGGAAGATTTGTCTCCTTGTGGAAAGTTCATGCAGAAGGCATTGCAAACCGTACACACTGAAAACATCCCACCCACAAAAAGAAAAACAGCCGACCACTTCCCCCTAAATACAGTTTTTGCTAAATATATGTGGAGCTGACGTGGAAATCCTCATTTTCTAAACAATATCGCATCAATATTGTATTATTACGGCGGTATTTGTGCTACCGGCATTCAGGTCTCAGAGCTGGAGCTGAGAGTGGTCTCCTCAAAAAGCCAGTGATAAGCTGTCTCTGATTTTATGATTGCAATCTTCTGCTTTTGGATTTCAAAGCAGTTCAGCCAGAAGGGCTGGAATCATTTTATAGTCTCAGAAAAACCTGTCTCTATTAATTCAAGTAAAGTGGTGAGAACAATTGTTGACTCTGCAGGGTTGACCGAAAAAAGCAGTGCTAAACTGCAATTATTAAATGAAAGCTATGGCAAAAGGCACTTTGATGTTTCTTCTTGCTACAATTTTCAGGAATAGAATGAATTCCACAGAAAGATGTGAACAAGGTACCTCATTTTCAAACTTGAACAGAAGGATATGACAAGTACAAGACAATTCTAAAACTGAAATGGAAGTCTTTTACTTGGAAGACTTTTTAAATTCAAAAATGGGATTAATCTGCGCATGAAAGACCATAATCAATTACAATACAGAATCTGTGAAACAATGACTGGAGAATAACATGGAAATAGAGTAGAATGCATAGTATAATAACATGGGAAAAGAATGCGTAGTATAATAACGTGGGAATAGAATGCGTAGTATAATAACGTGGGAATAGAATGCGTAGTATAATAACGTGGGAATAGAATGCGTAGTATTATAACGTGGGAATAGAATGTGTAGTATAATAACGTGGGAATAGAATGCGTAGTATAATAACGTGGGAATAGAATGTGTAGTATAATAACGTGGGAATAGAATGTGTAGTATTATAATGTGGGAATAGAATGCGTAGTATAATAACGTGGGAATAGAATGCGTAGTATTATAACGTGGGAATAGAATGCGTAGTATAATAACGTGGGAATAGAATGCGTAGTATAATAACGTGGGAATAGAATGCGTAGTATAATAACGTGGGAATAGAATGCGTAGTATAATAACGTGGGAATAGAATGTGTAGTATAATAACGTGGGAATAGAATGCGTAGTATAATAACGTGGGAATAGAATGCGTAGTATTATAACGTGGGAATAGAATGCGTAGTATAACAACGTGGGAATAGAATGCGTAGTATTATAACGTGGGAATAGAATGCGTAGTATTATAACGTGGGAATAGAATGCATAGTATAATAACGTGGGAATAGAATGCGTAGTATAATAACGTGGGAATAGAATGCGTAGTATAATAATGTGGGAATAGAATGCGTAGTATTATAACGTGGGAATAGAATGTGTAGTATAATAACGTGGGAATAGAATGCGTAGTATAATAACGTGGGAATAGAATGCGTAGTATAATAACGTGGGAATAGAATGCGTAGTATAATAACGTGGGAATAGAATGCGTAGTATAATAACGTGGGAATAGAATGCGTAGTATAACAACGTGGGAATAGAATGCGTAGTATTATAACGTGGGAATAGAATGCATAGTATAATAACGTGGGAATAGAATGCGTAGTATAATAACGTGGGAATAGAATGCGTAGTATAATAACGTGGGAATAGAATGTGTAGTATAACTCTCAATGAATTCGTTCATTGACAGATCATGTCAGCTGTATTCCTGCTTATTTCTAGTAACCTACATCTGCGAAATGCTGCCCTTGCCTTCTCCACCACCCAAATGCCATCTTACAATGTCTATGAGATGCAAAGGCAATCTCCATCAGAAGTATGTGATCCTCTCCTGCCCTGGGCCTGTACTATAGTACAAACTTCTTGATTCTGAGGGAGGCATTTAAGACAAGGTCCATGTCTGCCTGGGGGGCTGGTGTGGTGATAATAGGTGTAATTATGCCTTCTCTTTACGGGTTGGCGAGTAGGGGGGGAGGTTTCTAAAATAAATCTAATCCGAGCGAAACACTGCATCTCCGTAAGCAGAAATGGCCTTTCTCCCGTATTCCTGCTGTCAAACGCCGCCACACTGCCCTGCCAGCGTGTTCTGCCGTCAGCCTGAGCATAATTTACCAGCCTTGCAGTTTTTGAAACGTTGCACTCTTTCTGAGATGAAAAAAGAAGTTCCAGCCACCTTCTCTGAAACACGTACCAGCTGGACGCATGCAGATCCTACAGATGATCAAAGAGGCCATTTTGCCTGGGGGGCTGTTGAGCTGATGCAAGAAATGTGTAAGCATACCCTTTATTCTAGCCTAATATGCATATAAAGTTCAACCCTTAAAAAGAAAACTGTGATATGTGGGAGCGTGCGTGTGTGTGTGTGTATGTGTGTGTGTGTGTGTGTGTGTGTGTTTGTGTGTTTGTGTGTGTACAATCCATTCATTTTTATGGTCAAAACTCTAATCCTAACTACAGTATGACAACCTTAACCCCTAACCAGCCCTAACCTTAACCATAAGTAACCAAACTAAACATGAGACTTTCTGCACTTTCAGTTTTTTGATCGTAGTCACAGATCTTTATAAAATTTAGCTTCCCCTGGTGGGGACCTAAAAAAAACCATCCCCACAATGTCAAAATAACAGTTTTTATTACATTGTAAGAACATTTGGTCTCCACATTCTAATGTATACGTGCATAACCCCCCCCCCCCCCCACACACACACACAGACACACGCACACACAAACACACAGACACATTGTATATATGAGAGTATAATCCTTTTAAGCGTATTGTTTTCGCTGGCTCTCCCTGGACATGCATGGTTGGCAGGATCTCGCCAGTAAGAAGCTCTTGCTCATTCCTTATTCTGAATCGTGAAGCTTCACCCCACCAGCCGAACGTTACAGCCAATGTGAGGCCAGAAGCTGCTCAGGTCCTCCTCACTGGGTGCGGTACAAAAATTGTAGTACCTGTAGTTAGTTTTGCTATATAGAAGCATTTCTTAGCATTGCCATCGTTTGCATGTTCTTTTATAAAATAAATCGGCAGTGTGGTTTAAATTTTTGAATTTATATACAGAATTAATTTTAAATATAGATCTTTTTTTGTTGTTCATATTGTCTCTGGACCAGGGCAATATGGTTTGGGTATATTTATGTTACGGAATGCCAGGTATAGGGTCAAGTTTATTTGATAATATAGATCAATTGAGTAATGAGTTTTGTGTACAGCTCATTTTAAAATGTTTTATTAGTTAAATGTAATGCCTGCAGCAAGAAGATGGAGTCTTTAAAACAGACGTTTAGTTTTTAATGACGGCTCATCACAAGTATAAAACTATCAGCACTGGAACCAACACTTTACATGACACTCACACGGTCACGGTCACACGCTAATGAAAACACACGCTAAAACGTCACATGCTTACAACATTCACTATATGCAACTCAAACACGTATCAATCTACATTATTTACACATCTCGCAGTGTGGTACAAGGCAAGCTGGTACCGGCATAAATACTCCTACTAACCGCCCCCACAGCATCACGATATGAATATTTTAAGGCATTCAAATGTATATACAGTACATATGAATTTGCCTTTGAGATTTCCAATTTGCTATTCCAATGTGCATTTATATAGTCTAGCTGCTACAATGCATTCCAGTACATTCCTTTGCTTTCAACAGTCTGTAACTGATTTAAGAAAACTGTAAAAGACTCAAAAGTTTTGAGTGGCTATGAAGCTTTGCAGTCACTCTTTCTCACTTCATGTCAAGTACTGAATTAGCAGCCTGTAGAATGTCACCTTAAACCTCAGCGATGTACGGAGTGCCGTACAGCACAGCTCAGATGAACTGGACCAGTGTTTCACTGGTAAAATTAAGGACACAATCCTCACATCTGTCACATGCATTATTTTGCAACGAAATTATTTTTCCCCCCTCAAGGACTATTATAATTAACAAGGTTGTATTTTTTTTACCAGATTCAGTAATATCACTTTTCAGTTGTAAATTCAAGTTTTCTTCATTTCGTCACCCAGTCATCTCTCTTATCCCTATCGAGCACAGAGTCAGCCTGGGCTGTGCTACACCATTATTTCCCCTTGCAATGTGGCCAAACTGAATGCTTTGCTGCAGCTCTAGCAATCATTTAATGAGGTTAAAAATAAGCTGCTTAAAAATTATACTTACTGAGGGTTCAAAAAGGTGATTGAGAATGTTTTTCATATAATGGTGGTAGATCATGGACTTTCTAGATATCTTATTGGGAATACAAAATATGAAAATCAAATTGATGGACTGGCATCCCGTCCAGGGTGTATCCCTGCCTTGTGCCCTGTGATGGACTGGCATCCCATCCAGGGTGTATCCCTGCCTTGTGCCCCATGATGGACTGGCATCCCGTCCAGGGTGTATCCCTGCCTTGTGCCCTGTGATGGACTGGCATCCCATCCAGGGTGTATCCCTGCCTTGTGCCCCATGATGGACTGGCATCCCGTCCAGAGTGTATCCCTGCCTTGTGCCCTGTGATGGACTGGCATCCCGTCCACATATACTGGCATCCCATCCACATTATACAGTACATGTAAGTATACATCTATGCCCCCTTAAATGTATAGCTCTTATCTTGTTCTATGATGAAGATGCTCCATGGTCCTGATGAACAATATTTTGTATCACTGCCCTGCCATGTATGTACGATGAAATCCACTTGACTTGACTGGACGGTAGTGCCTGGGCAGGGTTCCGGATTGCTCACCGCCCTCAAACAGACAGGCCAAGTACCACCTGTGTAGCCAAATATATACTGCTAAGGTAGAGCTAAACAAGCATGGGTTTTAAAATGTCTGGCTAATATAAATGGTTATATCATAAGTACCACTACAATATGACCAACAATTCTGAGCTCAAATTAAATTCTGTCAAATCATTTAACACAGGTGATCTTGCTTCTCCCATTTTCTATTTTCCATTTACATTTTAACTAAGAAACTCCCACAGACTGAGAATTTCATTAAAAAGACACCTTTCATGAGTTAAATTAATAATTAAAAAAAAGGTAAAATTCAGGTAAAATTAATAATTAAAAAAATAAAAATCAGACGTTTAATTGCTAAGACAAAGAAACTTTCATTGCAAGACAAAGATTGATTTACTGAAGAGAAAATACGAGCGTTTGAAAGATCCTATAATTTCTCAACTAAATCATCAACAAATGAAAGCAATGTAGGACCACACAGACTATGTCTGTCTGACTGTTCCACCTACATTAACAAGTGTGTTAAGAGGAGCTGACTTAATCAGTCAGTTTCATAAAGTGAAATTGCCTTGATTGTCTCCCTAGAAGAACTCATGCACTCTGTGGTACCAGGAAAAAAGCAGCTACATAAAGTATGGCGCCCTCTGCAGTGCCATCAGCATATAGCAGTGACCCGATGTATGGCGCCAACTTCTAAAGGGGCACCGGCTGACCGGCCACTTTCACTTTGTCTCAGGCAGGGGGCAGCAGCAGTGCTGTTGCTTAGGGCTTCAGAGAGAAGACGAGCCCAGGAAAGCTGCACGAGAAGACAAGTAAAAGAACATCATTGCAAAACATATGACATTTTAGAAGCAGCTCGGATCACTTAGCCAAGTCCACAACCGAGACCCCCTAAAATTGGCCTAAGAACCCCCCTACTTAGGACTTAGAAATAATTAACATCCCAAAGAATAAAAATGCTTGCAATTTGCTAAATAAAATAAAGGAACAAAAAAAAATAAATAAAAAGAGTGAATTGCAAAGTCACAATGAAAGCATTTTGATGATTGTTCGCTAATTAAAAGACCCTTCTGTTTTAAGACTGTGCTCTTTAAAATGTGTGTGATGTGCACTGTGCTGATATAATTAAGCAAGTAGAGTAGCTTAGACTATCATCTATTCCCACATACATCATAAACAATGACGTGTCTGCAGTGACTTGACTAAGTATCGCATGACTTCAACTGTATTTACATTGCGAAAGAAAACCTTTTCAGAAATTTGCCGATCGCTTGCTGCTCACATATAAGCAGAGTAATAAAAAGGGCTGATCCTTCACACACCTTTACTATGGTAAGTATGCTGTTTCACAGGCTTTGTCAGTGTGGTACCATTTTGCAGAATATGACAAGGAGTGCATGGTTTTGCATATACTGTATAGAACAGCCAGATATCCTTGCTATATATATATATATATATATATATATATATATATATATATATATATATATATATATATATATATGTTAATATCCATTTCAGAAAATGGATGGATGGATGGATGGATATGTTAATATACAGATCTTTTTGTTCTGGTGGACATTAAATGTGTCTCATTGACTTTGCCGAGGGTTAAGCTATGTGATTTGACGTGAATTGTTCGTCATTTGGATTTGTTCCCTAAAGCCGCATTGTGATTTCGTACCATGGAGACAAAACTGATTGGCGCTTTGCAGTGGTGAATTGCTTATTGTACTGGCAGTGGACAAGCTGTCAAATGACCAACGCTGCTAATATTGTGCTCCTGTCATTTCTCTGTGTAAGAACCGAGAAAGAAGAAGTGCTCAAAGACTGATGGCTCGCGCATTCACAAGGAAGTGATTTAGCGTTTATGCTGTGCGTTGGCATGCGCCGTACGCAGGGCAGAACTGCAAAAGGGATTCTGATGGTGCTGTCAGTGCCTCATGGTGGCACTGTAGGCCCGCCAGTTTGCGTCTTACGTGGGCTGCCTTCGATAAGCAGGGAAAAGTCAACTTCAGCAACAGCAGATGGTGCTGATTATTGCAGCAGACATTTTCATATTTCTTTATTAAAGTTCCTTGCTGTAGACTAAAATTCCAAAAAAGTAAACATTAAAATCAGGAAATGCACAGAGACAGAATGCAATTATTGCTAATTGGCTATAAATGCAAATGGTTGACAGAACGCACTTATACCTAACAAGCTTAAACTGCTATAAAGTTACATTCCAGCCAAGAGACATCCTGGGAAATCTAAAATCGTAAAAATCTAAAATCGGTCTATAAATATTTCAACAATATGTTTTACAAAAAAACAATTTATGCAGAATATTCTGCAGTTTGAAGGCACTGGCAAAATTTTATTCACTAATGACTGTGAATGTGAATGAAGTCTTACCACTAATAACTAATTAGATAACTGTTAATTGATATAGTGCCTCAATGAAATATATGAACTGGCATGATTGATTAATGATGAACAAGCATGGGATTAGTATGTGACTAATGCTTAGTTAAGGTTAAATAATGCATTAAGTAAGCATGTACTATTACATTATTCATGTCCCCTCAAGTAAATCATTACCCACTATTTTGCCTAACATTAAACTGTATGGGAATGCATCAATCGTATTAGTGCAGAAATGGCTATTGTTGTAAGATCTTATTTTGTGATACTTAAACGACATTTTTAAACATAAGTAATAATACCAGCATCGAACAACCATATATTTACCTCGTGCCATACTGTAACAGTCAGTCATTAATGATAATGGAAGTAATATCTGTGAAACAAATTATACAGCAGACAGGTACATGAAATGTAGAGCACAGAAGGCCCTAGTTAGGAACCCAGTTCTGCTCAATTACACAATGAGAGATTTGGGGAGTGAGTGTAGAAAGTAAAGTGTTAAAAGATGCAGTACAGAGTTAACTCCAATATTTCTGTAAGTATTGTGAGTTTATAGAACAGCGCAGGGCAGATATAGTCTCTGCGCTTATTATGTATAGAATGCACAACGATGGTACATTGTACTTTTACATTTTTATGCCTGAATTCGCTAGTGAAGCAGTATACAGAGATAGAAGTGTGATACATGGAAGTCTGATGAGAAAGAGATATTGATGGTAAACAATGGTCAGACAAGCAAGCCATTAAAACCATGCAGTGATCACATTTCCACTAGTCCAGAGGCATTCGTAATAAAGGGAGACTTTTCCAGCACATTGCAGCAATATAATCTTTATAATGAACAATGCTCGGTAAGATATTCATTGATGTTTTTTAACAAGGAGACTGAGACAAAACATTGTAATGTTGCCTTAAGGTTCTGGTGACTGTGTTTGCATGCAAGTGAAACATAAAAATATTAAAGATCTCGGATGCATTCTTCCCTCTTGGGCTTTGTGACCATGTACACATGCTCTGACCACCTGTCACACACAGTAAGCTATGCAAGTGCATCTCATTATCTATTGTGGTTTGTAGTCTTGTTCTTTAAACAGCAGCAGCACATGAAATCAACCAAAAAGCAAAATTAAAATAATACAGAAAACGTGAAAAGAGAAGGGATTTCTGGGAAAGACTAGCGATGTTAAAGTTGTTAACTGTGATTTCGAAATATGACTAGTAATTGTCTATCTACGGTCTACACATTTATCAGCTTTTTAATAATTGTACTAAAGAATTAAAACAGCATATGTAAAAAAAAAACTTTACAGCATTTGGGATAAGACGCATACAGATAAAATGAATGATTGAATTCAACTTAAATGAAATAATTTAAAGTAATATACTGTGGTTAAGTGGCACAGACCTAGATACACTTTTCAAATACAATTGAATGGTGAATACCTGAAAATTTTAATGATTAAAGTATATTTAGATATTTTGATAAGTATATGTCTCTTTTTCCATGAAAAGGCTGTAAAAAAAATCATGTTGTGTTATGGGCTGCGGTTACTTTGCATATCTCTGTTTTCCCATTTTCTGTACCTTCTTCATTCTACTCCTCCCCTTTCTCCGCCTTCTAAAGTTGTGATTTGCCAATTGGTCAGCCAGTAAAACACTCTTTAGTAGTGACATCACGTCCGACAATCACCCAACCGTGCAACCACAACTTGGAACAAACATGGCTGCCTCCATGAACATGCTGTTTTGTGTTGTTACTTTATGTTTTAGCAGTTTTGGAGTAAGATTATTTTTTCCGAGAGACAAACAAGTCTCCCCTCGACGTGCTACAGCCCAGCTATAACACGCCCAGAAAGCATTCCGTCTGCGATGTTGTAAAAGTGCAACCCTGCACTGGTTCTCCTGAGTGCCGTTCAGGCTGTGCTTCTTGCTGCCAGTATGGCGTTCCTTGCTGGTCCCCTTTGCTTGATGTGAGTGCTGGCAACGTGAAAGAGTGCCAGAGTCTTCCCCCCCAGCACGGTGCACCAAAAGGTGCTACTGGGGACCCATCCGGCGCTATGAAATCTCCCCTCGACGTGCTACACCCCAGCTACGACACGCCCGGAAAGCATTCCGTCTGCGATGCTGTAGAAGTGCATGGTGCTGCGTTTTTTGTGCCATGTATACCACACGCAAATTTGTTGTTGTTTTAGCAGTTTTGGCGCAAGAGTGTTTTTTCCCAGAGACAAAGAAAGAAGAAAGACAAAGTATTTTAGTGCAAAATTGTTTTAGTTGATTCACAGCGATATTCTTTTTTCGAGAGGCAAACTATAAAGAAAGCAAAGAGACTTAACAAGTCTGGTAAAACTCTGATATTGCATGCTAGGATAATAGAGAAATAATGCAACGCACCATAAAGGGAGACTGATGGAGAGATCATCCGCTTCAAGTCAGAGAGGAAAAAGAGAGCACGTCCCAGGGTGGGTTTGAACCACCAACCTCTCGGTTAACAGCCGAGCGCGCTAACCGATTGCGCCACGGAGACAGCAAGTACATGAGCACAGCTGTGCTTTATGGGGTTCGGAGTCAGAAGGCACTTCGCAGAGAAGAACCGGTACAGAAAGTTGCCGGTCCAGAGGCCCCGACATCTGTGTGTTGGCCTGGTTAGCTCAGTCGGTAGAGCATGAGACTCTTAATCTCAGGGTTGTGGGTTTGAGCCCCACGCTGGGTGCTGTCTTCTTGGCGCATAGAAGCCCATCACCCTCCGAGACATGAACATGAAGAGTCACGCCGTCAATAAAACTTGATCGTGACTCACTCTGTCTTCTTGTGAGAGACCAGATAGGACCCGTGGCCTGCGTGGTGAATGCGCTGTGTTCTCCCATGCAAGTGGATGTCTGTGCTGTCGTGCAGCTCACTTGAAAATGCCCTGCTGCTCATTATATTGGCCAGGAGTGAAAAACAGAAGGGTGAGAAGGTAGCTGAGGGCGCGACTGCACTGGTAATGCTGTGAGGGCCTCGTTCAGGTCCTGGAAGTCAGAAGCTGGCCGTAAGGGTCACAATGGGAAGTGCAGGGAGAGACAAAAAAAAAAAAAAAAAAAAAGAAGCCCAGAAAGACCCCTGGACTTCCCTGACCGGGAATCGAACCTGGGCCGTGGCAGTGAGAGCGCCAAATCCTGACCACTAGACCACCAGGGATCCCCCATGACGGTGCTTTGCGCCCTGTCATACAGAAATACTCACAGGTGCCCCTTCAGGTCAGACCTGGCAAAGCCTTCCGTCTTCAGGGCACATTTCGCCTATGTGCCGTACAGCACTGCCCTGTGTCTTAAAGGAGAAGTCGCTTTTTTTTTCATGACTGGGTTACAGCTTAATGCTGCATAAAGAGTAGCCACAGAGTGTGTCAAAGTGGCTTGTGTTTCCACCTCATCTCCTTTGCTCTGCCTGCGGGGGTATAGCTCAGTGGTAGAGCATTTGACTGCAGATCAAGAGGTCGTAGGTTCAAATCCTGGTGCCCCCTGCGCTGGTTCTCCTGAGTGCCATTCAGGCTGTGCTTCTTGCTGCCAGTATGGCGTTCCTTGCTGGTCCCCTTTGCTTGATGTGAGTACTGGCAACGTGAAAGAGTGCCAGAGTCTTCCCCCCCCAGCACGGTGCACCAAAAGGTGCTACTGGGGACCCATCCGGCGCTATGAAATCTCGCCTCGACGTGCTACACCCCAGCTACGACACGCCCAGAAAGCATTCCGTCTGCGATGCTGTAGGAGTGCAAGGAGCTGCGTTTTTTGTGCCATGTATACCACACGCAAATTTGTTGTTGTTTTAGCAGTTTTGGCGCAAGAGTGTTTTTTTCCCAGAGACAAAGAAAGAAGAAAGACAAAGTATTTTAGTGCAAAATTGTTTTAGTTGATTCACAGCGATATTCTTTTTTCGAGAGGCAAACTATAAAGAAAGCAAAGAGACTAACAAGTCTGGTAAAACTCTGATATTGCATGCTAGGATAATAGAGAAATAATGCAACGCACCATAAAGGGAGACTGATGGAGAGATCATCCGCTTCAAGTCAGAGAGGAAAAAGAGAGCACGTCCCCGGGTGGGTTTGAACCACCAACCTCTCGGTTAACAGCCGAGCGCGCTAACCGACTGCGCCACGGAGACAGCAAGTACGTGAGCACAGCTGTGCTTTATGGGGTTCGGAGTCAGAAGGCACTTCGCAGAGAAGAACCGGTTCAGAAAGTTGCCGGTCCAGAGGCCCTGGCACCTGTGTTTTGGCCCGGCTAGCTCAGTCGGTAGAGCATGAGACTCTTAATCTCAGGGTCGTGGGTTCGAGCCCCACGCTGGGCGCTGTCTTCTTGGCGCTTAAAAACCCATCACCCTCCGAGACGTGAACATGAAGAGTCACGCCGTCAATAAAACTTGATCGTGACTCACTCTGCCTTCTTGTGAGAGGCCAGATAGGACCCGTGGCCTGCGTGGTGAATGCGCTGTGTTCTCCCATGCAAGTGGATGTCCGTGCTGTCGTGCAGCTCACTTGAAAATGCCCTGCTGCTCATTATATTGGCCAGGAGTGAAAAACAGAAGGGTGAGAAGGTAGCTGAGGGCGCGACTGCACTGGTAATGCTGTGAGGGCCTCGTTCAGGTCCTGGAAGTCAGAAGCTGGCCGTAAGGGTCACAATGGGAAGTGCAGGGAGAGACAAAAAAAAAAAAAAAAAAAAAGAAGCCCAGAAAGACCCCTGGACTTCCCTGACCGGGAATCGAACCCGGGCCGTGGCGGTGAGAGCGCCAAATCCTGACCACTAGACCACCAGGGATACCCCATGACACTGCTTTGCGCCCTGTCATACAGAAATACTCACAGGTGCCCCTTCAGGTCAGACCTGGCAAAGCCTTCCGTCTTCAGGGCACATTTCGCCTATGTGCCGTACAGCACTGCCCTGTGTCTTAAAGGAGAAGTCGCTTTTTTTTCATGACTGGGTTACAGCTTAATGCTGCATAAAGAGTAGCCACAGAGTGTGTCAAAGTGGCTTGTGTTTCCACCTCATCTCCTTTGCTCTGCCTGCGGGGGTATAGCTCAGTGGTAGAGCATTTGACTGCAGATCAAGAGGTCCTAGGTTCAAATCCTGGTGCCCCCTGCGCTGGCTCTCCTGAGTGCCGTTCAGGCTGTGCTTCTTGCTGCCAGTATGGCGTTCCTTGCTGGTCCCCTTTGCTTGATGTGAGTGCTGGCAACGTGAAAGAGTGCCAGAGTCTTCCCCCCCAGCACGGTGCACCAAAAGGTGCTACTGGGGACCCATCCGGCGCTATGAAATCTCCCCTCGACGTGCTACACCCCAGCTACGACACGCCCGGAAAGCATTCCGTCTGCGATGCTGTAGAAGTGCATGGTGCTGCGTTTTTTGTGCCATGTATACCACACGCAAATTTGTTGTTGTTTTAGCAGTTTTGGCGCAAGAGTGTTTTTTCCCAGAGACAAAGAAAGAAGAAAGACAAAGTATTTTAGTGCAAAATTGTTTTAGTTGATTCACAGCGATATTCTTTTTTTGAGAGGCAAACTATAAAGAAAGCAAAGAGACTAACAAGTCTGGTAAAACTCTGATATTGCATGCTAGGATAATAGAGAAATAATGCAACGCACCATAAAGGGAGACTGATGGAGAGATCATCCGCTTCAAGTCAGAGAGGAAAAAGAGAGCACGTCCCCGGGTGGGTTTGAACCACCAACCTCTCGGTTAACAGCCGAGCGCGCTAACCGACTGCGCCACGGAGACAGCAAGTACGTGAGCACAGCTGTGCTTTATGGGGTTCGGAGTCAGAAGGCACTTCGCAGAGAAGAACCGGTTCAGAAAGTTGCCGGTCCAGAGGCCCTGGCATCTGTGTGTTGGCCTGGCTAGCTCAGTCGGTAGAGCATGAGACTCTTAATCTCAGGGTCGTGGGTTCGAGCCCCACGCTGGGCGCTGTCTTCTTGGCGCTTAGAAGCCCATCACCCTCCGAGACGTGAACATGAAGAGTCACGCCGTCAATAAAACTTGATCGTGACTCACTCTGCCTTCTTGTGAGAGGCCAGATAGGACCCGTGGCCTGCGTGGTGAATGCGCTGTGTTCTCCCATGCAAGTGGATGTCCGTGCTGTCGTGCAGCTCACTTGAAAATGCCCTGCTGCTCATTATATTGGCCAGGAGTGAAAAACAGAAGGGTGAGAAGGTAGCTGAGGGCGCGACTGCACTGGGAATGCTGTGAGGGCCTCGTTCAGGTCCCGGAAGTCAGAAGCTGGCCGTAAGGGTCACAATGGGAAGTGAAGGGAGAGACAAAAAAAAAAAAAAAAAAAAGAAGCCCAGAAAGACCCCTGGACTTCCCTGACTGGGAATTGAACCCGGGCCGTGGCGGTGAGAGCACCAAATCCTGACCACTAGACCACCAGGGATCCCCCATGACAGTGCTTTGCGCCCTGTCATACAGAAATACTCACAGGTGCCCCTTCAGGTCAGACCTGGCAAAGCCTTCCGTCTTCAGGGCACATTTCGCCTATGTGCCGTACAGCACTGCCCTGTGTCTTAAAGGAGAAGTCGCTTTTTTTTTCATGACTGGGTTACAGCTTAATGCTGCATAAAGAGTAGCCACAGAGTGTGTCAAAGTGGCTTGTGTTTCCACCTCATCTCCTTTGCTCTGCCTGCGGGGGTATAGCTCAGTGGTAGAGCATTTGACTGCAGATCAAGAGGTCCTAGGTTCAAATCCTGGTGCCCCCTGCGCTGGTTCTCCTGAGTGCCATTCAGGCTGTGCTTCTTGCTGCCAGTATGGCGTTCCTTGCTGGTCCCCTTTGCTTGATGTGAGTACTGGCAACGTGAAAGAGTGCCAGAGTCTTCCCCCCCCAGCACGGTGCACCAAAAGGTGCTACTGGGGACCCATCCGGCGCTATGAAATCTCGCCTCGACGTGCTACACCCCAGCTACGACACGCCCAGAAAGCATTCCGTCTGCGATGCTGTAGGAGTGCAAGGAGCTGCGTTTTTTGTGCCATGTATACCACACGCAAATTTGTTGTTGTTTTAGCAGTTTTGGCGCAAGAGTGTTTTTTTCCCAGAGACAAAGAAAGAAGAAAGACAAAGTATTTTAGTGCAAAATTGTTTTAGTTGATTCACAGCGATATTCTTTTTTCGAGAGGCAAACTATAAAGAAAGCAAAGAGACTAACAAGTCTGGTAAAACTCTGATATTGCATGCTAGGATAATAGAGAAATAATGCAACGCACCATAAAGGGAGACTGATGGAGAGATCATCCGCTTCAAGTCAGAGAGGAAAAAGAGAGCACGTCCCCGGGTGGGTTTGAACCACCAACCTCTCGGTTAACAGCCGAGCGCGCTAACCGACTGCGCCACGGAGACAGCAAGTACGTGAGCACAGCTGTGCTTTATGGGGTTCGGAGTCAGAAGGCACTTCGCAGAGAAGAACCGGTTCAGAAAGTTGCCGGTCCAGAGGCCCTGGCATCTGTGTGTTGGCCCGGCTAGCTCAGTCGGTAGAGCATGAGACTCTTAATCTCAGGGTCGTGGGTTCGAGCCCCACGCTGGGCGCTGTCTTCTTGGCGCTTAGAAGCCCATCACCCTCCGAGACGTGAACATGAAGAGTCACGCCGTCAATAAAACTTGATCGTGACTCACTCTGCCTTCTTGTGAGAGGCCAGATAGGACCCGTGGCCTGCGTGGTGAATGCGCTGTGTTCTCCCATGCAAGTGGATGTCCGTGCTGTCGTGCAGCTCACTTGAAAATGCCCTGCTGCTCATTATATTGGCCAGGAGTGAAAAACAGAAGGGTGAGAAGGTAGCTGAGGGCGCGACTGCACTGGGAATGCTGTGAGGGCCTCGTTCAGGTCCCGGAAGTCAGAAGCTGGCCGTAAGGGTCACAATGGGAAGTGAAGGGAGAGACAAAAAAAAAAAAAAAAAAAAAAAAGAAGCCCAGAAAGACCCCTGGACTTCCCTGACTGGGAATTGAACCCGGGCCGTGGCGGTGAGAGCACCAAATCCTGACCACTAGACCACCAGGGATCCCCCATGACAGTGCTTTGCGCCCTGTCATACAGAAATACTCACAGGTGCCCCTTCAGGTCAGACCTGGCAAAGCCTTCCGTCTTCAGGGCACATTTCGCCTATGTGCCGTACAGCACTGCCCTGTGTCTTAAAGGAGAAGTCGCTTTTTTTTTCATGACTGGGTTACAGCTTAATGCTGCATAAAGAGTAGCCACAGAGTGTGTCAAAGTGGCTTGTGTTTCCACCTCATCTCCTTTGCTCTGCCTGCGGGGGTATAGCTCAGTGGTAGAGCATTTGACTGCAGATCAAGAGGTCCTAGGTTCAAATCCTGGTGCCCCCTGCGCTGGTTCTCCTGAGTGCCATTCAGGCTGTGCTTCTTGCTGCCAGTATGGCGTTCCTTGCTGGTCCCCTTTGCTTGATGTGAGTACTGGCAACGTGAAAGAGTGCCAGAGTCTTCCCCCCCCAGCACGGTGCACCAAAAGGTGCTACTGGGGACCCATCCGGCGCTATGAAATCTCCCCTCGACGTGCTACACCCCAGCTACGACACGCCCAGAAAGCATTCCGTCTGCGATGCTGTAGGAGTGCATGGAGCTGCGTTTTTTGTGCCATGTATACCACACGCAAATTTGTTGTTGTTTTAGCAGTTTTGGCGGAAGAGTGTTTTTTCCCAGAGACAAAGAAAGAAGAAAGACAAAGTATTTTAGTGCAAAATTGTTTTAGTTGATTCACAGCGATATTCTTTTTTCGAGAGGCAAACTATAAAGAAAGCAAAGAGACTAACAAGTCTGGTAAAACTCTGATATTGCATGCTAGAATAATAGAGAAATAATGCAACGCACCATAAAGGGAGACTGATGGAGAGATCATCCGCTTCAAGTCAGAGAGGAAAAAGAGAGCACGTCCCCGGGTGGGTTTAAACCACCAACCTCTCGGTTAACAGCCGAGCGCGCTAACCGATTGCGCCACGGAGACAGCGAGTACATGAGCACAGCTGTGCTTTATGGGGTTCGGAGTCAGAAGGCACTTCGCAGAGAAGAACCGGTTCAGAAAGTTGCCGGTCCAGAAGCCCCGACATCTGTGTGTTGGCCCGGCTAGCTCAGTCGGTAGAGCATGAGACTCTTAATCTCAGGGTCGTGGGTTTGAGCCCCACGCTGGGTGCTGTCTTCTTGGCGCTTAGAAGCCCATCACCCTCCGAGACGTGAACATGAAGAGTCACGCCGTCAATAAAACTTGATCGTGACTCACTCTGCCTTCTTGTGAGAGGCCAGATAGGACCCGTGGCCTGCGTGGTGAATGCGCTGTGTTCTCCCATGCAAGTGGATGTCCGTGCTGTCGTGCAGCTCACTTGAAAATGCCCTGCTGCTCATTATATTGGCCAGGAGTGAAAAACAGAAGGGTGAGAAGGTAGCTGAGGGCGCGACTGCACTGGGAATGCTGTGAGGGCCTCGTTCAGGTCCCGGAAGTCAGAAGCTGGCCGTAAGGGTCACAATGGGAAGTGCAGGGAGAGACAAAAAAAAAAAAAAAGAAGCCCAGAAAGACCCCCGGACTTCCCTGACCGGGAATCGAACCCGGGCCGTGGTGGTGAGAGCGCCAAATCCTGACCACTAGACCACCAGGGATCCCCCATGACAGTGCTTTGCGCCCTGTCATACAGAAATACTCACAGGTGCCCCTTCAGGTCAGACCTGGCAAAGCCTTCCGTCTTCAGGGCACATTTCGCCTATGTGCCGTACAGCACTGCCCTGTGTCTTAAAGGAGAAGTCGCTTTTTTTTTCATGACTGGGTTACAGCTTAATGCTGCATAAAGAGTAGCCACAGAGTGTGTCAAAGTGGCTTGTGTTTCCACCTCATCTCCTTTGCTCTGCCTGTGGGGGTATAGCTCAGTGGTAGAGCATTTGACTGCAGATAAAGAGGTCCTAGGTTCAAATCCTGGTGCCCCCTGCGCTGGTTCTCCTGAGTGCCATTCAGGCTGTGCTTCTTGCTGCCAGTATGGCGTTCCTTGCTGGTCCCCTTTGCTTGATGTGAGTGCTGGCAACGTGAAAGAGTGCCAGAGTCTTCCCCCCCAGCACGGTGCACCAAAAGGTGCTACTGGGGACCCATCCGGCGCTATGAAATCTCCCCTCGACGTGCTACACCCCAGCTACGACACGCCCGGAAAGCATTCCGTCTGCGATGCTGTAGACGTGCATGGCGCTGCGTTTTTTGTGCCATGTATACCACACGCAAATTTGTTGTTGTTTTAGCAGTTTTGGCGCAAGAGTGTTTTTTCCCAGAGACAAAGAAAGAAGAAAGACAAAGTATTTTAGTGCAAAATTGTTTTAGTTGATTCACAGCGATATTCTTTTTTTTAGAGGCAAACTATAAAGAAAGCAAAGAGACTAACAAGTCTGGTAAAACTCTGATATTGCATGCTAGGATAATAGAGAAATAATGCAACGCACCATAAAGGGAGACTGATGGAGAGATCATCCGCTTCAAGTCAGAGAGGAAAAAGAGAGCACGTCCTCGGGTGGGTTTGAACCACCAACCTCTCGGTTAACAGCCGAGCGCGCTAACCGATCGCGCCACGGAGACAGCGAGTACATGAGCACAGCTGTGCTTTATGGGGTTCGGAGTCAGAAGGCACTTCGCAGAGAAGAACCGGTTCAGAAAGTTGCCGGTCCAGAGGCCCCGACATCTGTGTGTTGGCCTGGCTAGCTCAGTCGGTAGAGCATGAGACTCTTAATCTCAGGGTCGTGGGTTCGAGCCCCACGCTGGGTGCTGTCTTCTTGGCGCTTAGAAGCCCATCACCCTCCGAGACGTGAACATGAAAAGTCATGCCGTCAATAAAACTTGATCGTGACTCACTCTGCCTTCTTGTGAGAGGCCAGATAGGACCCGTGGCCTGCGTGGTGAATGCGCTGTGTTCTCCCATGCAAGTGGATGTCCGTGCTGTCGTGCAGCTCACTTGAAAATGCCCTGCTGCTCATTATATTGGCCAGGAGTGAAAAACAGAAGGGTGAGAAGGTAGCTGAGGGCGCGACTGCACTGGGAATGCTGTGAGGGCCTCGTTCAGGTCCCGGAAGTCAGAAGCTGGCCGTAAGGGTCACAATGGGAAGTGCAGGGAGAGACAAAAAAAAAAAAAAGAAGCCCAGAAAGACCCCCGGACTTTCCTGACCGGGAATCGAACCTGGGCCGTGGCGGTGAGAGCGCCAAATCCTGACCACTAGACCACCAGGGATCCCCCATGACAGTGCTTTGCGCCCTGTCATACAGAAATACTCACAGGTGCCCCTTCAGGTCAGACCTGGCAAAGCCTTCCGTCTTCAGGGCACATTTCGCCTATGTGCCGTACAGCACTGCCCTGTGTCTTAAAGGAGAAGTCGCTTTTTTTTTCATGACTGGGTTACAGCTTAATGCTGCATAAAGAGTAGCCACAGAGTGTGTCAAAGTGGCTTGTGTTTCCACCTCATCTCCTTTGCTCTGCCTGCGGGGGTATAGCTCAGTGGTAGAGCATTTGACTGCAGATCAAGAGGTCCTACGTTCAAATCCTGGTGCCCCCTGCGCTGGTTCTCCTGAGTGCCGTTCAGGCTGTGCTTCTTGCTGCCAGTATGGCGTTCCTTGCTGGTCCCCTTTGCTTGATGTGAGTGCTGGCAACGTGAAAGAGTGCCAGAGTCTTCCCCCCCAGCACGGTGCACCAAAAGGTGCTACTGGGGACCCATCCGGCGCTATGAAATCTCCCCTCGACGTGCTACACCCCAGCTACGACACGCCCGGAAAGCATTCCGTCTGCGATGCTGTAGAAGTGCATGGCGCTGCGTTTTTTGTGCCATGTATACCACACGCAAATTTGTTGTTGTTTTAGCAGTTTTGGCGCAAGAGTGTTTTTTCCCAGAGACAAAGAAAGAAGAAAGACAAAGTATTTTAGTGCAAAATTGTTTTAGTTGATTCACAGCGATATTCTTTTTTTTAGAGGCAAACTATAAAGAAAGCAAAGAGACTAACAAGTCTGGTAAAACTCTGATATTGCATGCTAGGATAATAGAGAAATAATGCAACGCACCATAAAGGGAGACTGATGGAGAGATCATCCGCTTCAAGTCAGAGAGGAAAAAGAGAGCACGTCCCCGGGTGGGTTTGAACCACCAACCTCTCGGTTAACAGCCGAGCGCGCTAACCGATTGCGCCACGGAGACAGCGAGTACATGAGCACAGCTGTGCTTTATGGGGTTCGGAGTCAGAAGGCACTTCGCAGAGAAGAACCGGTTCAGAAAGTTGCCGGTCCAGAAGCCCTGACATCTGTGTGTTGGCCTGGCTAGCTCAGTCGGTAGAGCATGAGACTCTTAATCTCAGGGTCGTGGGTTCGAGCCCCACGCTGGGTGCTGTCTTCTTGGCGCTTAGAAGCCCATCACCCTCCGAGACGTGAACATGAAGAGTCATGCCGTCAATAAAACTTGATCGTGACTCACTCTGCCTTCTTGTGAGAGGCCAGATAGGACCCGTGGCCTGCGTGGTGAATGCGCTGTGTTCTCCCATGCAAGTGGATGTCCGTGCTGTCGTGCAGCTCACTTGAAAATGCCCTGCTGCTCATTATATTGGCCAGGAGTGAAAAACAGAAGGGTGAGAAGGTAGCTGAGGGCGCGACTGCACTGGGAATGCTGTGAGGGCCTCGTTCAGGTCCCGGAAGTCAGAAGCTGGCCGTAAGGGTCACAATGGGAAGTGCAGGGAGAGACAAAAAAAAAAAAGAAGCCCAGAAAGACCCCCGGACTTCCCTGACCGGGAATCGAACCCGGGCCGTGGCGGTGAGAGCGCCAAATCCTGACCACTAGACCACCAGGGATCCCCCATGACACTGCTTTGCGCCCTGTCATACAGAAATACTCACAGGTGCCCCTTCAGGTCAGACCTGGCAAAGCCTTCCGTCTTCAGGGCACATTTCGCCTATGTGCCGTACAGCACTGCCCTGTGTCTTAAAGGAGAAGTCGCTTTTTTTTTCATGACTGGGTTACAGCTTAATGCTGCATAAAGAGTAGCCACAGAGTGTGTCAAAGTGGCTTGTGTTTCCACCTCATCTCCTTTGCTCTGCCTCCGGGGGTTTAGCTCAGTGGTAGAGCATTTGACTGCAGATCAAGAGGTCCTAGGTTCAAATCCTGGTGCCCCCTGCGCTGGTTCTCCTGAGTGCCATTCAGGCAGTGCTTCTTGCTGCCAGTATGGCGTTCCTTGCTGGTCCCCTTTGCTTGATGTGAGTGCTGGCAACGTGAAAGAGTGCCAGAGTCTTCCCCCCCAGCACGGTGCACCAAAAGGTGCTACTGGGGACCCATCCGGCGCTATGAAATCTCCCCTCGACGTGCTACACCCCAGCTACGACACGCCCGGAAAGCATTCCGTCTGCGATGCTGTAGACGTGCATGGCGCTGCGTTTTTTGTGCCATGTATACCACACGCAAATTTGTTGTTGTTTTAGCAGTTTTGGCGCAAGAGTGTTTTTTCCCAGAGACAAAGAAAGAAGAAAGACAAAGTATTTTAGTGCAAAATTGTTTTAGTTGATTCACAGCGATATTCTTTTTTTGAGAGGCAAACTATAAAGAAAGCAAAGAGACTAACAAGTCTGGTAAAACTCTGATATTGCATGCTAGGATAATAGAGAAATAATGCAACGCACCATAAAGGGAGACTGATGGAGAGATCATCCGCTTCAAGTCAGAGAGGAAAAAGAGAGCACGTCCCCGGGTGGGTTTGAACCACCAACCTCTCGGTTAACAGCCGAGCGCGCTAACCGATTGCGCCACGGAGACAGCGAGTACATGAGCACAGCTGTGCTTTATGGGGTTCGGAGTCAGAAGGCACTTCGCAGAGAAGAACCGGTTCAGAAAGTTGCCGGTCCAGAAGCCCTGACATCTCTTGTTGGCCTGGCTAGCTCAGTCGGTAGAGCATGAGACTCTTAATCTCAGGGTCGTGGGTTCGAGCCCCACGCTGGGTGCTGTCTTCTTGGCGCTTAGAAGCCCATCACCCTCCGAGACGTGAACATGAAGAGTCATGCCGTCAATAAAACTTGATCGTGACTCACTCTGCCTTCTTGTGAGAGGCCAGATAGGACCCGTGGCCTGCGTGGTGAATGCGCTGTGTTCTCCCATGCAAGTGGATGTCCGTGCTGTCGTGCAGCTCACTTGAAAATGCCCTGCTGCTCATTATATTGGCCAGGAGTGAAAAACAGAAGGGTGAGAAGGTAGCTGAGGGCGCGACTGCACTGGCAATGCTGTGAGGGCCTCGTTCAGGTCCCGGAAGTCAGAAGCTGGCCGTAAGGGTCACAATGGGAAGTGCAGGGAGAGACAAAAAAAAAAAAAAAAAAAAAAGAAGCCCAGAAAGACCCCCGGACTTCCCTGACCGGGAATCTAACCCGGGCCGTGGCGGTGAGAGCGCCAAATCCTGACCACTAGACCACCAGGGATCCCCCATGACAGTGCTTTGCGCCCTGTCATACAGAAATACTCACAGGTGCCCCTTCAGGTCAGACCTGGCAAAGCCTTCCGTCTTCAGGGCACATTTCGCCTATGTGCCGTACAGCACTGCCCTGTGTCTTAAAGGAGAAGTCGCTTTTTTTTTCATGACTGGGTTACAGCTTAATGCTGCATAAAGAGTAGCCACAGAGTGTGTCAAAGTGGCTTGTGTTTCCACCTCATCTCCTTTGCTCTGCCTGCGGGGGTATAGCTCAGTGGTAGAGCATTTGACTGCAGATCAAGAGGTCCTAGGTTCAAATCCTGGTGCCCCCTGCGCTGGTTCTCCTGAGTGCCGTTCAGGCTGTGCTTCTTGCTGCCAGTATGGCGTTCCTTGCTGGTCCCCTTTGCTTGATGTGAGTGCTGGCAACGTGAAAGAGTGCCAGAGTCTTCCCCCCCAGCACGGTGCACCAAAAGGTGCTACTGGGGACCCATCCGGCGCTATGAAATCTCCCCTCGACGTGCTACACCCCAGCTACGACACGCCCGGAAAGCATTCCGTCTGCGATGCTGTAGAAGTGCATGGCGCTGCGTTTTTTGTGCCATGTATACCACACGCAAATTTGTTGTTGTTTTAGCAGTTTTGGCGCAAGAGTGTTTTTTCCCAGAGACAAAGAAAGAAGAAAGACAAAGTATTTTAGTGCAAAATTGTTTTAGTTGATTCACAGCGATATTCTTTTTTTGAGAGGCAAACTATAAAGAAAGCAAAGAGACTAACAAGTCTGGTAAAACTCTGATATTGCATGCTAGGATAATAGAGAAATAATGCAACGCACCATAAAGGGAGACTGATGGAGAGATCATCCGCTTCAAGTCAGAGAGGAAAAAGAGAGCACGTCCCCGGGTGGGTTTGAACCACCAACCTCTCGGTTAACAGCCGAGCGCGCTAACCGATTGCGCCACGGAGACAGCGAGTACATGAGCACAGCTGTGCTTTATGGGGTTCGGAGTCAGAAGGCACTTCGCAGAGAAGAACCGGTTCAGAAAGTTGCCGGTCCAGAAGCCCTGACATCTCTTGTTGGCCTGGCTAGCTCAGTCGGTAGAGCATGAGACTCTTAATCTCAGGGTTGTGGGTTCGAGCCCCACGCTGGGTGCTGTCTTCTTGGCGCTTAGAAGCCCATCACCCTCCGAGACGTGAACATGAAGAGTCATGCCGTCAATAAAACTTGATCGTGACTCACTCTGCCTTCTTGTGAGAGGCCAGATAGGACCCGTGGCCTGCGTGGTGAATGCGCTGTGTTCTCCCATGCAAGTGGATGTCCGTGCTGTCGTGCAGCTCACTTGAAAATGCCCTGCTGCTCATTATATTGGCCAGGAGTGAAAAACAGAAGGGTGAGAAGGTAGCTGAGGGCGCGACTGCACTGGGAATGCTGTGAGGGCCTCGTTCAGGTCCCGGAAGTCAGAAGCTGGCCGTAAGGGTCACAATGGGAAGTGCAGGGAGAGACAAAAAAAAAAAAAAAAAAAAAAAAAAATAGCCCAGAAAGACCCCCGGACTTCCCTGACCGGGAATCGAACCCGGGCCGTGGCGGTGAGAGCGCCAAATCCTGACCACTAGACCACCAGGGATCCCCCATGACAGTGCTTTGCGCCCTGTCATACAGAAATACTCACAGGTGCCCCTTCAGGTCAGACCTGGCAAAGCCTTCCGTCTTCAGGGCACATTTCGCCTATGTGCCGTACAGCACTGCCCTGTGTCTTAAAGGAGAAGTCGCTTTTTTTTTCATGACTGGGTTACAGCTTAATGCTGCATAAAGAGTAGCCACAGAGTGTGTCAAAGTGGCTTGTGTTTCCACCTCATCTCCTTTGCTCTGCCTGCGGGGGTATAGCTCAGTGGTAGAGCATTTGACTGCAGATCAAGAGGTCCTAGGTTCAAATCCTGGTGCCCCCTGCGCTGGTTCTCCTGAGTGCCATTCAGGCTGTGCTTCTTGCTGCCAGTATGGCGTTCCTTGCTGGTCCCCTTTGCTTGATGTGAGTGCTGGCAACGTGAAAGAGTGCCAGAGTCTTCCCCCCCAGCATGGTGCACCAAAAGGTGCTACTGGGGACCCATCCGGCGCTATGAAATCTCCCCTCGACGTGCTACACCCCAGCTACGACACGCCCGGAAAGCATTCCGTCTGCGATGCTGTAGAAGTGCATGGCGCTGCGTTTTTTGTGCCATGTATACCACACGCAAATTTGTTGTTGTTTTAGCAGTTTTGGCGCAAGAGTGTTTTTTCCCAGAGACAAAGAAAGAAGAAAGACAAAGTATTTTAGTGCAAAATTGTTTTAGTTGATTCACAGCGATATTCTTTTTTTGAGAGGCAAACTATAAAGAAAGCAAAGAGACTAACAAGTCTGGTAAAACTCTGATATTGCATGCTAGGATAATAGAGAAATAATGCAACGCACCATAAAGGGAGACTGATGGAGAGATCATCCGCTTCAAGTCAGAGAGGAAAAAGAGAGCACGTCCTCGGGTGGGTTTGAACCACCAACCTCTCGGTTAACAGCCGAGCGCGCTAACCGATCGCGCTACGGAGACTGCGAGTACATGAGCACAGCTGTGCTTTATGGGGTTCGGAGTCAGAAGGCACTTCGCAGAGAAGAACCGGTTCAGAAAGTTGCCGGTCCAGAAGCCCCGACATCTGTGTGTTGGCCTGACTAGCTCAGTCGGTAGAGCATGAGACTCTTAATCTCAGGGTTGTGGGTTCGAGCCCCACGCTGAGCGCTGTCTTCTTGGCGCTTAGAAGCCCATCACCCTCCGAGACGTGAACATGAAGAGTCACGCCGTCAATAAAACTTGATCGTGACTCACTCTGCCTTCTTGTGAGAGGCCAGATAGGACCCGTGGCCTGCGTGGTGAATGCGCTGTGTTCTCCCATGCAAGTGGATGTCCGTGCTGTCGTGCAGCTCACTTGAAAATGCCCTGCTGCTCATTATATTGGCCAGGAGTGAAAAACAGAAGGGTGAGAAGGTAGCTGAGGGCGCGACTGCACTGGGAATGCTGTGAGGGCCTCGTTCAGGTCCCGGAAGTCAGAAGCTGGCCGTAAGGGTCACAATGGGAAGTGCAGGGAGAGACAAAAAAAAAAAAAAAAAAAGAAGCCCAGAAAGACCCCCGGACTTCCCTGACCGGGAATTGAACCCGGGCCGTGGCGGTGAGAGCGCCAAATCCTGACCACTAGACCACCAGGGATCCCCCATGACAGTGCTTTGCGCCCTGTCATACAGAAATACTCACAGGTGCCCCTTCAGGTCAGACCTGGCAAAGCCTTCCGTCTTCAGGGCACATTTCGCCTATGTGCCGTACAGCACTGCCCTGTGTCTTAAAGGAGAAGTCGCTTTTTTTTTCATGACTGGGTTACAGCTTAATGCTGCATAAAGAGTAGCCACAGAGTGTGTCAAAGTGGCTTGTGTTTCCACCTCATCTCCTTTGCTCTGCCTGCGGGGGTATAGCTCAGTGGTAGAGCATTTGACTGCAGATCAAGAGGTCCTAGGTTCAAATCCTGGTGCCCCCTGCGCTGGTTCTCCTGAGTGCCGTTCAGGCTGTCCTTCTTGCTGCCAGTATGGCGTTCCTTGCTGGTCCCCTTTGCTTGATGTGAGTGCTGGCAACGTGAAAGAGTGCCAGAGTCTTCCCCCCCAGCACGGTGCACCAAAAGGTGCTACTGGGGACCCATCCGGCGCTATGAAATCTCCCCTCGACGTGCTACACCCCAGCTACGACACGCCCGGAAAGCATTCCGTCTGCGATGCTGTAGAAGTGCATGGCGCTGCGTTTTTTATGCCATGTATACCACACGCAAATTTGTTGTTGTTTTAGCAGTTTTGGCGCAAGAGTGTTTTTTCCCAGAGACAAAGAAAGAAGAAAGACAAAGTATTTTAGTGCAAAATTGTTTTAGTTGATTCACAGCGATATTCTTTTTTTGAGAGGCAAACTATAAAGAAAGCAAAGAGACTAACAAGTCTGGTAAAACTCTGATATTGCATGCTAGGATAATAGAGAAATAATGCAACGCACCATAAAGGGAGACTGATGGAGAGATCATCCGCTTCAAGTCAGAGAGGAAAAAGAGAGCACGTCCTCGGGTGGGTTTGAACCACCAACCTCTCGGTTAACAGCCGAGCGCGCTAACCGATCGCGCCACGGAGACAGCGAGTACATGAGCACAGCTGTGCTTTATGGGGTTCGGAGTCAGAAGGCACTTCGCAGAGAAGAACCGGTTCAGAAAGTTGCCGGTCCAGAAGCCCCGACATCTGTGTGTTGGCCCGGCTAGCTCAGTCGGTAGAGCATGAGACTCTTAATCTCAGGGTCGTGGGTTCGAGCCCCACGCTGGGCGCTGTCTTCTTGGCGCTTAGAAGCCCATCACCCTCCGAGACGTGAACATGAAGAGTCATGCCGTCAATAAAACTTGATCGTGACTCACTCTGCCTTCTTGTGAGAGGCCAGATAGGACCCGTGGCCTGCGTGGTGAATGCGCTGTGTTCTCCCATGCAAGTGGATGTCCGTGCTGTCGTGCAGCTCACTTGAAAATGCCCTGCTGCTCATTATATTGGCCAGGAGTGAAAAACAGAAGGGTGAGAAGGTAGCTGAGGGCGCGACTGCACTGGGAATGCTGTGAGGGCCTCGTTCAGGTCCCGGAAGTCAGAAGCTGGCCGTAAGGGTCACAATGGGAAGTGCAGGGAGAGACAAAAAAAAAAAAAAAAAAAAAAAAAAGAAGCCCAGAAAGACCCCCGGACTTCCCTGACCGGGAATCGAACCCGGGCCGTGGCGGTGAGAGCGCCAAATCCTGACCACTAGACCACCAGGGATCCCCCATGACAGTGCTTTGCGCCCTGTCATACAGAAATACTCACAGGTGCCCCTTCAGGTCAGACCTGGCAAAGCCTTTCGTCTTCAGGGCACATTTCGCCTATGTGCCGTACAGCACTGCCCTGTGTCTTAAAGGAGAAGTCGCTTTTTTTTTCATGACTGGGTTACAGCTTAATGCTGCATAAAGAGTAGCCACAGAGTGTGTCAAAGTGGCTTGTGTTTCCACCTCATCTCCTTTGCTCTGCCTGCGGGGGTATAGCTCAGTGGTAGAGCATTTGACTGCAGATCAAGAGGTCCTAGGTTCAAATCCTGGTGCCCCCTGCGCTGGTTCTCCTGAGTGCCGTTCAGGCTGTCCTTCTTGCTGCCAGTATGGCGTTCCTTGCTGGTCCCCTTTGCTTGATGTGAGTGCTGGCAACGTGAAAGAGTGCCAGAGTCTTCCCCCCCAGCACGGTGCACCAAAAGGTGCTACTGGGGACCCATCCGGCGCTATGAAATCTCCCCTCGACGTGCTACACCCCAGCTACGACACGCCCGGAAAGCATTCCGTCTGCGATGCTGTAGAAGTGCATGGCGCTGCGTTTTTTGTGCCATGTATACCACACGCAAATTTGTTGTTGTTTTAGCAGTTTTGGCGAAAGAGTGTTTTTTCCCCAGAGACAAAGAAAGAAGAAAGACAAAGTATTTTAGTGCAAAATTGTTTTAGTTGATTCACAGCGATATTCTTTTTTTGAGAGGCAAACTATAAAGAAAGCAAAGAGACTAACAAGTCTGGTAAAACTCTGATATTGCATGCTAGGATAATAGAGAAATAATGCAACGCACCATAAAGGGAGACTGATGGAGAGATCATCCGCTTCAAGTCAGAGAGGAAAAAGAGAGCACGTCCTCGGGTGGGTTTGAACCACCAACCTCTCGGTTAACAGCCGAGCGCGCTAACCGACCGCGCCACGGAGACAGCGAGTACATGAGCACAGCTGTGCTTTATGGGGTTCGGAGTCAGAAGGCACTTCGCAGAGAAGAACCGGTTCAGAAAGTTGCCGGTCCAGAAGCCCCGACATCTGTGTGTTGGCCCGGCTAGCTCAGTCGGTAGAGCATGAGACTCTTAATCTCAGGGTCGTGGGTTCGAGCCCCACGCTGGGCGCTGTCTTCTTGGCGCTTAGAAGCCCATCACCCTCTGAGACGTGAACATGAAGAGTCACGCCGTCAATAAAACTTGATCGTGACTCACTCTGCCTTCTTGTGAGAGGCCAGATAGGACCCGTGGCCTGCGTGGTGAATGCGCTGTGTTCTCCCATGCAAGTGGATGTCCGTGCTGTCGTGCAGCTCACTTGAAAATGCCCTGCTGCTCATTATATTGGCCAGGAGTGAAAAACAGAAGGGTGAGAAGGTAGCTGAGGGCGCGACTGCACTGGGAATGCTGTGAGGGCCTCGTTCAGGTCCCGGAAGTCAGAAGCTGGCCGTAAGGGTCACAATGGGAAGTGCAGGGAGAGACAAAAAAAAAAAAAAAAAAAAAAAAAAAAAAAAAAAAAGAAGCCCAGAAAGACCCCCGGACTTCCCTGACCGGGAATCGAACCTGAGCCGTGGCGGTGAGAGCGCCAAATCCTGACCACTAGACCACCAGGGATCCCCCATGACAGTGCTTTGCGCCCTGTCATACAGAAATACTCACAGGTGCCCCTTCAGGTCAGACCTGGCAAAGCCTTCCGTCTTCAGGGCACATTTCGCCTATGTGCCGTACAGCACTGCCCTGTGTCTTAAAGGAGAAGTCGCTTTTTTTTTCATGACTGGGTTACAGCTTAATGCTGCATAAAGAGTAGCCACAGAGTGTGTCAAAGTGGCTTGTGTTTCCACCTCATCTCCTTTGCTCTGCCTGCGGGGGTATAGCTCAGTGGTAGAGCATTTGACTGCAGATCAAGAGGTCCTAGGTTCAAATCCTGGTGCCCCCTGCGCTGGTTCTCCTGAGTGCCGTTCAGGCTGTGCTTCTTGCTGCCAGTATGGCGTTCCTTGCTGGTCCCCTTTGCTTGATGTGAGTGCTGGCAACGTGAAAGAGTGCCAGAGTCTTCCCCCCCAGCACGGTGCACCAAAAGGTGCTACTGGGGACCCATCCGGCGCTATGAAATCTCCCCTCGACGTGCTACACCCCAGCTACGACACGCCCGGAAAGCATTCCGTCTGCGATGCTGTAGAAGTGCATGGCGCTGCGTTTTTTGTGCCATGTATACCACACGCAAATTTGTTGTTGTTTTAGCAGTTTTGGCGCAAGAGTGTTTTTTCCCAGAGACAAAGAAAGAAGAAAGACAAAGTATTTTAGTGCAAAATTGTTTTAGTTGATTCACAGCGATATTCTTTTTTTGAGAGGCAAACTATAAAGAAAGCAAAGAGACTAACAAGTCTGGTAAAACTCTGATATTGCATGCTAGGATAATAGAGAAATAATGCAACGCACCATAAAGGGAGACTGATGGAGAGATCATCCGCTTCAAGTCAGAGAGGAAAAAGAGAGCACGTCCTCGGGTGGGTTTGAACCACCAACCTCTCGGTTAACAGCCGAGCGCGCTAACCGATCGCGCTACGGAGACTGCGAGTACATGAGCACAGCTGTGCTTTATGGGGTTCGGAGTCAGAAGGCACTTCGCAGAGAAGAACCGGTTCAGAAAGTTGCCGGTCCAGAAGCCCTGACATCTGTGTGTTGGCCTGGCTAGCTCAGTCGGTAGAGCATGAGACTCTTAATCTCAGGGTCGTGGGTTCGAGCCCCATGCTGGGCGCTGTTTTCTTGGCGCTTAGAAGCCCATCACCCTCCGAGACGTGAACATGAAGAGTCACGCCGTCAATAAAACTTGATCGTGACTCACTCTGCCTTCTTGTGAGAGGCCAGATAGGACCCGTGGCCTGCGTGGTGAATGCGCTGTGTTCTCCCATGCAAGTGGATGTCCGTGCTGTCGTGCAGCTCACTTGAAAATGCCCTGCTGCTCATTATATTGGCCAGGAGTGAAAAACAGAAGGGTGAGAAGGTAGCTGAGGGCGCGACTGCACTGGGAATGCTGTGAGGGCCTCGTTCAGGTCCCGGAAGTCAGAAGCTGGCCGTAAGGGTCACAATGGGAAGTGCAGGGAGAGACAAAAAATAAAAAATAAAAAAAAAAAAATAGCCCAGAAAGACCCCCGGACTTCCCTGACCGGGAATCGAACCCGGGCCGTGACGGTGAGAGCGCCAAATCCTGACCACTAGACCACCAGGGATCCCCCATGACAGTGCTTTGCGCCCTGTCATACAGAAATACTCACAGGTGCCCCTTCAGGTCAGACCTGGCAAAGCCTTCCGTCTTCAGGGCACATTTCGCCTATGTGCCGTACAGCACTGCCCTGTGTCTTAAAGGAGAAGTCGCTTTTTTTTTCATGACTGGGTTACAGCTTAATGCTGCATAAAGAGTAGCCACAGAGTGTGTCAAAGTGGCTTGTGTTTCCACCTCATCTCCTTTGCTCTGCCTGCGGGGGTATAGCTCAGTGGTAGAGCATTTGACTGCAGATCAAGAGGTCCTAGGTTCAAATCCTGGTGCCCCCTGCGCTGGTTCTCCTGAGTGCCGTTCAGGCTGTGCTTCTTGCTGCCAGTATGGCGTTCCTTGCTGGTCCCCTTTGCTTGATGTGAGTGCTGGCAACGTGAAAGAGTGCCAGAGTCTTCCCCCCCAGCACGGTGCACCAAAAGGTGCTACTGGGGACCCATCCGGCGCTATGAAATCTCCCCTCGACGTGCTACACCCCAGCTACGACACGCCCGGAAAGCATTCCGTCTGCAATGCTGTAGAAGTGCATGGCGCTGCGTTTTTTGTGCCATGTATACCACACGCAAATTTGTTGTTGTTTTAGCAGTTTTGGCGCAAGAGTGTTTTTTCCCAGAGACAAAGAAAGAAGAAAGACAAAGTATTTTAGTGCAAAATTGTTTTAGTTGATTCACAGCGATATTCTTTTTTTGAGAGGCAAACTATAAAGAAAGCAAAGAGACTAACAAGTCTGGTAAAACTCTGATATTGCATGCTAGGATAATAGAGAAATAATGCAACGCACCATAAAGGGAGACTGATGGAGAGATCATCCGCTTCAAGTCAGAGAGGAAAAAGAGAGCACGTCCTCGGGTGGGTTTGAACCACCAACCTCTCGGTTAACAGCCGAGCGCGCTAACCGATCGCGCTACGGAGACTGCGAGTACATGAGCACAGCTGTGCTTTATGGGGTTCGGAGTCAGAAGGCACTTCGCAGAGAAGAACCGGTTCAGAAAGTTGCCGGTCCAGAAGCCCCGACACCTGTGTGTTGGCCTGGCTAGCTCAGTCGGTAGAGCATGAGACTCTTAATCTCAGGGTTGTGGGTTCGAGCCCCACGCTGGGCGCTGTCTTCTTGGCGCTTAGAAGCCCATCACCCTCCGAGACGTGAACATGAAGAGTCACGCCGTCAATAAAACTTGATCGTGACTCACTCTGCCTTCTTGTGAGAGGCCAGATAGGACCCGTGGCCTGCGTGGTGAATGCGCTGTGTTCTCCCATGCAAGTGGATGTCCGTGCTGTCGTGCAGCTCACTTGAAAATGCCCTGCTGCTCATTATATTGGCCAGGAGTGAAAAACAGAAGGGTGAGAAGGTAGCTGAGGGCGCGACTGCACTGGGAATGCTGTGAGGGCCTCGTTCAGGTCCCGGAAGTCAGAAGCTGGCCGTAAGGGTCACAATGGGAAGTGCAGGGAGAGACAAAAAAAAAAAAAAAAAAAGAAGCCCAGAAAGACCCCCGGACTTCCCTGACCGGGAATTGAACCCGGGCCGTGGCGGTGAGAGCGCCAAATCCTGACCACTAGACCACCAGGGATCCCCCATGACAGTGCTTTGCGCCCTGTCATACAGAAATACTCACAGGTGCCCCTTCAGGTCAGACCTGGCAAAGCCTTCCGTCTTCAGGGCACATTTCGCCTATGTGCCGTACAGCACTGCCCTGTGTCTTAAAGGAGAAGTCGCTTTTTTTTTCATGACTGGGTTACAGCTTAATGCTGCATAAAGAGTAGCCACAGAGTGTGTCAAAGTGGCTTGTGTTTCCACCTCATCTCCTTTGCTCTGCCTGCGGGGGTATAGCTCAGTGGTAGAGCATTTGACTGCAGATCAAGAGGTCCTAGGTTCAAATCCTGGTGCCCCCTGCGCTGGTTCTCCTGAGTGCCGTTCAGGCTGTCCTTCTTGCTGCCAGTATGGCGTTCCTTGCTGGTCCCCTTTGCTTGATGTGAGTGCTGGCAACGTGAAAGAGTGCCAGAGTCTTCCCCCCCAGCACGGTGCACCAAAAGGTGCTACTGGGGACCCATCCGGCGCTATGAAATCTCCCCTCGACGTGCTACACCCCAGCTACGACACGCCCGGAAAGCATTCCGTCTGCGATGCTGTAGAAGTGCATGGCGCTGCGTTTTTTATGCCATGTATACCACACGCAAATTTGTTGTTGTTTTAGCAGTTTTGGCGCAAGAGTGTTTTTTCCCAGAGACAAAGAAAGAAGAAAGACAAAGTATTTTAGTGCAAAATTGTTTTAGTTGATTCACAGCAATATTCTTTTTTTGAGAGGCAAACTATAAAGAAAGCAAAGAGACTAACAAGTCTGGTAAAACTCTGATATTGTATGCTAGGATAATAGAGAAATAATGCAACGCACCATAAAGGGAGACTGATGGAGAGATCATCCGCTTCAAGTCAGAGAGGAAAAAGAGAGCACGTCCTCGGGTGGGTTTGAACCACCAACCTCTCGGTTAACAGCCTAGCGCGCTAACCGATCGCGCCACGGAGACAGCGAGTACATGAGCACAGCAGTGCTTTATGGGGTTCGGAGTCAGAAGGCACTTCGCAGAGAAGAACCGGTTCAGAAAGTTGCCGGTCCAGAAGCCCCGACATCTGTGTGTTGGCCCGGCTAGCTCAGTCGGTAGAGCATGAGACTCTTAATCTCAGGGTCGTGGGTTCGAGCCCCACGCTGGGCGCTGTCTTCTTGGCGCTTAGAAGCCCATCACCCTCCGAGACGTGAACATGAAGAGTCACGCCGTCAATAAAACTTGATCGTGACTCACTCTGCCTTCTTGTGAGAGGCCAGATAGGACCCGTGGCCTGCGTGGTGAATGCGCTGTGTTCTCCCATGCAAGTGGATGTCCGTGCTGTCGTGCAGCTCACTTGAAAATGCCCTGCTGCTCATTATATTGGCCAGGAGTGAAAAACAGAAGGGTGAGAAGGTAGCTGAGGGCGCGACTGCACTGGGAATGCTGTGAGGGCCTCGTTCAGGTCCCGGAAGTCAGAAGCTGGCCGTAAGGGTCACAATGGGAAGTGCAGGGAGAGACAAAAAAAAAAAAAAAAAAAAAAAAAAAAAAAAAAAAGAAGCCCAGAAAGACCCCCGGACTTCCCTGACCGGGAATCGAACCCGGGCCGTGGCGGTGAGAGCGCCAAATCCTGACCACTAGACCACCAGGGATCCCCCATGACAGTGCTTTGCGCCCTGTCATACAGAAATACTCACAGGTGCCCCTTCAGGTCAGACCTGGCAAAGCCTTCCGTCTTCAGGGCACATTTCGCCTATGTGCCGTACAGCACTGCCCTGTGTCTTAAAGGAGAAGTCGCTTTTTTTTTCATGACTGGGTTACAGCTTAATGCTGCATAAAGAGTAGCCACAGAGTGTGTCAAAGTGGCTTGTGTTTCCACCTCATCTCCTTTGCTCTGCCTGCGGGGGTATAGCTCAGTGGTAGAGCATTTGACTGCAGATCAAGAGGTCCTAGGTTCAAATCCTGGTGCCCCCTGCGCTGGTTCTCCTGAGTGCCGTTCAGGCTGTGCTTCTTGCTGCCAGTATGGCGTTCCTTGCTGGTCCCCTTTGCTTGATGTGAGTGCTGGCAACGTGAAAGAGTGCCAGAGTCTTCCCCCCCAGCACGGTGCACCAAAAGGTGCTACTGGGGACCCATCCGGCGCTATGAAATCTCCCCTCGACGTGCTACACCCCAGCTACGACACGCCCGGAAAGCATTCCGTCTGCGATGCTGTAGAAGTGCATGGCGCTGCGTTTTTTATGCCATGTATACCACACGCAAATTTGTTGTTGTTTTAGCAGTTTTGGCGCAAGAGTGTTTTTTCCCAGAGACAAAGAAAGAAGAAAGACAAAGTATTTTAGTGCAAAATTGTTTTAGTTGATTCACAGCGATATTCTTTTTTTGAGAGGCAAACTATAAAGAAAGCAAAGAGACTAACAAGTCTGGTAAAACTCTGATATTGCATGCTAGGATAATAGAGAAATAATGCAACGCACCATAAAGGGAGACTGATGGAGAGATCATCCGCTTCAAGTCAGAGAGGAAAAAGAGAGCACGTCCTCGGGTGGGTTTGAACCACCAACCTCTCGGTTAACAGCCGAGCGCGCTAACCGATCGCGCCACGGAGACAGCGAGTACATGAGCACAGCTGTGCTTTATGGGGTTCGGAGTCAGAAGGCACTTCGCAGAGAAGAACCGGTTCAGAAAGTTGCCGGTCCAGAAGCCCCGACATCTGTGTGTTGGCCCGGCTAGCTCAGTCGGTAGAGCATGAGACTCTTAATCTCAGGGTCGTGGGTTCGAGCCCCACGCTGGGCGCTGTCTTCTTGGCGCTTAGAAGCCCATCACCCTCCGAGACGTGAACATGAAGAGTCACGCCGTCAATAAAACTTGATCGTGACTCACTCTGCCTTCTTGTGAGAGGCCAGATAGGACCCGTGGCCTGCGTGGTGAATGCGCTGTGTTCTCCCATGCAAGTGGATGTCCGTGCTGTCGTGCAGCTCACTTGAAAATGCCCTGCTGCTCATTATATTGGCCAGGAGTGAAAAACAGAAGGGTGAGAAGGTAGCTGAGGGCGCGACTGCACTGGGA